>NC_142068.1:55861666-56523750 GCF_059756535.1 Pantherophis guttatus | reverse complement strand
CTGGATTTAAAACTGATTTTGGAGAAATTAAAAACAATAAAAGGAATAGAAATTTGAGAGAAAGTATTTTCTATGTGGATTTAAAATACTTTTGCAAGCTGGTAACTTTGTTGTTCTGAGAATTGTGGATTGGAGAGAGACATCTGCTGATGGAAAGAAAGCACTACAATGACTGGCTTGAACATTGAAAAAAATAACAACAGTGACCTTGATCATTACAAGAGCTGTGAGAATTTTAAGGAGTATTTGTTTTCTACTTAAACTGCTCAGTCTCGATGTCTAAAGGAGGTGGAAAACAATAAAGCTTTAAATTGGAGTGGATTGGACAAACATTTGTACTGGATATCATCTGGAAATAAAAAAGAGACTATATGGACTTAAATCTTAATTAAATATAAGTTAAAATATCAGTAATTTTTTTAATTGACAATATGGAGTCTTGGATGTGTGAAAAATTAATTGAGATGCTTAAAAACATACATGACTCAATAAAGGGTAATAAAAAGTTTGAAACCTTGTTAGAACACACGAAATGGAAAAAAAATAAATGAGAAACAAGAAAATAATATTGAAAGTAAAGGAATTGAAGGTAAAAAGTTAGATTACACTGGGATTTACAATGGCAAAAAAAGAATGGATAGTGAGGAATATTTTCCAAAAAAGAATCAATCAAAGGGAAAAGAAGGAAATGGGAAAAGATTACGTAAAAATTTGGGGCGAATTATGCACGTAATAGACTCAAAAGTTAGAGAAAGGATTCAGGAGAAAAGATATAATAAATATAAAAAGAAAAAGAAGACAAGAGAACGGGATGGGATGAAGGGAGAAAATTATTAAGAAATTGAATTCTGGAGAGACCAAGAGAAAATGGTTAAAAGGGGAAGAATAGGGGAAAGGAGTAAGGGAAATAAGATATATATTAGTAGATCTAAGGGAACTGAATTAACATTAATAATTGTGAATGTAAAAAGAAAATATGATGATGAATATTGTGTATTGTAAAATGAAAAGCAGATGAAATAAGTGGTAATTTGGTTCAATTATGAAAATAATTGAAATCGAGATAAAATTGAAGCGTAAACAAGTGATGGGAATTTTGAAATAATATGTTGTAAGTGAAATAAAATAATTAATTGATGCTATAATAAGAAATCAGGAATAAAGGGCGGATAGTGATATTGCTTATTATGCACTTAGAAGAGATTAAGATAAAATGTGGAAGGTCAATTAAGTTAAAGGGTTTCAATGTAAAAATTGAAAAAAATGAAGTACATTTTTTTTTGTTTTTGTTTTTTTGCTTTAATTTATATGCCACCCTTCTCCAGAGACTCAGGGCGGCTTACAATGCGTTAAGCAATAGCCTTCATACTTTTGTATATTTATACAAAGTCAGCTTATTGCCCCCACAATCTGGGTCCTCATTATAGCCAAAAAATGTGAGAAATATACTTTATAAATGGAGAAATAAGATAATTAATTGAGGTAATGTTAAGAAATTAGGATTTGAAGGGCGGATGGTGATATTGTTTATAGATTATGTATTAAAAAAAGATTAAGATAAGATAAAAAAGTAGGGATAAAGAATATCATGGCAGAAATTGAAATATGTAAATTGTATTTAGAAAAAACAAAAATGGAGATTGGAATAGATTATAAAAATCAATATATAACCATGTTATAAATTGTATAAGATGTGACCTGATCAATACTCTGTTCATAAAATATATATGTAAAAGAAAAACTTAATAAAACTTGTTCAAAAAAAACCAACAACCAACCGTGGCAAGAAAAGTCATAAAATTGGGCAAAATTCCTTAACAAATGTCTCACTTAACAACAGAAATTTTGGGCTCAATTGTGGTGTGGATTTAGATCTGTAATGAGAAAGGTATTTTGGGTGTAGTGTAGGTGTGTTCTCCATAATTCTCAGTGGCTTTTCAGAGAGGCCACGCAACCTTGTGGATTTTCATGGATTGTCAAGGGGTAAGGAACCACCAAGGCAGTGGTGACAAGGTAGCAATATATGGTTGCACCAGTGGTGGGTTGCCCCCAGTTCTATAGAACTGGTAGTAAAACCGGCGGGAGGCTCCACCCACCGACCCTGACGTCGTCAAAACACTTCTGCGCATGCGCAGCTTCTAGGCCATGCAGCTTCTAGGCAAGCCCAGGAGAAGATGTAGCTTTTTAAAGTTGGTGATGACAAGCACAACCAAACTGGGTATGAAACATCTTTCTCATTTTATTTTCAAATATTGAAAATCTCTACAAAACTCAGTAGAAATATACTCTTTGAAAAAAATGCTTATCCATTTTTACATAACTTGGTAAAACCTAGTTTAATTTAGCCATTCTTCAAAAGACAAGCAGGGTCAGACCTGGTTATTTTTTAGGTAAAACACCATAAAATCTGTCGGCTGTGGATGAGTGGATAAGAAAAAAGGTCTTCATTATTGTTGCCAAGAAAACTAAATTGATGTACCATCAAGAACTGGGCTTGGCTTGAGACAACTGTTATCTTTTAACTTTCAAATAAAAATTGATACTACAAATTTACTCAAAAGAAAAGGTCAATAGTTATAATGGGACTTAACTTTAAGTGTTTATGCATAAAGTTGCAACATTTATCCTAATCAATTCAGTAGAAATTGAGAGTGAATATTTATTAGGATCGCCTATTTATTTAATTCCCTCTATATTATGTGTTTATGATTTATATGCACTGCCCTTTACTAAAGTTCTCAGGTTGCTCATAATATAAACACATTCAAATATGATTTTACTAAAATATCTACAAAACAGTAACTTACATTCTATGGATAGGCTAAGTGACTGGAAAGCCAGCCAGATTGGATTCTTTGGATATTTTTTTTGAATATAGTCTGTCAAGCAATATAAAATAGCATGATTTGTGAATATAATATCTCTAAGTGGTACATTTTGTAAGCATTTGTAATTCCTATTTTCTCTGACTAATACCTTATGTTCTTATTATCACAGATGCTTCAGTGTAGAATTTTAGGGCAAAAACTGCCACTCAGCAGAATGAGGAAGAACATACTTCTAAATGAAATTCAGCCAGCTTAGCACATTTTTGGAAGTATATGAAACACATACAACCCAAACCACAAAAGCTATTAAGTCTGAGGTTTGCTACAATACTGATATTGATACTAAAATTGAGACCTTTTACTACTATATAAGACATCCCCCCTAAACCCAATAACCCAAATTGATGTTCTGATCAACTTCTAATCTCCAAAACAGAGATTCATTTCCAACTTCTGCTGTTCCTCTGCCACACTGATGTATTATAATTATAAGGTATTTGAGTTCTGATTTTGAAAGGAGATGGCAAAAGAACAAGGTAGTTAAATGGCTTCCTAAAATGAGTCTTCCCTGATACATAACAAAATGTCTATGGAGATTCTCAGTCATGCAGGTCATGGTTGTCCCAAAAGTATATATATCATTTAGTGATTTTGGTCAATTCTGGATATGCTATGATGATTAAATATTTGATAGTCCCAACAAAAAGAACTTGTATGATAATTGAATATGCCAGTCATATATCTTTTGGTGACTGAAAACTCAAATAAGTCAAATAAGTGTTGAATATAGGTTTTATTTAACAAATCTGACTAAGATAAGGAAAAAAAATCATTTCTCATCACAAGGCTTCCCAACCTATCCTCCTCTTCACATCCTCCATTTTTAAATTATTGCTATATTTTATTGTATTCTAACATTAAAATATTTTAACAAGTTTCATAAATATGTATTTAAAATGTAAAAACAAAATGGTTAAAAATTCTGGATTCCCTTTTATTTGTCCTCCACAGATATTTCAATTAAGTGTTCATAGGTGCAGGGTTCATTTGTTGATTCACTCTGAGGTGGAGAAGGAATGTGTATAGATGTGCTGCATTTCATGATGCAATCCCTCTTCAGAATTCTACTCCCTTGAGGAGTAACTTCCACTGGGCTTTTTTAAATCAGTAAGTGAGGGCAGACAGATTGCTTGCACACTGATGGAGGGACAATAGAAAGGCTATAACACTAGCACATTGTGCCATTTTCCAATAACAAAGAAAACAAAAAAACACTATCAAAAGAAATCACAAACAAATTCTAAAAATCAATTTGAGAATAAGGTTGAAAAGCAGAAGCTTCATTCACAGAGGGAAAAAGCTTTCAGGGGACTGGAAAATTCCTGCTTGATCTCCTCTTGAAAAATAATGTTTGACTTGTTCTGCTTGAGAATTGAAAGAGTAATTGAGCCTTGATACACAGAGATGAAAAATGGCTACGAGGAAAGCATGCTGAACAGCGCATTTTGCAGCACACCAAGATATGCCCAGCTGCATTTGGCTCCTTTAATATAAAGTGGGAATTGGAAAACAGAGGCTGCCTCTGTCTTGGATGAAAACAAAGGCTGAAAGGAAGAATAAATTGCAGTTTGCTCATTGAGAAGCTTCATGAAGCTTCTGTCTTGATGATGATGCCTTCAGGAAGGCAGCAAGCCTGCACAGAAGTTCTTGAACCATAATATAAGTGTCCTTGTTGCAAGCATGTAGTGATGCTTTGGAGATAAGCGAATCTGGTCCATAAAATTCTCAGAGAATAAACAAGTCAATTCAAAATAGAACAGCAGATTGCCCAGGAATTGATTTATTGGTGAAGAAGCTGGTCAGCACAGACACAACCATCTAGGTATTCCATGTAGGAACTGAAGCTGGGCACAACAGCTCCAAACTGGAAGAAAAATCCAGTTATCAAAGAAACTCATATAACAGGAACTCAGTGGGTTTGCTTTAGACCGGGGGTGTCAAACTCAAGGCCTGTGAGCTGTACACGGCACATGGGTGCTTAGATCTGGCCCGTGGGGCCACCTCGGAAGCAGCAAAGGACCGGCCATGGTGCCTCTGCCAGTGAAAACAGAGCTCCGTTTTTGCTGGCAGAGTGCTCGGGCTATCACAGGCACCTACAAAATGAGTGACATCAAGCTGGCCACGTCCACCCGGCCCCCAACGTGAAACACAACCCTGATATGGCCCTCAATGAAATTGAGTTTGACACCCCTGTTTTAGACATTATTTATTTATTTATTTATTTATTTATTTATTTATTTATTTATTTATTATTTATTTATTTATTTATTTATTTATTTATTTATTTTATTTCTATACCGCCCTTCTCCCGAAGGACTCAGGGCGGTGTACAGCCTAATTAAAAGCACAAAGACAGACAAAATTTAAAAATAATTAAAATTATTGAATGATAGGCCCAATTATAAAACCCCAAATTTAAAATCCCATACTTAAAAACCAATTAAAATCTTTACATTGATAGCACAGCCTGGCGGAACAACAAGGTTTTGAGGGCACAGCGAAATACACGGAGATCAGAGATTTTACAAATTTCTGGGGGCAGTTCATTCCAAAGGGCAGGGGCTCCCACAGAGAAGGCCCTCCCCCTGGGTGTCGCCAGCTGACATAATTTGGCCGATGGCACCCTGAGGAGACCCTCTCTGTGGGAGCGAACTGGCCAGTGGGAGGCTACTGGTGGCAGAAGACGTCTCGAAGATATCCAGGTCCAATGCCATGGAGCGCTTTAAACCTTGAATCGCATTAGGCTAAGCACTCTCCTTTTTCTCTCTTTTTCCTGTCAAACCCCAATCCTTAGAAAACTATCAATCTTGCTGAGCTGTAATGATAAAATACCTTTTAAACAAATGTTTAGAAACTACTTAATGACTTAGAATCTGCTTTCTCCCAGGATATTTGGTGCCAATTTTTTTTTGTGGGGAGTGGGGGTTGATATCCTAGTGACAAAGGAATCCTTTAATAACATACAGCTTTTGGCAGGGAGGTGTTAATAAGCCACTGAGAATTTACAGATGAAAATTATATACAATGACATGCAAACTGCTGACTTTTTGTCTTCTTGAAGAAATTAATTGCAAGGAGGACAACAATTTGAATCATCTTTGACAAAGAAACAAAGGAAACCACTTCCTGCTGGCCTACCTCAATTGCAAAAAAACATATTTTTTTAGGGAACACTCAGGGGTTATTTTTGACCTACTTCTCAGAAGTACAAACCAAACCAGTTACAGTAACAACAATGCAAGGAGCTCCATTCAGTTCTCCCTTGGTGCTGAGTTCTCATCATTCTTTTCGAAGACGTTTAATCCTTTCTTTGCATTCCTGCCAAATCCAATGAAACGGACAAAGCTCTAGTTGGCAAAAGGGTTGCTATGCTTCGCATACTATTTTCTCATCTTTTCTGATAAACTTTTGGTTAGGCACCATTCATTAGTTAATATTGTATGGGCATCCTATGTGTTTATTATGGATTCTTAAAGAAAACTAAGCTAGTCTTTCAATACTAATAATACTATTACAAACAGTTATAGCACTTAGACTTATATACTACTTCACAGGGCTTTACAGCCCTCTCTAAGTGGTTTACAGAGTCAGCATATTGCCCCCAACAATCTGGGTCCTCATTTTACCAACCGTGGAAGGATGGAAGGCCGAGCCTGATGAGATTTGAACTGCCAAATTGCAGGCCACCGGCAGTCAGCAGAAGTAGCCTGCAGTACTGCATTCTAACCACTGGACCACCACAGCTCTTTTTCAATAGCCCCTGGGTCGGTCCCATCAGTTTTAGCTAGCATTGACATGATGAATATTATAGTTGAACATCCATCAAAGATGTCAGTCTGGGGAACATTAGGATAAAATATATAAGTATTCTGTTAGTCTTTTTGTAAATCAGTTTTCTCCAGCTGGCTCTCTCTTTAGGAGTAATACTGTAACTTTCACATTTTCCAGGCAGTATGGACAATAGAGAAATCTTAGAGCTAATCTAACCATATCTGGAAGGCACATAGTTGAGAATGAATGCAATAGGTAACTATAACAATGATTAATAATTCTCCTGGATAACAAATAAATCAATTGGACCCACATGTAAGTATGTCAATGGTTTTTGCATCTTTAGAGATTGTATTATAATGGAATAGATCAGAGTCACACAATTTAGTAACCCAGGTTACCAGGTGCAATGCAGCAATCTTGGATACAGTCCCAAGAACTCCTTCAGGTTGTCATTAAACTGCAATTTTAATTGTGAAAAAATACATCAGTATTTATATCAAAATGAACTTCTACTGTGCAGTCATTTTAATGCAGGTGTTCTGTTAGACAGTATAATCATATCCATGTTTATTCAAAAATAATGATGACATGTTCAGTAAAATTAATTTCTAGGAAAAGTTAAATAGAAATGTTGATTTAGAGCTCTTTTAGACTAGCATAAAAACTGTTTTTTTCAGCTGCAGATATTCCAATTCTAAACAAGAAGAGATACAGGTAGTCCTTGACTTAAGACCACAATTAAGCCCAAAATTTATGTTGCTAAGTGAGACATTTGTTGAATTTTGCCCCATTTTACAACCTTTCTTGCCATAGTTGTTAAGTGAATCACTGCAGTTGTTAAGTTAGTAACATAGTTATTAAGTGAATCTTGCTTCTCCATTGACTTTTCTTGTCAGAAGGTCCCAAAAGGAGATCACATGACCTTGGGACACAGCAACAGTCATAAATATGAACCAGTTGCCAAGCATCTGAATTTTGACTACCTGACCATGGGGTTGCTGTAATGGTCATAAGCGTGAAAAATGGTCATAAATCACTTTTTTCAGTGCTGTTGTAACTTCAAATGAATTGTTGTAAATCGAGGACTATCTGTACTGAGTTTTTTTCAGATGGGATCAGAAGATGTGAATTCTTTTCAGATCCCTGGTTTGGTACGGTTCAACCTTTTTTGATTCACAATATAATTTTTCAAATTCTTTTCATTGTGTTTTTATTATGATTTATTATTTTATTTTTGTGATGATGAATCTGACATTGCATTTATTCAGTAAAACTGTTGGGTGTATTTATACTGTGTTAATTAGCTTAACCCAGTAAAATTATTTTTGCAAAGCAAAGGAGAGAAAAGAAATGGCTTTTCCTCCATTCCTTTTTTTTTTCCCCTCCTGCAATTACTTTCCAAAGCTACCTCCTCTTGCCCTCAATCTAAATCCTTTCGTGGATGTTTGCTTCATTAAGTGGGGGAACACAGCTGTTCTGTTCAGGCCCAGAGAAAAACAACAGGTGGAAATTGGGTTAGGCACTTTCTTCATACTGATGACACACTGCAAAACACCCAACTTCTGGAACTTTGCCATGGTGACCTAGATTCTCAGCTTTCTACTTGTTACGATTTCCATATTTTTTCTTAAAATTTAAAAGCTCCACGGCATGGAGAAATATACTATTCCACATCCACCCTTTCTGACTTCCATCATTTTCTGCTTTTAGTTATTTGGTTGGTTACTAGTTTTTCAGGAAAATATAGTATCTGTGCTATGAAATATTTTTTTCAGTCTAGGTCTTGAATGACATCACTGAAAAGATGACTGCAATATACTGTACATTCATGTCATATATCGTGGTTTTTTTTAAAAAAATAAGGATGATTATAGTTTACACCTAAGAATATATTTTAATGTTTCCACTAGATCTGATATTTGGATTTGATATCCAAATTTTTGCTAAGAAAACCTTCCGTGTTTTCCTGTATTTCATATTTTCTTTCTTCTTTATGTTCCACCTGCAACACTCTTTTGAAAGATATGTATGGATGTGTGGTTAGTGTTTGGTTTTTCTCTTGGGACATAGATCTATTGTAATTTAAGATGTAAACTTCATTATTATAGGATATCTAAGCTGCTCAGAGTTTTTTTCTGGTTGAGTAACAAAGAAGTCTTACTAAGCAAACAAACAAACTAGACCTCTTTCTGTCTTAGAAGGCCTCAGTGAGTTAGTATTCAAAAAACTGTTTCTATACACATTCGAAGCAAACTAGAAATAATTACAGCTGAATTCCTGTGGAAGTTTAGCTGTTTCATCTCTGACTAGAAATACAGATTAATTTTGCCTTTAAAACTGGAACATAGAGGGATCAGAAAAAAATGCATTATGGATAATCAGAATTTTTTTTTTAATGTTAGAAGTGATGAATCATTTTGGGTGATGGGATATTTTGAAGAAAATAAGTGTTTTTCATCTATTTATAGGCTTGCACTGTCTAAGTGTATTATAAAATGTGTGGTCATTTGTAATACTAAAATGGTCATAATGATACCATGAATAGAATAATATTTATTACCAATAGGCTTCTAGGTGCAATTTAAGGTGGTGGCTAATATCTATGCAGCCTTTCATGGCAAAGAACCTGGTTATCTAAAGGACAATCTGTCTTCTGGGGCTTCTGCTCTGTGTATACAATCAGGCAGAATTGATGTGTTCCAGAATCTCTCCATTAGGCAGCTGATGAGACCTAGGAACAGTGGTGGGTTTCAAAAATTTTTAGTACCGGCTCTGTGGGTGTGGCTTGGTGGGCGTGGCTTGGTGGGCATGACAGGGGAAGGGTATTGTAAAATCTCCATTCCCAGCCCACTCCAGGGGAAGGATACTGTAAAATCTCCATTCCCTCCCCAATCCAGGGGAAGGTTACTGCAAAATCCCCATTTCCTTCCGATCAGCTGGGACTTGGGAGGCAGAGAATAGATGGGGGCGGGACCAGTCAGAATTTTTACTACCAGTTCTCTGAACTACTCAAAATTTCCGCTACCGGTTGTCCAGAACTGGTCAGAACCTGCTGAAACCCACCTTTGCCTAGGAAGCATCTTCGTCTGTCCTAGCACTTGCCCTCTGCAATACCATCCAACTGCCCCCCTGGTCCCAATATTGGTGGCCTTTATCTTAGCTATGTTCAAAACCTAAATGTCCAGACCTTAGTTAGAGTGGGTGATAGATCCTACATGGTTGGTTGTCTTAAATGTTTGGTTGTCTGTCAGTTTTTGGGTGCTTTAGTTTTATTTAACTGTGCTATATGATTGTTTTTACTGTATGCCACCCAGAAGTTGTTGTAGAGCTGGGTGATCTTAAATAATTCTAATAAATTATATCTATAATTTGCTATAAGGCATAAATGTATCACATGTTTTTTCAAATAATTGTCCTCAATAGCATCATGACATTTAGGAAACACACACACACACAATCTGGATATAGAGTTGTAGTCTAAGAGGCAATTAAAAGAAATCTGGGTTCAGTGGTGCTGCTGGAATTGAGTGGATCATTGGCAGAATGCCTCCTGAGATCTCTTGCACCTGGCATATTTTCTTTCTTCTCCCAATCAAACTCTCTTCTCAGCCTTAGTAGCATTACTGTGTTGGTCCCCTGAGGAGAGCTTAGCACATGCTTGCAGAGGAATAATAAGGTTTTCCCATTTAGAAACCTTCTAGTATTATTATTATTATGGTTGGTCACATAGTCAGCCAGATATTTAGATTGGATATGGCAGTTTTGTCCACCTATTGAATCTCTCACAAAGATTTGGGGTAAACAGATGTTGCAGGTTGTAAGCTATTCCAAGTAAAGCTGCCTTTTGCAATTGACTGATTATGATTTTGTCAATGTCAATGTGTTCAAGTGATGCTCCAGTTGTTTTAGTAAAGATAAAGTGGTGGTAAAGATGAACATTTAAATAGCCTTTGTGGGTTGGTAGTTTCCACAGAGACTCTATAGAAGGAATCCAGAGTACCATTACCATGGAAGAAAGCATGCAGGGGTATATCTCAAGGTTCTGTCTTGGGTCTGGTGTACGCAAATATCTTCATGATCTAGAATGATCTAGATAAGATATACTGAGATGCATAAATAATCCCTTCAGAAATATGAGAAATCAATTGCAATTATTCATATAGCTTTCAATGAAAGAATAATGACTAGAGTAGTGCCCAAGCTTCATAATATAAAATCACTTCCAGTTTTGGATAATTACCAGAAAAATGAAACAAATGTTTTAAAAAGTACTGGACTTTTATGACATACATTGAAACAATTTTGTATTGTAAAGTTTTCTGCATTTGTTACATTTCTGCTTCTGCTTCTGTTATGCCATATTAAGCGGGGGTGGGGCAGGGGTAAATCCTGCCTCCAGACTAAATAACTGATACCTGTTCATAACATAAATGTTACAAAAAATAGGCAAAGTATGAAAGAATTGAATTAATGGAACAGATACGATATGGTGGTGCTCAAGGAACAGGGAGAAAATACTGTGATATGTTAAAAGATCATCAGATTTTTATTTTTGAAAATGGCTTCATTAAATAATTTATTTATGAAATGCACAGGTCATACTTTCATCATTCTCAGAGGCGGGATGTGGGTAGGTCAATAAACATTTAAAAGCAGAATTTAAGATGCTGTTAAATGTCTAGAACATTTGCTGCACCTGTAAAGTAGATGAACATTTTACTACCTCCTTTTTAAAATGGTGTAATTCCATCTTAAATACCAACCATGTTAATTTGTTTATAGTTTAGCATTTACTTAATGATTCATTATCATAAAAAAATAAGAAAATAAATGTATTTTTGGCAATGATGCAAAGGATGACATATCAATTTCAGGATTATTTCCGTGTGGAAAAGGGGATTAAAAAAGACCAGGACAGGATAAGATAAGATAATACAAAAACATGAAACTAGGTATGAGACAGGAAAGAGAAAATCCATATCTTCCCACTAGGGAATTCAACAACATGCTTGACTGGCTGTAGGAAACAAATAATTGATCCTCTGTTGTCATTAATTATGGGAAACAAAGCATCCTGCCTTCCCAGAGAGAGGATAAACCAGCTCCTCTGATTTTTGCTTCCCATTCATAAAAGTAATAGGAAGTTAAGAGGTCAATGGAACAAAGGAGGAAGCCTGATTGCTCTGTCTCTTCCAACAACAGCTCAAGTTAACTAGTAGAAAGAGGGATAAGAGGAATGGGATATATGAAAATGGTACAAAGGGATGGGCATACTGTATAATACATGTGAGAAGATGCACGGATGTAGTGGCAGCTAACCTTTATAACCCAACTCAGGGAACATCAGCTGAGCTTTAATTTATCACTTTTATTTCTGACTAGAAAAATATTTTATTTATCACATTTTTAAAACTGCCCATCTCCCTCACAGACGGACCCTGTGTATGGGCATGTCTGTGACAGAGCAACGTGCATAGGAAAGGGATAGGATGCACATAGCATTGATCTTGCCTTCCTGCAGATACCACAGTAATAAAAAAATTGGTTTCATACTGAACACTGCAAATATTTATAATAAAGTAGGACATGTCCACCACCCTCCCAAGGGAATGGCCTTAAACATATATCAAGAATAATATTGTGAGCTAGCATACATATACCTGTATGTGTATTCACTTTTTTCAGGTTACCAGTTGCATTTCCAATTAAATCCGAATATTTCTTTCTCAATGCGCACCCATACCATAAACCAGCATATGCCAGTTTTATGCAAATTACTGTTCTACTGTTGTTCTCTTATGTTCTCCTCCTTTCAGGGGCATTGTGGTTGACAAAGAGGTATAACCTTTTTCCTCATTAAGATTTTCATTACTCTTGGCTTTATAACTCCTAAAATATGGAGCAAAATCATATTTTATGTGATTGCTTCAAAATCGGTCTGTCTAAAAATTTTAGTTTTACAAGATGGTTTTGCTTCTTTAAAGGAAAAAGAGATAGGCAACTCTCTTTTTTTCTTCTTTTGCCTGCTGACAAATCTAAAGTATACAAGCAATTATAAAGGCTGAATAGAAAATCTAATTAATATGCTAGTGAGGGTTCCCATTTTGATACACATTGTAAAGAGTGACATAACTGAAATTTGAGGAATGGACTAATTTTTGGACCTAAAAAGCAATCAAACGTCACTTGTACAAATATATTTTTACAATGAAATCTTCTCTGTAACTGTTGACAAACTTTGGCTATTACTGCTTCTTACTCAAAGTTTTCTGCCAATACAGCAACATATTGCAGATAAAACCTAATGAGCTGAATTTAACAACAACAACAACAGCAAAAAAATGCCATGTGGCTTTCATTCAGTGTTGCCCATCTGTTGGCTTCAGCAGTGGGCTACAGCTGTACACATTCTCTCTCTTTCTCTTCTACCCCCTGAAGTAAAGCTTTACATACCAGAGTTAGGTATGATGAACAGACCAGCAAATTATCATACATGGTAGCACAGATCTAATTTATCACACTTTGCAAACTTTATAACCGCATAGTTTTAAATAGTGGGCACAAATCTCATCCTTGCTTCCTCCCTTTGCACAAACTGGAGTGAAACAACCCACAAAACCCATCACTCAAAGAAGAGGCATTTAAATTAAAGCAGCTCTGACATTATAGCCCACATATAGGACTTTGTTGCCAACTGTGGAGTTGTTTTCATGGAGGATAAGCAAATGCCAATTTACAGCAAGTCTGGTGTAACAAGAAGGGATATCCTGCCCCACCTTCCTTTCCCCACCAAAGAAAAGTCTTATGAAAAAGCCTTTTTTTGTTCTTTTTTTCCCACACAGGGATAGTTAAATTGGCATATGTCCAGCTACATGCTGGGTAGTGAAGCACAACAGCTTTCCTTTTTCCTCTTCCAAACAAAGACGTTATTGCTTGACCCAATGGTTGCTGAGAGGTGTTTGGCTCTTTGCTCTATGCATATTCACCTCTAATGCAAAAGTATCAAATGAGGAGAGTTAAGCAATGCTGAGTTTTGAAAGGGAGGATTTTAAAGTAGGCTCACCATTCTCTTCACTGGAAAAACCTTAGCAGGAAATTTGATAAAAAGATATGTGGGCCTTCCAGTAACCCATTCCAGGGTATTATGGTTTTTGTTTTTCCACCCTCGCCATAATTTCCATATATGCTCCCAAGAAAAGTACTTCATTCACTACTTGTGTTTATCATTGTACTAACAGTAGCCAGTAGGGACTGAGGATAAGGAAAGAAAGTTTTTGTGCAGTCTGTCTACTTTGCCACTGCAAAGTAGAAGAAGAAAGATAAAAGGGAAGTAGGACCAAGGATTGACAGTTTTCATTCCCAACTTCCAGATGCCAACTGTAGAAACAAAGGATGGATATGATCCCAGAAAGAGCTATGATGTGTTTGAGAAAAAGGAAAGGAATTTGGAGAAGGATTTCCTGCTCCAGTTGATTAGCTCACTTTGAGCTGAGTTCATCTAATTTACCTCAGGGTGGTCCCTATGATTAAGAATATTGAAGTAGTCACCTAAATTGGCACAGAGGGCCAAAGAGGCAGCTGTCATGAATCTCCTTAAAAGCATGTGCTGCTGTACTCTCGAATGAAGGACACTTTCCTACAACCCAGTGTTGCTTCTTACTTTTAAATTTCCTAAAGTTGCTGAAGACCTTCCTTTTCTAGAAAGCTCTTCTGCACAGAATCCATACTGCTGTTTGTATTCATTTAATAATTTTATCAGTTATATTAAAAAATACTTAAAATATTATAGATTGAATTTTTTTAGCTGTTGTGTGTTTTACATCTGTGTTTCAGAGAAATACTGTAATTGTTACTCGCATGCCTACAAACATATAAAAATCAGAAATAGGAACATGATGTGGAATATCTGTTTGTTTATGTACTTCTAGCCCTAAAAGGAAGGGATAAATCAATCAAGACATCTATAACTTGGGCTGAAATGCTGTTTGATATATGAGCTTTGCCCAAACCCAAAGCAAGGTGTAAATCTAAATAATAGTTCATATAGGTTGCTCTAGGCTAAATGTTGTATCAAAGCAATATATTCCAATGGTCATTGCAATATTATCAGTATCTGGGTTGCAGTATTGTGAACATATCCACATTTAACTGAATTTTAAATTTAAGATGCTTATTGTTTTAATAGAGCTTTGGAAAATGAAATCTGTTTTTAGGCAGCAAAATCCCTGACTGGAACATTACAAATTTATGTATTCTATGATATACTTCTAATAAAGTTTATGTTCTGTTAAGAATGTATGAGTATATTTTTACTTAAAATAGAAAACTGAGTGATATAGAGAATGACAAATGCATGTCAACAGAAATGTTTAGCCTTTACCATTTATTCTGAAAAAGATCACTGACTGGAGCATTACAAATAGTGGATAAAAATAAAACAATGTGTTGTGTGATAAAGTTTTTGTCTGGAAAGAGCAATTAAGTATTTTTGAAAATAAAGTGCTAAACTGTAAACAGCCCTTGCCTTGGAGGGTGCTTCAGCCTTTAGTAAAAAGAAAAGAGGGCTTTGAATAATAAAGACCAATGACTGAAGGTAGCACAGATGCAATGGCTGAAAATAAGATCCTTTCCTGAATAATACAAGCCCTGGACTGCAAGTAGCCCTTAAGTGCAAATTTCTAGTATATTATGACAAACGGTTTATATAGACTGTTTGTGCTTGTGTGTGTATATGCATATGTATGAATATGTACTTACACAGAAACATATTTATATACATATATACATTTGTGTGTCTGTGTTTATATATGTATATATGCATATACATATACAACATACATATGCACACACACACACAAACATACAACATACATATACAATATACATTACATATACATATATGAATCATCTGAAAAGTCTTTCATCTTATTATTAGAGCTTTCAGGAAGAATGGGACAGTGTATATTAGTTATATCTAACTGCCCAGAGTCATTGGGAATGAGATAGTATATAAATTTAACAAATAATTACATAATTGCAGGATTATTACATCATGTCAACTCTGGAAAAAAAAAATTGGACGCTGGTCCAGAATGCACAGCAGTGGTGTGGAAAAGCACTTAGACATGAGTTCATGACACACCTGTCCTGCAGCTGCTGCAGTAATCAGCCTGCTGCTGGATTGCTGCTGTGGGCCTAGTGTATTTCAGAAACTGCCCTTTAAATATATATCTTGTCTAAGATTAAGAAGTCAGCCTTCTCTGTCTTTGTTTTAAAACAACTTTGTTTTAAAACTTGGCTCTTTCCTCCGTACTTTGGGTCATGATATATTGGAGCCTCAGGTGAATGTCTGTTTAAAGTCTAATGTTATTGTTTAGAGCAGAGGTCTTCAAACTTGGCAGCTTTAAGACTTGTGGACTTCAACTGTTTTAGGAGAGCTCAGGTTTTGATAGTTTTTTTAAAACTATTCAGACTTGGGTGACTTGATACATGTTTTAAATATATACATACATACAATTTTACGTAAGCTACCCAGAGTTTGTTGAAGTGGGCAGGATAATAATGATTCAAATAAATAAAATAAAACGAAGGGTAAAGTGCTTGTCTGTCTCAGGAGCCCGAGGTACATTGTTTAATAAACAAGAATGTGAAAATACTAATTACATTCAATCTCATTCCCATGTATAGTCACCACGAAAGGTATGATTCTGTCAATTGATGCCACCCTGTGGCACTGCTGATGGGTGAGGCACAATGCCTCACGCTCATTCCCTCCCCCGCCGCCATCCTCCCAAACACGCTGCTGAATATAAGTTGGCTCTGATACCTGCAATTCCTTCAGATAGCACAGATGCTATCAAGTGCCAGTTTGGTGAGAAAAAAGGTTCATAACCAAACAGTAACGCTTCATGATAGCAACACATAAGGTAAACTCATTTAGTAAGGCAATTAACTGCATACATTGTCTTTTGATACGCTGTTAGTGCTTCCATGGTTACACATTCATAATAAAATCACTCTTCTTATCAAGGAAAGCAAAACATATTTTGACAAGAATCTGTTGTAGCGATAAGCTGTCCAACAGCACTTATCTAGGGATGTCCAATTTAAGATAAACATATTTCATTTAGAACAGTATCACCAGGATGTCGAGCTACTGAACATTTATATATCCTTGAAGCTGTTAGATCCAAATGTGACAGCGAGGGATTTTTTTTTTGTTGTTGTTGTTACTAAGATTTATTGTTGATAAAGTTTGGGGTAGGGAAGGCAGGCAGAGCAATCCTGTGATTTCTTCCAAAAGGTAAATTTAGAAGAGAATTAGCAATGGGGCTAAATCACATTTATTGCTTGGAATGTATAAACTTGTGAAGGTCAAAAAGGAGGCAGGAATAGATTAGATAGAACATGTGAAATGGTTTATGGAAAAGTCTCACCTTTAACACTCAGCCTAGAGGTTATTGCTGGGTTTATGTAACCAGATGTTGCTAAAGAAAGACAAGCATAAATTTAGTTTCACTTATATAAACTGGAACAAAAAAACAAAAACCACTCATCCCAGCCAGGTGCCATTGTAAAAATTTGAAAAATGTGGGTGTAACTAAAATACCACTGGAGTACAAGCATACAGATCTTTGTAGAAATCTCTTTCATACAGGCCCCTCCAGAGCTTGGAGCCCTTCACCCTCTCGACAATCTTCCCTAAAAAGAAGGAGACTGAATGGAAGTTATCAAAAACTGTAGAGTTCAAGAATAGTCTTTTGACAAGGGAGTGAGCGTCACCTCTTTCATGGCAGATGGGTTTACCACAGCTTGTACCCAACCTTCTCTGTATGAAGCAGACCTCCCAGAAGGTCTTGACCAGTCAGGAAGGTCATGGATCCAGTTGATTAGAGACAGTGCTCACAGTGGTAAAGACCTAGGCCACTTCCTCAAAACTGACTGACTCGATCACTTCCCAGATAGCCAAACTAGGACCTGCTTCAATCCTCTCCTCTGGATCCACCTAGCCAGAGTCTAGTTCCAAACAAAGTTGAGCAACTTTGTCCAGCAAATGCTTAGAATAGTCCTCACAGTGACCCTGCAAGGGTTTAACCTGTCCTCCCTTACCTAGAAGTCCTGGTTCACTTGAAACGGGGTCCCTGATGGCTGACTGGATGCAATAAGCACAGAGCATTAAGCACATTTCAGTGCATTTACTGGAGTAGTCCAATTTGAGAGAAGGCTACCTTCACCCTATGTTCTAATCCCAACCATGGGTTTTGGGAGACTCAACATTGCTATATGAGCTCTGTGATCAACTAGATCACAGAGCACTCTTCTTAGAATATGCCAAAAGAAATCCATTTTTTTAAAAAAGAAAATTGCATGTCATATAAAAATTGTGAACCAACACTGGGCTCCACACATTTTCTGATATTGTGTGTGAGAGGCATATTATAGGCTAGGTGTGAGAGAACTATATATATATTTAGCTCACATATTTCTATTTTGGCATTAAATGCTTAAAGCAAAAAAGATAAAAAATGCTTGATTGTATTTTGCCAAATAAGAGATTTCTAAAAAAAGTGGAACATTTAGATAAATCACTATTATAAGACTTCCTACTGAGCAGGATATTCGAAGATATGTTGAATTTATGTATTCTATAATGTACTTCTAATAAATGTTATGTCCTGTTAAGAATGTATGAGTATATTTTTACTTAGAATAGAAAACTGAGTGATATAGAGAATGACAAATGCATGTCAACAGAAATGTTTAGCCTTTGCCATTTATTCTGAAAATGATCACTCTATGAGGGAACAGTTTAGCATAACAGGAGTTATGTTAGTATACATTGGATATAAATCTTTCAGCTGTGACTGTAAAAATCTATGGACTGGGGGTCAGTTGAATTTCTGGCTGCACCATTTATTATAATATATACAATTTGGGACAAAGCACTCTATTGTGTACATATTTATTAAGCAAAATTTCTTTGAGGGCATTCTTACCCAGTAATTGCTTGTTCATATCCCCCTCCAGGATGTGGAGACTGATCTGAAAGATCAATGCAAACTCTGCTTTGTAATGCAAGAGATTGAACAAACTCCATGCAACTTCTGTGGCATGGTAGATAACAACTTCATCTTATTTCCCAGCTCTATGGATTTTTGAACCATCAGTGAAAAAAATAGAATGATATTATATGTACACTTATTTGTTTTTTTAAACGATTATATCTCTCTGTCTTATCTGTCTATCTATATCTGTCTGTCCATCTTTATCTTATCTTATCTTATCTTATCTTATCTTATCTTATCTTATCTTATCTTATCTTATCTTATCTATCCATCCACCTTTCTTTCTTTCTTTCTTTCTTTCTTTCTTTCTTTCTTTCTTTCTTTCTTTCTTTCTTTCTTCTAATATATAACTTGGAATACTCTAAATCCTGCAATCTTAAACCACAGTTGATTATACATATTAGATATTAACACTATTTATTTATTTATTTTATTTCTATACCGCCTTTCTCCCGAAGGACTCAGGGTGGTGTACAGCTTAATTAAAAACACAAAGACAGACAAAATTTTAAAATAATTAAAATTATTAACCAACACCTTGAATTGCACCCGGAAGACCACTGGGAGCCAGTGCAGCTTGCGCAGGAGGGGTGTCATGTGGGCACAACGAGTTGCGCCCATAACCACCTGCGCGGCCGCATTCTGGACCAGTTGGAGCCTCTGGGTGCTTTTCAAGGGGAGCCTCATGTAGAGAGCATTGCAGTAGTCCAGTCGGGAGGTGACAAGGGCATGAGTGACTGTGCGCAAGGCGTCGCGGTCCAGAAAGGGCCGCAACTGGCGGATCAGGCGAACCTGATAAAAAGCCCCCCTGGCCACGGCTGTCATATGTTCTTCTAAAGAAAGACACTAATGTTTCCAATTTGTCAGACTTTTGTAACTTTGTAACTTTGGTTTCTGCTTCTAAGGTTTGGCATTAACTGAGGACTTCTCAGACAGTTCTCTTTGATTTCACCACTATGTTACTGTGCTTTCTTTGTCTAGCTTCTCTTCATCTACTTGGCTTTTACTTGTATTTTACTTCCTTCTTTCCTGAAGACTCACCTATCTTTTCCAGCTATCACTTGCCTCTCAAAAACGTAGCTAATCCATGTTTTCTCTTTCTATTCTGTGTTTCTCCCTCCCATTTTCTACAAGTCACATTCTACAGCTTTTTGGATCAGGTGTAGCCATGCTCTGAAATGTATAACTGCAATAACTGTTCATGAGCACATTCCCTTAGAAGTCTGCCATCTAGCTTTGGATGTTCAGGTTGCTCCTGAGCAATATAGAAACTCCAAAATGTTGAATACAGAAGGAATGAGAAGTGAATCATCTTCAACAACAGGACAGCACCCAGTGGGGAAAAAGACACAGTTGTGTATGTATTAGGTGGATCCATCATAACATTTTTAAAGGCATGTCTTCATTCTCCACATTTATTGGTTCCTTTTCATCTTAACCTCAGTTCATTTTCTCTTCTCTCCTGTATTGCATTTTTTTTTGGACTGGTTGAGATTTTTCTTTCTTGTCTGTCCCCAAAATAATTCCCTTCTTGGAAAGAAGCTATATACTTGAATCTCTGGAAAAGAAGTAATTGGCCAGAACAATATATTCCTTAAGCCCCTTTAGATTATGTGGTTCATAATGCTACCCTTGATGAGCATTTGAAAACTGCAGCTGGTATGAAATGTGGCAATCAGACAGATTGCTATTATGTGCCTTTACAGACTGTATGACACGAATACTATACCAGCTGAAGTGACTCCCAATTTGTTCCTTTTTGTTCCTTGCCCCACTTAAAAAACTAGTTCTTGTATTTCTATACTCAATAGTTTGGGGCCAGAATATCCAAAAAGATGGCAATCAAATCAATTCATAACCAATTTCAGGAAATACTGCTCATTAAAAGTTATTTCCCCTCCAATGGGAGAGGCTATTAGCTGATCTACTATTTTTGTCATATTACTTAGCTTTTTCTTGAAGCTTTCTATATCAATCTATTTCTTTCTCAAAAGATTTTAAGTTATGGGGGTACCATGAATCCAAACCTGGCATCCTCCACATATGTTGGAATTGGAATTCCTAAAACATCCACACTTTGCTGGGAATTTTTGGAGCTGTGACCCATAGATCTTGAAAACATCATGCTTGAGAAGAGTATAAGCCTGCCATACTTCATAACATCATAACAATAATTTCTAGTATACTGGTTGGGATTTTTTCATTCACCTTCCCTGACCAGAAGCTGTATTGACTTGCATTGTATTATAGTAGTATAAAATTTGGAAATCATATGCAAGTTATGATTGCCACAATTATATCTTAAAATAACATTCACGATATATGAATGTGAGTTTGATTTATTTATTATAGTAAGTTATTTTGAGAGTTAAACTGTTTGTCCTGTGATAGCAGAATTTTTTTTCATTTAAATACTATTGACAAAGCTGTCACAATGTCACAGTGTGACCACATTGGGTGAGTCTAGGCAATAGCATGTTTGATTCCCACTGAGTTAGTTCTGGGCATCTATAAACATGAAAACCTGAATTCTTGTGTTTGTGATCAACTTATCTTCTCTTCTCTCTAGCTCACCAACCACATCTTCTCTCCTAACAGTTATATTTGATCTGCCCTCTCCTGAAGCCTAAGAAAGATTGTAATTGTATTGCATGTTAACTTAAAAACAGGTAATTGAAAAAGCGTATGAAGCCACTGTACTTGTGGATGGCCTTTAAGCAAGCAGAATTCAAATAACCATCATTTTGGATTCCTGGAAACTAAGACTTAGTCTCAAGTTCAAATTAAGCTACCAAAAATGGTTTAAATGCTGTGGCTGGTGTGTAAAATAGTAACACATCTACTAATTAGCTAGCTCTTTATTGGAATAGTGACAATAGCTATATCATGACCGCACTACAACTAATGGGATTAATCTTTGGTTTACCCATAAACTAAAGAATTTATATTCAGAAGAGGGAGAAAAGGCAGAGGGAAATCTGCTATTACTCTCAAACATGATATTGTAATTTGGTTGTTTTGCTCAGCTCTTCTATTCCACTGGAGATATAAATTGATATAACATTTCTGTGCAACTTCATGATATTGAACTAGATAAAATATTTTCCATTTAATTTTGAAATGTCTTTGATGTATCTCTTTGTTATTGATGAATGCTCCTGCAGCTCTGTGTTAGATATCTCTTCTAACACCTTTTAGCTTAGTGTGAATATAATCCTGAAGTGTCAATCATAGGAGCCAAAGGGAACACTATTCTTGATTGTCTTAAAAGGTCATTGGATTGCATACATAATTCAGAATAGCTCATTGAATCTAAGAACATAATATTCTTGGTATCTCCGAAGAGCTTATTGCATGGAAGAAGTATTGTGTGGCATTCCTGTTCATTTTGCCCTGTAAGAGTTTGCCACATTTTTTAGATATGAAGCCTACATAGTTTCTTGAATTGTGCACAAAATATTGATGCAATGTGTCTCAGATCCTGAATTTGAAGCTTGATTTAGCTAAGGCATTAAAGCATTAAGCCATCAGTATAATTAGATTTATCGAGGTTTAACTAAGGTGTTTTACCTAAGATGGTGGTTCTTTCACTGGCATGAGTGAGTGCCAATTGCAATCTGGGTTCGGGTTGGAATATAGCATTAAAATGATACTGATCACACTTGTGGATGACTTCTGGTATCCATCCTGGCCAGTGGTGAAATCCAAATTTTTTTACTACTGGTTCTGTGGGCGTGGCTTGGGCATGGCAGGGGAAGGATACTGCAAAACTTCCATTCCCTCCCCACTCTGGGGGAAGGATATTGCAAAATCTTCATTCCCACCCCACTCTGGGGCCAGGCAGAGGTGGTAATTACTGGTTCTCCAAACTGCTCAAAATTTACGCTACTGATTCTCCAGAACCTGTCAGAACCTGCTGGATTTCACCCCTGATCCTGCCCTTCTTGATCTCTCAATGGCTTTCTGGTTGGGCTGGTTGAGGGTTTGGGAATGGGAAGCACCTTTCTTCAGTGATTCTCCTCATTCCTCTGAAGTTTGTTCCGGTCAGTGTTGGCAGGTAAGGAAAGGGCCTATCCTAAGCCTGTTATTTTGGATGCCACAGAACTTGACTGTCACTCACTATTCTGTAAAATCACTTAGAGAGGGCTGTAAAGCACTATGAAGCGGTATATAAGTCTAAGTGCTATTGCTATTGGCATGAGATAAAGTTTCATCAGTATACTAATGACATTCAGTTATACATCTTTGCCCTGAGCTGTACAAGTGATACTTCTGAAGTGCTTTTCCAGTGTCTGGAGGCTGTGAGGGTCTAGATAGTGAAGAACTGGCTTTAATTCAACCCTGCTAAGATATATGAGCACTAGTTAAAATCTCATGGACATGAGATGGAAACCAACCCTATTGGTCTAGTGCTGCATGATTAAAACAGATGCTCTTTTATACTAACATATCTTAAATATCTTAATTGTCACAGCACCAGAAAACTTTAGTTATTTGGTGAATTAGATCTGTAATAATAAATAATAAATACTGTGGATGAATCTATTCTGAAGAGCAATCTTTCTTCCTTAGCAAAAAGTTTTGATTCAAAAACTGATGTTGACCTTTTAGGCTTGTTTATTTTTACCAGCAATCAAATATTCATGTTGTCATTTTGACCCTATTCCCACTGTGAAGGTAGATGACCTAGATATCTGAAAATCTTTGGTTATCATTGCTATTAGTCTTTCTAAATTGGGTTCTGCATTGTCTTTCATAAAGTAACTTTTCATAATGAACTGGGTCGGTATTTTAATCTCATTATATACATTCAGTCTGAAAATTTTGAACTTTAATGTGTTGTGCTGTTTTGTTAATTATGACATATACTATGAAATGAGGTGCTAGCATACTATATTGACCATTTCAACAAGAGTGCATTAACATATGACACCTCCTGTAGGGCTGACGTATGGCTGTTTTTCAAATGCTTTTTTTTTTTTTTTGCACGGAATCACATCATGTGTTGCTTTAACGCTTTGCTGCTCTTTTTCTAGCATTGTTCCTATTACACAGGCTCCAAGAATAGGGATGAAAAAAATTGATAACTTGTAGTAACATTTATACATCTGTGGCTGAATAAGGCCCTTAAATTCAGCTTAATATCTGAATATGAGAAGATTAATCATTGCTGTCACTTATGGAGGTTGCGTAATGAATGGGCAGTTATCAAAAACAGACTTACAACATGTAGTTTTAAACAAAGCACTGACTGACTTCTGCTTTGTTAGGTCTGAAAAATCTTTAAGAATAGTGAATTTGGGGAATTCAAAACTAATTTTGAGTTTACAGCTGGCAATTAAAGCTGGTAATAGTTACCTAGGAGACTATTGTTCCATTTCTTAGATGACTATTGCTTCCAATGAAAAGGAAATAAATTATGCCACTCAAGAGATTTCCCTTTTCATAGAAAATCAGGGGGCTTTAGATCTTTTCAGGGATTTTAAATATTTTTGAGGGCACAGTCAGACAACCACATTAAAGTGCTATCCACTTGTCCTTGAATTGGCAGAATAGTGTTGTCATGAAGTGTGATTTAGATTTTCTGTTCTGCTACCAATAAAAAGAATTGGTGGTGTCCTTAGCTGTGGGAAAAGATAAAGAACATGATTGGTAGGATTCCCCAACTTCATTTTTCGTGCTACTAAGTATTGTCTGCAGAAGAAAAAACCACCAATTAATCTTCCTAATGTGAGCTGCAGTGAGCAGATCCCATTTGGAATTCTGTGTCCAGGATTGATAAGGCCATTAAAAAAAAAAACCCGATCACAGATGTGATGGGATATGAGAATGACCTTGGGAGACAGGGAAAATTGCACTCTGGATAGTTGGCATTATAAAAGATGTCTCAACCTACAGAAGGGGATCTGGCAGGGGAAATGTTTCACAAGGGATCTTCCTTAGTTTTCAAAAGGATAAAAGGAAAGGAGGGAATAAATACTTTGAATCTTTCAAGATTCCATTAACATATTTTTACAATAAAAAAGAGCTGGTATTTTTGGTTGTGCTTCTTTACTGAACTACTTTGAAGGACTAACATAAATTGTAGGAGGAGGACAAAGAGATTTATAAGAATAGTAAAGTTCTGGAACTGTATTTTATGAGGAATGATCATGGGAATTGTTAACCCACAGAAGAGATGACTTAGAGGATATATAGTGTAATAAAGGTCTTGAATTATCTGAAACGTTCATGACAGAAAGAGTGGACTCATTCTGTATTGCTGCAAAGAGTGGGATCAGTACCAGTGGTTTAAAAATACAAGGAAGTGGATTCAGGCTAGATATCAGCAGCGGCTTCCTGATTATATTGGCTAATTCATGAATTGGTTGCCATAGGAAGTATTGTGTTCTTCTCTTTCACTCAAGGTCTTCAAGCAGAGGATGGACGGCCATCTTTCAGCAATGTCTCAGGAATCATACATTGAGTTGGGTGTTGACCTAGAAGGTTCAGAGTCTCTGCATTTCCTCTTCCACTTGCTGAACCTCGCTGAATAATTCCGCATAGATTATTTATTGTTTTTTCTTACTATTTTACTATTTCCTATGCTAGCTTAAAATAGTTTTGTGCTACCTTCCTCATACATTTTAGTACTTATTATTTAATTGCCCTGCAAATTAATAGCCACAAAGATTACTTAATAAACTGTATCATTGCAACTCAAGTTTTATTTTTGGATCCTTGTTAAAAATCCTGACTTAATTGACACTGGGAGGTCCTGGATCATAATAGTGTGATATTGTTTGATACTAAGCACATCTGAATAATATTGTTTATACAATATTACTTACTTGAAGTTTCTCAAATGTAAAGGACAGATGCTGTTCAAAATGGCCACAACCTCTTTAAAACAAATGAGCAATTCCAAACAGCCAGGCTAATGTTAGATTCTGGATGCGGTGCCCAGACTCTATAAACTGGAGTTGCTCCAAGAATTTTAGAGAAATATGGAAATCCTAGTTTATCAGATTTCTCACTTAAAATGAATGCTACTTTGTAGTCACTTCTTTATGATTGTGTGCTTTATGAAATTCACACCACACTCGCTTTGTGTTAGGATAGGCAAACGACAAAGAGAAGGATCTTTAGCCTTGAGACATTTTAAGCGAATTGAATAACCTGGTCAATATTTACTTGTAGATAACTTTAAAAGCAAATTTTGGTGTGATTATAACAGACTATCTCAGCCTTACTTCAGATAACTTTTAGTGGCTTCAGTTTGGATATGTGATTTTTACAGAGCGTGAGTGAAGAGAGTTTTAGAAACAATTCTGATAGCTAAAAACATAAATACATAGTAAAACTGCTGAATGAAGTCTTTTATGTACAGGGACTAGCTAGCTTTATGCTTAAGTAATTGTGCTCTGTATTTTAGTTGTCTATGGCTCAACAATCTTCTGCAGATATTACAAAAACATTATGTCTCCAGTGCTCTCTCTCTCTCAAGCAAAAGAATTTGAATTGCATAATGCAGTCCCTAGACATCTTTCCTTTTAAAAAGTGTTTGTAGCGCATAGCAGTATTTTCTTAATCCCCCAGGAGCTGTTATTTAAGAAGTCACTGACATTTACAGTGAAAGGACTAGGACTGGAAAGGGGGCAGGAGGAGAAAATATTTCAAAACCACCCAATAGAATACATTTATGAATAGTAATCTCTAAATGTTAGTTCACACACATGCATATTCATCAGCTGGTGACTGGGATTATTTGTATGAGCAAAATGGATATTTTAGATCAAGCTTCCCAAATGGAAAATTACCCTGAGAGCTAAGCTGAGAGGATCCTGACAACAAAGAAATAAAACATACAATACTCTCTTTAATAGCTGCAGTTCTCATTTTATTGAGATTTAAATGTTGTATAGGGATATTTGACAGAAAGTACTCACTAGCTATATCAGCAATCAGGTGCTGCAAATAACAACATGGCCTTGTTACATTCCTCTAATAATGCTGTTTCTTCTGCTCACATATTCAGGAGTGAGAAACATAAAAACCATTACCTATTAGTAAACTCCAACGTGTTTCTGTAATTTTTGGGTATGTTTATAGTCCTGTGAAAAAGCACTTAACTTCTTTCCGGATGTTTTGTTTATTTTGCTACCAAATGTTTTCAGAGGTTCAAATAGGTTCTCCCATCCAAATGGATGTTTTGAGTAAACAACCCTGAGGTTTGAAGCTTGTCCCATTTGTTTTATAAACTAAGCCATCCAACATGCTATATGCCAAAGTGAAAAAGCGATTGACCTCCTAGTTCAAGCAATTCAGTTAAAGGAATAGTTAGGGCCTGTTGTGTGGACATTTAATTAAACCACCAGGCTCCTTTGGGTTTAACATGCCCTGTACACATTTGACAAATTTTAACTCTCTTAATGTTGACTTGGTGTACCACACATATTTTAAGGCAAGATGGATTATCAGTGAGTCTTCCTTATAATAATCATTGATATCTATTAATTGGAAAAAAGGTTACAAGATTATTTGCAAGGTTTTAAGGTACTATAAATCTACAGACAGAGTTGCAGTCTTGAAAGGTAGAAGATTTAGAGCAATTGTGAATTTCCTCCAAAGTTGCCATGCTGTCGAAATCACTCCAAGACTGCAACATAAAATCATTTAGAAAATCCTCAGGGACCTGCAGGCCTCTCTTGTCTTGGCTAAAGTCAGTTTTGATAACTCTGCCTAAGTTAAATAAGATCATTGGATAAAAGTGAGCTTCATGGCTGAATGGCAAGGTGGAAGTCATTGACCACCAAGAAGTACATTGCAAACTTCTCAGGTTTGCTGAAACATACCTGGAAGGTCCTTCAGGTTGTTAAAGGTAGGAGATAAATAAAAAATGGAACTTTTCTGAGTTTATATGTGTCAGTATTTCTGGCAGAAGCCAAAAATTGCATTCCATAATAATAACTTCATACCAATTATTCAATCTTAAATGTGGTAGTATCATAGCTTGGGGAAGCTTTGCTTCCTCAAGGCCTGGATATCTTGTCATCATTGAACAAACCATTAATTCTTATTCATATCAGAAAATTCTACTAGAGAATTTTAGCAACATCAATAAGCATTTAGACTTATATACTGCTTCATAGTGCTTTTACAGCCCTCTCTAAGCGGTTTACAGAGTCAGCATATTGCCCCAACAATCTGGGTCCTCATTTTACCCACCTCAGAAGGATGGAAGCTGAGTCAACCTTGAGCCAATGAGATCTGAACTACTGAACTGCAGCTAGCAGTCAGCTGAAGTAGCCTGCAGTACTGCACTTTAACCACTGTGCCACCTCAGCTCTAAGGTTGTTCTAAGGCAGTGATGGCTAACCTTTTCCGGACCGAGTGCCCAAAGCATGTGCGTGCATGCGCGTGCACAAATCCCCAAAATGCAATGCACACGCAGCCCCCGTGTTTGCATCCTGCTCCCACACATCAGCACGCAGCCCACCTTTAGTCCCCACACCCCCACATATGCGCGGCACAGACCCAATGACCAGTTGGCCTGTGGGAGGCACTTGCGCATGCGCAGCAGACCTGAACTGGGCTGACAGGTCACGTGCTATCAGAGAGGCCACTGCATGTCACCTCTGGCATGCATGCCATAAGTTTGCCATCACAGCTCTAAGGTCTTTAGGTTGTTTATCCATCAGCCTGCATGCAAGTTGGTCATGCAGTTGGGTGGAACATTGATCTTAAACATATAAGAGAAGAAGTTTTTAAGGAGAACAATTTCACTGCTTGGGGAAGGAAAAATCAAAATTCAGACCCAAATCCCATAGAAATTTTGTGTTGGGACCTGATATAAGCAATTCATGCTAGGAAACACTCAAATGCTACAAGATGTAACAATTCACTTATTCAGTAAGGAATTAGAGTTACAATCATATAAGATACTGATAACTAGTTAATAACTCTGGCTTCTAATTGATTTGGGCTTAGCACCCAGTATTTCACCACTTTTACATATGTATAAGTTTACTTTTAATAAACATTTTATAAATTAACCAAATGAACTAACAAAATAAAATTAAACGGTGAGAAAAGTAAGATTCTATGCAGGGGTGGGTTCTACTTACCTTTACTACCGGTTCACAACAGGGCTGCATGCGCAGAAGCATTTTGATGATGTCGGGGTCGGTGGGCGGAGCTTCCTGTCGGTTTTACTACCGGTTCTATAGAACTGGTGCGAACCGGGGGCAACCCACCACTGATTCTACATTTAGGCAATGCACAGATATAGAATGGCTCAATAGCAGCAGGGGAGGGTTTCAAACCTGCTGCTACCGATTTGCTCGTGGGCACACACATGCTCACATGTATGTGCAATGCTTCTGTGCATGCGCAGAAGCGTCCAGGCAGGTGGGCGGAACCCCCCGTCCCCGCCGCTCCAGTTGGCCCAATCCGGGGCAAACTGATAGCAACCCACCACTGAACAGGAGTAACTTTGAGAGGGATATTAGAGTCCTTTTTATAATCACTTAAATTTGAGCCAGCAGTGTGCTGCAGCTACCAAAAAAGCCACCTCTCCTAGGCTGCATTAACAAAGAGATAGAATCAAGATCACATGAAATGTTAGTACTGCTTTATAATGCCTTGGTAAGACCACATTTGGAATATTGCATGCAGTTTTGGTTGCCGTGATATAAAAAAGATGTTGAGACTCAAGAAAGAGTGCAGAGAAGAACAACAAAGATGATTAGTGGTGCGGGGGATAAAACATACGAATAATAGTTGCCTTCTGGCAGAAGATACAGAACAATTAAAACTCAGACCACACATTTTCTGAATAGTTTTTATCCCAGAGCTATAATTGCACTCAACAATGAACTAAAGGGCCACCATCAGTGAGCTGTTGGACAGTATTACTTGGTCTGTTATGTGGATGTTTGGGTGGTTTAGGGGTGGGGAATTGTGGTGGGTGAGAGTGTGTTTGGGGATTATGTGTGTTGGACCTGGTTTTTGAGTGTTAAGTAAATTTCGTTGTATGTGTATACTGTGTATACATGTACAATGACAATAAAGTGATTTATTATTATTATTATTATTATTATTATTATTATTATTATTATTATTATTATTATTATGATGATGGAATTGGGTATGTCTCGTTTAATGAACAGGACTAGGGGTGACATGATAGCAGGTTCCAATACCTAAGGACTACCAGAAAGAAGAGGGGGGATCAACCTATTCTTCAAAGCATCTGAAGAAGGAAGAAGCAACAGTGGATGGAAATTAATCAATGAGAGAACCAACCTAGAAATAGGGAGACATTTCCTGACAGTTACAACAATTAATCAGTGGAATGGCTTATCTTCAGAAGTTGTGGGTGCTCAATCACTGTAGGTTTTAAAGAAGTGATTGGACAACCATTTGCCCAATTCATCCTGAAAGGCCCCTTTCAACTCTATTATTCTGCTAATATTTTTGCCGTTAAATTAATCGTTACATTTTGGTAACAATTATTCTGATGATAATAATAATCTGTAAATTAACTGAAGTTTAAATTCAAAGATTCTTATTCCATAGTATAATATTTAACAAAATAGTAATTATTTATAAAAATATGAGATATTAGTACTGTGGTACCTTGCTACTCAACTGCTTTGAAACTCATCAAATTTGGTACTCAATGTAGTTTGATGCAAAAATTTAGTCCCAGTACTCATTGTTTGTTTAGTACTCAACTCACAAGCTAAAACTTATCACTGTTGGCTGCCTTGTGACTCACTACATTATTCCTTATGGGAAAAAATTGTTTGGTATTCATTGTTTTTGGTACTCATCGCATCTTCTGTAACCAATTAATGACGAGGTACCACTCTATTTGATTCTTATTTGCTTCCTCTTTTTAATGTAACATTAAAACTCCATTTTTGGAGTCCTTTAAGAAGAGATTCAGCTTTAAAGTTGATAGATATAATAACACAATCTATCTTTTCTTTGGGCTATATCCAAGTCTGTTCTTTTGTAAGAATACTATTGATTAAATTGAAACTCAATTCAATTAGATGCAAGGTTGGGAAAGCTAATTAAAAGCATTAATGGTGTTTTGTTCTATTACAAAATTAGGCAGACAGATAGACAGAAGGCATTTTTTGCCACAGTTGTAAATATCCACTCCATTTAAAATTGGCTTCACATTCATCATTATGGCATAGTTCCAAAATTTCAACTTGATGTGTAATATTTACACCACACATATTTACTTTATTTTTATTGGATTAATGAACTAATTACCCATTTGATCAATGGATCTTGTATGACTAATTGGCATGCATTTCAAAATCTAAATTGAATTTTGATGCACTATTACGAAAGAATATTCTGCAAAGTTGACATTGTGTTTCCACAACACTATGTGACTTACCACATTCACAATAAACACTAAAATAAAAGCAATTAATACATCTTTGGCTTTGTAAAATTTGGAATAAGGACTTTTTGGATACTTACTGAATAATTGCCATATTTTTTAAATATTCCAAGTATCATGTTGCAGTTACATTTTACATAAAAATGATCACAAAGAAAAGATGGTTTCATTGCTTTAATTAAAAATGTTTATATCATAGTAAATGTCACATAGAATTGTTCTTAGTAGAAGATTTAATGTGGTTTGGTAAACGCTAACATATTACTTATTTAGAACATGGTTTCAAAATTAGGGATAACTGCATAAAAGCCACTTTCTTATAATAATCATGGTGTGTTAATAGCTGCAGAGGAATTAAGCAAAGTTGACTCATTAGTTTTATCTGTTCATTACATCAGTGAATAAGAGTTGCAACATTACACAGAACCCACATTCTGAAATTGCTCTTGGACTGGTAAGCTGTCATCAACCAGTAATCATAGATGGCACTAATATTTTGGAAGCTTTTAATGATGGCATTGTTTTGACAAGTCTTCTCTTTTCAAATGCTGTCTTTAACTTATATTTTTCTTTTTTGTGCTTTGATATTTGGTGGATGCTAGTTTTTACTGTTTTTATGGAATTTTAGACCACAAATGTTTTATCAGTTTTATATTCTGGTGAAGCTGTTGAGAGTCTTTTGTGACTGCAGTGGGATAAAAATGGGGAAAATGAATGAATGAATCAATCAATCAATTGAAATGCATTGCAATGCAATGCAATGCAATGCAATGCAATGCAATGCAATGCAATGCAATGCAATGCAATGCAATGCAATGCAATGCAATGCAATGCAATGCAATGCAATGAAATGAAATGAATGCAATCATGGCATATTCCAACAAACATTTAAGCCAGAACAGAACTATACATTTTAAAATATTAATGAGCATAGCCACCCACCAAAATTAAAAACAGTTCCTGTTGGTACTTTCTGGTATTGCCTGGGTTTAAGACCAGTGATTCTCACAGCAAGTATCTGGCTGCAGTTACAATATTTTAGCTAAACATGGTATAACCAATTACTGAATCCAAGGTGGTAATTATTTTTTCACATTGGACCACAACAAGGTGGATGACTTTGTTATGAAAGTTCAGTCAGATCTTCATTATGTAATATTCAACGGTATGATTATGATTTCTAGGAGCTGATTCTTGACCAGAGAGCGGATGCCTAAAGCAGACAACTATTGGTCTAACCAGGGCTGTGAATTTAATTAAGAATTACTGTTCCTGCACAAAATCAAGCCTTCCTTTTAAGGGATTAGCATCTCTGGAACAAGATTCTGCAGAGCTTTGTACGATAATAACCTCTTTTTATTGTAGTTGGTGTATGCAACGCTTTCTGCAAGCCAGAATGTTATTACAATTGCTAACAGCAGATTGTGGGATGTTACATGTTGATTTCCACAAAACAGAATAAAATCTTTCTGGGAACTTTAACAAGACCATTAAAAACGTTATTACATCGCATCTTGTGAAATGGGAAAGAAACAATCTCATGTTTCCTTCCTCTCATGCCCCGAGGATGATTTCTGGCCTTTTTAAGAGCAGCTGGAATCAAAACAAGTTCCTTTTTTGTTTAATTTGTTTTCAATACATCAGAGCTATATTTAGTCTTTTGGCTTAGTTTCCGAAATATATTCTTCCCTCCTTTGAGTTAGTTGATACTTTATCAAATTTGGATCAGTAGAAGGAAAAAAAAAATCCATCATGTTTCTTTTTCAAAGAAAGGGGAGACAGTTTACTTCTTTTCTTACCAGGCAACTAGGCCTTAGTGGGCCTTCTGATTTAACTCTTTTCTTTCCAAAGAGCCCTGGTTTTTGTTCAAGCAAGATTAACTTTTGCAAATTGTTTAAATGAAACCATCAGAATAGGAAAACTAATGCAACTAATGCAAACTTGCATGGCTACCAGTATGAATTGTTCTTCCTTCCCCCTTATTTTGAGCATTGAAAATCTAGTCCCAAAGATTCAGAGAAGTAAAAAATATATCTTCATATCAGGGGTGAAATCCAGCAGGTTTTGACAGGTTCTGGAGAACCGGTAGTGGAAATTTTGAGTAGTTCGGAGAACTGGCAAATACCACCTCTGGCTGGCCCCAGAGTGGGGTGGGAATGGAGATTTTGCAATATCCTTCTCCCAGGAGTGGGGAGGGAATGGGGATTTTGCAGTATCCTTCCCCTGCCATGCCCACCAAGCCACACCACTCCCACCAAGCCAGGCCACAGAACCGGTAGTAAAAAAATTTGGATTTCACCACTGCTTCATATCAATTAGTTAATACACATTGGATAGTAGTTGGTAAAAGTAGTGGTAAAAGATGACTTTTCTGGAATACTCTAGAATTTGTAAACGAGAACTCATTTCTGCTGATCAGGAATATTATGTTTGGATGCAATAACAAACAGATATTATGAAGATCTGTATTCATCCAAGATAAAAGTGGATGCATTTGGAGAAGTAGAATATTTTTCATGGGAGAATGCATGAGATACATCTCCAGCACTGAAGTGAATGGTTCCAAGTCTTAAATGAAAGCTTCTTTCATATGGGATAGGGGTTCCCCAACCTTTCCAGCTCCCTGGATCAGCAGCAGCAGCAGCAACGGCGGCAGGAGGGGAGGAGATAGCTTCATGTGCTCAACCTAACTCCTCACATGCGTAAGTGGAACTTCGCATGCTCACCTGCCACTTTCACGGCCCAATTCCCAACAGGCCAGAGCCCAATAATGGTCCACGGACCCCTGATATGAGAGATACCACTAAACAATTACAGTTCAATATCTCTGTTTTACTATGATCACCAGGCATACATTTCATATTGATAGAATAATTGAGAGGTACAAGATAGGACAGATACTGATCTTGGAAAAAAGCTAAGTATGGTTGGACCTCTAAGTAGTTAATAGGCGACCACTAAGAAATCCCAGGATTTCAAACTAGACTGAAAAGATAAAAATCCAGGAGAGGGCAACAGCAAAGCCATGCTATTGCCAAGAAAACAACAGATGTTTACAATATATAGTCACTAGGGACAGACTTGATTTAAAAAGAGTCTTTAGCTCTGTCTCAGATACATGTTTCCCAGTTGTTTTGTCTGTTCTCTGGCCAGCTTTACAATGCTTCTGTCAGATGTAAATGCCTTATTCTCTAATGTGTAAATAGTATATGAACGGGGTATCAGGGGTTAACTTATTCTTCACTTGTTAATGTATTCATAATTCACCACTCCCACATATAGCTCCACCCATTGTATATATAAGGAGCTACATGCACCCTTTTTCTTGCTTCTATCTGTGAATATTCAGTGAATATAGAATGCCTATTGTAAATAAAAGGAAATATATTTAAACCTTTAATTCTTACTAATCTTATTGAGTCTGATCCTGAAAATATTGCAACAAGCTGGTAGCAGAGGATGGTTAATTAACTCAATAAAAACTTAAAAATGTCTAAGAAAGATAGGCCCAACACCAGGGCCTACAGCAAAGAAATGGAAACAGAACAAGAAATAATCAACGAATCCACAAACGCAATTTCGAGAGAATCCGAAGAATACACCACTGAAGACGAAGAAATAATAGATGAAAATGATGACCAGGAGAAAATCGAAATAGAGAATAACGGACTCAGGTCAGAGATATTAAAACTATTAAAGAACCAGAAGAATGATGAAAGCCTCATCGCGAACCTCCAAGATATGCTAAAGAACAGCGGAGCAGCGAGAGAGAAAAACATCACTAATGAAAAGTCTAAAGACCCAAAAATAGTGAGTGATATGACTGCAGAGAAAATCATTGCGAAGAAGAAAAACGGTGATCCCGCGCGAAATTTTGAATGGCGGCCATCTTGGTTTCAACAGGCCTCCAAGATGAGCGAAGCAGAGCCAATCAAAAAGCTCAATTCAAAATTTCTGGCGCGAAAAACATTATCAGACAACAAAAATGAAAAAGAAGATTCAAACACCTCAGAAGAATCAGAATCAGAAAGTGAAGGTGATTCAACAAACTACCAAATAAAATCAGCAATGAAAACGCTTTTTGCCGCATTTGGGCCAAAACTAAAAATTACTAAAAAGCTAACGAAGAAGCGAGCGAGCAAGCCAATGCCTCAAGACCTGCCCGCTCCCATCCTGACTACGAGAGCGCTGACGCCCGAACCCAGAGAGCCCTGCCGATACCGCCCTACGCCACAGACCGAAGCAAGCACCAACGCCCTCAAAAGAAGAGGAAAAACAGCCACCGTCGTCAGGACTCCCAAAATCGAACCAGAGACCGATTCGTCCGAGGAGGAGCAGAACGAGCGAGCCGCAATGGGGAGAACCTTCCACGACGACTCCAAAGAAGAAATGGACAACGCGCATGCGCAAGACTACGCAGACGGCCCGGGAAGACATGAACTGACGAGAAGACCGTGCAGACTCGTTGCGAGCATCCCCACGCCGTTTTGCAATTTTCTGCATTTACAAGACCACGGACTACCTCAGGTTGTAAGTAATGGACCCAATAATGTCGGAAATTTACCCAGTGACTTCCCAAAGCTAAGGGTTGATGGCATTAATTTGCAAGAATGGTATCAACAGCTCCAGGTTGTCTTTATGAAGGAAAGCTTACTGTTTTTTATCACTAGTCCCCCAAAAAGACCTTGGACTCTAAAAATAGATAGTTTACACCATAGAGCATTTTTCTTAATAATATCTAGTGTGTCTCCTGCAATGTATCACAGCATTAAGCCAAATCTGACTGTTTCAGAAATTATTCAATGCATGTTTAATTTGTTTCACAGTGATAGTGTAGCTACCACCACAAGGATGTCTAAAGATTTCTTTTCATCTAGGATAAAACCAGGGGTTTCCATAAGTGAGCATTTAATATATTTAAACAAAATAAGAGCTGAGCTGCATTTGAGGGGGGAGGTGATTTCAGACCAAACAATGAAAAGTGTTATTATCAACTCACTTGATCCATCATGGGACAATTTTATGTCACATTTAGACACAATCAATCTAGGATACTTATCCATAGAAAGTCTATCCAATAAATTGATAGCAGAAGACAATTCAAGAAGAAATCGTTCTAACAATCACACAGAACACAAATCATATAGGAAAGTAGCTTTCCAAGAAAAATATAATGAAACATTTAAATGTCACAATTGTGGATCCAGGGAACACAATAGAAGAGATTGCCCCAAAATTTCAAAGGAAAGACATAGGTCAGAGTATAGAAACAAATACAATTATAGACAGTCTTCCATAGATAGACATAGATATAGAAGCCCACCAAATTACAAAGAGAATAGAGGGGGCAGAGATAATTCAAAGGATAGAAAATCTGGTTCACTGAATGGGTTAAATAAACATGACAACACTAACATACAGCAAAATGAGAACAATAATTGGCTTATTGATTCTGGAGCAACTAATCACACCACTAATAACAAAAATATATTGTCTTCATTTACAGAAGATAAATTTGTAATAAAAGTAGCTAACCAAGAAAAGGTTCAAGTATTAGGTAGAGGGAATGTAACCCTGCCTGGTCTAGGAAAAATAGAGGGGGTATTGCTAATACCTGAAATACCTCATAACATACTAAGTGCCATAAAACTAAGTAGAGATTCTGACATTAACATTGTTTTTTCAAAAGGAAAAGCGACTTTGGAGAAGAATAAAATAAATATAGGCACTGTGATGATTAAAGGAGGCCTACCTTATCTGATAACAAAGGAAAAATGGTTGCATAACATTGACTCAAATATGGGAGATTGTATTGAAGTAGATGATGAAAATATTAGCAACAGTGATAATGATGAATGTAAAATATCTCATGATCACATAGATGCACACAATGAAAAAAAACCAAAAATAGGTAAGCCAATTCATGATGAGTGTGCTCACATCTTACATAGGAAGTTAGGACATGCCAGTTTTCCTGTAGTACAAAAAATGACTGAACACGCAGAAGGTGTTAAAATAAAAAATTGTGAAAACTATTTGGAATGCTCAGTATGTAAATCTACAAAACTAAAAACTAGTCCCAGGCCAAGAAAATCTACTAGATCAACTAACAAAATTTTTGATTTAGTACACATGGACTTAGTTGGTCCATTAACTCCATCAATCACTTATAGAAAACGTTACTTCTTGACAATAGTAGACGATTATAGCCGCTATGGATTTGTTTATACATTAAAACACAAAGATGAAACCTTTCAAAAATTTAAAGAATTTTACAAACGCATAGAAACACAACACAATATCAAAATAAAACAAATCATGACAGATAGGGGATGTGAATTCATGTCTAAAGAATTCTCCCAATGGTTAAAAGACAAAGGAATGTTACATTACACATCTAGTCCATTTTCTGTGTTCCAGAACGGGATTGTAGAGAGGAAGAATTCAACATTACAAACCATGATTAGATGCACATTGGAAGATGCTGGCTTAAGCAAACAATTCTGGTCAGAAGCCTTACATTATTCAAACTACACACAAAATAGAACCTGGTCCAGCATTGTAAATAAGACACCATATGAAGTGATGTATAATAGGAAACCAAAATTAGCACACATGCACATATTCGGAGTCACTGCAGACGTACACATACCTAAGCAATTAAGAAGAAAGGGAGAAAACGTATCCAGAAGACTCAGATTTATGGGATACGAGACTGGCACTAAAGGGTACAGATTCATTGATAATAATAACAAATTTATAGTCTCCAGAACAGCTGTGTTCCATGAACAGGCCAACTGGTCTAAATTACATCTTAATGAAATATTTCCAAATAAATACAAAGATACAAAATCTCATGAGAAAGGGACCATAGAAAAGCAAAATATCAACAAATATAAAAACAAAACCAAAACTTGGACAAATAGCCAACACAAAATAAAGACAGACACACTAACAAAAAAGGAAGCAAGATATTTGCATGATAACGATAGTAAACCTGAAAAAACTATTAGAAACACCAGAAATCAAATGCCAAATAAATACAAGGATTATATAATGCACATGGATGGTGAGCCAACAACACCTAATACATATGAGGAAGTGTTAAAACTCCCTCGTGAAGAAAAAGAAAAATGGGAATTAGCGATGAAAAAGGAGATGGGAAGTTTACAAGGATTAAATGTATTTACACCTGCAATTGCACCTAAAGATAAAACAATTATTGGTACCAGGTGGATATATAAAATTAAGAACTTAGAGGGAGGCAATACTCTATACAAAGCTAGACTAGTTGCACAAGGTTATGCACAGAAATATCCGGAGGACTATACTGACACGTATTCCCCCACAGTAAGAACAGAGAGTGTCAAAACAGCTCTAGTGGTAGCATCAGCACTCAATCTTGATGTATTTCAATATGACATACAGACTGCGTATCTACACGCAAAACTAGATAAGGAAATATACGTAAGAGCACCTCACAGTCAATGCACAAACAAAAATGAGATTTGGTTGTTAAACAAGAGTTTATACGGGTTAAAACAATCTGGTAAACGATGGTATGATTGTTTAGTAAAAGTACTTAAAACCATGGACTTCAACGCTACCACTGCTGATAACTGTTTCTTTGTCAAAAAGGGTGATGATTACATTGAATTTGTATTGATTTATGTGGATGACATTTTATACATAGGAAAACATAAAGAGAGAAGAGAAACTTTTGTAACTAAGCTAAATGAACATTTCTCGTTAAAATCCCTAGGCAAAGTAAACAAATATCTTGGTGTTCAAATTAATAAGACTAGAAGGGGATTCAAACTTACTCAGAGAGATAAGATCATAGAACTTTTAAATAAATGCAATTTAAACAATGCCAAACCTTGTGATACTCCTATGCAAACTGATTTTCTAAGAAATACTGATGAATCTTCCCCCGAATTCAAGGATAACACATTTTATAGATCAATCATAGGTTCACTTCTTTATATATCTAATTGGACAAGACCAGATATCGCCTTACCACTCAATTTATTATCCAGACATGTCAGCAAACCGACAATGTATCACTGGGAAGCTGTTAAAAGAATTTTAAGATATCTGAAAAGTACACTAGACTTTTGTTTAATGTTAGAACCTAATGACAATAAAGAACCAAAGCTTACATGTTACGCAGATGCGGACTGGGCTGGAGACACCTCATGTAGAAAAAGTACATCTGGTTATATATTCCTCTTAAATGACTGTCCAGTTTACTGGTACACTGGTAAACAGGAACTAGTGGCCACTTCAACGACAGAAGCGGAATATGTTTGTTTATCCAAAGCTGCAAATAACCTTGTATGGTTTAATGATTTAATTTCAGATGTTTGGAAAAAACCTGCTTTGCCTTTTGTTATGCATGAAGACAATAAAGCAGCCATTGAAATATCTAGATCTGATGCTATTGGACAAAGGTCCAGACACATAGATATAAAATTTAAACATGTGAGACAATTATCTCAGGATGGATTTATCAAAGCAGTGCATTGTGATACTTCAGAACAATTAGCTGACATATTGACAAAGCCTTTACCTTCTAAGCAACATAAATATTTAACTTCTAAGTTGTATGTTTTGTATTGTCCTGAATCTGAATGTAATTGGTGTTGCATAACGAATCGGCATTTAGAGGGGGATTTGTCAGATGTAAATGCCTTATTCTCTAATGTGTAAATAGTATATGAACGGGGTATCAGGGGTTAACTTATTCTTCACTTGTTAATGTATTCATAATTCACCACTCCCACATATAGCTCCACCCATTGTATATATAAGGAGCTACATGCACCCTTTTTCTTGCTTCTATCTGTGAATATTCAGTGAATATAGAATGCCTATTGTAAATAAAAGGAAATATATTTAAACCTTTAATTCTTACTAATCTTATTGAGTCTGATCCTGAAAATATTGCAACAGCTTCTTAATCCATGTCATGCCTGAAAGTTCAGAACTGAAACATTCTTCTGGATAATATGAGTAGGATGCCCTTTCCTTCTCCCACATGTAAAATGGAGAGTACCACTACTTTGGAAAATGAAGATGTCTCATAAAATCAGGCAGGGAAAAGGCATTTTCCCCCCAGAAAATATCAGATGGAGAGGTTGTGATTGGCCTAGTGTGTTCTATCAGTAAGCAGGATATAATATCTTTATCGGTTTGCCCAATGTACCACTTTTATTGCAAAACCCTCATTACATTCACTGAAGTTTCATATTCAAGGAGCTTCTGAATCCGATTTATTTTCTTACCTAGGTCCAAAGAACTGCTGGAGTATGTTAGTTCTGCCTGATCCAAGATGAAACAAAGTAAGGAAGGAAGGTAGAAAAAAATGAAATAAAATTTGGCCTGCAAAATGTCAGATGACTACTACATGGCAATTAGTAGTTCTCTGTATTTGTTATTTAATGATTGTCCAAATTTTGCAACCCATAACTGGAAGCCCTAGTGCAGTGATGGCTAACTTTTTCCAGACCGAGTGGCCAAAGAGCGCATGCGCGCACCCCCAAAATTCAATCCGTGCGCACCCCTCGCACGACTCCCGCCCACACACATGCGCGGCAGAGACTCGAAGAGCAGCTGGCCAGCGGGAGGCGTGCGTGCATGCGCAGCAGAGCTGAACTGGGGTGACGGCTCGTGTGCCATCAGAGAGGGTGCTGCGTGCCAACTCTGGCACACATGCCATAGGTTCACCGCCATGGCCCTAGTGGAAGGCAACCAATGTCCTTTATATAAGGAGAAAGAAAGTAATAATACTTGCTTTCCTTTTGGCTAGATTAAAGCTGGATATGTAGCACTCAGCTGAATTATATAAACTAAATTAAACTCATAATGGCATTTATGCATGACAGTTATCTTATAAAGCAGCAGGTAGATGTGCACTTACACTGTGTGATACTTCACATCTCACCTCTGCAGAAAACAATTTAAGTAAAACATGATAAAGATAATTAGATTTGATTTGGCTATCCTGCAGCTATAGTAGCTATTTGGCATGCTTTATCTTTTTATTTCCTTTTTTTCCTTCATCCAATTTGGAGTTGAATAACTTGCAAAGGAACACAGTGGCTCAGTGGCTAAGATACTGAGCTTGTCGATCAGAAGGTTGGCCGTTCAGTGATTCGAATCCCTAGCGCTGCATAACAGAGTGAGCTCCCATTACTTGTCTCAGCTTCTGCCAACCTAGCAGTTTGAAAGCACATAAAAAATGCAAGTAGAAAAATAGGGACCACTTTGGTGGGAAGGTAACAGTGCTCCGTGCACCTTCGGCATTTAGTCATGCCGGCCACATGACCATGGAGACATCTTCGGACAGCGCTGGCTCTTCTGCTTAGAAACGGAGATGAGCACTGCCCCTAGAGCTGCAAACAACTAGCATGCATGTGCGGCGGAATCTTTACCTTTACTTTAACTTGCAATAGATTTTGTCCAGAATGTATAAGCAAATCCACTTGTAACTAATATTTTCAGCATGTTCCTTAGGGCAGTGGTCCCCAAACTTTCCAACTCTGCGGACTGGTGGCGGAAGGGAGGGAGGATTGTCTCACATGCACATGTACCGCTTGTGCAAATGCAACTTTGCACACTTGCCTGCTGCTTGCATGGCCCAGTTCTCAATGGGCTGTGGCCCAACACCAGGCAGTGAACTGGGGGTTGGGGACCCCTGCCATAGAGTTTTATTAAATATTTTTTAAAAATCAGTGAAACTCACAATCTATTAGGAATTGTAGAATTATTTAAATATTCTCACCTCAATGCAGATAAATAGTTTTCAAACAGAGGGAGAAATCTTACATTGGACTTTCCCACCTGTAAGCTTCCCAACTCCTTTTTTTTTTGAGACCAAACATCAAACAGAGGGGAAAGGATGCAAATTGACAAGATGGAGAGAATGTTAGGAGAACCATGGATTCGTACCATTTTGCTTCTCTAGGCTAACCCTACTTGGGCTACTTATGTAAATAAAATACACCAGTTCTGGAATAGGCACTGGTGTATCTTTTTTGATGCCATCCTGATAAATCCTCATCCAAGAAGGAACAGCAATAGGATGAGGAGATTTGCTGACTAGATCTCACACAGCTAGACTCGACTACATGGCAATTAGTAGTTCTCTGTATTTGTTATCTAATGATTGTCCAAATTTTGCAACCCAGAACAGGAAGCCCTAAGCTAACAAAAATTACATAGTCAATTTCTACAAATGACCAAAGAAGAGATAGATAAAGATAAAACCTGGCAATAGCTTACAACTGGTACATTAAGAAAAATAATGAAAGGCTTGATTTTGGATGGTCAAGAGCAAGCTATTTGAACTCATGCAATCAAGGCCAAAATTGAAAAATGATCGAATGATTCAAAATGCACTTTGTGCAAAGAAGCAGAAAAAACAACAGATCATATACTCAGGACATGCAAGAAGCTCACACAAAGAGTAATATAACACAGTCACCAAAATGATTCATTGGAACATCTGCAAAAATTATCATGTTCCAGTAATGAAAAATTGATGGGAACATATAATTGGAAAAAATAGTAAAAAATGAGCAGGTTAAAATGTTGTGAGATTTACACTACAAACTGATAAAGTCTTGGCTCATAACACTCCAGATTTAATTTTAATTGAAAATAAGAAAGTGTGAATAATTGGTGTGGCAATACCAAGAGATAGTAGAATGGAAGACAAAGAATTGAGGTAGTTCACATGGTATTAAGATTTGAAAATTGAAAGATTATGGCATAAACTAAACCTGGTAGTTCCAGTGATTACTGGCACTGGGTGCCATATCCAAAAAATCTTGCATGACACTTAAAAAATCTGTGCATTGACCAAATTTCCACCTATCAATTACACATGGTCACACTGCTTGGAACTGCATATATACTATACGATACATTACAACTTCCTAGATTCTTGGGAAGAACTTGATGCACATGAAGGCCTACAGTAGCTAAAGAACTGGCAACTGTGATTTCATATTATTATGAAAATAATAATAACAAAATCACCATCAGTCAATTGCAAAAGGCAGCATTACTTGAAACAGCTTACATCCTGCAACATTACTTGCAGACATGGCTCTGCCACTTTGCCTGGGGGTCCAATGTGGGAGTTTCACACTGGTGGTGCTACTAGACTGCTACCAAACTCCATGTCCCCCAACCTCCACACTCCTTGCTTCCCCTGCCCATTTTAAATCTCAGATTCCTGTACCTTTATTGTTCATTCCATTGTTTATCTTTACTGTTTCATTACATTGATACTGTTATGTTTACACTTCTTTTCATTTCTCCGTGTTTACTGTTGTAAGCCCTTGACAAGATGGGCCGCAAATAAATTTAACAAACAAATAAATAATGCTTTTAACCCCATCAAATGACAACATCCATCTATTCCAAGTTCTTGGGAAGGATTCAATTGGTAGATAAAAATGCCAAAACCAGTCTAAACATCTGGCTGGCTGTGTGGCCAACCATAATACTTTGTTAAACTTATATGCTGTCTGACTGTCAACACTCAGGGTGACTCAAAATTCCTAGAGGATTTGAACTAACACTTTCTTGTGTACACAAAATTCTTAATTATTATGCTATTTTAACTCTAACTCTCTGGTTCCAGATTACAACTCTGAAAATTCTATTTTTCTATGGGAATCAACTTCTTGTCATATGCTTTACCTAAATTTTATATCATATGTATTTATTGAAAATATTTGTATAACTGCCCATCTTAAAACCAACTCACATGCAGTTTTGCCTTTCTTTCTACTGATCATTGCATTAAAACCTATGTTTGCTCATGGATCAAAATATTAAGGCTGATGAAACAACCCAGACAATCCTGGACTGAGATATAAAAGTATCTCATACTTTTACTTCTCAAACAACTATTCTATAGTTTATGTGGATTTAATTAAATACTGCCATTTTGGTGTTCAGAATATCAGATTAGAGTTGAAGGCTCTATTTATTAAAGAATTATATTGAGACTAAAGGAACACTGTTCAAAAGCTTGGGCATTCTAATTACAAATCAGATCCCAAAATGGTTATAGTAGTTTTATATAATAGCACATATTGCAAATTTAAACAGATGACAAGAGTGCATGCAATAAATCCAATTAATGAACCCCTCTCGAGGAGTAAGGGGACCACAATCTGTATTTCCCAAGTTGCACTTTTTATAATGCAGTAGATATATACAACATTTTAATGAGCTGCTCTAGGAAGATTGCACACAACATATTCTGCATTACAGCTGCCTATCAAAAAAGGTGGAATGGAACTATCTTATTTATGTAATTATCACAGACCATTTGTCTCAGTATAAAGCTAATTAAATGGAAGAAGATCATAATATAATAATCTTCTGCATGAGATTTAGTTATAAAGCCAGCTACTGTTAATGCTGAAATAATTATCTATTTTATTCAGCTAACTTTACTCATGATTAATTCCAAAAGAAAATAATGGGTGAAAGTTATATTAATTAATATTTCTATTGACTTCAATATCATAAATGACTAACTGTAGTTTGTTAGGAATCATTATGTCGCTCCTCCATTTATACTTCATAAATAAATAATAAAGTCCTGTTTTTATCCTGGACTTAACTTTTATAAATGTTGTTAATTTACATTGGCTCATGTGAACTATATGAACATTTTTATTGTTCCCTAAATTTATATCTAAAATCTAGCTCCATGTATAAGGCTCTGATAAATAATTATATACTAGGTTTTAATAATTCACTTTTCAAAAAGATGCAGAACACCTAATATATCAGGAAAGACCTCTGATTTTGGCTCCAAACAACTTGCTTGATGAGTCTGATTTGGCCTATATGTCACAAAAATAAAAATATGAACTCATTTGAATGGAGATTAAGGCCTGTTTATTTGTTGATATGTTCATTTTATTTTGATTTGATTTGCCATTTGATTTGCCATTGCCAACTTCTGGAATATTTTTGAGTTTCTAGTCCATATTACAAACCATGATTTCCTAGGAGGTTTCTTACCAAATATTTGCTTGCTCCTGTTTAGCTTTGCAAAAGCAGCCAAGATTGGCAATGTGCTGTCACCTATTTGAGTATATATCATGTTTATAATATTCTTAGAATAATTTATTTTTGAAATGTGAAGGAAGCTATAATGCTTATACAGGTAGTCTGTGATTTACAAGTGAGCACAAAATTTCTATTGTTAAGTGAGTTTTGCCCATTTTATGACCTTTCTTGCCACAGTTGGTAAGTGAATCACTTTAGTCTTTAAGTTAGTAACATGGTTGTTAAAGGAATCTGGATTTCCCATTGACTTTGCTTGTCAGAAGGTCACAAAAATGATCACATGTTCCCAAGTTGCTATGACCGTCATAATATGAGTCAATTGCCAAGTGTCTGAATTTTGATCATGTGATCATGGGGATACTGCAGTGGTCATAAATGTGAAAAATGGTTAATTCTAGTGGTAGGATTAAAAATTTTGTACTACCGGTTCTGTGGGTATAGCTTGGTGGGTGTGGCATGGCTTGGTGGGTGTGGCAGGGGAAGGATACTTTAAATCTCCATTACCACCCCACTCCAGGGGAAGGATACTGTAAAATCTCCATTCCTTTCCCATTGCAGGGGAAGGTTACTTCCTCCCGATCAGCTGGGACTCGGGAGACAGAGAATAGATGGGGGAGGGGCCAGTCAGAGATATTTACCGGTTCTCCAAACTACTCAAAATTTCTGCTACTGGTTCTCCAGAACTGGTCAGAACCTGCTGAATACCACCTCTGGTTATGTCACTTTTTTCAGTGCCGTTGTAACTTTGAATGGTCACTAAATGAGCTGTTGTAAATCGAGGATTATCTGTATAACTGTATGTTAATCATACTGAAATATGAGAGTTTAAATTATTTCTGTTTCTGGTCATTGTATGTATCTTTTAACCTCTTGAGATATTAGCAATTTTATTGATGGTATTTTCCTGAGGAAAATTGACAGCATTTCCCTATCTGTTATCAAAAATGAGTATGTGTTCAAAATATGTGTTTGAGTTGAGAAAGGAAACCTGGCTGAATTTCTGAACGTGTACATCTGGGGGAGGATGCTCTCATCCTACGCTTGAATTGGCAATATTGAGAAATTAATCTGAGAAAATTTAACAGGATGGGGGAAATGTGTTTAGAAAAACGGGTACGAAGCCATACTGAGCCTCAGAATGGAAAAGCAAAACATGATTTGCATCAACTAGGCCATATTTAGGATGGAGCTGTTGCTGGCAGTCATATGGGACTGGTGAATGTAGGTTGCTAGCTGTTCTCTTACCTGCTCTTTATATTTTGTGGAGCAGATGCATGTTAGGTAGGTATTCACTTGAACTTCTTGATGGAGATATGATCATAATTGCAGATGTAAGTATGGAGAGTGAGAGAGAGAAGGAGAAGTTCAGGCCTGCAAGGATCATGCAGAGAACAAAAGAGGAAATGATTTGGGTACCAAGACAACATGGCTGGGGGAAAAATTAAACATCTTCTATCTCTGAGAATACAGGAATCAAATTAGTCTGCAATCCTTCCCTTAGTCTTTCATCAAGTCCTGAGGAGGTGATCTGCTCAGGTAGAATTATCCTCTGAACCAGATATTTCAACAATAACCCAAGTGCATTTTACAATTGCATATGTTTCCCATCTTATTTTCAGCTATAGTTATGGCGGTGGGCAACACCGAACAGGATTCAGAAGCTTAATATAGTCCAAGGGTGTTGGCTACCCCATTTCTTGTTTACTGAATAAATCACAGTGTACTGGGTTCATAAAGTACATCATTATATACTGTATTTTTCGGACTATAAGACGCACCGGAGTATAAGATGCACCTTAGTTTTTGGGGAGGAAAATAAGAAAAAAGCTGATTGGCGGGTGGATTGGCCTACCGGAATACCCCCAATCAGTTGTTCCCAGAGGTGAAATTTAGCAACAGGTTCGTTGGTTGTGCACTTTTTTTTCAGCCTCTGAAACCTCCATTTCAGAGGCTTTTTTTTCAGCCTCTGAAGCCTCCGTTTCAGATGCTTTTTTTCTGAAGCGCCGTTTCGGAGGCGTTTTTTCTGAAGCTCCATTTCGGAGGCTTTTTTTTTTTCCGAAGCTCTGTTTCAGATGCTTTTTTCAGCCTCTGAAACCTCCATTTCAGATGCTGGGCAGGGCTACATTCAGACTATAAGACGCACCGATTTTCATCCTCTTATAACTACAGCTAGGTTTACACAATATTCTAAACCAAAAATGTATCACATTTAAGTTGGCTGCTTACAAATGAACTCTGGTATTGTGTTCCTATAATGTAATATGTTTTAAATAACTGAAACCAAATTGAGTTACAATGGTTTATTTTCCCTTTGAACATAACTGTTATGCAATTCAGAAGGAATATAATTTTTATTTTGAAAAAAAAAACTATAGTTGGCAGATTGTTGTGACAAATACATTTTATTTTCAGTTGGTTAGAGATTATTCCTTCAGCATCAGGACTTTTTTGGTTGGAACAGTTTTGTGTTGTCACATCCTGTGATGAAGAAACAAGGAACTTATAAATTCCAAAGAGCATTTTGCCTTCTCTTCATGCAAGAACATTTTGAGCTTTTGAAAGGTTATGATTGTCTCATCACATAAATATAAAATTAGTAATGGAGCAAGTCGTATTTTTGAGAATGTTAAAGAAGTGGGATATTTTTATATTGTTTGGTTGATCAGTTTTCTACTACAAAACAAAACAAAAATAAATCACCATTAGATGATGGCAGATATAATAATAGAGAAGAAAAGGGTGCTGTTATTTTCCAGTTGTTCATAATTAACTTCAGGGCTGAGCCAAAATGTCCAATTAATCTTTGTCAAAAGTGCACACTATTTTGAGCAGTGCCAAATCTTCTGTATTTTTTTGCATGTTTTCACCAATTTGTTACCTCCACTTGTTCTCATTGATGTTATCACAGTGCTAGATCTGATTGAACATGTTGCATTATGACATCATTCCATTTAGGGCACAATGAGCCGTGGTGTCGCAGTGGTTAAAATGCAGTACTGCAGACTAATTTTGCTGACTGCCGACTGCCGACTGCCAACAGTTTGGCAGTTCGGGTCTCACCGGCTCAAGGTTGACTTAGCTTTTGAGGTCAGTAAAATGAGGACCCAGATTGTTAGGGGGAATATGCTGACTCTGTAAACCGCTTAGAGAGGGCTGTAAAGCACTGTGAAGCGGTATGTAAGTCTTAGTGCTATTGCTCTGATGTTAATTAGATGGGGGTCACTCATGTAATAATTCATTCTTTCATTTTTCTCCATTATCATTGTGACTGTAGTAGACAGTGCAATAAAACACCTCCTATTTACAAATAAAAATACAAATGCAATGCAATGGTCTTCCTAAAAAGTGATAGGGAAATCATTGTGTAATATATAGGATCCAGGGAATGCCTGTTAACTCCTTCAAAGTTTAAGGAAACATCCTCTCCTGAAATAAAGTATTGATCACCTCCTGGATCCAGGTAACCACATTAATTCCTGATCTCTGCAGGATCCCAGAGGAGCAGGGATATACTAAAAAGCAGGTATCCACATGGTCAAAGAAGTTATCAGGAAGCATTACTTCAGGATTCATACATTCTGAAAACCAAGCTTTGCTGAATCTGAGTGATTTTTGTGCAGCACAGCTGCCAGTAAAGAGATTTAAAAGCAATTCCAATAGGGTTACCCTCTGCCCCCCATTCCCCTCAATGGGGGATTGCCTGGCCATTGCCTGGCCAGCAACTTGTGTAAAGAAGGAAGAGAAGAATACTTCATTTACTGCCACAGTATTGGCTTGAAGTTTGAACTTTAGCTCATGCCTATGCTTAATCTGATTTACTTCTAGCCATCTTCCATTGGTGCTCCAGGTGTTGTTTCTGTCACTTCATTTCCTGTACTGCTCAGTAAACCAAAGAACCAGCTGGAGTTGGCAAACAGACTTGGGAGTGATTGATTCAAGAATGTGTCCTGTGTCCTGTAGCTAACCAGACAATCTGTAGAACCACCTACCAGATTGTTGGTGTTCTGTCTGAGGTCAAGCATGTGTGCACGCACGGTGGATAAATGAGATTTATTATAGAGAGGCAAATATACAGGAGGTACTGGCAGACAAGGCATGAAGTGCATGGAGATATAATTCCCAAACAGCTCCCAAGTCCTTAAGAGTTTGTCTGGGTGAGCTTGCTGATAGTCAGACTCTGAAGGAGCAAACAGAGGAGTAGTTTCAGTCAAAGCCTTGAGAGGCAGTGTATGCAGCATGATTGCCAGCCACTCTGGGTCACAAAGAAGCATAATTTTCACTAGCAAGATTTATAGGAAGCAAATGCATACAATATTGTTTTCCCAAAAAAGTTGATAGGTAGTGATGGTTTTTAAATAGAGCTAGCAACCTGTGCAGATAATCAAAGATGGGGAGTCCCTTGATGGCAAAAAGCTGCACAGGATGCCTTTATCCTACTTAGCAAACTTGGTGACATATTACTGGGGTGGATCTTGGATCTGATCTCTTATCACCTTATGTCCCCAGCTCCTCAGCATCTGTTCCCTTAGAGAGCAATGCTTTCCAAGTCTTTCTGGTGTTTGTAGCATCATTGGCAGCATCTTCTAATTCGGCTCCTTCCAAATCTGAGCTGATTGTGGCAACTGAGAAATTCCACAAGCAGTTGTTGGAATCCTTCTCGATCCATAAAGTATTTGGGGTGGGTCTTTCTACTTAGCCTGCTTACTCCTCAGGTAACAAGGGGCAGATAATTTCACTTAAACCTGAAGTGATCAGACCATGACAAAGTGCTAGATTTTACTCTCCATATCCAGATCACTAAACAATTGCTCTGAGGCAAACACAAGGGCTAATATATGGTTGCTTACATATTTGAGGCCTGATATTACCAAGCATTAACTCATGGTTGAGTTAACTCCTGAACTCTCCTAAATCCAACACCTGAAACGAGATTGGAGCCACCCAATCCCTGCTGGCAAAGTGACTGTAATACCAGCCCTGAGATACACCAACAGGTTTCTCAGTTTTTCTCTTTGATCCAGCTTAACAAATAGGCACTCATGCCCAGTCAGGAGCAAATGCCCTGGTGGCAGGAAATTATTTTCAGTGCCACCCCAAGTTCCTAGTTTTTGCATTGAGGCTGAAAAAGAATCAAAACCTGGGAAACACATTTATGGGCGAGCAGTATTAGGGTCTTTACCCTCTCAGGTTTTAGTAATGCATGCCAGATCTACCAGCTGTTTTCCTTACAGAGAGACTTGGCATTTACCATCATCAACTGAAAGCCAAAGTCACCAATGACCACTTATAATACTACAGAAAAGAAGAAGAGACAATGACCAACAGCAAAAAAACAACTAGAAACACAGGAAGCATGATTGGTAAATTGGCAGGAAAAGAAAAGTGTAATTAATAGCTTTATAATTCAAGGGCTTTATAGAATTTTTTTTGTCAGAATCACTGATTTTTATTCCCTTCCCCTCCAATAGGGAATATTGACTGCAATCTTATTTTCCGTGTTAATATGAACTTTTCTGTTGTCTAACATTCTGCTCCCAGCAAGAACTATTTGGAGCATTTGAATTAGAATCTTTACTATAAATGCACAAAGCAGCAAACGAGCTGAGCCCTTCTGGATTTGTGATGCAAGGCCTCAAATGACAGATCGAGGTAGGCAAGCTTCAATGAAAACAAATGGGTGCCAATTCATTCCTCCAGAACACAGGTGGTGTGTGTTATGCAGGGAAAGTGAGCCAACTCATTTTGTTCAGGCAGGAGTGTGGCTAAGCCAAGTTTCTGACAGGCAGATAGCTTGCCTCATAGAGTGGAAATCTAAATGAGAAACTCACAGCAGGCTGGTTTTTATAGATGCTGATTTAAATGAAGTGTCAATACAAACAGAATAATATAATCATTTTTATGCTGGTTAGAAATTTGGAGAAATAAAGTAATAAAATAAAATAATGATATGAAAGGGTATGGATAAAAAAAATGAAGAATTTTATTTTATTTTATTACTGCATATAACTAAAATGTCTTTTTACATAAATATGGTAACAATGCATGTACCATCTAGTTTATGAGAGGCAGGCAACAGTACACTAGCTTGCAGAATAGCTTTTTTTATTAGAAATTATAGCTTGCAAAGAATAACTTGAGCAAGCTTGTAGTAAAAGTAGACTTTTGTTATGCTTCTGGCATCCTGACCAATTTGTGCCAGAATGTTCTATTAGCTGGGAATATTGCACATGAAGGGGAAAAATATGACCAAAGCTACTAAACTAATCTATGAAATGTTCCTAAAAAGTATGATGATTGATTGACCAAAGCCACGATGGGTGGTTGAAATTATTATTGATAGACACCAGTGGTGGGTTGCCCCCGGTTCGCACCGGTTCTATAGAACCGGTAGTAAAACCGGTGGGAGGCTCCACCCACTGACCCCGACGTTATCAAAATGCTTCTGCACATGCGCAGAAGAGCGTGCGCGCACGGCCCCGTTGCGAACCGGTAGTAAAGGTAAGTAGAACTCACCCCTGATAGACACATTTGGTAAAGACCACAGCAAGTATAAGATTGTGAGTTAAAATATACAAATGGTAAATGGTAAATTTCAGAAGTTAACCAATTAAAGAAAAATGGGTATGTTGTTTGTGAAATTAAAGAAAAGGGGAAGGATCTAATACAGGGGTGTCAAACTCACATCATCATGTTGTCATCACGTGACATATCACAATTTCCCCCCTTCGCTAAAACGGGGGTGGGGGTGGCCAGCCCGTGACGCACGCAGCCTGTGGGCTGCGAGTTTGACATCCCTGATCTAATAGATTGAATGAAGATGATTTGATCTGGTGGAGTGAAGCTGATGGCTTTGTGTAGGGAGATGAAAGTGTAATTATGAATGAGAGAGCTAAAATGTCAGAAAGTACAAATCAGTGCCATCTAGGTAATTGTAACATGTTGTCTTTTGAAAGTAAAATGATTTTAGATTCAAATTTGCATGATTCTATGTGCATTTTTCTGATCTGTTAAACTAACCTGTGACAGGGTTTTCTTATCCATTAAAGTAAATCTGACCATCGCCTTCTTGTTTTTATTCTTTGAAATAATTGTAATTTGTGTAATACATATAATCATGACAGAATGATAAGCAATCTATAATTGATAATACAAGCGCAGTAGCAAATATTCAATTAAAAGGGTTTACCCTTGAAAAACATTTAAATTGATAGGTTTCAGTGGATGCTTTATAATAGCATAGTAATTAGCAAAATTGGATTAATAATGCATTAAAATGTATTGCATATTTGTGCTTTTACTGGCAGGAGGAAATGAAACCAGTCAGTTTAAATTAGATTATTAAATGACTGCAGCACCTTAATGCCATTTCTTCCCTTCCTTGTTTTCTGGAAATACGTTTCTGCTGATAGCAATTCTTGAGGCAGCAGTAATACTCCTTGGGCTGCTTCTATCATTCTTACTTGTTAAGTTCCTTTTTCCGATTATTTCTTACCTCCCTCTTTCTGCCAAATAAGGAGATGACATTATCAGGAGAAGAAGCAGGGAGAGAAATGCACATGAAAAGGAATATCAAATTGAAAGGACTCCCCCGAGTGGACACATGTATAAATGTATAGAGAAAAACTCATCTCTAATGCAGCCTTGGGGACTTGAATTATTTACATTCTTTTAATCCTCTTAACTTCAAATCAAGATAACTCACATTGCTTTACAGCCAAGCTTTCAGCTGTGCTAGTGTTCAGGAACAATTCTGGGAAATCACTTAATTTAACAAATTCATAATCAACTTGCATTTTCTATAAGTATTTTGAGAACTTCAGCACCTCTTCTTCATTCCCGTTTACTTTTATCAAAATCATATTTACAATTTGTGTATGTGGTAGGCAAATTAATAGGGATATTATGATCCACAGAGAACAGGAAACAGAATTATCTGCTTCTACCCTATATAAAACTTTTTGAATGTGAGCAATCTCAAGGTTATAAAGCCACCTTGATAGGCCCTTAAATAGCTCTGATACTATTTACTATCTTGATGCTATTAAAGACTTGTTTGAAAAGTCACTGGGTGAGTTTAACTTCACTCTGAATAAAAGAAAAATTAATCACAAGTTTGAGAATTTATAGAATTTGAAATAAACAAATTCTACTGTCCCCATTTATTTGTATTCATTTCTTCATTCACTTCCATGTTCATACTTATACCTGCTATCTTGTACATGTTTGACAAACAAATAATAAAAATAATAATAATAGTTATTAATAAGATCCAAGAAAGTTACAATAGATTAAATTTACAAAATTACAAACAATTACATTTGAAATATTGACTGGTACTATAACTTTTTTTGAATTAACTATTCTCATGAGAACCATAATTATTTTGGATATCTTGGGTTATAACAAAAATAAATGACTTTATGATTTTAGAAACTGGACACTAGAGACGACCAAGGATTCTATATAGAAGGGGAAAAATACAAGTCAGCTTTTAGCGTTGATTAACTCTGACTAAGAAAATGATGGAAAACATCACAACACTAGAATTATTAAGGGGCACTTTTATGAATGAAATCCAGAAATTAGCGGTTGCAATATCAATAGTGTAGTAATGATAGCTGATTCTGTGGATTGATTATGTCCACAGAACATAAGATATCAATGAGGGAATGACAGATGTGGAGCAAATTTTGTCTGACCAAATAAAGTAATGAAAGTAGAATCACAAATGACAGAAACCACAAATGACAAATGACAAGAGAATCTTGGAGGACAGAACAATGCTAACTGGATATGAGTCCATATTAGGCATTATCTCATGGCAATAAGAGGGGTGAGATATCAATATTTCTCCTGATGCCCATCCAGCAATTCTGTTTAGGCCTATTCCTTATTGAGTAGGGTGCTCCATCCCCAATATCTGGACAATTGTGAAGATTATTCAGGCTATCTGGTGGATAAAGTCACTCTTGAACAAGCTGGTCGGGGAATTCTCTCTATCCTGCCCCCCAATATCAACATAAAATTGCTAGGTGAGGTTATCTACTGATTTGGGGTCCAGTTTTATCGGTATGCTGACGATACCCAATAATATCTTTCAAATGCAGGCCAGCCAAATGAGGCTGTTGAGGTTCTGTCCCAGTTCCTGGATGCTGTGTGGATTTGAATGGTGAAGAACAGTCTCTCATTCAATTCTACCAACACCAAGTGGGTGTGGGTGTTTGGAGTGCCCAAATATGAGAATATTCCAACTATGAACTTGGATCGGGTTGCACTTTCTCACTGAAGAACAGTCCAAAATTTGGGGTTCTTCCTGGACTCACAGTTCATACTCAATTATTAAGCAGACAATGTGGCTAGGAAGGCTTTTGCCTAGCTTCACCTGGGTGCCATTTGTGTCCTTTCCTAGATCAGGGAACTCTTCAGGAAGTCAAACATACCTTTTCACCTCATGGCTTGACTATTATAGTGTATTCTACACTGGGGCTGCTCTTGAAGATCACCCAGAACCTTCAGCTGGTCCAGAATGCAGTAACACAGCCAGCGAAAGGCATGCCTTAGTATGCCCATGTAATACCTCTGCTTTGCAAGCTATGTGATTGTTAGTTTGTTTCCCGGTAGCTAATGTGAAATCCTACATGGCATAGGACCTGTTACTTGAGATACTATCTTTCTTCCACAGAATCTGCCTGACTGGTTTGATCTGGCAACATTAGTGCACTTCAGGTTTCATTACCAGCTATTGACGCTTCAGAATCTCTATAGCTGCACCTGACCTCTGAAAAGAAGTTCCCCTGAGATTCAAATATCTCCCATCCTACTGGTGTTTTGAAGGGTTTAAAGACCTGACTCTGATGCCCCTTTTTTTCCTGCTCCTTTCTGGGTTTCTTTTCTCTTCTTCTTCTTCTTCTTCTTCTTCTTCTTCTTCTTCTTCTTCTTCTTCTTCTTCTTCTTCTTCTTCTTCTTTTCTTCTTCTTCTTCTTCTTCTTCCTCTTCTTCCTCTTCTGCTTCTTCTTCTCCTCCTCCTCCTCCTCCTCCTCCTCCTCCCCCTCCCCCTCTCTCTTCTAATGTCCTTTGTTTTTAAATTTTTTAGCAACTGTAAACTGCCCAGAGTTGTTGGGAATCAGGCAGCATTTAATAAATTTAATACATTTAATGTATTAAATTTATTAAATATACATTTAATAAATTATTTTTTGTTTATTTTTATTTATTTTAATAATAAATTATTATTTATTTAATGTATTAAATTTATTAAATATACATTTAAAAAAATGTTACGATTTGAAATCATTCTTAAAATATGTGCAGTTGTGATAGTTATTAAGGCTAGTAAGATCTAAGATTGCTTAAACAAATGAATTAATTCAAGTATGTAAGCCAAGTCTGCAAGCAAGTTACATAGATTTTGTTAACGTGCAGCATTATGCACTGGTTTCGTCTCATTCTCCTAAGAGCATAGTATAGTATAGACATTCATAAATAGCACATCTCTTTCTTATCCCTGAAGGAACAGAGTCGGATTCTTGAGACTAAATAAATCATTTGCTTTACTGCCTAGTAAAGGTAAAGGTCCTTGGTGAATTACATTTGGTGGAATTCAACAAATTGTATTGATTTAAATATTCATTTGGCTTCAATACATTTAAATGTCTGAATTGATTTGAATAATTGATTCAAATATTTGAATTTTTGCTTTACTTCCCAACTCTTTCATTATAGTTGTGCAATCTTGTTTAATTAAGTAGTGCAGAACACTCTGCTTATACCATTCCCTTTCAACAGTATTGACACATTAATAATCCATATCAAGTCTTAGTGCAAGGTGGAAACTCAATCTTTCTTTCTCATTTCCTAACATTTACTGGCTTTCGAGTTCCAGAGACATTACTGGTGATAAGTGCTCATGATTGTCTCCATGCCTTTCCTGCCTCTCAATGGACTGTATCTCCCACAGGCATAAAATCCCTCCCAGACTGTATTTAATACTGGAAATGATGGATGGAGATGGAAACTATTCAAAGGGGATGGATATCTTCTAGAGGAGACATTCAGGATCTCTGAGGAATGGAGAAGTCAGGGAGGATCTTCATGTGTGTGAAAAAGTCCCCTTGTATGAAAGAATGAGGTATCTTGAAAGTCCTGTTTTCAGATATATCACAGCTAATAACTGCCTTACTTATTTGGGATGTATACCACTAATAAACTCTGCAGAACTTTTTCTGTCATACTTTGAACATTTAGGACCTCAACAGCCATATTCGAAGATCATGAGACTATTAAATTAGGTTGTATGAGGTCTATTATAGATTATGCACATTCCAGACTGTAACTGGAAAGAAAAAAAAATATTACAGTACTTTTTTTGCAAATTTAACTTGCCCATTTTTTGAAATGTACTTTTCAGGTCTTTCTTGATTTGCCTTTATTTTCACTAGAAAAAAAAATGCATGTGTGCAAGTGTCTATGCCTGCTGTAATGCTTTATCTCTAAAATAACATACCTAGAAATATGTATCTGGAACCTGTATTTTTACTTCCTTTCAATCCCCTCAATCTTTAATTGAAATTATACTCATCTGTTACTAATCTTGTTTCAATCTTCTTATGAACCTTCATTTAACATTTCTTTGTAATCAGCTCCTCTGGACTGGCATGGAAGAAAGCAGATTTTTGTTTATTTGTAGTATATAATCCAGCTTCATGCTTCCCCTCATATTTAATTAGGAATTAAGTGAAGCACTCAACTAGATAGAGAATCACATTTCTGTAGTTCTCCTTATACAGTTATAGTGAGAAAGATTATTTTAATTTTTAGGGAGCCTCTGGTTCTTCCTGACTTGAAGAGGAAAATGTCACAATGTAATTCTTTGTGTATAAAGAGACTGTTCAATTGTACTGTTTTCCATTCATCACAGTCATAGCAGCTCATGCTTGATTGTCTAATTTGAGGGCAGAATTTTTTTAAGGGGAAGTTCTAGAGTTTTATATCCATCCTAATATGCTTGCTTTAACACTACAAACAAGAAACCACCTGATGTACTGAAGGAGAACTCACATGAAACCACTGCTAAAACCAGTCAGTCAATCAATCAATCATTTATTCCTTAGCCAAACAATACTAGCAAGAGATCAATGTAGGCTAGCTATAGGATAAATTTATGAGTAAATCTGTTGTGAGCTTTTGTAATATTTCCTAGGAAAATAGGCGAACATGATGTCAATGCTCCTATGTGACTCTGTCCTCAGATCTTTTTTGGAAGAGCATCTGGGCAGATAGATGAATAAATCACACTATTCCCCTCCTTGTTTTCAAATTACATATTAATATATCTGGCCTACAGAAATCAATGGTACAATGGCAGAGGGAATAGGCATAGAAAATGACATTCCTCACCTTGAAATTCTTATGAAAAGTCCAGCAGTCAACTTAAATAAATAAGCATTGCCTATGAAATTATGAGAGTTGCAGTTGGGGCTTTCTACATTTTATTACCTCCTTCTAGTAGTGAGAGGTACTCACTACCTTCTTCTTGTGTGAAAGGAATAGTGCCAGGGTATTCTTGTGCATGCATTGCCACAAAGAAATCTAGAAACTTGTGGAAAAAGTATGTTTTATCCTTTCCCCTAGTCACTTGGAATCAACTAATGATGACATTTTAAGGTTGGGGAGATACGCAGGGCCGTTTTCTCTATCTTTGGGTACAGTTAAGTGCCAAAATAGGCTTTTTGTGATGAGAAAGGGGAGTAACCCAGGGGTGAAATCCAGCAGGTTCTGACAGGTTCTGGAGAACCGGTAGCGGAAATTTTGAGTAGTTTGGAAAACCGGCATACCACTTATGGCTGGCCCCAGAGTGGGTTGGGAATGGAGATTTTGCTACGCCCACCAAGCCACGCCCACAGAACCGGTAGTAAAAAAATTTGGATTTCACCACTGGAGTAACCCACTGAAGCCATAAGATTCCAGTGAGTCTTGTAACACGATTTACATTTATTGAATTATTTCCACTAAACAAAGACTGGTGAGTTAGTTTTTTTTTCCCCCTAAGGAAAATAGTCCCTCCCCTCTTATAAATTAATCAGTTTTGGACCTTCAACCGCTTATCACTGTACAGCACTTAAAAAGAAGTGGTAGGGGCCACAGGTATATGTGTGTGTGTATGGGGGGATGCACTTGTTCTTATCCCGAAACTTGTATTCTGGCTTAAAGCACTGCATTTTCTCCGGACTTTTACATTCTTTTGTATTCCATTGAAGCGGATGGGAACATTCTGCAATTTAGATCCCAAAATAGCTGATACCTTAAGAAGCCCGGAGTTCAGGGCCAAAATATAAGAATCAGAACCACCAACTGGGTTACACTAGAACTCTCATTATCTAGTTAGTAAACGATGCGAGTTGCACACAGCAACGAGCAATCAACCACAGGGCGACAGTACTTTCCGGTGAAGGAACCGAAATCACCGAGAGACAAAAGTACAGAAAAGACTGCGAGGCCATCGCCAGTTGCGATACCTCCCGGCGAGAGGAGGCTATGCAACTACGATCCCCACAATCCTTTGCGGCGGCGGTGGCGGCGGCGAGCGATCGCATTAGCCGCCGTCGTAAATAATAGATGGGTTTTAAAGCCTAGGCTCTATGCTCGGCTCGCTTTACGGCCGCGAATCCGTGATCCGCTTCCGGGCAGAAGTTGACGGAGGGATCGGTCCGCGGTGGGTTCCTTGTAGCCCGGAGACGTGACGCTTCTGGCTTTGCGATGGGGAGAAGCCGATTGTGACATTCTCTCCGCTCCCTCCCGCCCCCTCCTCCCTTGCCCGGACAAAGCGGGCCCCTCCAGGCCTGTCGGGATGGAGGAAGAGAGCATGGAGGAGGAGGGGGGCGGCGGTGGAGGCGGAGGCGGAGGCGGCGGCGGCAGCATCAGCAGCAGCAGCAGCAGCTACGAGGCCTTCATGGACGACCAGAACCACAACAACTGGGATCCTGCGGCGGGAGGGCGAGGCGGAGGCTACGGACTGTCTCCTTCGCCTTGTCCGGGAGAGTCCCGTGGGCACCGGGTAGCGGAGGAGCTTGAGATCCACATGATGTCCGAGGCCGCCGCCAACGGGCCGGGGAAGGGCTGCGAAGCGCCGGGAAAAGGAGGGGCGGCTGCTGCCGCCGCTGCCGCCAGCATTAACCTCAACATCAACCCTTCGGCCTCTAAGTTCTGTGAGTGAGGCATCCTCGGTGTCCATTCTCCCTGCCTCCAAGATGGGAGGAGTGGAAATGTGGCCCAGGGTTGCCCAGGAAGGAGGAGAAAGTGAACTAGAAAGAGAGACCCAAAGGTGCTTTTTTTTTTTTTTTTTTCCTAAGAGGCAACTTCACTTTCTGGTTTTTCTTCAAAGACGTTTCGCTTCTCATTCAAGAGGCTTCTTCAGCTCTGACTGGATGGTGGGGAATGGAAGGATTTATACTCCTTGCAGACAGCTGGTCATTTGCATCCTTTTAGGGGGTCGTTAAGGTCACCTAGAGGTTTATCTGCCCTCTGGGTCACCTGAGTAGTGCAAACTGGTGTGGAGCCGCCTTAGAATGGTTGAAAGGACTGTGTTGTAGATTGGAGATAGATGATGTGTATCTTTCCCCCTCTGTTGAGAGAGGGCTTCTCAACCTCAGTAGGATCTTCAGCCAATGACCTACGTGCACACTTCAAACTCAAAGAGTACACTAAAGCAGAAGTTTGTCCTATAATAATACCTAGACAGAAACTGAGCAACATGGTATATGCAGCACAATAAAGTGAGCCATGTACAGATCTGTACATTGGGGAAACAAAACAACCACTTCATAAACGCATGGCGCAAAATAGGAGAACAAACACATCAGGACTAGATTCAGCAGTCCATCTGCATTTAAAAGACACAGGCCATTCTTTTGAAGACAGCAAAGTCCATATCTTGAACAGAGAGGATCGCTGATTTGAAAGAGAGGTCAAAGAGGCCATCTATGTCATAATTAAACAGTCCTGTTTCAATAGAGAGGGAGGGATATGGCATCATCTATCTCCAATCTACAACATAGTCCTTTCAACATACCAAGAAGGCTCCACACCCATTTGTACCATTCAGGTGACCCAGAGGACACAGATAAACCTCCAGGTGACCTTAATGACCCGCTAAAAGAATGCAAATGACCAGCTGTCTGCAAGGAGTATAAATCCTTCTGTTCCCCACCATCCACTCATAGCTGAAGAAGCTTCTTGGATGGGAAACGTCTTCAAAGAAAAACCAGAAAGTCCAGTTGCCTCTTGAAAAAAGTACCTTTGGGATAACATGACTTGGATGACTGAGAATTTCCATAGACATTTAGAAAGAGAGTTTGGCTCTTGCCACTTTTTTCCCCAGCTGACCAGCAAGCACCCTTTCTCCAGATTTACATTTTTAGCTGGACAGAGAGCTTGGCGAGCCAAGCTGTCTCTTACTAATTCAGTTTCTTCTCTTTCATGAACAACCATGGGCATCATTTCACTTTTTGCTGTGTCCTCCTCCTTTGCTTGGCAAAGGGTAGAGAGAACTAATTGATTTGGTGGTGGATTTTGCCCTGAAGTCTACAAGTGCCCATAAGTAAGTAGTGGAATGTACAGATTTGGTTTTGAAGCTCAATCTAGAGGTCCATGTTTAGTGGTAGAAGAATTTCTTCTAATCCTATTGAGAGGCAACCAGCTGTTTTAATATAGGTACTTAAAAAAACACCAGTTTTATAATTTGAAAGCTTATTCTTTGTACTATAACATTGTGTTACTGTTTTATGTATTCTTTAAGAGTTGTATCTAGATCAGGGCTGTACGTAACACAATTTGGTGATGGTTCATAAACCCAACATTTAAAAACAGATTTTGAATATCAATCTTTTTTCTGTGATACTTTAAGCAGCAATTAGTCTTCATGTTTAATTTCAGACACTCTTGTGTATGCTTGTTTAGAAACATGTAAATCTGTCTCAGTAGGCATAGAATTAGAATTTGAGTTAAAATAGATGAATGTTCCATTTGAATCAGAAATAAGATGCTGAGGCTCTGGAAGAAGTGCAAAGAAGAGCATAAAAGATGATAAGAGGTTTGGAGGCTAAACCTATGATGAATGGCTAAGGGAATTAGGGATATTTAGCCTAACAAAGAGATGACTTGGGGTAACATGATAGTCATGTTAGGGGCTGTCACAGGGAAGAAGGAATCAATTTGTTCTCCAAAGCACCTGAGGGCAGGATAAAAAGCAATGTGTGGAAATTGGTCAGAGGGAGATCCAACCTGGAACTAAGGAGAAGTTTTGATAGTGAGAACAATTAATCAACGGAACAGCTTGTCTCCCAGAATTGTAAGTGCTTCATTGCTGGAGGTTTTCAAGAAAAGACTGAACAATCATTTGTCTGGTATAGAATAAGGACTCCTGCCTTGGTCAGGGCAGGAGTCTAGAAGACTCCAATGTCCTTCCCAGCCCTATTATTCTACCCACATCCCATTAATGTCAGAGGTACCTTTTAAGGCGCTTCTGGGTTGACAGGATTAGCTGGTGACATCACTGTTGCTCGGCATGACAAGTTTCATGTCTCCATCAAGGACCTGGAGCAAATGACAGGAACTTGCCCCACCACACAGCAGAACTCGGGTCTCGAACACAGAGTTCTAACCACGTGAGCCACCACACTCCTGTATTATTCTATGATAATGTAGAAATACTCTTGTCTCAAGTATGTAGTTTGAGCTTTGCATTTAAGTTTAGTATTTGTTGACAATTACGCTGACTACATTCTTTTTATCAATTACAGTATACTTTCTCTTCTAGTAATGAATGTTATAACAATAGAAGATTATAAGAGCACATATTGGCCAAAGTTGGACAGTGCCATAGATCAGCTTTTAACTCAGAGTCCTGGTGACTATATTCCCATTTCCTATGAACAAATATACAGGTAAGGAAATAAAAATAACAAAATATTGGTTCTACAATAACAGATTATTTCAAGCTTGCATTATTTCAGTTGCTTGCAAGGTGCTAATGAAAACTTTTAGTAAATGAGTATATTTAAAAGTACAAAGGTAATTCTGGCATTAGATTTCTAAGTATTGGGCTTTGACTATTTAAGCTGAATGAAACTAAATGTACTTGGTTAACATCTTTCATTTTCAGGAATTTACTTGTTTCTATGTTAGAAAAGCACAGTCACATAAAAGAAAATGTTTGCATTTATTTGTAAAATAAAATGTGCGAAACTCACTTCATGTTTTCAAACTGCAACTGAAGACAACCCTGGCGTTTCACTAATCAAATGAAAAACTTAATGTATTGATAAAGGAGACTGTATAGGTTCTCTATTAATGCAAAGATACATGTATGTGCTTTGATTCTAATCAAAGAGTTGTCATCTGTAGTACTTCCTTCTTCAAGACGGAGATCCTGTTTTTAACTGTGATTTTAATGACATTTCGACCAATTCTCAATTCAGATGGGGTGGGTGTTTATGCCATAGAAACCAGGGCTCAAAACAGAACTATTTCTATTTGATGTACTTAGGGGATAGAAGTAAGGCAACACTGTAGTGTAGTTCTAGAGCAGGGGTGTCAAACTTAGCCGTTATGGCAGCATCATGTGATGTATTGGGACCTTTTTCCCCTTCACTAAACTAGGCGTGGGCATGGCCAGCGCATGACGCATCCGGCCTGCGGGCCATGAGTTTCACAGCCCTGTTCTAGAGTTTGTCTCCAGAATTCTATATTAATACATAGTTGTATGGTTTAGAGTTATATTCTTAGAAATACTAAATGCGAGGAATTGATTCTCTGCTTTATGTAATAGTTAAAAATGCTAAGTTCAGATGCTATTAATAATATTTTAGCCACATTGAAAACAATTGAAGTTAACCTAGTTATAAGTGACTGGTCCTCTTGATTTCAGTGGGCTAAAAAGGTGGCTAACTAAGCTGAAATTCAGGCCTTGTAATGAAATATTGAAAAGGGTTTCTTTTCTTAATTCTGTTTTGTCCCTGAAAAGAAATGTTTAGAATATTGTATTATTATGAATAAGTGAATGCTTAAAATATAAAATTTCAAAAAAGCATCAATAACAGAATTAAATGGCATATTTGGTTAAAACACATCTTAATAATATGATGAGTTAACTAAACAATCTTCTTAGAAATAAGATATTGCCGGACTTTAAAAATGGAATCATATATGAGATAGCCTTGAGCTTTTAGATCTTGTGGAATTCTCTGTGACAAATACAGAGCTGCTTCCACAAACCTGTTAGTTAATGTTATAAATGTATATTTAAATCATATACAGGCAGTCCTCGACTTCTGACAGTTCATTTAGTGACTGTTCAAAGTTACAACAGCACTGAAAAAGTGACTTATGACCATTTTTCACACTTATAACGGTAGTATCCCCATGATCACATGATCAAAATTCAGATGCTTGGCAACTAGTTCATATTTATGATGGTTGCAGTGTCCCAAGGTCATGTGATCCCCTTTTGTGACCATCTGACAAACAAAGTCAAGGGGGAATATAGATTCATTTAACAACCGTGTTACTAACTTTAACAACTGTGACAAGAAACGTCGTAAAATGGGGCAAACTCATTTTACAAATGTTTCACTTAGCAACATAAATTTTGGGCTCCATTTTGGTCGTAACTCGAGCACTACCTGTATTTAAAATAAATTTCTACAGGCTTAATATTGTCAATTTATCATTGTTCCTGTATTTATTTCTGCAGTTGTGTATATAAATGTGTGTGCCAGCAGCATTCGGAACAGATGTATAGTGACCTAATAAAAAAGATAACTAACCACTTAGAGAGAGTCTCAAAGGAGCTGCAGGTAAGAAGCTGCACAATTTCATTTTCCTGGGATAGTATCCCAGTGATAGTATGCCAGTGATCTGTTGAAGTTATTGCTACCATAATTGCTTCCTATGCAGAACTTGATCGACCTGATTTGTAACATGTTAGTTGTGAGTAATTCTTTTCTAGGGAATTCAGATATTACTGTCCATGTGAGTTCATGCATTTCAAAAGGGATCATGACGCCAAAGATGAGATTAATATACATGGTGGATTTGCACTGAACATATATATAGGTATGGATAAGAAAAATCCCTAGTAGGTTGAATCTGATTCCTAATGATTTCAGAGGCATGTTCATATAATTTTCTTGACAACTATTAGATTTGCCAATTGCCTCCTGAGATACTATTTCAACTTCCTGGACTAGCTGTTACTATGACACATCTTGCTGATCTCCCATTTAAGTACTAACCAGGTTTGACTCTGTTTAGTATTTTGAGATTGCCATAGCAGTGAACAAAATCTATGATGATTGCTCAAATGAATGTGACCAATATTGATCATTTTGTCCCTAGGGAAACATGTAGTGGATGTGTGCCAGTATGTATCTATTATTTTTAGCTAGCTTAAATTAGCCCTTGGTGAATTAGAACTTGGTGTTGGAAAATTTATCAGTGTTCAAGCAACTTTTTATTATATTGTACATTCATTTGTGTTTTGTTAGGTTTATCAAAATATGCTGTTCATTTTTACTGAGCTTGTTTAAAGAAAGAACCTCCCTAGTTTTACAAAACTAGGATTTTTACTGACCAACTGAAAAGTCTTTTTTTTTAAATTGAGAATCTGGTTTTAATACTAACCTGCCTCTATATGGACATTTATTGCTTATTAACTATTAGCCAACATGACATTAGAAAATGAGCAATTCACTGATAGGAGTAAACAGAAATAAATTAGTTTGCTTGTCAATATTTAGTTCAGTCTTTAATATCAGGGGAAAAAATACAATTTCATATTTGTAATTAGCTGTGCTTTCATTGTAGTCAAGTATTAATATGTATGAAGAATGTAGCTTCATCTTCAAACTCTTGAGATTTGTCAGTAAATGGGACCTTGAGGAAAAGTGTGCAGCTTTGGCATACTATAGCTACTGATAGCAGCTCACTGAAGAGATGTGTAGGTAACTGAATATTGTAACTTTATTCTTACACTTCTTGTATTAAAATAAAACATTAGTGTTGCATTTACAGGTGAGGTGGGGGGCTCTTCCTCATTGAAACAGATACAACACAGCACAGCACACAATTTTTTTGGATTAAAAGTCACACTTCATTTTAGGCATGTGCCAAGACCTGTCCTTCAAAAAGTACTATAGACTCTTTTTCCCCCCTGCTTTTACTTAAACTTTTTTTTATTTATATTCTTTTGGATAAACTTAAAAAAGAAGTATTGAAAACTAAACTTTATTTCAACATATAGAACTAATGTTTATTAAAATTAAATAGCACTAGCGTTAGACAACACTTCAAATTTAAAACATCCATTTGAAACAAACGTTTCAAATTTGAATTCTTTTGCTCATTGCTTTTTAATATGATTATTCCCAAATGTGCACTTATTTTTCTTCTGGCATCTTAAAAATTATAATATGGAAACAAATTTTGAAGGCTGGTAGGAGCCACATTCAAGTTTTTTGGGAAGGTGCTTGCTATTCTGAGATTATACAGTGACCTGTTAGATTGTATTTCAGTTGAAATGACTGGCTCACAATTGCTAGAGTACTGGGCAGTAGCCATTGTTAAAAGCAGCAATGTTGGTTTGTTGAGCTGAATGTCTGGTTATCCTCTGGCACAGAGATGGGCTTCACATAATTTAACAACCAGTTCGCCTAGTGCGGAACCGAAAATGTGAATTCATGGTTGCCTGCACGCTGCTTGCAGCACACCTTCTCAGGCAGCCATGAGTAGAGGGGGGTGAGGTGCGGAAATCAGCTGGGCTGCGTGGACGGGGTGAGCGAGCCAGCCAGAGAATGAGATATATAAGATGGGATAGCGGGTGGGCGGGTCCAGCTGGTGGTCGAAACTACCGATTCGCCCGAACTGGTCTGAACCAGCAGCAGCTCACCTCTGCTCTGGCATCTTTTCCTGTAGCTGAATGTTCCTATAGAATAAAGATCTTCCCTTTCTTGAGAATAAGATAATCCTTTCCCAAACTTCTTTAAGTCTATACTTTGCATGTGATTTTGTAATAGGTAATTTAAGAAACACCTCATTACCACTCTTATAATTTAATTACATTGTCAATTAAAAGTGTGTATTACTTGGCTGATCTGCAAGCACATACGTTTGTAGTTTCAAAGTTCTTAAACTCTGGTCTGATTAGTAGTAGTTCTTTTATCTTGGTGGAGAAAATACAAGGATCTTGGTAATGCACTCCTTAAGGTAACTATCTTCCCGTCCTGCAGCAAAACAGAACATTGCTGATAGTATGCAAAAGTCAGTTTTCCAGAACAGGGTTTTTAATATAATCCAACCTTCAAATCGTCCTGTTTTGAGGCTAAATCATACCTGATGTCAGGAGCAAGTAACCAGGAACAAAAGTTTAGTTCAAAGCACTTCAAGTTCATTACATGCTACCTATACACAAAAATCTGATCTACTAACGGTCAAGGCAAATTGGTGCTAGATAAGAGCAGCAGAATTCAAGAGGGCATGGACTTAGGTCTCTTGTGAGAGCGGAGTAACTCCAAATTGATGATGCATTTGGCCCCACCACCCTCAAACTCAGCCTGGTCACGTCCTGAAAAACAGTCCAGCTAAGCCTAAGGACAATGAAGAGAAATTCAGCCAGAATTGCCTTCTTTATTTGCTTACACACAATAGGCAGAATCTTGCAGGCTAAATCCTACTGTCATCCTATGCCCTGGGAGATTGTAGGGAGTGGGTATCATTATCCCCCCCCCCATTTTCTATGTAGCTCTGGCCTGTGCTGTCTCTTGTCTGGCCCCCTTTCTGGAATGTGCTCCTTCTTGGGAAACTGCTGCTTCACTACAGCATCACATTACACTAGGTCCCCCTTTCAGATATACTTCTAGAGCTGAACAACGTCAGATCAGTATGTTCCAGGAAAAATAATAATAAAGGATCATCCCTGTGGAATACTGGACTGTTCTACATTCATTTGGCAACATAAGGATGCATTCCTTCGTTCTGAGATTGAGCAATGAAATTACCCTTACATTACTGGAAGTATTGCCTGATTAACCTAGCATTTTAGGGAAAGATTCTTCCCTCCTATCTATATCTGACCGGGCCCTTATTTATTTATATCTTGAATTATTTATAAAAAAAAAATAAAGGCAAGGCGGTGAACATATCTAATATTTCTTCCCCCTTCCTATTTTCCTCACATCAACAACCTTGTGAGGTGAGTTGGGCTAAGAAAAATTAACTAGTCCAAGGTCACCCAGCCGGCTTTCATGGCTAAGGTGGGACTAGAATTCAGTTTGCTGGTTTCTAGATCAATACCTTCATCACTGGATCAAACTGGCTCTTTTCATGTGTCCTCTGAAAAATTGTTGTAGGAAAAAGTGCTCTCTATATGTATGTGGGAAGAAGCAACTTTCATGAAATGAATTTCCATTTACCACAACTCCATTGATAAAATATGTTATTCTTGTATGTGTAACTTTATGCTGGAAGACTCAATGTGTTTTTCATTTTATTAACCAAAGTCATTAGTAACCATAGATCTTACAGGTAAAACCTGATTAAAGAATCAAGATGTATAAAATACTTTTTATAAAATAAGGACATACATTTTAATTACTAATTAGGTTAATCCTTAAAAAAACCATTGCATAATCAGAACAAAAATATGTTTTTAAGATATTTTTTCTGAAGCAGAAAAAATATTCTCAGGTAATAAATAACATTGGGAAACTTACATGATTGGCTCTGGGTGTATGTGTATTGTGCACTTTAAAAGACAAATATCAGATTTTTGGGGAGTTTCCTGAGTGACTCAGTTGAACACTAAATATCGATTTTTGTATGCAGATCTCCACTACTTGCTTTTGAAGAGTTAATAAACTCTTCTGAGGTAGAATAACTTTTCTGTTGCAATATGATCATTCTTCAATTTGAGGACATTAGTATCATAATTAATGCTAGTGTTTAACAGCTGTTAGTTTCCACATTTTTTATTATGCATCTGAATTCATTGCGAACTTCTTTGGGTGTCCTGCTTTAGAGTGAAAAGTGTATTTTGTCTCTCATGTAAAGGCTGGATAATTATTGTGTGGAAAAAGACTTCGGATGGGATGCTAAATATTAATTTGGTGATATTTTAGTTGATCCTGCTTTGAAAATTTGTATTTTGGTTTGGACTTTTTCTTTTTTTTTAATTAGACTTTTCTCCAGCAATTTTGTTGCTTCAATTGGTGCCATATATTTGCATATAAAGGAAGGAACTAAATGTTCTAGATACTGAGCGGTATCTAAATGGAATTAGAATAGTCATTTTACTGCTGTTATATTACATTATCACAACTATTGTAAGGTGCTTCTGACAAAGGAGGGAAGGCCTAAACAGGTCAGGGCAGTGTGTATCTGTAGCTACAATGCTTAGCCCTTAGAGATAGACGAGATCAGGAAACAGACTCCACAGGAAAAGTAGAATTATGCTTTATTGAGATAGGCTATACTAACAGAGTCAGCTAGTTTGATTGTGCTTCTCCCCTCTTTCCTCTTATACACCAGTTAGTCAGGGAAGTATCATCCTGAATCTCTTTTTAATACTCCTCAGACTTTTGCTTTAGGCTTAGGTCAGTGGTGAAATCCAATTTTTTTTACTACCAGTTCTGTGGGTGTGGCTTGGTGGGTGTGGTGTGGCTTGGTGGGTGTGGCAGGGGAAGGATATTGCAAAATCTCCATTCCCACCCCACTCTGGGGCCAGCCAGAGGTGGCATTTGCTGGTTCTCCGGATTACTCAAAATTTCTGCTACTAGTTCTCCAAACTACTCAAAATTTCCACTACCGGTTCTCCAGAATCTGTCAGAACCTGCTGGATTTCACCCTGGTTTAGGTAATGATTTTTTAATTTTTGAATATTGCTAGAAGGCCATCTCTGTAGCTGTACACCAACTGTTCCAGTTTAGATGTATGTTGGTGTGGGAGAGTTTTGCCTGATTTTTGCAGTGACAGATAAGGTTTGAGGGACCAGGGGCTACAATTCAATCTCTTGAGCTTTCAGGAATCCATTATAATTGAAGGATAACACTTTTCCAACCATTTGAAGAGTGCTGGTGGATATGATCAGTATGAAAATGAAAGGAGAAATTTCTGTGAACCAAACTCTCCTATCCCTACCCTACCTATAAAACCATCCAACAGTCTGAAAAGCTATGATTTTTGCCTATAGCTGGCAGCAGGCTTTTAAGGAGTGAGGATGAGAGTGATTTGTCTATACAATAACAACCTTCTGAAATGCAAACTTTCGCTGTTGGCAGTATGACCTTGAAGTACTGCGATGGAGAACATATTTGGGATACAGGTTGCTCTTCCTGAATTATTGAGATTTAATATGGAATCCTTATAGGAACATTTAAGCTCTTATTTTAAATAGTTATCTTGTGAGAGATGTATAAAAGCTATTCTTATAGGTTGTATTGCCATTATATAACATTAGAACAAATCTAACTAGTAATCACCTAACAAGGCAATAGCTGTCTTTTCAAGTATCCTAAATGTCTCTTTTTTTTCCACACTGCCTCAGAATATTTAAAGTACCCATTAAATAGTTTGACTTTTAATCCAAGGCAGCATTTGATGAAATTTTAGTCAGAATCTAGGAGATAAAAATTATCTGTTATGCAATCGTGCTGCAGGTGGCAGCAGAATACTTTCTCTGGCAAATTAGTATATTTTTCCCCCAAATATTAAACCATCCAGCTTAAAAAATAAAAAACACAAGACAAACTTTTAAACTGTTCCTATGCATCAAATATCACTGTGTAGATTTACAAGTCCCGTAAAACATCCTATACTGATGTTTTACTTTGTTTCTTTCTTGTCCTTCATTGTCTATGAATATCACAATAAGCAGCAGCTAATGCATTCCTTACTTTTTTATGTACCATGGAATAACTGGGATATATCTATATAGGAATTCAAATATTTAGACTTAATTTGTTATGAAGAAGTATGCATTTAAAAAAAAAAATTAAGGATATAAGGATAGATAGTAGCCTGTTATGTAATTGCCGCCATAAAAAGTAAAGGAGTTCATAAGTAATGCTGTGTTATATTTGTTGTAAATGAAAGTTGACGTCTGAGACGTCTTTCAAAATTGTGTACATATTATATATAGAAGTTAAAGAAATGTGTAACATTAAGGCTGGTAGAGAGCCTGGAGATAATTAAGTTCTACTCCTTCCCAGGGCAGGTGTTTGCCATCCTTTCCATCTTTGTCTTATTTGTAGATTTGATTATCATATCTTCCATGCTTCATCCAAGTCATCACGAATAGAATAGAATAGAATAGAATAGAATAGAATAGAATAGAATAGAATAGAATAGAATAATAACTTTATTATCACTTTGAATGTACACTAATCAGCATACATTAAAATGAAATTTTGTTGCATACAGCTCTCAAAGGGTCACCACCTCCAATATGCACTACATAAACATGACAAAATAAATAAATAAATATAAATACCCACATATATTATATGACACAGAGAAACAACACAGTCTAGTTCAGATGTATACGTACAGATGTACATGGCAAGGAAGACGAATCTTGGGAGTTTGCCAGATGGATGGCATAGGGAACAAAGCTGTTACAGAATCTGGTAATCCTGCTAGAAATACTTCGAAACCTCCTCCCAGAGGGGAAGAACAGAAACAGACTGTAAAGAGGGTATGTGGGTTCTCTAATAATGCTTTAAGCACGTAGTGCTTATAGGGCTATAATTGAGCCTTTGATATGTCATCCAACCTTTTCCTTCTGTTTCTCTGGGGATATTGGCATGTAATTGTTTAGTCAGCTCTATATCTGGCTAATTGTAGCATAATCTAGCTACATTTTGCCATCTTCTCTACTGTATTAGGATCCCATAGGAGAGTTTGTTGAATTCTTTAGTGAAATCATGGTATATTATTCCAATTGGATTCTGATGGCCAACTAATTGGCTACCCTACCAGAAATAAATGAGGGGGGAGGGAGAGAGAGAGAGGGGGAGGGAGGGAGGGAGGGAGGGAGGGAGGGAGGGAGAGAGAGAGAGAGAGAGAGAGAGAGAGAGAGAGAGAGAGAGAGAGAGAGGGAGAGAGAGAACAGCTTGGTTTGGCATGACCTATTCATGTTAAAACTATGCTAAGTCCCTCCAAGTAAGATAATCTTATGAGAAAATCCAAAGTGTTTCCATCTGGGTGCATGATTACTGTACATTAGATACTATCTTGAAAACTCTACTTTGATTTTAGTGAATTAGGTTCTAAAAATCTCAATTTCCGTATTGAAGTGTATTCTATAAAAGAAGGCCAGGATAAACTGGATATATTCTGTAATAAAGTTTGAAGTTTCCAGAAGGATAGATTTTTGTAGCAGAGCGATAAAGAGAGATGCAACACCTAATGGCTAGGTGGAAAAGAAAAGAAAAAAACTGAATCAATTCCATGGTGACACCATATAATAAGGAAAACGTCAATATTTCTCTGTTTATGTGACCGTCTAATCAAGTATACGAGTATTGTGAGATTTTCATCACTATATTTTGGAATGTTAAATGATTAACTTGGCAAATGGTACAATTTGTTTTTTCTGACAAGGTTCACTACTTGCAAACACTTCTCTAATGTTTCCTCATTTTAATTGAGAAGCGTATTGCTGTGAAATTTCATAATCATTATTCATTTTCAGAGAGTTAGATACAATATTTAGGATCTCACTGCCCCTCTGGTTAAATACATTAATACTCATTGATATATTGGATATTAAGTAATAGTGATACTACATTGTTTTTATTCCTTTGCATATAGGAGCAGTATCTTCACAGATGCAGAGACTATGAAATGAAGGATTTTCATTTTTTCTTCATTTTTATTTGCAGAGTAACTAAATTGTACTTTTTTCTCTTTAAACCTTTTTTGTAAGTAAAAAATGAAAATAGGAATTTTGGAACTGGGCAGTACTGAAATATACTGTATGTAATAAATATTTTTCTTCAAAGTATATGTGACTTTAAAGCCAAATGAAAACAAATTATTTCAATATTAATATAGTTACTTGATTTTTAAAATTGTCTTTGTCAAATGTGATCTTAAACCTTCTACCCATTAAAATTTTATAAGGCAGCTACAGTTTCATCACCAAAGTTAAAATGATTTGTTTTAGCTTTTTTTTTAAACTTTATGTAAGCATAAAAGTCATAACGAAACATAGCCGGTGTCAAAAATGTCTAATAGAGTTAATCCTGTTAGTACTTGGGTAGGAGACACTAGGAAATCCTGTGACAATAGACTAAATAGGAAAGCTAAAAGAGACACTTGGGAAGAAGGCAGTGGCAAATTACTTCAATGTTGTTGTCAAAACAATATGGACATATCCATAGACATTCTGTCCCCAGAAATCAAATTCAGTACAAGGAAGTCTTCTCTTAATCATAGAACCAAAAATAGGACAATTTTAGAAGAGAATATACATAGGTCAGGGTTGAACTGTGAAGTCCTTAGTACTCTCTGAGGTGATTGTTTGTGGACAGGCATTTCATTATCCAAATAAGTAGTATCATCAATGCTAGTGGTGCTATTACCAATGGGAATTTATATGTGTATTACTTCAAATTCAGAACAAAATAGTTCCAATTATTGAAATGTTACATGTTGGCTCTGTCCCAATAAAACCAAACTTGAAATGGCTCCATTGTTTGCTCTACTTTTTTGGGGGGGGAAAATAAGTTACCTTCTTGGCTGATTTTTTTTTTGGGTGTAAATTGATTAGCAATGGCAAGTAATAGTCAGATTATTTCCTCATTGTGCCACTAAACAAGATCAAACTACAAACAGCTTGCTTGTTTGTTCATTAGTTATCCAAGCAAGCATTAAAAAAAGCAGTGTATTGTGTATTTTCTATATTAAAGATCTGGCTTGCCTCTCTTCTGTAGTTTTAAAAATTCTGCAAATGAATAATAGTAATACAAACAAAACTATTTTCCCAAGCTCTATACACATTGAGGTGTACAGTGCGCAATGGTACAGATGGTCCTTGCTTACCAATAACTTCTTCAGTGTGTGGTCAGAGTTACAGCAGCTGTTGAAAAAGGAGATTTATGATTGGTCCTCAAAGTTGCAGCCATCATAATGTAATTGCAATTCAGGTCCTTGGTAATTGAATTTTATGATAATTACAGCATCCCACGATCATATGATCACCATTTGTGACCTTTGCAGCTGATTTCCAACAAGCAAAGTCAATGGGGAAGCTGACAGGAAGTTGCAGGTCGCGGTTGTGTGATATCATGCTTAATGACCACAGTGATGCACTTAACGCCCACAATCAGCATTGACATTATAAATCAGCGTGGACATATAACATTTTATTTAACAACTATGTCACTTAGCAATGGATTGCCAGGTGCAAACTTTAGTCAATGCAAGGCTACCTAGATTTGCATATTAGGAGCAATAAGGCAAAACAAATGTTTTTGCTGGTTTAAATACAATTGCAGTTTAACAAGACACAAGAACACACAGTGTAAAAGTTCAGGAAAACAAGCCATACTGTTCACTTTATAACTTAAACCTCAGCAGCCTTAACAGCACTTGCTATTTTCAGTGACAAAGAATTTTAAAAACAAGAGTAACTTAGCCAGCCAAATGGGCAGATGGCTGCAAGTAGTCATGTATGTGTTTGGAAACATTAGCAGAATAGATTTTTATTGTAGCTCTTTATCTCTGAGCCAAGTGCTTAATGATAACTGCTTTTTCCTAATATTCCTCTTGCCCATTTCACCTTACCCGGCATCAGCCAGTTATAGGTGGAACCAGTCAATCTGTGCTGACTGACTAGCATGAAAGATTAAAGCAAATTGAAAACTGCCATGCAAAATTTCATCGGAATAGTTGGAACAGCCTGGACCACTCAGAACAAAACTATTTTAAAAAGCCAAGATTTGTTGAAATATTAAAGCCAAATCCTTGGAATACCTATGATTTGTGTTTTAATAAATTAATAAAGTTAATTTATTAGTAGTGAAATGCAAACTCATAGACTATTTTGTCTGTGGAAAATGCAGACACAATTACCTCAAGTTTTTGCTTCCTCTTCTATTTTGAGTTTTGAAAATCTTTTCTTTATTAAAGGAGTAATCTGATATACTGTTATTTATTTGGATAACATTAAAGAAATAGCCATGTTTTTGTCCATTTTCCATCATTCACAAGATTGGATTGGATTGATAGATTGTTTTAGATGAATGCAAAGTTATTTTGATCAGAAGTAAATATTTAAACTTGTTAAGTCTTGATAAGTTCCTGATTACTAATAAAGCCCAATTATGATCCTGATCTGATTTAAATTTAAATGAATGCTCCATTTTCCTTCTCCTCTGCTTTGCTTCCCTCTGCCAAAACCAAACTTTCAAGGAGAATAAGGAAACCAGATTCTTGGGAGGTTCAAACCCAGAAATGGTGATTGAAGGATTTTCCAAAATAAATAGGATTGTTTGTCATTATGTTACCGTGTGTTCCTTTTTGGTGATAGAATTAACATTGTCATAATTAGCCAAATTACAGTGTACAATTTACTTATAGCCATTGTTGTGTCTTATGTTTTGAGGTTACTATAATCAGTGTTGTTACTGTGAATTTTAAACAAAGCAGATTAGGCTGCAAAATGATGATAGATGTCTGTGTTAGGTGAGTTTGCTGCATAAATACATATATTTGACTATATTTATAAAATTGGGACCTAGGCAGGGTAACTTTGATTTCATTTTGCTATGGATCACTGAAGGCTTTTGTTCTTTCTGAGTGCTTTGCAAATAGAGCAAAACTAGCAATCTCTTTTCCGTGTTCTGTTGTAAAAGCCCTTGAATGCATTATGTAGCACAGGCTGTAATTCTAAGGCCACAGTCCTATATGAATTTACCAGCTATGTTCAGATAATAACTTCCGAGTAGAAATGCAACAGTGCCATAGACCCTACATAAGTTTTCAGACTTGATGTCTTACTTCCAGAACTAGGTGGGCATGTTAGTTGTTTAGTTTTGAACTGTCCGTCTACTAAATTGCCTGAGAGATTTGAACATGTAAACCTATTATTCTAACTACTTATGTGCCACAATGATGGAGCTGTTGCTGTTCCCTTTGATGTTGTAGAAAAGAAACTTCTCTTGGCAGTGCTATGGTAGTTAATAGTTGCTTTTGTGCAAAAGGGTAAGACTAGTGTTGGAATAGAATAGAATAGAATAGAGCAGAATAGAGCAGAATGTTTTTGTCAGTTTAAATGTACACTAATCGGCAAACATTAAAATGAAATTTCATTGCATTCAGCTCTTAAAGCTCTCATTATGCATATACCCACATACCCACACATCACTAAAGCACAAGAATCTGTCTGCTACTAGAAATCTTTATTTGTTCTGTTGTTTGTAGCTATGAGAAATAACTCACATAAATGGCTGTGTGAGAAAATAAAAGCAAATCCATGTGTATTATTAGATTCTGCTGCTGGATAATAAAGACATGACAAGGAAAAACAGAGCTACTATTAAGAGAAAATATAATCAACTATAAAACAAAAAAACAGATACTTGTATGCAATAAGATGCTATATTTAAATAGTTATATGTGTTAAACTTCATTTATTTAATATTTTTTAAAAAGAATATTAAGTCAATAAAAGGGATGAAGTCTCCTTTACATCAAGCTAAAGTCCTAATAACATCCGTGTTGTTTTCTTTGTAATAATACAGCAAATGTCTCCTCAGATATATTTTTTACTTCTCAGTCTTGTTTATAGCTCTGGAATTTCACTGGATATAGTATTAGACATATTAGACTGGAACTTTTAAGCTCCACCTAAAAGGATGCATTGACACTCCTTACAGAGAAGATCTGTCTATATAGCATAAACTTAGATGGAGGGGGCAACAACATTTCTCAGAAATATTACATTCCATCATTTTCATTCACTTCCCACCCAAGTCTTGGCATTTCTGAACAATGAGCACATGTAGGCATCATTGGGTTAAGGATGAATATTTCAGTTCTGGACTTTGTTCCTCCCCCCCCCCCTTTTTTTTTTTCTTGTTGATATCATCCTTTTCTTTCCTACGTAGCTTCTTTTTGAATACCCAAGAAGAAAGAACTTATTAATAGATTAATAGTATACATATTCTTAATATATGATGGACTATCAAAGTGATTCTTCCTTGACATTTGCAGAGGGGTGGCAGCGTTGGTGGGTTGAGGAAACATTACAGATAGTCCTGAGTTACGATAATTTGTTCAGCAAACCTGCGCACACCCCACATCCCCTTTCTGCAGCCTCCCTGCACTGGCACACACCCTGCACCCTCTTTCCCTGGACTTTTTTGAGCTCACAGATCACTGTAGCAATCAACTGCCCCAACTTGTATGTGTTCTGTGCTGGGTCCCCAGGCCTTTCCCCACTCCATGTGTGCCCCTCACACTCGTTACCCAGGATTCTCTCCACTTCCTGCTTAACAACCTATGCATCTGTTATTACAACAACAACCAGTACTGCCTAGGTTGTCATTGCTAAGCAATATGGTCACATGACATCACATTTTACAACCACATTCCTTAGCAACAGTTATTCTGGTCCAAATTGTACTTGTAACTACCCTGTTTCCCCCCCAAAAAGACATCCCCTGATAATAAGCCCAATCAGGCTTTTGAGCGCATGCACTAAAATAAGCATCCCCCCCAAAATAAGCCCTCCCCGAAAATATTTAAATGCAGAACTGGAAATCAGGTAAGGCGGCAAGAGGAGCCCCATCTTGCTCCACGTACCCCAAAAGAATAAGACCTCCATGAAAATAAGGCAAAGCACTTATTTCGGGGTTCAAAAAAAATATAAAACAGGGTCTTATTTTCTGGGAAACACGGTAGAGCAGGAGTCCCAACTCCCAGTCCATGCCCTGGCACTGATCTGCAACATGCCAGCAACTGGTCTGCACAAACAAGTGAATCCCCATCTGTGGGATGCAGACAGCATGCAAAACCTCTGGTCCACAGAAAAACCTTTCTCCATGGAACCAGTCCCTGGTGCCCAAAAGGTTGGGGGCCACTTAACTAGAGGACTACCTATAATGGTAAAGTATTTGTTTTAAATCATTTTTAATTTTTCACATTAGGGTTTTTCTTTAAATCTTCAAACTTAACCCAGTTATGCCAAAATGTAAGGTTCCCTTCTATTTTCTTTTTTTCTTTTGCAGGCCAGCCCTCCAGATCTCTACATTGAAAGATTTAACATAGCACTTGGGCAGTATATGGGAGCATTACAGAGCATTGTGCCTCTTTTCATATATATGGTAAGTTATTACAAATAACTTATGAAAAGATGTACCTAGATGTTAGTTATTACTAGTTATCCACATCAGCAACTAGGTTCTCATGTAATATTTATTGTAAATCAAGAAAGAGATTGATGATCAATTTTTCTAACTTCTTCTATTTATTTCAGTTCTTTCCTCCCCACCCCCCTAAATGGTTAATACTAGTTTCCATTTATTTGGAAGGTGATGGTCCTAGGACACATTTGTAGCTGTTACAAGGAATCTCCTATGGTTAATCCTCTTCTAGCTTTCCAAAATCTTGTTGGAATAATCACTCTAGTCTTCTGCAGAGTAACTTCATTCTACTAAATCATTAGCTTTACTCAGGTTGATTTATACCAGAGAAATCATGGTTTTATGCCATTATATATTATGTTTCTTTTTCTCTAGTTTGTGTGTAAAGTTTAGAACTTTAGAAGATCAGATAACGTTGCCATTGAGCAAGGCAAAAATGTATGCATATGTAAGCATATGCATGTACATGCAGCTCCTAGTGCAAAATCTGTAGAAATATATTGGTAGGATTGTGGCATTAAAACTTTATATAGCTGACTTTATTTCCCAGTAACAGAAATTATTATGTATCCTTCATCTCAAGAAAATTACAATAAAAACTTAGAAGGTCATTAGTTGATTAACAGATTGTGTCAAGAAAGTATTAGAGAAAAGGAAGTCTTCCTGAGGAAGAAATGTAGGAAGATCAAATGGGAATAGTTCCTCAAGCAGGCATGGAAAACCTGCAGCTTTGTAACATGGTGGTCAACCTGGGGTTGGATGGCCATATAAATATTTTTAAATAAATACATTCTGTGATGGATACTTTCATATTTTGTTGGCCAATCTCAAAAATTGTAGTTAGGAGACTACTGCCCTCCATATGGTTTATGTGCTGAAAGATTCAATTTGTTCACTTAAATTGTAAGCATGTGGGGATAATTATAGTAAAATACCATCAGTATGATGCCATACAGGTTTAGTTTTCATTTTCATCTAATAAAGAGAATCATTCCCAAGATTAAATAGTTGACAGACTGAGGAACAATATGAAATTCAGTCTAACCATGAAACTGGTGTTGGCAAATAATTGATCTCAATAGAAACATGACCAACTTGTTCTGGGCGTTGATACGTTTTTGTTAAAACAGTTTAATTTCCTTAGGGCAGTGTTTTTGTTACTAGTTTTTCCACATAATATATCTATCACCTATCTAGGATAAGTGTCTTGTTATGTTGCTGAAGGGCAATGTATGGGGATTTTAGATATCAATTCAAAACACGATTGGATCCTATAAGCTGCTGCTTTGACAATTGGTTCGTAGCCTTCGAGGCCCAATTAAATTGACACTACTGACCTTTAAAGACATTCTACAGTTTAAGGGCGGATACTTAAAGATGAATTACATTGATATAAACCTGATTGTTGTAGTGAGATTATCAGAGGCCATTCTGAGTGTCAGAAGTGCGATGAATGGCAACTGAGAAGAGGCATTTGTGCCTGAGATAAAAGTGATGAAATAATTGGATTAGTGATTTGAGCAAAGGTGGCAGAACCAGCACAAGTAAAAATCTATTCTCAGTCTTATTCTTCAATGTGCTGCTGAAAAATAATAAGTTGCTCTAGCTAATCACTACAATGCTGCTCATCCCTGGAGTTGTTCTAGTGGGAGGGGACATTGAGTGCAGTTGGGACTGTTTCAAGCCCAATGGACAAATCTGTGTCATATTTCGTGCATAAAATTATTCTTGTTAGATCCAGCATAAGTATTCTGAGATGGATATTAAGGACAGAGAAAAGAAATGTACTACATTAATTCTGTAGTTAATGCAATTCTGAGTTCATTCAAAGTATTTGATTGGTAGTTAGGTTACTTGGAAAATAATCTGTGCTCATATCACCCTTCCTGTGTTTTCAGGTCAGCATTGACATGTCTGCATGTGGTTGTTAAATTGTATAACAGTGATAGCCCTAATTTCCGTCTTTTTATTGCAAAACAGAGATGCTTTGATGTTCAGAGTTAATGCTTGATCATTAGCTTTACTGGATACTTTTCATTTTCTGCTTTCAAGTTAATTTATTATGTTTAATTTCTATTATATATGCTGTGTTATTGCATGGTGCTGTAAAGCTAGGAAATGTTATTTTTTTTTAAAGTAGGGTAAGTAAAAATGCTTCTAATGAAATAAAAGCTACAGAGTTTAGATGACTCAGTGAAAGCACATCTTCATGAAAAGAAACGCTGCCAGACAGAACAAGACATTCTACAATTAATTCAAGGATTTAAAAGAACTTTGTGTTATGTTGAGATTTTAAAATGTGGTTTCAGAAATAGACTAGGAATAACACTGAAATTTTGCTAACTTTCCATCTTTGTAACTTCACATGAACATTTAAGCATCATTTGTGGTCCCCTGTCCCTTCCTTTTCAGTGTTTGAATCGATGGCCCACATAGGTAGTAGTAAATAGGCTGGAAATACTAAATATCTGTGATTACATATTTACCCTGAAAAAAGCAGCAAGGGGGTGAGGAAAGTTTCTAAATTGTTAGACAAATTATTTTCTAGACTCTCAAGGCGTTTTGAGATTTGAAACCACCAGTAAGATAGTTGTAGTAACTTTTACAAAATCATGCCATAATAATAAAAATGTATTAATCCAGAAATCCAGAGCTGCATAAGTCTCTGTTTTGGAAGTGGTTTTTCAAAACACAGCTATAGAAGAATCCCCAGATTTTTCTTCTATGACTAATAGAAAAACAAAGAAGATAGCAGCGTGAGGACAGAATGATATGCCTGCCTGTTATTCTGCTCTTGCCTGCCTAGAATTATTTGTTCATAAAAAACCATTAAATGTATGGTTCACTTGATAAATTAGAGGATTGGGCGGAAGCAACAAACCTATTATATCTAGAACTTAACTAGGAGATACAAGAGGTAGTGAAAAGGTTCGACATTTATCTTCATTTTAGAAGCTGTGGTGCTCCTTGTCTCTTGACATCTGTTGAGCTGCATTTAATTGTGCTCTTTTGTAGAGGAGAAAAGTATGATATTAAGAAACAGCAGTTCTATAGATCAGCAGGAAACGAGAAAGAATTGACTGCCTTCTATACTTATTCTTAGATTGACATTAAACAATTGCTTCACACACCATGTGTGATTCCTGTGCTAAAGAAAAACAAAATAGGTAGAAAGAAAAGGTTGCTTTTGAACTGTGTGGATTACTTTATATGCTTCAGCCACATAAAGTAACATTCCATTAGTATTTTAATTGTTACAAATTAGTGGGAACTTTGTACTTAGGACCTTAATACAATAAAATATAATAATAATAAAAGTTTTTAAAAAGGTAAGCAGCAGATTTGTAAAGTTGCACGAACTAGGCTTGTCTAGTCCAAGAAAGAGGAGGACTTGCGGTGATACAATACCATTCTAATACTTGAGGGACTGTCACAGAGAAGAGGGGGTCCACCTCTTCTCCAAAGCACCTGAAGGGCTGGACAAAAAGTAATAGGTGTAAGATTATTAAAGAAAGATCCAACTTAGAATTAAGGCTTGCCTCCAGAAGTTGTGGTGTTCCTTCACTGGAGGTTTTCAAGAAGAAGTTGGACAACCATTTGTCCGGAATGATATAAAGTCTCCTGTTTGAGCAGGGGATTGGACTACAACCAAATAAATAATCCTGGTCTGTCAATCTCTTCAGGGAGTAGCAGTAGTACAATCCTTATACTGCTCAAGCTCTTGAATATCCAGGCTTCTGCCTTTTAAACAATGATGAATTGATTTGAAGAGTTGATAATGAAGTTAGGATCCAGTCTAGCATTCATATTGAGATAAAATTGTGATACAAAGTAGTGGGATTTGTAGTCATACACTGAGTGTGGATGCATCCACTACTGAACTTAAAAAGAGACCCAATATGACCCTCAAATGCACAAGATATGAGCATTAAACAGGAAGAACTGTAAGTCTTAATGCAGGAACATAAACATGTTTAAGTAGACCTTAACTGGTAGGACAAATTTATGAGTAAAATGAATGGTGCATCCTATATTATAGGTTAGTGAGGTAAATGAACTCAGCCATTTTTGAGCTCTATTCCCTGTGTAGCATTGATGAAGATCATAATTATAAAGATCAGCCTGGCATATCAAATGAACTTAGAATTTACTTTCAACTTTTTTCCTTCCTAACTGGACTCACTGTATTATTTGTTGTTTGTACACAAACAAATGATTTGGATTATGAGAAGTGCAAAGCAGAAAGTAGTCTGTAACAGTACGTTTATATTGCTGTCATTTAAAAAGATTTTATTTTTTTCCCTCAGAATAAATTTTACATAGAAACCAAGCTTAACCGAGATTTAAGAAATGATCTTATAAAACTGTTTACGGAACATGTTGCAGAAAAGCACATTTACAGCCTGATGCGTAAGTCTAAAGTTTGAGATGATTCATTTTTTAATATAGTAATAAACTGCTGAATCATTATTTGGAAAATGACAAAAATGAAAAGTATCTTAACTAGCCTGTTAAGAATTTAATTTTAATAGGATTAAAATGCCAGATTATAGCTGTTGGTTGTTTGGGAAAATTGCAATGTAATTGAGTACTTGTTTAGTTAAATACAAGAATTTTCTGAGCCAGAAGTATACAGGTAGTCCTCGGTTTACTATCACAATTGAGCTCAAAATTTCTGTTGTTAAGTGAGTCCCCTTCTTTACAATCTTTCTTACCAGAGTTGTTAAGTGAATCATTGTAGTTGTTAAATTAGTAATCTGGTTGTTAAGCCAATCTGGCTTCCCCATTGACTCTGCTTATTAGAAGTCACAAAAGATGATCACTTGTTCCCAGGACACTGCAACCATCATAATAAATACATGTCATTTGCCAAGTGTTCAAATTTTGATCTGTGACCATGAGGATACTGCAATGGTCATAAGCGTGAAAAATGGTCATAAGACTCTTTTTTCAGTGCCATTGTAACTTTAAATGGTCACTAAATAAATGGTTGTAAATCGAGGACTACTTGAAATATATATTTCTTTGGTAGCATATTCTATTACAGTATAGCTGTCTTCAATTATCTTTGTTTTTGCTTTAAATGCTATTAGTTTCTTCAGATACCAGTGTTGACATTGATTAGACTGCTACAATTTCTGCCAGGGTATCTATTGAACAACAAAATAAGAAAACTCGTGTGCCAACCTTAACCTTTGCTGAATGAGTTTATCTTGCAATTGGACCTCATTGTGGTAATCCCATTATTAATATCACATTTTCATGGTGGTTTTTCTTCTTAAAGCAGGGATGTCAAACTCAAGGCCCGTGGGCCAGATCCAGCCCATGGGGTGCTTAGATCTGGCCCATGGAGCTGCCCTGGAAATAGCGAAGGACCGGCCTGCGGTGCCTCTGCCAGCAAAAATGGAACTCTGTTTTCGCCGGCAGAGGGCTGCAGGAGGATCCCCCTAGCTCTGCCCAGGCCACCGCAGGTGCCCCCTGACAGGAGTGATGTCAAGCTGGCCACACCCAACCTGACCATGCCTACCCTGGCCATGGCCCTCCGGCCCCCCCGAGGTCAGACATAACCCTGATGCAGCCCCTAATGAAATCAAGTTTGACACCCCTGTCTTAAAGCTTTCAGTCTGACAAGATTGATTTTAAGTCTTTAAGGTAGTCCAGACTAGGAACCAAACTCAAGAGTATTACCGTAGTATTACCTTTACTGTAAAGTTATATAACTGAATCTTGCAAATCTGAAACCGCTTCCCCCTTCCTCCACTTTTACCTTTCAGAGAACTAGGGAGAGTCACTTATGAAACTCTATCCCCATTCCTGCTTTGGACTCGGGTTTCTTTCATCAAACTGTGGTCTAGACTGCAGCTCTCCCTCCTGTCTTTCAAGATTATTCTCACAGCCCAGAGCTGTGCAGCAGAACAATAGTAGTCCTTCTCATTATTCATATGAAGATCATTTTAATTATTAAGCTAGCTAAACAGAAGGTGCATTGTGTGTATTTATATTCAAGGAAGCAACATTAGTTTTTGTAGTTACCAAAAGAAAGGTAACCTTTCTAAATGCTAAATTGCTCTCCCAGCTTGAAATGTATAGCTGAATAAACTATTGGCATTGCCATTTTAGCAGCAGGTTACTGTTTTCCATTTATGGCTGCATCTTCTATATACAACTAATACTTATCTAAATCATTATCAGTGTTATTTTAACATTACTGATGTTGGCAGTACTTTTATAACATTTAGGATTAGAAGGTAATTGCTAAAAATGAAAAATCAATTCCATACATTCGACTTTGTTACGATGGAGTTATTTAAAATAGCAGTAGCAGAAATAATACCTTCTGTATGAAGAAAAGCTAACAGAATTTTAGTTTAATTATATACCTCATTTGCATATGGTACTAAGACATAATGTGATATGGCTTTTTTTGTAAACATATTCATTTTCAGTTTATTTAGTTTAGAAATAAACTGAGGCACAAGAGGCAATTTAAAATCCTGATGCAATCTTTATTATCTTGTTCTGTGCCCACTTGTTCTGAGTAATGGTAAAAGAAAAAAATATTTAAATAAGTCAGAATTATAGCATTTTTCTTATAGTACTTGGTGCTTTCTGAGCTTGGTTGTTACTTGTAGAATTTCATTAACTATTGGTAGCATAATCAGTACTAGATTATATACAGAAGTTTGCCTGCCAGTGTTGGTGGAGGCTATAATTTAACTTTAACTTTGTGTGGTTTAATTTAACTTCTAATTCTTATTTCTGTAGGGTAAGAAGCCTTAATCATTTAGTTAACAAATTCTTAAGTTGTGACATTTATAAGTGCAAGATGTTTTATTCGTACCTGGCCACAGTGCAGTAACTGGAAATTTATCTAGTGCATGAATTTATTAGCCATAATAGTTAAATGTAACTTCATATTGTATGTTAAGAAACTATAGTTAAATAGAACTTCATATTATATGTTAAGAGTTTCTTGCCTTTATCCTTGAAATCTTAAAGGTGAAGCTATTGTATTTAATGCCTTTTTAAGCATCCATCTGGCTTAGTCAAGGCCATTATTCTATAACTTGTGTTCTGTCTTCATTGTTGTTTACACAATAAGTAAGATACACTTGTACAGGATGAAAGCAAAGGATTGCAGAAAGATGAGAATCTATGAATTATTGTTTTGAATTCTCAGCTGACCTTCAACAGTTCTTCTTTCGTTTTTCATACATATTTAAAAAATAGCTTGAAATCAATCTTCTGATGTGATATTAATACAGTTACTTGATTTTTAAAAATATATTTAGCCATCTGACTTTAAAATGACAAAATAACTATTTGGTTTATTTAAAATAACTTTGGGGAAAATGAAGCACTTTTAATACATGAAACTGCTAGCAAATAATTTATAGTTCATGCAATTTTTATTCCAAAACTTCTGTAGGCCAGCATTAGCTGCTACTGACTCTACAATCATATCTTTTTATAAGCAACATATAGTAGGAGCTGAAGCAGAATTTCAGTTTCAACATTTAGGTTTTAAAATTGAAGTGTTAATGCTTCTTAAAATTTTATCACAATTCTGTTAAATTGTTGACATACCCAAATATATAGTATGTCTAAAATCAAATATCTCTGTTGAAATAAGATGCATAATATAAATAAATATCCAGACAGAAATATATACACAGCCTTTTCTTCATGGACTTTCTTCTTCAGAGCACCTGTAATTGAGATGTCTATTTACTGTAACATAAATGAGTTGTCTTATAAATAAGAAATATAACTGATTTTATCATATCCGGTTATCTTCACATATTGTACTAGAGAGCCATTTTGATCTAGTGGTTAAGGCACCAAGCTAGAAATCAGGAGATTGAGTTGTGGTCCCACCTTAGACATGAAACCTGGCAGGATGATCATGAGCCAATAACTCTTTCTTAGTTACGCTATCAGGCTTGAGCAACAAGTCAGTAGGTCAATCCTGTTGTAACCAATGGATAAGCACTTTGTTGATTCCCCCCCGCCCCCCCTCCAAAAAAAAAAACCCACCACAAGCAGATCCTTCACTTGTGGGGAAAATGCTAGGAGAAAAAAGAAAAAAGAGAGTTTATATTCATGTAACAAAATCCAAACTTTACAGAGATTAGCTTGCCCATATTTAACCACTTAACAAATAAATTCCCTCATGGGAAGAGAAGAAAAGGAACCACAGTTGCTGTTTGATATTTGATAAAATGCCTAGAGGATTATTTTTATCATAAATTTGATTTTAGATGCTCAGTTGCATGAAAATACAATTTTGCTAAAAGTTGTGTAGAGATTTTACAAAGATTGTCTTAGGGTTTGACAAAAGGAAATTCACAAAAAGGAAATTCCTTGCTGAGTTTTCTCATCCTATTTACAGATAGTCCTCACTTAACAACCAGGGAACTAGAATCTCAACTATTAAGCCAAGCAGTCATTAAGTGAGATGTCAACATGACTCTTTTGCTCAATGAACACAATCCTGGCACTTCCAGTTGCAGTTGTTAAGCAATCTCCCAAGCCACTATCAATGGTGCAAAAAAGTTGCCTGCTGAAGAATTTTACCCTTTCACTCTCAAATTTTCCTGTAGGAGCCCCTCAATGCTCAGAAGGGAAGTCGCTTGTGGGGCTGTAGGAGTAGAGCTGAAATTTTCAAGATTTCCCTTCTCTTACACTTGCAATTTTTCTTGCTAACTTCCCTGTTGACTTTCTGGGGAAGCAGGCTGAGAAGAATACAAATGGCAATCACATGATCATGGGACACTTGGCAAGTGGATGAAATGTGTCCAGTCACCATAGAGGGTGAACATTAATGATGGCTAGAAGTGCTTAACAGACCATTAAGCATCCTTTTCTAGGTGATTAAACTTTTGTATAGTTGTTAAAACAACCGTTCATAAGTAGAAGGCTATCTGTACTTAATGGAAAATGAGAAAAGTGATTTAAACTTTTTAATTTGTTTGCATTTATAATTATTAAGATGTCAACAGGAGACATGAATTCTGCATTCATATTGAAAACACACCGAAAAGAAAAGGAATAACTTGCACATGATTTGACATCTGCATGAGATCTTTCTGGATTTCTCTTGCCATTTTAAAAACTTGCTTTCCCCAGGCCTTTAACTTCTTATAAAAACTTCTCCTTTAAGATTTAAGTAGAATACATTCATTTGGGTAGACTAGAATAACAATACATTGCATACATTCGTGTTATAAAAATCAGTGTCTAAAGTAAAATTAATTTGCAAATGAGTGTATTTTCTCCTTTCAGCTTTACTTCTAGAAGCTCAGTCCACACCTTTTTGGATAAACCCTTCCACAATGGCAAACATTGTCAAAGGCTTATACATGCTTAGGCCAGGTAAATTATCTTTTTGAGTACTTGTTTATTTTTATCAAATGATCTTGTCAAAAGCTACATGTAATAAATTCATTGAAGAGATCATATACACATATACGAAACAAATCCAAATCCAAACAAATATATACAACTGTTGTCTTGTTCTCAAAAAGAGAGATTGAGTAATCTAAAACCTTTATTAAAGGTGATCTTTTATAGCATTCTCATTTCGTATGCCGCACCCTAGATTTGATTTTTTTTGTTTAAAATTGTGACATAAGAAAAAATTTGAACTTAACCCTGTTAAATCCCTTAAGTATTTTTTTTCTCATTAGCTATTGCTTTCTATTTCTACACAGAATGGGTTCAGATGGCACCAGCTTTATTTTCTAAATTTATTCCAAACATCCTTCCTCCTGCTGTAGAATCTGAGCTTGAGGAATATGCTGCTCAGGACCAGAAACTTCAACAAGAACTTATTCAAGAGGGATTTTCCAGGTAATTATGCCAACTTTTCCAACATCTTTCTTTGGTGATCTGTAAATTATGCAGATAAATATGGGTATCACATAGTTCTTTGTTGTTTTTAACTATTTTAATGGCTATTTTGTATTGAATGTTTAACTTTTATTTTAATTGTGCTCCATGCCCAGAGATACATGCAAGTAAGATGGGCAACTATATAAATTCAATAAAATAAATAAATAAACTAGCGCAACATACTATTTGAAGACCTTAGGAAATATCACTTGGGTAAAACATTTTTCAATGGTAAGGTCTGCTTCTTGATAACCTTGTGAATTAACTTTTGTGGAAGGAGGACATCTAGTGTAGAAAATGCAGGTCCACATCATTCTCCTTTAACACAAAAGGATGGTGTCATGTTTATTTCCTTTTCCAACCTTGAATGCTCAGAAGTTGGGGGGAAGAAAGAAAAGTAGTTTCAATGCACTCAGTTGAAAAACTGAAGGTGGTTATAAAGCATGCATAATCTTCCTTAAACTTTGTACTTGAATCCCTTCCAAATCTTCACTAATACTGTAGTGAATACTCTTGTTGTGTAGTAAAAATAGGTATACAATTATATCCGGATATATGCATTTGACATACCTGCTTCCCAATCCCTGCCTAATAGCAGCTGCAAAGACTATATGCTTAAACTTTTTCTTCTGTAGAATGGTCCTTGTAAGAAAGCTAGTTAGATTGCACTGATAGTACATAAAATGAATAAATTATGCTGTTGCTTCTTATGCTAAAATCTTTATACTATTAAAATTCTTACCATGACTTTTACATGGCTAAAATGGTGCATCATAGACCAACAATTTTCGAACCAAGGTACCTCAGATGAGCTAACTTACAAAAGGTGTCCAAAGTCCAGGACTCATGAATCCCAACAAATTTGTTGTGTTTCAGTGCTATGGCTGCTGCTGCATTGCTGGGCTGCTGCTGCAATCATGTGGATTCATTTTCAACATTCTGTGACAGTTTCCCAGCCAGTCTCACAATCCTTTGTTCCCTACCCAACCCAGCAGCAGCACTTCCCTGACTGCTGGGAAGAGAAAGGGGAAGAGAAAAGAAGGGAGGGGAGATTTCTGATGCTCCATGTCAGATTCAGACAAAGACATTCAGTGGGGAAGGTGGCAGGAATTTGGAAATTGCTGCTTTTTCCCCCTGCTCTTGATCATTGTTTCTATCTGTTTAGGGTAAGGAAATACCCATCTCTCCGAGCATGCCAGCAATTATCCTTTGCTCTTCTGGGTGCGGGAGCACCGGAAATCAGAAGAGCAGCTCTTTGGCGCGCACACACAGAGCGCCAGAAACCGGAAGAGCAGTTCCCTGGCGCACATGTGTCATCTGATCTTCCAGTTTCTGGCACGCATGCATGTGCGAAGACCAGCCGGCCGGCATGCATGCGTGCCCTGGAAACTGGAAGCTCAGCTTCCCACCGCACACATGCCTGCCAGGGAGCTGCTCTTCTGTTTTCCAGTGCTCCCGTGCATGCGCAGACCAGCTGGCCTGCGTGCTTGTGTGCACCTGAACCTGGAAGAGCAACGGGCAACAGCTGGCATGCCCAGAGAGATAGCTGTGCGTGCCACTTCCAGCATGCGTGCCATAGGTTCGCCATCATGGAATTAGACTGTTAATTAGCACATAATAATAGATTCATATTATGTGCATGTTAAAATGTCTACATTAGGGAGCCGAGGTGGCACAGTAGTTAGAGTGCAGCACTGCAGGCTACTTCAGCTGACTGCTAGCTGAGTTCGGCAGTTCAAAACTCACCGGCTCAAGGTTGACTCAGCCTTCCATCCTTCCGAGGTGGGTAAAATGAGAACCCAGATTGTTGGGGGCAATATGCTGACTCTGTAAACCGCTTAGAGAGGGCTGTAAGAGCACTATGAAACGGTATATATGTCTAAGTGTTATTGCTATTGCTATTAGTTTTCATTTGCTTTCTAACCATAATTCAGCATAGTCTTTTTAAACTTTAAAATCCTAAGGGGCTAAGTTTCTAAAGGTGGCATTAGTTTTGGCAAGAAAAACTCTAGTTTTGGGGTCTTTGGGGCACACAGTGATGGGTTTTCTTCTATATTACTGCTAAACTATTGGACACAATTTCTTAGAAATTGTTACTTATTCCCACTTCAGCAAGAACTAATTACTTGAACTGAGCATTATTTTAGCTGCTTTTTTCTGGTTTCAAATATTATTTATTATCTTTATGTTGCTTATTATTCATCTTAAATGACCTAGATATCGAAAGTAGGCCAAAATTGAATTATTGGATAAATAAGTAAAGTTAAAAAAAACATTTGTCCGGCTTCCTTTTTTTAGAGGTGACCAGTCACGTAAACGAGCTGGAGAAGAATTAACGTATAGTAAGTAACTTAAACTACTAGTCTTTTTAATTATGGATGATACTATATAGTAACACATGTGAACCTTTTTCACTGACAGGATGTTCAGATTTCTTCCAAAATCCTCCCAACACTTTTTAAGGAACCCCCTCAAGGTCCCTACAGATCGACAGAATACAGTCTGAAAAACTGTATTGTCTAAGCACATAATAGTACATTACTGAAATAATTAAAAACTTATTACATGTATTCTAAATATATTGACTATTTGATGACTAAAAATACTTGCTTTTTATGAAGATCATGTTTATCTGAAATACAACAATAATGAATGGATAGTGTCTATTAGTGGCTGGGTCACTGTTCCATCAGACTGTTCTGGTAATCTGTTGCAATATGGGTATTCTTGGATGCTTGTGAAATTTCCTTTAATTTGAATTAAACTTCTTGGTACTTTCTGGACCCTTTTATGTAGGTGGGGTGTTTGGGTGGTTTGGGTTTTTTTTTTTTTTTTAACAAAAATACAAAAAATGGTTTGCCAATGCTTTCCCTTTAGGTGGTTGTTTGCTTTTCAACCTAACCTATAGCACAGAAATTCCTTGGTGGTTCTCCATGCCCAAATTTGAACCAGCAGTGCTTAGCTTGCAAACTCACACAAATTCAGCCAGGTGTTGTTGCTGCCTGGTGAGAGATTTGTGATACAGTGGATAACTATATACCATTTCTGAGTTTCTGTTTCTTGGGCCCCTAGTACAGGTAGTCCTCAACTTACGACCTCGATGGAGCCCCAAATTTTTGTTGTTAAGTGAGATGTTTGTTAAGTGAGTTTTGCCGCATTTTACGACCTTTCTTGCCACAGTTTTTAAGTGAATCACTGTAGTTGGTAAGTTTATAACCCGGATGTTCAGTGAATCTGGCTTCCCCCCTTGACTTTGCTTGTCAGGAGGTCACAAAAATTGATGACATGACCCCAGGATCCTACAACGGTCATAAAAAGTGAATTGGTTGCCCAGCATCTGAAGTTTGATCACACGATTATCGGGATGGTTGCAAAGGTTATAACTGTGAAAAAACGGTTGTAAGTCACTTTTTTTCAGTGCCGTTGTAACTTTGAACAGTCACTAAATGTACTGTTGTAAGTGGAGGACTACCTGTATTCTTAGTAAAAGATGATAGGGAGGGGCATTTTTTTTAAAGAACTGTAAGTAAGGGTGAGAGGGATTTAAAGTGATGTTTTCATTCTTTTCTCTGGACTTTTTCAGATGGTTCAGCATCATGTGCAAGCTCAAGAGGATGCAGATAGTGACTGTACTAGAAACCTGTCCAATTGGAGTAGACTTTGGAATGGCATTGGAAGGGAGGGTAGCCTGAGACTCAGTCAGGTTGTTCTGATACTCAGGTTCTTCAATGCAACTATACCTAGAAGAGGTGTTTGGACTTATTTCTTGCCATGTAATAAAATGTCTGTTTGCTGCTATTTGGGCTAGTTTGGAACAATGTGATCAATCTTGAAAACGATTTGGTTTTTTTAAAGATGATTCTCGTGACGACTGTATCTTTTTAAGATTTGGTTTTTAAAAGATCATTAAATGCTAAAAGTTGATAGCCAAGAAGAGCAACTTCCTCTGAAAGAATTTTAGAGTGGTGGTTTTGTTTTGTTTTGGGTTTTTGGTGGGTTTTTGTTTTTTTTTTTGTTTTTTTTTGCACTTTTTGATATGTGACTATTGCTGTTGGAAATCTGTGCCCGTTAGATTTTGTTCAGAATGTTTGGTCGGTAAATAATGATAATTTAACAGTATTTCCATCTGGGGGGAAAGAAAACAAGGTTTGTCTCTGAAGGCCAGTCATAGGACTGACTCTTCCCATTCCAGACAATTCATCTGCTTAACCCTTCAGTAGTACAGACCACAAAATGTAAAACTGTGATTTGATTAAACATGCTACAAAGTTGCCAGATTTTCTTATCTTCTTTGATTACATTTAGGAAAATAAACATTAAGCTGCATTTTAACTCAGTTCCCTTCCACACTGTTGGCAAGTCAAATGTTTATTGTATTATGTTGTTGGCTTTGGTAATGATTGTAAAGAGTTGGGAAAAATGATTTTCAACATGTGATTTCTATTCAGAATTGAAATGCTAGTATATAATGAAGATTTGGCAAGAGATTGTGAACCAGGTTGTATGCTCATACCCTCTGTGCTGCCTAGTGGCAACACAGAGAAATGTTGGTACTGATTTTAATAAATCAGTTCTCTGAATGATAATTGGGATGGTATCATAGATTTTCAAATGCGACTGAAATGGTGCTTACCTCTGAATAACAAGCTACTTGAAATCAATGTTACACAGTTGTGGCTTGTACCATTTCAGGAGGCAGCTGGAGAGAACTGCATATTTGATTTGTACATACTCTTTTTTTTAATTTCAACTGTTAAAGCTTGAACATAAATGTTTAATCTGCAGCAGCACTTTGCACTGCATTATGGGTATGATGGCAATATGTACCTCAGAAGGGATAACTCTGGATCCCTGCTTTCTGTTTCTGGTCGTGAACAAAAGGCTAATCCCAAGGTGCTGGGTGGGTTGTTTGTGTATTTGTTCCCTTGGCTCTCTGTGATGAAGTAGTCCTCCAGCTCCTTCTCCACAAAGTATAATTTTTATGCACAAAAGTTAGACTTCTCTTGGGAGTAAAAGGGAGATAAGGATGAGTTTGCCACAGTGAGGTAACAAAATCAGGCTATGTTGAAGTGTTAGTGCTTGGGGAGACCCCAGTTGGAGAGTCTTTAATGTGGAACATTGTACATTTTTATTATTATTATTATTATTATTATTTATTGAATTTGTATACCGCCCTACTCCCGAAGGACTCAGGGCAGTGAACAGCCAAAAGATAAAATACATATAATACAAATGTTAAAAAACCATTAAAATACAATTAAATAATTTGGCCCAGAAAACAAAATTTAAAACACCCCAAATGTATAAGACAAATTTAAAATTTAAAACATTTAAAAACAGTTTAAAAGAGAGGTTAGGCCAGGCCGGCCTGCTGGAATAGGAATGTTTTGAGGGCATGGCAGAAAGCGCGCAGATCTGGGATCCTCCGTATCTCCGGGGGGAGCTCGTTCCAGATGGCGGGTGCCCCCACAGAGAAGGCTCTCCCCCTAGGGGCCGCCAGTCGACACTGTTTGACCGACGGCACCCTAAGCCCCTCTCTATGGGAGCGTACTGGTTGGTGAGAGGCTACTGGTGGCAGAAGGCGGTCTCGTAGATACCCCGGTTCTAGGCCATGAAGCACTCTAAAGGTGGTAACCAAAACGTTGAAGCGCACCCGGAAGACCACCGGGAGTCAGTGCAGCTCACGCAGGAGGGGGGTCACATGGGAGCGCCACATCGCTCCATAACCACCCGCGCGGCCTCATTCTGGACCAGCTGGAGCCTCCGGGTGCTCCTCAAGGGGAGCCCCATGTAGAGAGCATTGCAGTAGTCCAGGTGGGAAGTGAGGAAGGCATGAATGACCTTATTTAACGAGTCCCGATCCAGAAAGGAATGCAACTGGCAAATCACGCGAACCTGATAAAATGCCCTCCCGGCCACAGCCGTCAAATGCTCTTCTAAAGACAGCTGTGAGTCCAGGAGGACACTCAAGTTGCGAGCCCTCTCCGTGGGGGCCAACGACTCACCCCCAATAGTCAGTGATGGCACCAACTGACTATATCAGGATGTCAGAAACCACAGCCACTCGGTCTTGGATAGGTTGAGCCTGAGTTTGTTTCTCCCCATCCAGATCTGTACAGCCTCCAGGCACCGGGACATCACTTCAAGGGCATCATTGGGGTGGTCTGGGATGGAGATGTACAGCTGAGTGTCATCAGCGTACTGATGGTACTTCACCCCGAAACCACGGATGATCTCACCCAGCGGCTTCACATAAATGTTGAACAGAAGGGGCGAGAGGACCGACCCTTGTGGCACCCCACATACAAGGGGCCTCGGGGTTGACCTCTGCCCCCCTGCCAACACAGACTGCAGCCGGTCGGAGAGAAAGGAGGAGAACCACCGCAACACGGTGCCCCCACCTCTAACTCTTATGAACAAGATATGGCAGTTTACCTCATTCATGAGAAAGATAATGTGATACATGACTTTCCAGCATGAGCAGTGGCTTATCTCAGCTTGTCTGAGCTACAAAGAACTATAGACAATTCTAGCCTTTCATTTGGTGAGATTCATTTGGTGTTATAAAAGTATCACATTCAAGAACAAGTATAATTTTTAAAAAAGCATGCAGTTTAGAGAGAAGAATGTTAAAAAAGAAAGTATATCTTGATTTAATCAAAGTCTTAACTCCTTAATTTGTTGAAAATAATCCATTACTTCAAGGAAAATATATCTAGAAAATAACTATTTCTAAATTTACATAGACCAGGGGTGTCAAACTCACGTCGTCATGGCAGCATCTTGTGACGTATCGGGACTTTTTTCCGCTTCGCTAAACTGGGCATGGACGTGGCCAGCGCATGACGTATGCGGCCCGTGGGCCGGGAGTTTGACAGCCCTGACATAGACTGTCCTCCTTTTCTTTTGATATGTAAATGTAAACATCTCCAATTTACCAAATTAATTTAAAAGTTCTTACATTAGTGGAAATAGTGAGAAATTACAGAATTCTTCAGATTTTCAAACACGTTTAAAAACAACAACAAGATGAGCTGAAGAATATGTAAATAGAATTTCAGGATGAACTTTGTGAGAGAAACTCCTGGTTTCTAAGTTAAGTTAAACAGGTAGGCCATACATTTGATTATAATTGTGTTTCCATACAGTTAGTATAAACCACTGTTCCCCAAACTGCTGCCCTTCAGGTGAACTATGTTACTGGCTGCATTAGTTGGGAATTTTCAGAACTTTAGTCCAACGTAACTGGAGAACATCAAGCAGGAGAAGGGTAGTAGAGCCCAAGTACCAAACCATCCTACCTTATTTAGAAGAGATGTTCCCATTGTAGTTAATGAAAGTCCATCACTACTGCACAGTGCCTGTATATGGTTGCTTTTAGATATATTATTTTTGGCTAATGCAGGAATTTTGAAATTTATGTAGGAGGCTACATCATAGCATGCTAATAATAATAACCAGTGCTATGCATTCAAACTTAAGAATGTTGCCTTTTCTTTCTTTCTTTCTTTCTTTCTTTCTTTCTTTCTTTCTTTCTTTCTTTCTTTCTTTCTTTCTTTCTTTCTTTCTTTCTTTCTTTTTGAATTAGGACATTTGAAAATATTTGAAGAAAAACTAACAAGGCAGTGTGAAAGATTTTTGTTCCAAGAGTTACAGGTTAAAAGTTTGGACACAATTGTATCTATATTCATGACAATAATTGCCTGATAAACCTTCCCCTTTTATTCCCTATTGAATTTATCCATAAGAAGTGCCAAGTCATGAAGGACATGTAGAAGTATGGTTGTTTCATAGCATTTATTTCTCTTCACATAACTGTAGATTAAATTATATACTAGGGCATTTCATTTTGAGGTGGCCTCTGGTACTGCTCCTACAGGTTGGAAGCTGATTCCAATTTGACCCTTATAACTTCCAGCATTAACCTTACAGAATACAGTGATAACGAAACAGCAGATGTCCAAGTGGATGTGAATTTGATGCACTGGTTTTACATTGTTACAGTAGCCTTTCCTGACTACTTGGGTTTACAGTTTTGCGGACTTCAATTTCAAGAATTTCCCAGGCAGTGTAGCCATTACTGAAAATTCTGGGTACTGAAGTCCACATATCTTTGGAGGATGCCAAAGTAGAGGAAGGCTGCTTTACTAGTTTATGGTTTGTAAATAATCAGAATATTTCAGCTTTTATTTCCAGATAAGGTTTTATTGGTGTCACTCTTCTTCTCAAGATATTGTTTTGGTCAATATTCTGAACATTGTTTTACATATTTTAGCTCTATGTAGCATCTTGCCTGAAGCCTGTTTTTTATATATGTAAAAGAAAAAAGAAAAGAAAAATATATTATGTTGTAAATTAGTATTAAGATTTCTGTATGTTTTGGCATCTAATTCTGAAATAATTTGCTTTTCTATCTTCCAAGGGATATATCTTTGTAAGCGTGTATGAAAGAACACAAGAAAACTTAGGTTACTTTGTAAACATTTTTCTTCAATATTTGTTGAAATTAACGTGTGGCCCTCTAAAGCCATGCCTTCAATAAAAGCAGCATGGTCTTGGCAGTGGTGCTCCTGTAAATCAAACTATTTGCCTTTTTTTGTGTGTGATTGTTTTCCACATAAGAGTTAACATGGCAAAAGTTTATGCATTGAGTGTCATATGTCACATTTTGTTTCTTGGGATACTTGTTTTATTAAAATATTTTTAGACAAATGTTTTGATTCTGAATTTGCCATTTTTAATTTGTACTCACTTGCCATTCTTGGAGAGATCGTAGTGACATAGACAATGCTTCTTTTACCCACAGGTTTGCAGTTTCATGTTTTCTTCAGAATGTGGAATGTGTAGTTGATGGGAAAATTTAAAAAAGGTTTTTTTATGGGCAGAGGGGAATCATAATATGTAATTTGGGAGGGTAGAATTTGAAATTACTGTCTGTAATTGCTGCAAAAAGATTGGAAATTGCTTCTTTAGATACTTTTTTTTTTTGTCTTTTGTTATATTTCACTTTTTAATTTTTCTTTGAGTCTTTTATATTTCCTTTGTTCTTTTACAATTCTGTAGTTTTTTAAAGCGTATGTACATTTTTCTTTTAATAAAAATTATGGTGAAAAAATAGCTGATGGGAAAGCTAGCTTATTGAAACTCTTCACACACAGCTCACTGATATGAGCAGCTTCTCAGCATCAATCTATTACTACTTAAAATGGGAATATTCAATCATCTACTGCACTGGCTTTTGAGTATAGAGATTGGTGAGAATAGCTGTGCTCCTAAGTGTCTCTTGAGTCTTCTTATGTCTGCCAGACACAATATTAGCTGACAGAAGAGGACTTGGAAGCAGCCATGTTCGTGACTAGATCAGTGAAAAAAGTTTTACAGTTCACTCAATTCTCTGCTCATGATTTCTTTTTTATGTACTCCCATTTTCTGAAGGAGCCTCACAGTTGGTGCAAGTTGTAGATGTTTGCTCTTCTTCTGTTGGTTTGGCACAGAAATTATTGCAAAGAGCTTCCTGTTTTTAAACTTGCTTAAAAATCCTCATAGTAATGCCATTCTCTGAAAAAGACTTCTTTCTTGAAGGAATGGGTTAGCTGCTTTATTTGTGTTCTTTGGAGAACATGAATATGCTGGTGATACCAGTCTTTTCAAAAAGAATTACTTGCTAGAAATATGAGAATTGTGAAATACATCATGATGCAGCTTATACCATAATTAAAGATAAAGATTTCCCTGAGCTGAATTCAATTTCTGATTACTACATTTACATATATTTATTCTTCTTGCCAACAAAGCAGAAATGGTTGTTACTGCTTTCTCCGAAGATATTTTACAGGATATTTATAGAATGATTTGCAGCCATGGAATTTCTTGATAGTTTCCAATTATAATCCATTTTTGGTAGTTTCCAATCCTTAGTAATTTTAACAGGAAACTTGGAGTTGCTTCTTCAAAGTGCTACTACAGAAAGAAGGAAAACTATTCACGTAAAATGAAAATGTATTAATGTAAGAATGGTGTCATCATTTCAGTTCTTGCACACCCTAAAAGCTTTGACAGTAAGAGTGGTGGGAGACTATCTCTCTTCCACAGAATTTATAATGTATATACATTAAATATTTGCACCCAACAATTATAACTGATTTCCCCCTTTTCCCTTTTGCTCTCTTATATTTTGGCATTTAAAAGTTTGTAGACTCTTTTGAAAGTTTAACATTTCTGCAAAAAGAAGAACTAAAATGTGATCTTTTCTCCACACGGTACCAAAAACTAGATAAACACAAAAATGAGAAACAAATGAGTCAAAAACATTATAGCTGTTCATTTCTTATTTGGAAAATGATCTGTCTCCATTTTTAAAATATGACAAATGTCTTGCAATGCACTTTTAATCAGCTAAAATTGCTATCACTATGTATTCTCTTGTGTTATTAGGTAACAATGAAGCAGTAAAAGGTTTCTTTGCAGAGGATGTTACCTTGCTTAAAAAATATTCAAGATGGAAAAGATAATGCTTACTTGTACATTAAAATTGCTTTTTTAAAAAACAGAAAATATGTAACACTTGCTTTATCTTTGAAAATGTTCAGTCATGGTTGAGTTCACCTGTGCCTTGTCTGTTAATATTAGAGCAAGAAAGGAAGCTGTTTTCACACAGTTATTTTCTACAGCTATAGCAGCTCCTGTAACCACAAATGAGAGAAATCCACTCAAATTATCAGTTGCCATTGATCATACATTTAAAGGTGTATATGAATAGGTTCATAACTTTAATTTTAATTAATTTAAATTTTTTTCCAACTATTCATCTGAGTCAGAGGTGAAATCTAAAATTTTTTGCTACCAGTTCTGTGGGCGTGGCTTAATTAGTGGACGGGGCTTGGTGGTAAGGTGACTGGGTGGCATGGCCAAGTCAATGTCACTTCTTTGCCCTTTTTTAACCTACAAAACACAACACAACACAACTGGCTCACCCACAATGTAAAAGCAGCTGTGCTAGACCCAAAATGACCCCTGCAACAAGCAGGAACCTCACACAGCCACAAAAAGCCCAAAAAACCAACTTTCACACTTCACACACACGAAATTCCACATACAGCTTTGTGAGATTTTGTGTGTTTGTGTAGTTAGAGTGAAACACTATAGAAACACACTAAATCTCAGAAAGCTGCACAAATATTATTTTATTTTTATTTATTTTTATTTTTATATAAAAGCAGCTAAATTTAAAACTTCCTAAACTTTAAATGGCTAGGTCTAAAAAAAGAACAACTAAAAAAAACCCCCAATTAACTATTTTTTTTAAAGCTCCCAAAGGGGGAAAAAACTTACCCAATAGAACAGGGGTCTCCAACCTTGGCAACTTTAAGACTTGTGGACTTCAACTCCCAGAATTCCTCAGCCAGCTTTGCTGGGAGTTGAAGTCCACAAGTCTAGGCAGGAAGGCAGGCAGGCAGAAAGAGCTGCTCACCGATGAGCTTGATTGCAGGCAGGGAGATTCAGTTGCTTGCTGATGCATGGATTGCGATCGTCATGCGATCAGCAGCTAAGGTAAGCAAGCTGGAGGTTGGGAGAGGGGAGGGGGAGAAAAAAAAGAAACTTTTTTTTCTTTTACATGGCTCTGGTGATCCAAGCTGAGTTGCCTGATTAGCAGGCAACTCAGCTGGGATGTCAGAGCTTGGCTGGTCAGAGCCATTTAAAAGGAAAAAAGGCTCTGATGATCGCGGGGCTCAGCTGGGTATGGGGGGCGGGGGCAGGGATTTTTGCTACCAGTTCTCCGAACTGCCCGCCACCATTGCTACCTACTCGCCCGAGCTGGTCCGAACCAGGAGCATTTCACCCCTGATCTGAGTGCAGATTGGAAGAGGGGAAATTCTAAATTCTTTAAACAGTAATTTGTTTTACTGAAAGCAAATATATAGGGTGGGTCACTTGTACCTTTGAAGAAGTCTGTTATCCTGGCTGCCCATTCACAAATGGTTTCTGTAATGGGGCAAACTAGTCACCTAAATATCTATAAATGAAAGGCAAATAAGTGAGACTAAAAGGCAAATCAGTTGACCCAAAGCCTTAATATCACGACAGTATGGGACTCCAAACCTAACGTTACTTATTTAAAATCATTTAAATATTTTTTGCCCCTGTTTGTGGTCACATTTTTACAACCCAAATTCTCTTTTTCTATTCCTATTAGCTCACTCAATTGTTTTCTGCATCTCAACTGTGGTCTCTTTGCTCCTTCCTGTCACTCCAATGGCTGTCTCAGTTCTCTTTTAATTATCTCGCTGCCTATTACTTAATAGCAAGGTCACAACCCATGGCTGCAAAGGTGGCAGTGATACATGATGTACAGACAATCCTCAAGTTACAATGATCAGTTAGTAACCATTCATAGTTAAGGCGGATCCCCAAAAACTACTTACAATCTCATTCTGAAGTTACAACAGACACACACATTTATACTCTCAAGTATTGTTTTTTGGGTGCTTGGCAGATAATTTATCTTTACAGCCATTTGCTGCATCCTGCAGTCATGTGACTGCAATTTTTATTTTTTTATTTTTTTTGGTCAGTTTCTGGTGTTTACTTCTGGTTTCCAGCAAAAAATGTCCCTTGGGTAAAATGGATTCCCTTAATATTGCGGCCCCCAAGCTTTTGGGCACCAGGGACCGGTTCCATGGAGAAAGGTTTTTCCGCAGACCAGAGAAGCATGGTTTCATGTGCTGCCTGCATCCTGTGGATGGGGCTTCGCTTGTTTGTGCAGCCCGGTTTCTGGCATGCCGTGGATCAGTGCCAGTCTACGAACAGATGGGTTGGGGATCCCTGCCTTAATGATCATGGTGTTCAGTTACGAACTGCATGGCTGTTCTTAATGATGGCTTCAAAAAATGCCCTAAAATTGGGTCCGGTCACATGATGACCCATTTAACAACTGCAACAATGTACAGCTTTAACTCCAGACTCAAGTACAGTTGCATGTCATGTAAGTACCTGTAAATGTAGATACTTTGATGTAGATGCATAGATGATGAAACCTATGTACTAGCATCACAAATAACACAAATACTAATTGCATCATTAGCACAGTTATGTGATATTCCATGTGTCTTTCTGGTGTCATTATGTGTTATTTTCGATGCTCTTAAGTACAGCTCACAGTGTTCACATATTCACTACTACTTAGGATATGAATATTTTTTGATCTTTTTAAAATCATTCTTCAGCTTAATGATTTTGTATTTTCTACTGGGGTAATATAAATGTAGCATGATCACTACACATAAACAATTGTTTCTTTCTTGGCCAGATTGCAAAAACTTGAAATAATTTCCTCCAGCTTCAAGTTTTCAGAAGTTGGGATTTAGCTTCCAGATGTTCAAACAGATAAAAAGAACGTTGCTTTGTAAGAAAGGAGAGCTAAGAAGAAAATGCATATCCATCATGCAGTTCTCTTTTGATATAAACAGTATTATGCAAAGTGTCGGAACAATAACTAGCAAGGAGCAAGCAAGATAAATTGCAGGCAGGAGATAAAAATGAAATTTAGCTAAACTTGGTATGCACTGATATCACTTGTACCTCTCTTCCTGGAAACAATCTATGCTTCCTATAGGTCCATTTATTGAGTCATAAACTGCATTTTTAAAATACCTTTACTGAACTTTTTGAAGACAGTTATAACTATCTGGCCTCCGAAAGGAAAAGTAAGAGAAAAGGAAAAGGGAGAAAGAGGAAAAACTAAAAACAAATATTGAAAGAAGTGACTTCCAATCTTCATCACAAGAAGTATAGTTTATCCCTACACAATTACATGCAAGTATCTCTTCTTTCTATAATCCATCCGTTAACTATGCACAAATCATTAACAGTTCAATTCTGGTGTCTGCAAAAAGACCATAAGGGTTCCCAGAATTTTATAGAAACATCTTAATTTAACCTTGGTCAAACAATCCAGCTTTGTCCTCCTTCCCTTTGCTTTAGCAATCTTGATCTTTAATTCAGTTGGAGTAGGACTTGATATCTCTTCAGTTTTTCTCATCTTGCATGCTTTTTGCAGACTTCAGCAAATCTCTTCTGTAAATCCAATAAATAGCCATTATCCAGGTTATATTCTTGGCTCGGCATCTTTCCGCTTCTCGCTTTGTCAAGATTTCATCAGCTCTGTTTAACCATGTCTCTCTTGGTATTCCTTTCAGTCGATTCACTCTGCCCTTCGTATATTTGTTTTGTGATTCAATGTCATTCTCTATATAACAAACAATTTCAGTGTATTTCTTTTTTTAATGGTTGTTCCTTATGTATTCAATCTGGATTCGTTTGGCACCCACTCATTCTTAAACACAATTTATTTTCCTGCTGTGTTCAGATTACATTTAGGTTTGTTTTGATTGCCCGAACTTTCATTTCTCTTAACTGGATAGAAACACACTCCACTATACAACCATTGTTGTTTTTCTTTTTACATCCAGCAGACCAGACACTACATATCTAACATCATTTGTATAACTTACATTAATCATTTTCCCTATCATTGCCAACCATTTGACCCGAGGTTCACAAATTCATCTACTTGCTGTGATATTTCACTATGTGTAGTTTTCAATCCATTTTCCCATCAAACCCAATTTAGTCTTTGATACATTAATTTTCAGACTCATATCTGTTGCATCATATGAGCTAACATTTCTACAAATCATTTCAGTTCTCAGAAAAAATATATAACCTTTCTGCAGCCAAACACACCTACACAATCAAACATGTTTGGTCTCTCCACCTGTAATTTTTATATAATTGTAAATTCATCGACAACCAAACAGATGTACACCTCCTTCTCTTACTCTTTGCTAAATGCTGAACCATTGGCCAGTCACTCCATTTTTCTCATACTGAGTGGCTTTATTTCCACCACCCATAGGCGTCCGATTGAATTCAGCAATCAGCCTTCCCTCCCAGCTCAATATTTGCACATATTATTCTATTAATCAAATCTTTACACTGTATCATTCATTTTCTCAATAAGCTTTTACTTTTTTACTGATCTGCATGAAGAGCAAAAATCTGGTCTGTGCACCAGGCTTAAATCACCCTGCGCCTCCCAAATGTTGCTCTGTTGCTCTTGTATAGAACGTTGCCAAACTTCTTGGGTTCATGCCCACTGATTGTCACGTAGTAATTGCATCCATTCCCATAGATCCAGTAATTACATTTTTCCAATCGGTCAGGTATGAACCAGTGAGATAAAAATATTCAGTCATGCAGATACTACAGCAGGTAGCATAGTAAACGTAAGTTAGTAAAAAAAAAAAAAAGGACCACAAATATCTTATCAGGATTTATTGCTCAGGTTTTTGCAATGTGAACTTCAGCAGAGAGAGGACAGATGTTCCCCATCACTGGTCATGTCTGTTAATCTGAGAGACTATTTGATTGAAGAGCAGAACATAATAGCTTCAGATAAATAAACCTGGAGACCCTTTCAGCTGTAGCTTTCTATATTTACAAACTTTTGGATTTCTCTAAGCAAGCTTTGGACAATGAACAAGACTAATAGCCATCCAGAAGTTGTCTAGAGAGACTGCTCATGAATTTAGAGAGAGGGAGAGAAAATAATCACCCTGTCTAAATCTTTGAATGTATTCTTTTCTGTTCTGTTTGACGAAATACCTCTTGATATCTGGAATAAAACACGTGAACGGAAAAGAGCAAGGTTTTTATGCATGTGATTGCTTTATTTATTGTCACTTCTGCTGTTTTCAAGAGGGATCATTGTGTACAACTTAGACATTTAGCTTTGTCACTGCCGCACCAAATAAATCAGCCTTCAAAAACAAAGCTAACCCAAGCCAAGTATTGCTAAGCTTTGTGTGATTTTGCTTTGGCTTTTCCAAAGCTATCAATATCAACAGTTATGAATGTCTTGATATGATAGTTACTTCAGTAATAATAAAAGGTTAATGACTTGGATGTCTTCTTGTTTCCTGGGCAAATCAAAATCCACCAGAGAAAAGAGGTGAATTGTCAATCCATAAAGAGATAGATTGAAGGATCTCTCTGAGCATCCAGTAATTTGGTTGCTTTAGCAACACTGACCCTGTCATTGTTGGCACAAACGTTCTGTTTGTAAGAGGTCGCTATAGCTTTTACATTATTTTTCTTAAACTCTATTACAAATATAAGTTTGTCACATAATCCCAGTATTTTGAATGATTTTATTAGGCTTAAAGATAGGTGTTTTGGGTTATCTACATCTATTCTCAGAAAACGTCTGCAGCATCCTACATTACTTTTTGTAAAAAAAATAGTTAGCTAACAATGATACAGAACATTGTAATGTCTTATACAGAAGATATGGTTGTACATTATTAAAAATTACAAAGCTTTTGAGAAAGATATAGATACCAAGTGCAACTGCACTGCAGTCTTCAAATGCAGCTATTTATATATTTGGTAGGGATGCTCTTTCCAATGAGCAGAGGTCATGCCTGTTTGGCTGCTGAATAACTTGGTCAGCCTGTGAAGATGACCATGAACACAATTTGCTCTCAATTCTACCTTCCCACTCTCCTCTCTGCCTCTGGCCATAATTCGTGGTAAGATACAGATGGGATACAAGTTAAGACACTCTGAAATAACAGCTGACATTCCTATGCATCCAGATAACCAGACATTTGCATCTGAGATAAGAGGAAGATTTTAGCAGCAACAATAGATTTGGTGAAAAGTCCTGGGTGGGAGCAATTAAGAAAAGCTACTCTGTCACCTGTTTTGTTGTTGTTATTGCCTGATTTAAAAAAAAAACAGGAAAACTGAGAAGATATTTTCCCTCACTACCTATGAGTGTGAAAGGAGGAATGGCTAAGAAGCAAATGAGAGTGGACAAATGTCACTATAGCCTTTTTTTCTACCTGAAGGGGCTGAGGGCATAACAATTGTGCAAATTCCATATATGATGGGTTCTTTTTGCTAACTATTCCATCCCTTTTCTTCCAGAAGAGCACCTTTTTAAAACTCCATCGTATAAATCCAACTGCTTGGAGGTTATAATTTTTCAGCTTCAAGCAGATCAGTCCCTTCTCCTTCTCCAGTAGTTCTTTCTCATTTTTCTTCTTCTTTGTCAATGCTTACTGCCTTGAAAAGGGAACGATTGGCACAAGCCGGATGAAACAGCATACTGAGTAAATGACCCTAGAAGCAAGTAGTATGTGGAATCACTGGCAATTTGCTTATTTTTAAAAAAAAGTTGTCCTGATTGGTTTTAGAAAATAAATCAGGATAACAAAGAGGTGGATTTAACAGATTAACAGAGTTGGAAGGGACCTTATAGGTCATCTAGTCCAACCGCCCCACTCAAGCAGGAGACCCTATACCATTTCTGACAAATGGCAGTCCAATATTTTCTTGAAAGTCTCAAGTGATGAAGTTCCCACAACTTCTGAAGGCAAGCTGTTCCATTGGTTGATTGTTCTCACTGTCAGAAAGTTCCTTCTAATTTCTAGGTTGAATCTCTCTTTGGTCTGTTTCCATCTATTATTCCTTGTCTGGCCTTCAGGTGCTTTGGAAAACAGCTTGACCCCCTCCTCTCTGTGACAGCCCTTCAAATATTGGAAGACGGCTATCATGTCTCCCCTGGTCCTTCTCTTCACTAGACTAGCCATGCCCAGTTCATATAACCGTTCTTCATATATTTTAGTCTCCAGTCCCCTCATCATCCTGGTTGCTCTCCTCTGTGTGCTTTTGGTTTTTCTTACCTAAGTGTAAGACTTTACTTTTCTCTACATTGAATTTCATTTTGTTAGATAGGGCCCAGTGTTCAAGTCTAGATCTTGAGCCTATCTTCTAGAGTGTTAGCTATTCCTGCCAGCTTAGTATCATCTGAAAATTTGGTTAGTTCCCCTTCTATTCCCTCATCTAAATTGTTTATGAAGATATTGAAGAGTACTGGGCCTAAGATGGAATCTTGTGGCACCCCACTGTTTACTTCTCTCCATGTAGACTTAAATGGATGCAGTAAGCTGCCCATAGTTCAAGGCAACTGTGAGCTGGGTGGCTGAATGAATGAATGAATAAATAAATAAATTAATAAAACTTATTAGTAGAACGGTCCTGTATATTGTGCTATCTCGATTGTTCCTTGCTGTCAATGAGAAGTCACCTAGATTTTTTCAGCTCAAATCCTACATCCCTATTAAAGGCATGTCAGAACAACCAAGCAAATTACTTTTTTCTCCCTGTCACTCATCCAGTCCTTTATGGCAGGCATGAGTAACCTGGACTGCTAATGTCATAATGCTTCATTGTCTCAATGTCATAATGCTTCTTTGTGGTTTTCCATGGCTTCTCTGACCAGCTTTGGAAAACTGACAGTCCCAGTCGTTAGTTTCTGCTGTTTTCCTGGTAAGATATTTGGAAACGATTTGCCATTGTTTTCTTCCTAGAGCTGAGAGGTAGTAGCTATCCAGGGTCACCAAGCAGCTCCTGTGCTTTACGTTGGACTAGAACTCACAGTCTTGCAGTTTGTAGCCAGCTCTCTTAATCACTTACTAAGTTTTCAAAACAAAAATAACTAAAACTCCCCTCCCCACAATATATTTTGATGCATTTAGTGGCTCTAGAACATTCAGTATAATTCTTAACCATCAAAATTTTGCCCTTCACTATTTGAATTGCACTTCCTGCTAGCCAAAATATGGTTTGATTGGGTTTGTCATATCATGTTGTGTGAACCCAGCAATTTGTGGCTTAGTATTATGAACTCAAATTGATAGCTTTTTTCAGCTCAGAATCCTTTCCTTATCAGTCTTCTTTTGTTTGTGTCCTCAACAAATGGTCACAGTTCATAAATCTTTCATTCAGCAATTCACATTTTAAGGGAATTTGGCCATGGGTAATGGAACACAGCTCATTAGTGACAATTCCACATCACATGCCTTTTCACTTAATAGCCCAAAGAGTAATGCAGCATGTAAGACTCTTGGTGAGGCAGGCATCAAGCAATACCTCTGAATTGCTAGAAGTTGCTAAACTGAATCTCCCAAGAATCTGAGTCAATATGATCAACGGTGGAAGATGCTAAAGGTGTAGTTTCGCAAAATCTACTTTTCTGGAATTCTTCCATGAAGCTGTATACCTCCATGGGCATTCTAGTTTTCAGTTATAATAGAAATTATGTCTGAATAATTCCATATTATTGATTAAATACATACAGGATCTCTTAGTTCACCAAATTAACATATTTTGCTGGTATTGAGAATGACATTATAGATGTTAAGGAATAACAGATTAAGTCCCAATTAAAACTCCCTTTAAAAAGTGAATTCCTTTATATGTGGAATTGAATAAATGAATTTCTTAGCGCTTAGCATAACGTTTCAATAACAACAATGTGAAACTTTTATACCTACACTTATTAATATTCATAGAGTGTGATGCTCATTAAATGTAATAATGGACTTTTTTTATTAAGTAGAATAATTGTGCATACCTTTTATACCATAGCCATTAAACCTACCCTTTAAACCAATACCAGAAATTTGTAGCTATTTCTATTCACCTCAAATAAGATAAACTTCCCCATAACAATACAGGGCAATCCCTAGGGTTCAGTTCCTATCCATTTAATATGTACAGTTTTTCTACATATGAAAATGCTTGAAGGTTACCATGCCAACTAGGCTTCTAAGACTGTCAATTATCTAGCATAAAAGTTAGGACTTAAACAGTGAGACAGGCTTGAGTTCTGAACTTAGGCTGCTGAATAATGCAAGTATTCTTTTATTTGCCCTTTGAATAAGTGGAGATTTGACAAAGCCCTTAAAATGTTTTCATTATAACATTTTCAAGTTTATATGACTATGCTCAAGCCCTTTTTACAGAAGAAGAAAAATTGAAGCTGAAAGAATAAGGTAATATAAAATCTCCCATAAAACAATCATGATCAAGCTTCCTACAACTTGACTTGCAACTGGCTGTACTTCTGAGTTTTCTTGGTAAGACTAAGGGAAGAGGATCTTAATTGCTCTTTCACGGATTTAATTCTGACACTGATGTCTTCGCTAATACAGTAGTATGATTGATTGATTGATCTGCTTATGCACCATCAAGTTGTTTTCGGCTCCTAGCAACCACACAAATAGATGCAGCAGCCTATCTGCACTTTATTCATCTCTTATTTTCTGTTCTTTTCAAGCATTAATCATTCCTAGGGGAGCTAAAAACAAAATCACAATTCATAAAACATTGCTCAAAGAAATAATACCTATTTTAAAAGTAAACTTTTCACTGTTAACAGTTTCATGTGAATATTAAATAACGGGTGAATCAATCAAACACGAGCTACGTCACATTAATCACTTCCCATCGAACCCTCATGACAACTGATTGCAACTTCCTACTCAGGGATAGATAAACTTCTGCTTTAGCAGTGCTCATTACTCCTGATCCTTGTTGGTGATCTGCAAGGGTACCATGGTTGATGGTATTGAATCCACCAAGATGGTACTAAATGCACCTAAGTAGATCTGGATAAAGACCATCTACTCAGAAAGGTCAATGCTTTTTCTGTTCCATATCCAGGCCTGACCTTCAATTGGAAGGGATTTAGATCATCCTCAAAAAAATGGGGTGGGTGGGAAATGTTGGTGATCGATTGAAGTTATCCATGGCAGCATTCTGATGCTGCCATAAAAAGACGAGGCTTGACTTTTCACCTACTTATTTTCTCTGTAGATAATATCCCCTAGGAGATGGGATGGGGGGGGGGAACATTCCTGTGGGGTGAGGTCAGAAGCTGGTGAGACTGACTTGGAAGATGGCCAATGAGAAGATGAGAATTGGGGAATGGAAAAGGAAGGGTTTGGGGATCAGAAGGTTAGTATCGGCTACGACTAAGTCGGGGCCAGATCTGTTGTACTCAATAAATGGAATATTTCAGCAAAGATTAATTGTTTGGGAGTGCAATTTATTTGAGATGACATTGAAACCTGACAATCCAATATGGTCAGATAGAGTCATGCGGCCTCTTCAAGAAAGGACACACTACCATGTAATTTAAGGCAACTGGCATCATGTCCCCGCCCCTTAGACAGGAATTAATTATCTCCTGAATGCACATAATTCTTGACTTCCCGAATGATTTAGGTGAGACAGGGATATCCAGCAGTCTGAGAGCAAAGCATCTGGAGCTAAAGTTAAGGTGAAGAGGGGTGTTCTGTCTTTTTACTGCAATGGCCTTCCTACTGTCAGCCATCACATCTTTCTCTTCATATGTTTCTATGACTGTTTTGTTCACTTCCCATATCTTCCCCGGGCCACCTCTTTGTATTGACAAAGCTGAAGTATGCAGACGATTTCTGCCAAGCCAAAATTAGTCATCCAGCATCACCATCTACCATCACTAGCACGGTATTGCTTCTGTTGCAAACTTACCATTACACCCTTCTTCCAAGTCCAGATCAAAACTCCCAACCCTTTCAGTTTGTTCACAGATAACAGCTCTTCTAAGGAAATAAATCTATTCATCATTTCAAACACCACAGCTGATCAGCCTCATAGTGCTTCTACCCAGAGCCATTCCAAATCTACAGCTCTGTCTTCAGTCTTTGCTGTCCACATCGTGTGCATCTCCGGGGGCAATTCATTCCAGAGGGCAGGTGCCCCCACAGAGAAGGCTCTCCCCTAGGTATCGCCAGTCGACATTGTTTGACCGACGGCACCCTGAGGAGTCCCTCTCTGTGGGAGCGTATTGGCCGGTGGGAGGCTATCATTGGCAGAAGGCGATCTCGTACATACCCAGGTCCTAAGCCATGGAGCGCTTTAAAGGTGGTGACCAACACCTTGAATCGCACCCGGAAGACCACCGGGAGCCGGTGCAGCTCACGCAGGAGAGGTGTTACATGGGTGCGCCGTGTCGCTCCCATAATCACCCGCGCAGCCACATTCTGGACCAGTTGGAGCTTCCGAGTGCTCTTCAAGGGGAGTCCCATGTAGAGAGCATTACAGTAGTCCAGACGGGATGGGACGAGGGCATGAGTGACTGTGCACAAGGCGTCCCAGTCCAGAAAGGGACGCAACTGGTGAATCAGGTGAACCTGATAAAAAGCTTCCCTGGCCACAGCCGTCATATGCTCTTCTAAAGACAGCCATGCATCTAGGAAAACACCCAAGTTGCAAGCCCTCTCTGAGGGGGCCAAGATCTCGCCCCCAATAGTCAGCGATGGAGCCAGCTGGCTATACCGGGACGCTGGAAATCACAGCCACTCGGTCTTTGAGAGGTTGAGTCTGAGCTTGTTTCTCCCTTTTTGCAAGACACACATTTTGACCAATCTGCTCCTGTTGTCTCTATGGCATCTTCCACGTTTACCAGATCTGAAATGGGAGCTATCACACTGCCCTGTCAACCACAACCTAAGCCTTTTCTCTTTAAATCCCTTTTAGCATTCACACCCCTCCAACCTTTTCTCAATCTTTATTTCATTACAGTTATCTCTCCCTGTCTTCCTAAATTCTAATTCTAACACTACCACTGATGTTTGGGTAATGAATCAAGAAACTACCCAAACTCAAAGAGAACCAAGAACCCCACATTTCAACCCTGAGCTACAAATATTCTCCTGTATAGGTGCCTAAATTTTAATTTACCCACCTTGTCAATTTTATAGCCTCCTCACTGCTAAAACATCTCAGTCCATCAATCTCTCAGTGTCTGAAAACTGGATGCCATCATAAAATTCTTCATGAGTAATAGCTCCTTGAAAAATAATTGCATTATGTTCATCATGTTTAAAACTATTTGTTTTATTAGCCTAGGTCTATATATTTTAAAACGAACAATTCTAGGTTTAAATATTGTGAAAGAAGAAAAAATCCGTACTGTCGTATTTTTAATGTTAGTCATAATTTTCCACTTATCTTTAAGCTACAACATAAACTGCAGCGTTGTGGATTATTATGAGTGAAGAACTACCCAGATAGATCAGGAAGGAGTCCTTGGGTGGGAAGATCAAAGAGTATGCATTGCTTATGCCCGCACGGTAGGTCTTATCTGTTGGAATTGGGATGACTAAGATATATTCCTCATGCTACCTTTAATCAGTCTTGGATTAGCTAAAATGATTTCTCATTCTGTACCTACATCATACCATATTACAGGCCTATCTAAACTTTTATTTTTATTTTTAATGTAATAATTCACCTATCCCCGTGATGGCAAACCTATGGCATGTGTGCCACAGGTGGCATGCGAAGGCATATTTGTGAGCACATGAGCATTGCCCTAGCTCAGTTCCAGCATGCATGTACACACCGGCCAGCTGATTTTTGGGCCTTCTGGGTCAACCGGAAGTCAGGAAACGGGCTGTTTCCAGACTCCTTAGGGCCTCTGGGGGAGTGGAGAAGGCTGTTTTCGTCCTCCTCAGGCTCCTAGAAAGGCTCTGGAGCCCGGGGAGGGGGAAAAACGGACCTACCGGGCCCATAGTACCATCACATGCCAAAAGCGGGGGGAGCGCAGGGGGGGGTCATGCATGCATGCGCAGGGGGGCAGGGGGCATTGAATTAGGGTGTGGGCATGCAGGCATGCAGGACCCCCCTGCACTCCCCCCGCTTTTGGCACATGACGGCAAAAAGGTTAGCCATCATTGACTTATCCTAAAGGTCGTAAGAATGCTGGTAAAAATACTGCCCTGAATAGGACAGAATCAACATGCGATTCAGACACTTGGTCAATGACGCAGGGGCACTCTGATCATTTGGATATTTTTCATGTATCTGAACTCAATAGTTCAGCTCTATGCCCTACTCCATTAGGCAGAGTGAGATGTTTCTATATTGTACCTTACTCTTTCTCTGTAATGTGAGAATGACATACGGAAATCTTGTAAATGTCACTTTTAACTGATAGAGAAAAAGTATCTAGTTTGGACAAAAGAATTCTAATCCAAAGGTGGGTACAAATGAACTTTCTCAATTCTTCACTGAATCTGTAGGCAGAGAAATTGGATAGATTTCTTCAGACTTTATCCAGGAAAAGAGAGATTTTCAATATTTTTTCTATATCACTGCTAGCAAAGAAATCCGATAAAGAGGACATCTCCTCTCTCAACATGTCTTCTTTGGAATTTGATTGAATGTAGGAACATAAAATATTAGCCAGACAACCTGCTGACTTATTGAAGAATGGAAGGCATGATGAAAGAATGACCTTCACAGATACCTGTTGACTATCCTAGAACTAAAGAAATCAAAGACACAGCATCCTCCTCCATGAGAAATTATCTGTAATTTTGCACATCTTTCTAAAATTTGCTTTAATCAAAATGAATCCAAACTGGTACAAAAAAAGTGAATAATATAGTATCTGTTTGACATTACTTTAATCCCTTAATGCATGTATGTATGCCATTAGGAATGTGAACGCATCTTCTAATCCAGTTTCCTTAACCTGATAAATACAAGATACATTTCCAAAAGCCACGTTGATTGGGAATTCTAAAAGCAGAATTTAGAGGGGAATCTGCAAAAGGATGGGCAAAAAGTGAAAAACCAGCATTTGCAGGATTGCTGTTCTTTTTATTTGGCTTGGTCCCTGGCCTTAGAAAGCTAAGAGAAGAAAGTCTAAACACAACATTTTATCATCAAGCCTGGTTTTTTTTTTTATAGAGATAATATGGTTCAGTGTCAAAATCCATCTTTGTCATTAGAATTACTCATCAGTCCATGTACTGGAGTAATTTCATCTGCACATAGTTTACACTCCAAAACCCTTTTAGAGTTGCATGCGCCTAAGCTTTAAGTCATTGTAATTCTGCCAGGAGTGATTAAGAAAAAAACATTTCAGCTTTTGGATTCATAATGACACCCTTTAGTGTGTGTTCTTTTTCCCTGCAAGCACCTGAGGCAGCAGTTTCTCACTTCAGAGGTCTTTGCCCTCAGAGACTGACATATCAGCTTCATAAATATTCAAACCTCCATGAAGTTATTTCTGGTATCTATCTAATATGAAGGAAAGTTCATCAGCAGATCTGCACTGTTCATCAGCAGAACTATAGCACTAATATCTAGCAACAGAGAAGAAAAAAAAACCTTTTGAACGCATTAAATATGTTGGATGTATGATATTCTGCTTGTAATCTTGGTGTGTTCATGAGAAGAGAATCAATACAAAGTTCCAGAATTTCTATCAAGTTTCTCAAGGTCAACAATCATGCCTGGAGGGAGGGGGAGTTATTAGGATCATTTGGATAAATGACTTTTAATCTACCTATGTTGTGATCCTGGTGCTGTTCCCTTTCTTCTAATAGTGAGCCTACCTGGAATGAATTTGCCACAAGAGTTTGATCTACAGTAAATTCAATTAATTCAAAAAATAATTCTTGTAGAAGTTCTGAATCAATATTACATGGAATCAATCACTCAATGAATTGCATGCCCTATTGGCCTCTTCATTTTTGCGGATTTCAAGAATGATCAAATAAATGCTAATACCCAAAACTTATAACAAATAAGAGCAGTAAAATACAGCAGTCAGAAGAAAACAAAGCAAGCCATACCACAGCAGCCATCCCATCGTTTTGACAGGAGCAGTTCAAAAGTGGTGACTTTAAAACATTTTAGAAAATCAAGTAATTTTTCTTTGGTGTCTAAATCATGTTATAAAAATAATGCAGAAGTTTGCTCAAAGGATAATGCTCAAGTTTGCTCATTGTAGACTCACTGATAAGCTCTTTGTAACATATATCTGTCATATCAGTGTTGAGGAAGCATCCATATCTGCAGATATCTCCTTCTACAAGTGGCATACAGAGTTTAGCATGGATTTGTAGTGCTTCCTTCAACTATTTTTATAGGGACTCCACAAAACATTAAAACTTAGTAATTCTCATTATGTTTTTCCCCCTAAGATTCTTCTGGTTGTTGGCCCAAATTTTATCTATGAAGGTTAATGCAATCTCTGCAAGTACATAATGCCTTTACTGCTATTCCCCTGCCTCAGATATTGGCAATGTGAAATGTCATATGCAGGAGTGCAGACATTTGTTATAAACCAGATGATGACATGTGTCTCACTATATAATTTGCACCAGTTGCATCAATTAATGCAATTCCATCATGTAAGTGACATCAATCGTCCCCTCCTTGCCTCTTCCATGGATGCGATCACAAGTTAGATTGATAGTGACTAGAACCGTTGTAGCGAATGATTAGCACTGCTTATTATGTCAGATTTTAAACCTTTCTACCCATCTTTTTAGCAGTATTGCATTATTATGGTTAGCTTGCGAGGACAGACAGATGTTTAAATTGGATTTGGCATTTTTGTCCACCTATCCAGCCCTTCCCAAAGACCACGGATAGGCAGAAGTTATTTAATGGTATTGTTAAATATGTAATGGTATTTATTTAAAGATATTGTTGGAGGATATAAACTGTTCTAAGTAAAGCTGCCTTTTGCAATTGACTGATGGTGAATTTGTCAATGCCGATGGAGTTCAAGTGGTACTCCGGATATTTTGGGATTGCATTCAAGGTGCCTATTATTATTGGTACTATCCTTATTTGCTTTTACTACAATCATTCTACTTCTGTGTGCTGGTCTTTGAATTTTGTGGTTTTCCTCCAGTTCTTCTATTCTGCTGCCTTCAGGTACAATGCCACCTTTTACAATGTGCACCAAGCTCCAAATGGCTATTCCCACAATTAAATCCCATCCCACAGAAAACAGATATTGTTCTCAGTAAAGCAATTTTGTGTGCAGCTCTCAACTGAAGAATAATGATTGAATTGGGCTAACAGCTACTTATCTGAATGCAACCAAAGTGTAACAAAGTGTGTCTACCCCACACTCTACCAGGTATGAGTCTATAGCACACAGTTACTATGTGAGCATGCTTACTGGATTCTGTTGCTGTGAAGTGTATGCAATGAGGAAAATATCCAGCCACTTTGAACATTATGGGATGATGTTCACAAAATATAAAACAGCCCTGAATAAACTCCTGCTTGATGATAATGTATCTAAATGACACCATGGAAAGACCGAATCCATTAACATATTGGAGAAATTATCTGCCGAAAATGGGATGCTCTCTGATTTTGGAGATGGCAAAGTGGGATCACTTGAAATGGTTTATGCTCTGCAGGAGTCTCATGTAGATAGAACTGTTGTTTGCATTTATTTTCAGGTGTGAAAAGTTAACAATGCACACATAGAATGACTCATTCTCAAAACTACGAATAAAAATTCTATTGGAATACATTTTTTTCGATAATGCCCTTTTTTGTTCTAAAATAAATTGTGGCATCTATACATTTTAGACATTTGCAGGGTGGTTATCTAATGGAACAAACTGAGAACAGAATAGCTATTAAAAGTTTTTTTTAAAAAAAATAGTGCCAGCTTTTAGGGAAGAAATTTTCTTATGACTGTTAAAAATAACAAATGCAAAAAAATGGAATAAGAGCTAAATGGACTGTCTTGAAAATGTTTGTCATAAGAGGAATAAAAATGTGGACATTTTATTTTTTTTAAAAAAAAACTAACACCCTAACAAATATTCCCACAGAGATAATAAAATAATTATCTATAAAATATCTTTTATAAAATAATTCTTGTTTAGGAACATGATAATATATTAGAAAATATAGATGGCTAAAAGTCATAAATAATAAAAAAAATTATATATATAAATCAGTATCATCAAATATTTATTCCTATTTTTCTGGCCAATAGTAAGCAGAGCTGAGTCTCTGACAGTAGTGTTTGCAGTCCTGTCCTTCATAACTTCCCAAAAATTAGAATAGAATAGAATAACAGAGTTGGAAGGGACTTTGGAGATCTTCTAGTCCAACCCCCCGCTTAGGCAGGAAACCCTATACCATTTCAGAAAAATGGATATCCAATCTCTTCTTAAAAACTTCCAGTGTTGGAGCATTTAATACACAATTGTTGATTCATTGTATCTTGTTATGTCTTGCTGGTTTTTTGAACCAAGTGACAATCAAGAGAAAAGAAATCTTTGAAAAGTGAAGTTATTTGAAAAGTGGAAGATTATTTAAAATACCATGGGTTGGACATTCGAGAAGTTTGACTGAACTTGCGAGAGGTTTTCTTTTATAACGTGTTTCCCTGGACACAATGAACACCACGGAGCTTGAAAGGTAAGACACACGTCCCACTTCTCACATGTCCCACTTCTCACCCGCCCCGCTTGCCACCCCCAAATTGCATACCTAAAGGGGGCGGGTGGCTAAGCAAGGGGAAGGAGCCCTGCCATGTCTAGCGAGGGGGGGGGAGAGAAAAGACAGCAAGGGGAGCCATGCCTCGGTCCACGCATCTCCCTTCTCTCCCACCCCACCTGTCAGAAATGAGTCTTTGTGAGACTCATCGCGCCACTGCTGCCTTGTGGAGCAAGACTCTGCAAGGCTTGTGCCCTTGCACGCACAAATGTCAGCACTGCCGCAAGATTTGACATACCAGCAAAGCCACGAGCGGCAGGACATCAGCTGTGCCGGTATGATGAAGCTCACAGTGGATCTGCAGTTCATGCATGCAACGGTACAACAAGCCTTGCAGAGTCCTGCTCCACAAGGCAGTGGCGGCAGCAGGACATGTCAGGGCAGCGGTGGCCAGCCGCTCGGTCGGTGCGAAGAACAGGGAGGGAAGGGCATGTTTCCCCCCTTCCCTCCCTCTGGCCTCGCCTCCTCAACTCGTTTTGGTTGTGCGGCAAGCAACCAGAGGAAATGGTGGGACCAGCTGCACAGATGTGTAAATAGTTGGTGGGGGGCTTATTTGGTGTGTGTGGGAGTATTTTAACGCATGTGCTGAAAAGCCCAATTGGGCTTATTATCCGGAGAGGTCTTAGTTCGGGGAAACACAGTATATGAAATGTGGTGGTTGCGATATAAAAATTATGAGCACCTTCAAGAAAAAGCAATTTGACTATTTTGGACAACGACATGTAAGAATAAATATTAGGTACTTCAATTTAGTGTACAAGAATAGACTCAAGGGAATGCAGTGGTGGCAGATGACTCATGTTTTGGAAAAAAAGATTAATATATGTGCTTTGGCAAAGTACACTATGTTACTTTCAGGCAGTAACATGCAAACAATAAAAAAGTATTGATACTTGCCAACCTCTTTAGGGAATGACATTAAAATAAGTCATAACTCCTATTCTCATTTTAGAGATGAAAAATTGGCAAAAATAATTGAATATAGCAACAATCTTGCATTCTGATATTTATACATAGTTAGAACAGGGTAGAATAACAGAGTTGGAAGGGACTTGGAGGTCTTATAGTCCAACCTCCAGCTCATATAGGAAACCCTATACCATTTCAGACAAATGGTTGTCCAATATCTTCTTAAAAACTTCCAGCGTTAGTGCATTCACAACTTTTGGAGGCAAGTTGTTCCACTGTTTAATTGTTCTAAGTGTCTTGAAATGTCTCCTTAGTTCTAGGTTGCTTCTCTCCTTAATTATTTCCATCCATTGCTTCTTGACCTGCCTTCAGGTGCTTTGAAGAATAGCTTTTTTTTTAGTTCACATAATATATATAGTTGGAATAATACTTTGTATGCCCTTAGTTGCACGTCCTCAAAACTCAACCCATCTAATAGAAGACAACACTGATGGTTAGAATGGATTTCATAAATAGTTGTAGATTGTGTAAAAGTGTGACTTTCTGAGAATTCCCTGTATAACTGGAATTGTGAATCTTGCACTAACATTCTTGAAGAGGATCTCACTATCAATTTTCTATAAATATGATACCGTAGTATACAACATAGAGAGTTGTTATTGAGTATGGCTACCATAATAAGCTCATTTTCTTAGTATATCATTCAACAATTAGGTCTGTTAATGCTTGCATTGAATATTGCTATAGTTTTATATGTGTTATAATCAATATACTGTAAGCATCCTTCTCTTTGAGCTATAAAGTTTAAGTTCAACTAAACTAGTCTTAATTAAAATAAATGATACCATCGAATGGTGAAATTCTATTTACTGAAGAACAAAATCATGATAAAAACCAATCTAATTTACTGTCTTGTTTTCCCTGGCCAACCAGAAGCTTATAAGCAGCAAAGAAGCAGAAAATGAGTACATTCTGCTGTTCTGAAAGTCTAAAACTGGTCTACTCGATTTTAAACTAGAATTGGGTAATATAAGCCTGTAATATAAGCTATTTCATCGTTTTTGGTAACTCCCACTCTGTTTCCAAATTAAAAGAGCTTTTAAAACCCCAAATAGCTTGGCAGCAGAAAATGAAACATAATAGCTGCTCTGATAGAAAGCTGTTCAGGTAGGCTACTTTATAATACTTTAGCTATTATTTTGTCTAGACTTGGGAAAGACTTTTCTCCACTCTTTGGCACTTAGTTTCTACAGGTAGTCCTTGACTTATGCCCACAACTGAGCCCAACATTTCTGTTGCTAAGGGAGACAGTTGTTAAGTGAGTTTTGCGCCATTTTACAACCGTTCTTGCTACAGTTATTAAATGAATCACTGCAGTTGTTAAGTTAGCAACAGGGTTGTTAAGTGAATCTGGTTTCCTCATTGACTTTGCTTGTCAAAAGGTCACAAAAGGTGATCACATGACCACAGGACATTGCAACTATCATAAATACATGCCTGTTGCCAAACAGTTCAAATTTTGATCATGTGATCATAGGCATGTTGCAATGGTTGTAAGTGTGAAAAATGGTCACTTTTTTCAGTGTGCTGTTATAACTTTGAAATTATAGTAGTTCAGGTTGTTTAGGTTGTATTAGTTTTATGTGAGTAGAGAAGTTATTGAAATGTCAATTTCACACAGGTCCAACACAAAATAGAATAGAATAGAATAGAATAGAATAGAATAGAATAGAATAGAATAGAATAGAATAGAATAGAATAGAATAGAATAGAATAGAATAGAATAGAATAACAGAGTTGGAAGGGACCTTGGAGGACTTATAGTCCAACCCCCTGCTTAGGCAGGAAACCCTACACCACTTCAGACAAATGGTTATCCAATATCTTCTTTAAAACTTCCAGTGTTGGAGCATTTACAACTTCTGGAAGCAAGTTGTTCCACTGATTAATTGTTCTAACTGTCAGGAAATTTCTCCTTAGTTCTAAGTTGCTTCTCTCCTTGATTAGTTTCCACCCATTGCTTCTTGTCCTACCCTCAGGTGCTTTGGAGAATAGCTTGACTCCCTCTTCTTTGTGGCAACCCCTGAGATATTAGAACACTGCTATCATGTCTGCCCTAGTCATTCTTTTCATTTAACTAGACATACCCAGTTCCTGCAACCGTTCTTCATATGTTTTAGCCTCCAGTCCCCTAATCATCTTTGTTGTTCTTCTCTGCACTCTTTCTAGAGTCTCAACATCTTTTTTACATTGTGGCGACCAAAACTGAATGCAGTATTTATTCCAAGTGTGGCCTTACCAAGGCATTATAAAGTGATATTAACACTTCACATGATCTTGATTCTATCCCTCTGTTTATGCAGCCTAGAACTGTGTTGGCTTTTTTGGCAGCTGCTGCACACTGCTGGCTCATATTTAAATGGTTGTCCGCTAGGACTCCAAGATTCATCTCACAGTTACTACTATTGAGCAAGGTACCACATATACTGTACCTGTGCATTTTGTTTTTCTTGCCTAAATGTAGAAACTTACTTTTTTCACCATTGAATTTCATTTTGTGAGATAGCGCCCAATGTTCAAGTCTGTCAAGATCCTTCTGTATCTTAAGCCTATCTTCTGAAGTGTTGGCTCTTCCTGCCAGCTTGGTGTCATCTGCAAATTTGATGAGTTCCCCCATCTATCCTCTTGTCCAAGACATTGACGAAGATGTTGAAGAGTATTGGGCCTAAAACAGAGCCCCGGGGTAGCCATTGCATACTTCCCTCCATATAGATGCAGTTCCATTGAGAACTACACTTTGAGTGTGGTTGGTCAGCCAGTTACGAATCCATCTGGTGGTGATGCTGTCTAACCCACATTTTTCTGCTTTATCTAGTAGTAGGTTATGGTCTACTTTATCAAATGCCTTACTGAAGACCAAGTAAACTATATCGACAGTATTCCTCTAGTCCACTAATTTTGTCACTTTGTCAAAGTATGAAATAAGATTAGTCTGGCATGATCTGTTTTTGACAACTAAGGGAAAGGAATTATAAATTAACGATGTCCACCGCATATAAGGAAAACCAATACAAAATGTTTTATAGATGGTAAATGCCATCGGAGAAGTTAGCAAAAATGTTCAAAGATAAATCAGCGAAATGTTGGAAATGTCACCAACTACCAGGATCTTGTGGTGGACATGCCATGAAGCAAAAAAAAAAAAAAATTGGAATAAAATTAAAATCTGGCTGGAAGAAATGATGCAAATACATATTGAATTCAAACCAGAGTTGTTTCTATTGGGTATCCTACCTGACAAAATTAAAAAGGAATATATTTATTTGATTATACATGTAATAACTGCTGCAAAAATTGTCTATGCTCAAAATTGGAAATTAGAGAAAATATCTTCGGAAGATGAAGTAATCTTCCCTGGTATTGAGGTCAGGTTGATAGGTCTGTAGTTTCCTGGATCTATTTTTTTTCCTTTTTTGAAGATGGGAACTACATCAGTTCTTTTCCAGTCCTCTGGCAGTTCCCTGGTGCTCCAGGATCTTTGAAAGATATAGTTGAGTGGTTCTGAGATCTCATCCGCCAGTTCCTTTAGAACCTTGGGGTTCTGTTAACCTAATCTTGCATAGTTTTTTCTCCAGTAATATTGAACTGCAAACTAGGGCATACAAAATTTTTGCCAGAACAATTCTTGAGTACAGCTCATCTATCTGGAACCCGCACTGCATATCAGATATTAATACAATTGAACGAGTCCAGAGATATTTCACAAGAAGAGTCCTCCACTCCTCTGCTCACAACAAAATACCTTATGCCACCAGACTTGAAATTTTGGGCTTAGACAATTTAGAATTTCGCCGTCTTCGGTCTGACCTAAGCATAGAACATAAAATCATCTGCTACAATGTCCTACCAGCCAATGAATACTTCAGCTTCAACCAAAACAATACAAGAACACACAATAGATACAGACTTGTGGTAAACTGATCCAAACTAGACTGCAGGAAATATGACTTCTGTAACAGAGTTGTCAACACCTGGAATGCACTACCTGACTTGTGGTTTCTTCCCCAAATCCCCAAAACTTTAACCTTAGACTGTCTACTGTAGACGTCATTCCTAAGAGGTCTGTAAGGGGCATGCATAAGCACACCAGCGTGCCTACTGTCCCTGTCCTAATGTTTTCTTTTATTTGCATCCTTTTCATGTATTTATAATTATGTTTACACTTGTATCTGTCATAAAATACATGCTTGACGAAATAAATAAATAAATACAAATAAAATAAAAATAAATAATCCATCCAGTCCTGGTGATTTGAACTCATCTAGGATAGACAAGTGCTCACTTACCATTTTCTTCCCTATTTTAACTTGTGTCCTAATTTGTTTTTTGTGGTGCTCTTTTTGGTGGGTTTTTCCCTTTGTGTAAAGACAGATGCAAAAAATGAGTTAAGTAGTTATGCTTTCTCCCTGTTGCTTGTCACCTTCTTGCCACTTTCTCCCAGCAATGGACCAATTGTTTCCTTGACTTTTTTCTTGTTTTTAACATGTTGGAAGAAGCTTTTTTTGTTATTTTTTACTTTTGTCGCAAGCCTTGTTTGTTGTGACCCTTAGCTTTCATCATTTCATCTTTCTGGGGTCGGGCTATTTGCTGATATTCTCCTTAGTTATATGCCCCTCTTTCCATTTTTTATACTTGTCCTTTTTGTTATTCAATTTGTCAGAGAGTTCTTTATGCAGCCATGCTGGTTTCTTTTGAGAGCTGTTATTTTTCTTCTTTATTGGTATTGGGCTAGACTGGGCTTTTATAATCTCACTTTTCAAAATTTCCCAAGCTTCTTGAGTTGTTTTCCCCTTGAAAACAAGTTAAGTTTATTGAAATTAGCTATCTTAAAGTCCAAGACGCTAGTTTAATTGTTCTTTTGCTTATTTCATATATACTGAGCTTTTATTCTTTTAATTTTGTGTGTTTTCCCAGGGCTGTTTATTTTTACAGGTATTTCTGAGTATAAAAGGATTTCTGCCTAGAAAGGGCAATTATAAACTTTAGATTTTTTTCCAAAATTAAAACACCTGAAGATCAAAACAGGAGAGCAAAAAATAAAGCATGAAATCTGGAGTTAATAAAGCACCTACCATTAAAACAATATAGAATATACTGTATTTTCTCAACATTGACAGTTGAGTTGACAGTTTAATTTTATGGAGTTTCACAATATACTACTGAGAAGCCTTTATCTTAGATTCTCTTAGGTTTAATCTCTCTTGGCAGAAAGACTTACAGAAAAGCCTCTGAATAAATTGTACTTAGCCTGCTTATCTAAAACTGTAAACTTTTATTTATTTTCCCTATATTTCTAGGCAGTCTGCATTCTACAATGTGGTGGAAGGATAGCAAAGCCTTATTTGATGAAGTATTTAAATGAGAGTCAAATATTGCTATTCATAGCAATTGCCACGTGCTAAAGAGTCTTCTACTAGGTGTAAAAAAAAAAGTCACATTTATGAATGTGGACATGAGAGTAGAATGTAGACTAGAGTCCATTACTACAGGACTTTATGCCACATATATTAAAGCCCACCTTTATGAACCTGAATTGTGGATGTCTCAGTTTCCAGAATTCCTAGTCAACATGCTAAATATTCTGAGAAGTCTGTCTCATGGCATTTTTTCCCCTTTCCATTTAATATGTCCAATTCTTGGAGTCTGCCTGGATAAATCCTTCCATGCAAGATTTATTGCCTCCTTCTTAGAACTAAGAATAAGTGACTGGCCCAAGGTCATCCAGCTGGCTTTATGTCAAGACTAATGCTCCTGGTTTTCTGATTTGTAGCCTGATGCCTTAACCATTATACAAAACTGAATCTCAGAGTATATCTACTCTAGCACAGGGAGCCACAATATCTGGTCCATGGACCGCACAGAACTGCAGCATGCCAGAAACCAGGCCACGCAAATAAGCAAAGCCCCATCTGCGGGATGCAAGCAGCATGTGAAACCATGCCCCCTCCAGTCCATGGAAAATCTCTCTCCATGGAACTGGTCCCTGGTGCCCAAAATGTTGGCGGCTCTAGCACATATCACAGAGTTCAGCTTGATTTCAGGGAACTGGAAATAGAACCAAAGCCCAAGTCTTTTAGAAATCACAATAACAAATGCTTTAGTAATATGCTCTATTGTTTACAATGGTTCTTGTATGAATTTATATAAAGATAAACCCATTAAAGACACATCTGGAGTAAGCAAGTTTAGGCAATCTCTCTACCACATTTAATAGTTTAATATCAGAGCAAATAATTCAGGATTTTCTTACTGCAGTGAAGTCATGAAGGAAGGAAAAACCATATACTGCGGAACATAGCCTCTTTCCACCTGAAGCAGAATTCTCACCACAGAATTGGCTTTTAACAGTTATTGATATTCACATGAATATCATGGCTTCCTTGTTCCCATTGCTTCCCCCTTTTCCACATTTGCAAAATGCTGAAAGGAAAAAACAAACACCATCACAAGGTACATTAGATTGAAATAAATATAAAGAAAATGATTGGTATTATTGTTAGAGAAGCATCTTAAAGATTATAGCTTAAAAATGATAACATTCACATGAAAAAAGGAATGACACTTCAGTTTCAGATGCAGACAATTTCTGACTTCATGCCAGTGGTGGGTTGCCCCGGGTTCACACCGGTTCTATAGAACTGGTAGTAAAATTAGCGGGAGGCCCCGCCCACTGACCCTGATGTCATGAAAATGCTTCTGTGCATGCGCACGGCCCCGTTGTGAACCGGTAGTAAAGGTAAGTAGAACCTACCCCTGCTTCATGCCTACCTGAGATACAATTATGCTTGCTGCTGATTGTTTCATGGATAATTATGGCCTGCCTGATAATTAAGCTAAAATTTCTTTGGCACCACAAATTCTTCACCTGAATCATTAATTAAATCAAATGCCACTAGTAACCTGTCATGTTGGAGAAAATGATCTAAAATGTCATTTGCCATGAATTTTCAACCATTATGTTAATGGGCTATCTGATTTATAATTAAAATATGGACTTGCTACAATTATTCAAGCTCAATTTTTTGTTTAGTTTGGAGACATGGAATCACCAAAGTCTGGAATTGCTGCCAGTGCAATCTCTTTAATTAACACGGTGTTTATGCTTGTTCCAGTGAATTAAGATTTATTCGATGTCACATATCTATGGCTTGTAACACTCTGTCCTATTATTCAGCTGGACATAAATAATGCATGAACACTGTATTTTGTTTGGTGACCTTTTAAACCTAGAAATTAGTTTTTGCCTGCATAATCTAAATAATAGTCACAATCAACAGGGAAAACCACATGTGGGGACCACAAGCCATCATGAATAAAATCATTTTCAAATTTGTTCTGATATACTGAAACTGGTCCATCACTTGGATGTCACAATATTGCCAATTTACGTATATGAGTACAATATATTCATCTTAATTTAAAACTAGGAGGCATCAAAGAACTAAAGAATCACATAAAGATAGAAAAGATAGGAAAAAATGAATTAAGCACAACCTCCTAATAAGCTTAATTATCTGTAGTTTCTGCAGTCCATGTTTGCATTAAAATCCAAGGGGTGATAGATAACATTTATCCAGAACAAAGGAGCTTACAATGTAGTATATTGTAAATTGCTCAGAGGCACTGTATTCATGAGATGGGCAGCCTGGAAATCATTCATTCAGTCAGTCAATCAATCACGAAAAAGAAGAAAAAAATGGATAACATTTTTAAAGTTTGTCCTTAACAATCTGTGGCTTAATCAATACAGTATGTGCAGTCATCACTCTTATAACATCAACATGTCTGAGATGTGATACAGGAGGCAGAAGAATCTGTTACAAATACACCAGACCTTGATCTAAAGTAGTAGATTACTCTGACGAAAGAAAAGACACAAGAAGCCAATGGGAAGATAGGAATGAAGGTGGGTGGTTTTTTTGTTTCCTAAGAATATTCCAGGCCAAAATTTTAATTTACGCTCAACAGCTTTAAGGATTTCTTCAGAAGACCCAACTTCATTTTTGAACTCTTCTGTGAAAATTCTCTCAAATGTCTCACTTGTTTTAGCTCTGCAATGGTAGGCAGGCTCATCCCTGGTAATCACTATTACCCAAACCCATTTTTGCCCCAATCCCAATATTTTCCAGAAGGCTTTGACTGCAGCTCCCACCATCCCTTAGCCAGGATGATCCTTGTTGAGAGTTGAAATCCATTGCATTAACTTGGGAAAGATCAAGCAAGCCTTCTGTGCTTCTAGGTTGAAACAACAACAGATCAAAAGAAATGTGCTTTTCCCAAAAGGCAACTGGACTTTCTTGGTTGCTTTTTTCCTTTGAAGAGGAAAAAAGCTTCCTGAAAAAGCTTCCTGGATGAGAAGTGAACCGTTTTCAAAGGGAAAAAAAATTAAGAAAGTCCAGTTGCCTTTTGGGAAAAACATCTTTGGAACAACTATGACTTGGATCGTGGGTGAAATCCAGCAGGTTCTGATAGGTTCTGGAGAACTGGTAGTGGAAATTTTGAGTAGTTCAGAGAACTGGCAAATACCACCTCTGGCTGGTCCCAGAGTGGGGTGGGAATGGGGATTTTGCAGTATCCTTCCCCTGCCATGCCCACAAAGCCAACCCCACAAAGCCATAGCATGCCCGCCAAGCCACGCCCACAGAACTGGTAGTAAAAAAATTTGAATTCCACCACTGACCTGGATGATTGGGAATCTCCATTACAATCAACAGAAACAAAAACCTAGCAAGATTGCAGCCTACCCACTGCCATCTAGATAGGAATAGATTTCCTGAAGTTTAGTGCTTAATCAGTGTAAAAGTTGGTAGCATTAGAATTTAAGAAGGAAAACAGCCAAAAACTCTGGAGTGTATTGCCACCAAAGATGATCACAAGTCATTATGGATGCTAGATGCTATTGTGAGTCAGCATGAATTCATGATAAATTGAATATTTAACACTTAATGCTGGGCTGAAAACACAGGTAGCATTGTCTTTCCATTTAAACCGCAGCAGATGAAAGAAACAGAAACAGACTGGCATAAACTGTGCTTATAATTAAATGATCCTGCTTAAAATGTTAAGGGAAAGTGTGACAACTCACAAAGGGTTTTGATTACCTCATTCAGATGATATGGTTGATCTGGACGGAACTGCTTGGCTAAATACAGAAATGGTAAGAAACAAATTCTTTAAAATGGTTTCATTTAACACAGGAGTTTTTAAAGGTTTTCACTAGGCATGAGTGAATTATTTCTAATGACACTTGCTTCACTAGATGCAGTTTAAACCAGCGGTTCAGCCGAGCCGGTAGCAGTGACGATGTGACACCACTGAATTGGTTCTCTGTGACTGGGAGCTGGGCCTGCCCCTGCTGTATTCCTATTTTTATTTCTTGGTTTTTAGCCCAGCTGATAGGTGTGGCAGAATGGATTGCCACACCTCAGCTGGTCAGAAATCTAATGTGCTTGTGCGGAGCAAAGCGTGTGTGCGAAGTGAAACAGTAGTAACACCGGTTGGAACCCACTACTGGTTTAAACGTTTAGAAAAGTCCTAAAATGAGAACCATCATTTTACGTTTCAGCTTCCTGACTGGTTTTGTTGTTGCTTTCAGGAGATGGTTTAGAACAGGGGTCTCCAACCTTGGCAACTTTAAGACTTGTGGACTTCAACTCTCAGAATTCCTCAGCCAGCTTTGCTGAGGAAAGTTGAAGTCCACAAGTCTTAAAGTTGCCAAGGTTGGAGACCCCTGGTTTAGAATACACAATGGTGCTACAAACACTGCAGGGCTACTAGTGTCTTTTTGTTTGATACATTCATGATTTGTTTTTGAAAATATGCAAAGAAAAGTAGCAATTTCTGCAAATAATTCAAGAATTCACACCAGGAAAGCGGTCTGGCATTTGCATGTTTCTTTGGAAGGCCCATGTCAGTTCTAAGGAATTATGCAACGTTTGGCGATCTTAGCTGGGAACAAGTCCTGGAGAATTCAATAGCACATATTTCTCATTAGAGATACACAGGCTTTCTCCGTGATCAATTAGTATTCAAAAGCATAGATAAACCCAAAATAAAACCCTCAGTCCCTCACGCACTGACCTTGAATGCATTCATTGAGACTTAATCCAAGAAATTGCAGAGTGCTATCAGCCTTTAGCACACTTTCTGTAATAATCTATATTTCCTCTGAATCCCATGGACTATTGAATTCTTCCTCTTTTTCTCTCTTAGGATATTGATTTCTGCATCTTGTCAAATTGTAAAGTGCACTCAGCCCTGCTTAAGACAGAAGCCCATTGTCCACATTTCCAGGAACTGCTGCTGCTCTACTTGAGATTCCCTCATTTACCCTTTTCTGCTGCAATCATACTATCAGCACAAAGTAATTTCAAGTGGCAAAAGAGTTTTGAGAAGACTCACAAGTGACTGAAAATTTGGGACTTTATAGCTGTGACACATCTGGAGATCAACGTCGGAAACACTGTTGTAATCCTACTGATGTATAATTGCGTTTGATGCCTTGTTTTACATGATGTGTATTCTAATTTTACCTACTGTCGTATTTTAGTCTCAGATATACATGATTTATTTATGATTAGTCTCAGTTATACATGATTTATTATACTGTACAGAATTCTAATAGTTTATATTATATTTTACCAAGGGGATTTCCTATGTTGGTATTTTACCTTATTCATTTATATCTGTGTTGTACATGGTCTGTTCTTTAACTGGTCATTGATTAAATAAACTTGGTGCCTGTTATAATCCTAGCCAATTAAGATGAGCTGCATAACTTCATAACTGCATAATATTAGGAAGCTTGCTGACCTGGAATTTAACTCGTGTAATAATAACCAGCAAGGCAAATGGTATTTAGTTTTAATGATCTAAAATAAGTATGTACTTAATATTATTGATTATTGATTATTGATTATTATTATTATTATTATTATTATTATTTTATTCATTAAACATGAAACTCAGTCAACTGAACATTTAAAAATGTATCATAAATACCATTGACTGATGCTAATGGTTAATACAGGTTGCTGCCAGCATCCTAGGTATCAACCAAATTATTATTATTATTATTATTTAACAAAACTTATATCTGCAAACTTCCAAGGAGTAAGGATTAAGGTGGGGAATACATCCTATCAATCAATCAATCAATCAATCAATCAACCAATCACTCTTTTATGTGGCTTCATGTGGGGAAGTAGGTTTGAGTAGGAGATGCAATATATGACACTGGTGTTGCAAGTACATTGCTTTCTCTTGGTTCACAATGTGGAGAAAAATTGGCTTTACTTGTAACTAGTATTTTCTGAACAGACAGTAATGTCACAGAATGAAAGGAAAAAACAAGAACAAAAATATATTGAAAAACTACTAACATCTGAAGACATAAAGATATCTCAATAAAGCTTGTGGGAATTTTTTCCTATTCTGGAACGGAGCATCATAGCAAAGTTTTCTTTAATGTGGTAACTCCTTAAAGTATTACTCAAAACAAAAAATATATAGTACATCTTAAAAAGAGATTACAATAAAAGACCCCATTCTGCAGCAAATAGCATATACAAAAATATTTGTAGGTTAGGAATACTTGATAGAAATAGAAAAGGATGTGATCGGTGGACAGTTAAATTGAAAGATGATGCAATCTGATGCCATCCAGAAACTGGTTGCGGTATAGCTTTCCTGCCTTTTTAAGCAGGACTTTTGAGTATAGTATCCTTTTAAATAGAGGCCACTTTTAGAAAATAAATTACCTATTCTAAAGAAAGACATCTAGTCACTGGCTATATTCTCTTTAAAGTTCTATAAAAGAGATGTAAGGAATTTTCCTTATGATGGTGATTTTTTTAATTGTATTTATTTATTCACTGTATTTCTCTACCACCAGATGATAGTTGTTCTTTGGGGATACAGTGAAATAAAATATGTACTAAAGAAAACAACAATGCATAGCAGGTGAGATAATAATAATGGAAATGCAGTCTAATAGTGTTATTATCAAGCAGCAGCAAAACACTAAAGCTGTAAAATGCTATAATAGTTATTTTAATGTCTGAACATAAAAAGCACCAAAAACAAGAAGACAAACAAATAGAGGTACATGGCAAGATTCTCTGTGGAGGGCATTCTTTGTACAATATAAACCATTGAAATGACAATGAAATCCGAATCACTGACTTTTAGGCATTACAATTTAGCAATACTTATTTCCAAGCAAATATAAGTTAACCTAATCTAATTTACCAGTATGTTTGTGATATAGTGATGGATCTAACCCAATAACTCACGAGACAGAGTAATGTCTTCTAGGAATTCTTTTATTGCAGGCCTGGATTGTTCCTAGGCCCATTCCTCTAACAGTAACTGACCTTTTGTCCTTCTCTTGCAGATACACATCTGGAACTGCTGGATGGCCTCGTGGTGAGACCTCTTATACCCAGGGGGAGGAGTTAGAGGTAAGGTGGGATTGTGGGAATGATGGGATATGTGGTTATGCAGGACTGTGAGGAGTTGTGGTACGAATGGGTTAGACATTTAACTTGACAAAACCCCCTCTAAATGTCTAACTGATGGCAGGTACATGGTTTTTTACATATACACATATTAACATACATAAAATTACATGATTTACATATAGACACATATTTTCGACATGAGGTATGCGTGTTGTTTGCGAGGTAAAGGTTTGGTAAGTATATCTGCTGTTTGCTCTTCTGTGTCACAATGTATAGCCTTAATAAATCCAATCTCTGTGAATTGTCTAACATGCTTACACTTAATGTTGATATGCCTTGACCGTTGACCAACGGCATCGGCCTTTGATATTTCAATGGCTGCTTTATTGTCCTCATGAATAATTATTGGGTATGATGGTTCAGTCCAAATGTCACTGAGTAAGTCATTAAACCATATCAGGTTATTTGTGGCCTTAGATAAGCAGACGAATTCTGCCTTGGTGGTAGAGGTGGCTACTATTTTTTGTTTTCCTGTGTACCAATGTATAGGGCTGTTGTTGAAGAAAAGTACGTACCCAGAAGTGCTTTTCCTACTTTTGATATCTCCCGCCCAGTCAGCATCTGCATAACAAGTTAACTTTGGTTTCGTTGATAGATCTGGTTCAAGGCATAAATGGGCATTGATACTGTATTTTAGGTTTCTGAGTAACCTTTTGATGGCATCCCAGTGTAGAGTTGTAGGCTTACTCATGTGTCTGGATAGTAAGTTGACAGCTAAAGCAATGTCTGGTCTTGTCCAATTGGCTATGTGCAGTAGTGACCCTATGGTAGACCTGTATAGTTTGTTATCAATGAAGGGTTCAGCTTCATTATACATATTTTTTAGAAAATCTGATTGCATGGAAGTCTCTCTGGGTTTTGCCTCTGACATATTACATTTTGAGAATAGTTCTATGATTTTTTTCTTTTGTGAGAGTCGGAAACCTTTGTCAGTTTTGGTCACTTGAACCCCTAAGTATTTGTCTATTTTCCCTAGTGATTTTAATGAGAAATGATTCCTTAATTCAGCGGCAAACTTGTCACATTTGGTCTTTTGCTTCCCTATGTATAATATATCATCCACGTAGACAAGGATACCTTCAAATGATTCATTTTCTCTCTTTATGAAGAGGCATTTATCTGCTGAGGTGGCAGTGAAGGTCATAGAGTTGAGGGCTTTGGCTAGACAATTGTACCACCTTTTGCCTGACTGCTTGAGTCCATATAAGCTTTTATTCAGGAGCTATGTGTTGTTCTTTCCTTTGTTGTATCCTGGTGGGGCTTTGACATAAATTTCCTTGTCCAATTCTGCATGAAGATATGCAGTTTTCACATTGAATTGAAATAGCTCAAGTCCCAGGATAATGGCTATTACTAGGGCACTCTTGACGCTTTCAGCTCTGACTGTGGGCGAGTAGGTGTCTGTGTAGTCCTCTGGGTACTTCTGGGCGAAGCCTTGTGCGACTAGCCTCGCTTTGTACAGTACTTTGTTGTTTTCTAGGGTCTTGAGCCTGAACACCCATTTGGTTCCTATTGGTTTTTTGTTTTCTGGTACTTGAGCTGGTGAGTATACTTGCAGGTGTCTGAGGCTCTTCATTTGTCTTTCCATGGCTTGTTTCTATTTTTCTTTCTCTTCCTGGGGAAGGTTGAGTATCTCTTCATAGGAACTGGGTGTGATATTGCTTGTGTGCATAGACATGACATAATCCTCCAGTCTCTTTGGTATTTTGTTCCTACTTGCCCTGACAGATCTGTCAGAAGGTGTGTCTGTTTCATGCAGGTTCTTGGCTTCTTTGTCAGTGAGGCTATCCAAGTTTAAAGTGGGGTGCCCTTCCTTCCATTCCTCGGTCCTTAGTTCGTGGTGTTTGGGCTTGTGTGTTTTGGTTTCCTTTGCTTTTTCAGTGATCGGTTCCTCATCCTTTTGTTTACATGAGTGCGTGTCCCCACCAAGAAAAATGTCGTTGGAATGAAACCTTGACCAATTTGAATGTTCATGAAAGTCCACAGATCTAGACACAATAAACTTGTTATTGTAATCCACGAACCTGAAACCTTTTGTTCCTGGTTCATACCCCATGAATCTTAGTCTTTTGGATATTTTTTCTCCTTTCTTTCTTAATTGTCTGGGGATATGAACGTCCGCCGGGACACCAAATATATGCAGGTGAGCTAGGTTAGGTTTCCTCTTATACATGATCTCATATGGGGTTTTATTAATTGAACTTGACCACAACCTGTTCAATGTATAGTTGGAGTAATGCAATGCTTCTGACCAGAATGATTGGCCCATCCCTGCGTCTTCTAGGACACATCTCATTATTGTTTGGAGTACGCCGTTTTTTCGTTCTACGACTCCATTTTGAAAAGGGGAAAAAGGTGAAGAAGTGAAATGCAATATGCCTCGTTCCCTTAACCATTTTCCAATGTCTCTGGCCATGAACTCTGAACCTCGGTCAGTCATTATCTGTTTGATTTTGGTGCCATGTTGTAATTCCACTCTTTTATAGAATTCTTTAAATTTTTGGAAAGCTTCATTTTTATGTCTGAGTGAATATACATAACCATATCTACTATAATCGTCCACAATGGTTAGGAAAAATCTTTTTCTATACCTAATGGATGGCTTTAGTGGCCCTACCAGGTCCATGTGTACTAATTGAAAGATAGTCAGTAGTCCGCTCTGATTTCTTAGGCCTCGCTTTGATCTTAATTTTTGAGCACTTACAAACAGAACACTCCAAATAATTCTCACAATCTTTTACTTTTAAACCCTCGGTACATTCCAATATTCTCTTAACAACTGGGAAACTGATATGTCCTAGTCTTCTATGGAGAAGGTGAGCACAATTATCATGGATGGGCTTTCCCGTAGATACCGTATTTTTACCTGGTGACTTACAATTGGTTGCCCTCTGGTGTATCCCTCCTGTTTCTGTGTTTCCCTTTTTCTTGTTAACGGTGCTTATGTTTACATTCCCTTCGTTACTCTCGTTAGGTGTAAAGTAAGATAGACCGTTGTGTATGGTTACCTCCCCAACCTTTTTCCCTTTATTGGATAAGTATACTCTGCCTTTTTTGAACATTACTTTGGTGTCTGTGTCCTTTGTAAGTTTTGTGGTGGCTAGCACATTGTATGGTATCTCTGGCACATATAACACCCCCTCTATTTCTCCTATTCCTGGGATATGCACACTTCCCTTTCCTATTACCTTGGCAATGCTTTGGTTGGCCACTCTGATCTCAAAATCTGTCTCTATGAGGGAAATGAATAAACTTGAGTTATGTGTGGTGTGGTTAGCGGCCCCCGAGTCTAAGAGCCACATGTTATCACTTACTTCTTGTTTGGTGTTTGGTTCTCCGTATTTAAAACCATACATTGATCCTGGGTTGCTGTCCCGGGAGCTGTCCCTACGTTCACTGTTTTGCCTGGGGTTGGGAGACCACCTATACCCTCATTCCCTAAAAGTCTGCGGTCGGGTGATTGTCTCCCTCTGCGATCATTGTATCCTCTGTCCCTATTGTTTCTGGGGCAATCCCTTTTTAAATGGTTCCTAGAACTGCAAGAAAAACATTCTGGGTTACCCCTTGCCCTATCCTGGAACTCAACCTTCTGACAGGCCTTGGATCTCTCCTGGATATATGGCGGTCCCTCCTTAGGTTATCTTCTGCAATTAAGTGATTGGTGAGTGTGTCTAAAGACAAGTGTTCTATACTGAGGCTGTCTAGTTGTGTCACAAAGTTGTCCCAGCTATTGTCTAATGAATTTATGACTATGCTCATCATACTCTCCTCAGTGATTGCTTCCCCCCTTTGCATTAATTCAGCCCGGGTAGCATTAAGCTTCAACAGATGCTCACTCATGGGAACCCCTGGCCTGAGCCTGGCAGAATGAAAATCCCTGAATATACTTGTAGTGTTGGCTCTACTTCTACTGTAAAATAGGCTATAAAGTTTTTGCATGACCTCGTGTACCATCATGTGATTACCTATGCTTGGGTACATAGTGGGTGAGATGCTGGTTAACAATATACAAAAAGCCCTGTGATGGATACAGTCAATTTCAAATATCCAAGGTTCTTTTGTGGTTTTGAAATTAGGAAAAGTATGTTTTCTTTCATAAATATTATTTGCAGTTGCTGACTCCATTCTAAAAGATTTCTCCCATCTACCTGTAATTTTGGAAAGTTAACAGGTAATGTTCCAGAATTATTTGAGTAATTACTTACTGAGGGCAGCTGTCCATGGTCCTGGATGTGAGTGAACTCACAATATGGTAGTGGGATGCTTGAGCTAATGTTAAAAAAAGTCAGTCACCTTTTTTCCTTCTTCTCTCCCTGTAGGTGAAGACTGAGCATGTGCGAAGCTCATTTCGTGCTGGAAGTTATCGGGTGAGGAGATCGTGGCCGCAGCTCCTAGGTCTAGGCCCAGGCCTACCAGGGGAGGGTCGGACTCACCCCTGGAGTACCTGGACTGGGCATTGTGTGTCCGGAGTCGTTCCTGGATGGCTGGAACCTCGTGGGACGTCTGCGAGAAGCTCCGGAACTCTGCGGTCGCTGGCTGAGGCCTCCAGAAGCCCAGCGGCTCGGCGTTGTCAGTGGTCGGATCCAGTCTGTGGGTGCTGGCTGTGGATCAGGCCGGGAAGCCTGGTGGAGGTCATGGAGCAGGTAAGTATGCAGCCTGGTTTTCTTCCCTCGGGTCTTGCGTCGGTAGTGAGGGGCGCGGAGCATTCGGGGTTCGCTGTGGGACCAGTGTGGTCTCTGCCGCTGTTTGTTGTCTGCTGTCGGCGTGTGTCATTTTCCTCGGACGAGATGTGGTTGGTGCCTCAATATCGATAGTCGCCCTGATGTCCCTTCGGGTCCCAGGGGCTTCCTCGTGGTTCGTGCTTGCCGCGGGAGGTCTGAAAGCGGAGCCGAAGGCTGCTTCGAGGTCTCCATTGCTTTCTCGATCTCGAGCTCAGTAGGTGAGCTCCTGGATTTTTGATTTTCATTTTTATCATTGTTTTTATTTATTTTAGGGCTTGGGCAGATTCGCGCCAAGGGATTTGAATCCAGGCTTCCCATTGGTTGCTGGCCATTCCAAGATGGCTGCCAGGAAAAAGGCACGAAAACAGATTCTGCCATCTCTAACTCGTCCGGTTGGGGTGGTGTTTCCCTTACCGGATCTGTGCCCTTGCCCTGTGCCCGGTTCCTTCTCCTCGTTCGCTGCTCCATGGTTCTTTAGCAGTCTCTGGAGGTTCGTGATGAGGTCTTCGTCTGTGACAAGTAGCTCCATGATTCTCAATACAGCCGCCTTGAGGTCATTGTTTCTGAGTGGGGTGGTTCTGGGACCATTCTCTTCATTTCCTCAGCGTGGCTCAGCCCTGGATGGGGTGCATGGATCGTCCATCTGCTCTCTCCCAGCTGAAGTGGTCTTCAGAATGGCTCCAGAGGGAGACAGTTGCGCAGCCATTTGTCTAGTGAGAGCTCTTGTGTTTATTCTGTTCTTCTTTTCAGAATAAACGGTTGATTCAGTCATTATTCAGAGATATGGGTAACCATCCTTTGCTACCATTTGATATAGTGATGGATCTAACCCAATAACTCACGAGACAGAGTAATGTCTTCTAGGAATTCTTTTATTGCAGGCCTGGATTGTTCCTAGGCCCATTCCTCTAACAGTAACTGAACTTTTGTCCTTCTCTTGCAGATACACATCTGGAACTGCTGGATGGCCTCGTGGTGAGATCTCTTATACCCAGGGGGAGGAGTTAGAGGTAAGGTGGGATTGTGGGAATGATGGGATATGTGGTTATGCAGGACTGTGAGGGGTTGTGGTACGAAGGGGTTAGACATTTAACTTGACAGTTTGCTTGGAAATAAGCATTGCTAAATTGTAATATCTAAAAGTCAGCATGTTGGTTCCGATATTTTAAAAAGATAATGGATACTTTTTTATAATAATGAAGGTCTGTGGTTGACGTGCAGAATGACAAGTATACCTAAAATTTTGTATCTTTACAATAATAGGAATGTTCCCGAATGAGATCTGAAGTAGGAATAGTTCTGGTTTAGATGGGTTAAAATGGAAGACTTAAAACAGCTTGTACAGCTGAAAGTGAGGACAAATCTTTTTAAAACTCCTTAAATCTGAAACTAAGGCCGAGCCATCTCTATGTGACTGCATGCATACTTGTATCACAAAACCTAAGTGAAAAATTGCTGTGATTTGGTAGTCTGGGAAAGGCCTGGAAAGGTCTGAGAGGACAATGATCTCATAATGTAATTTTTTTTTTGTCAATGACCTTGACACAAAAACCACCCAGACTGTTATAGCTGGCTATCTCACAGAACTCAACACTTGAGCAAATGATTTACACTCGATTAAGACAGATCAAAGACAAAAAGGGAACACTTGTATCAAAAGCTACTTTTTAAGGTGCATTGGCTGATGGCCAAACTATAAAATGTAGTACCATTCCAATGGTAAAGCCTCAGAAGAACCTTGTTTGACTGGGCTAAGGCTGCTTCTAGTTGAGAGAAGTGGGAACAACCCTTTTCTAAAGGGTTAGTAAACCTAAGGCACAAGCGGAATGATTTATGGGTAAAGTAGAAAGGTGGAAACTGGTGACACAATGGCAAGAAAATAGGCTGAGGTGGGGAAATCATGAATAAATTAAAAATTTTCCTGCCTGCAACAAATTAAGAAGCAGGATTATTTCATATAAATTACAGAGGAAAAATGCTATCATTTATAAAATGACACTTTTCCGACAAAACAACAGTAGTGAACTGTGCCAGTGAAGTTTGGTGGTAATATTGGAGAAATTTATCGTTCCCTAGCAACGATATCTGTATTGATTGATTGCAGTTGGATTTTGGCGCTCTGTCTGCCTATTTACTATAGCAGGTAGAATTTTGGAAAGTGTTTTGTTTTGTAATATACATTATCCCATTTTATCTTTTCTTAGACACAACTTTTCCCAACCTAATCTTAAATTGAATCATCAAAGCAACCTTCAGTGCATAAGACCTGAGTTGGAAATCCAACCTGATACACAAGACTAGGCATTTCCTTGATTTTTTCTCATACAGTGCTTAATTTTATTAACTCTTTTTATTATTTTACAGTTACCATTGACTGACATTAAACAATACTGTTTACCTTTAAATTTTAGACTTACAGAAGATTCCCAAACTTCCTAGCACCTGGTCATTTTATCCCAATATAAAGCTTCGTAATGTAAAAGACAAATCAATACAATGCAGGGAGAGCCATTTGTAAGTAGAGTGCAGATAGTCCTCAATTTACAACTACAACTGAGATCAGATTTTTGGTTGCTAAGCAGGACAGTTGCTAAGTGAGTTGTGCCCCATTTTTATAACATTTTTTGCAACAGCTAAGTGAATTTGACTTTCCCCCATTGACTTTGCTTGCGGGAAGCCAGCTGGAAAGATTACATATGGTGATCATATGATCCTGGGACACTGCAACTATCATATATATATGCTAGTTGCTAAGCGTCCAAATTTTGATCACATGCCCATGGGGATACTGCAACAGTCATAACTCACTTTTTTCAGTGCTGTTGTAACTTCAAATGGTCACTAAGTGAAGGTAAATTGAGGACGACCTGTAGTAGAAATAATGACATGGTTTGCAACAGTGGTGAAATTCAATTTTTTTTACTACCGGCTCTGTGGGCGTGGCTTGGTGGGTGTGGCAGAGGAAGGATACTGCAAAATCCCCATTCCCACCCCACTCTGGGGTCAGCCAGAGATGGTATTTGCCGGTTCTCCGAACTACTCAAAATTTCTGCTACCGGTTCTCCAGAACCTGTCAGAACCTGCTGAATTTCACCCCTGGTTTGCAATATGCAGACTGAGCTCACATTTTGTGTAAGATTCCTTAAGGCTTCTGTTATGTATGTATCTATTTTGTGCGGGAAATTCAAATGCAACAATGCTTGTGATTGGTTAACGGGTGTTTCAGAACTGTATATAAGGAGGGCTGTTGCCTGTGGTTCTTTGCTGAAGTCTCACCCTGAATTAAAGAGCTGTTGTCACTAGCTTGCTTGTGCCTCTCGTTATTCCCGCACTACAACAGCTTCTTTGATTTTGTTTAGTAAGTTGTATGAATCTATCCTGTGACAGAAAGGAACAGTTAAACACAGTCTGCATTCTCACCAAAATAATTTCTCAGACCATTTAAGCTGTATTTATAGCTGATTATCTGAGGTTGGAAAAGAGCTGGGAGAGAAATGAATAAGAAAGAAAATTGAATTAAGCTAAGGAGCTGATAAGAGACAACGGAGATGGACAATGGTGTCCACAGGTGTGATCAACAGCATTTGTGACACTGGGGTCCAAATCCTGCTCATCTGTATATAACTGTAACATACAAAACTCCCATTGCTGTACCCACTGTCTTGCCTATTTTGATCTTCCCATGAAAGCCACTGGAGATTGATAAATGGCTGACAAATTGGATTTAGTCACTATTGGTGGGTTCATGAGTGATAGTTAATCATGGAAGAGGGATCAGCACAGAGGTTGCTTTGGAGAGAGGAGGAGGTGACATATTGAGGAATCATGTCTACCTGGCACAGAAATCCAGACAGAGAGAGAGAGAGAGAGAAAAAAAAGGATTTAAAGAAACAAGACAATCAACCTTCTGTTAGCCACGCACTGGCTGCTAGCTAAATTTTATCTTAAGCCCTTCATTAACTCTGTGTCTTATTCTTAGTTTTAGCTGCACACATTCTTATATTTTAAAATAGAGGCATACTGTAACAATAGAAGTTTGACTCTTGCAGACAGAGAGGTAATTTCTCAGGCACAGAGGAAATTAGGCAATAAATCAATTTACTGCATACCAGTCTTTTTGCTAGCAGGATGATGGTGATGGAGGGATCTGTTTCTCTGTTTAGGTGAATAATACTTGCAAAGCTATCAGACTGAAAGTCAAATGTAGAACATAAAATAACAGAATTGGAAGGGACTTTGGTGGTCTTCTAGTCCAGCCCCCTGCTCAAGCAAGAGATCCTATACCATTCTGGACAAATGCCTGTCCCATCTCTTCTTAAAAACCTGCAATGATAAGGCACCCACAACTTCTGAAAGCAAGTTGTTCCACTAATTAATTGTTCTTACTATCAGGAAATTTCTCCTTAATTCTAGGTTGGATCTCTCTTTAATAATCAAAAACTAATGCTTTTCTATTCTGAAGTGTTACAAATAAATAAATATCCTGAATGTATGGAAAACACAAGAGTCCTTCTATGTTACCTTTTTCTGTTCCATTCCCAAATTCCCCACCAGTTCCCAATGCTAGACCAATTGTGGTTTGTAAGCCATGGCTTGTAGCATAATGTGCAGATTTTCTTGGACTATGGGCCATGCTTGTCATTTAGATGACCTGTTTGGAGTCACACTCCAAAAAGTATATGTGTCCCTGATCAAGTTGAATTTGATATTAAATAAAGTTAATACAATTATTGCTAATTTGCTTAAGTGTTTTTAACAAGTCTGTTTTGAGGAGGGGGAAAAAAAGTAAAAGCTGTAGAACCAGGCTGATCCAAGGGCACCAGTGTCTAGCGCTGAAATTTTGGAAGAATCATTCTAATTTTCTAATTCTGGACTTTGCTTCCAACATAGAAACATAGTGTTTAAGTCACAACCCACACTGAAAAGAGATAAAAGGAGGACACGTTGCTCTGGAAGAATACCTTGGCAGACAAGGATAACTCATGAATAATTATTACTTCCAAATAGCCTTTATCAGCATGAGTTGTATTCAGATGGTTGATTTATGAGACTAGTAGAGCTTTGCAAAGCATTCAAAAGCTGTGCAAATTTTGCTGAGATGAATTTAAAAGAGATTCTTCATTTACGCACGTCTTCCAAACACTTTGAACTTCCTTATGGACCAGTATAAAAACACCACGGTGGTTCTTTAAAATTATATTTTTTCATATGTAACCTATTGTACATAAAAAGTAAATTGACTTTCAGATTATAAATGCAAAGTAAATGGAATAAGGGGAAAAAATAGATCCAATTACTGACATTGTAAGATGTGATCACCCATGATTTAATTAGAGAAAAGATTTTTCTCAGCACAATTAGGGAAATTCACCTTCTCAGAAAATTGCCTTCACTTATGCAAAACTACCAGCCTGAAATGTTTGAAATACATTGTTTTCCCCTGCAGCCAGTGTTCCCTTGTAATGAAGTTAAATAGTTTTGTTCTTACATGAGAAAGTGAATGTTTCTGACATTTTCTTTTAATTGAAATCAGTTATATTGTTATTTCTGTATGGCTGGGTCTACTTTAAGGACAACGTCTAAACATTAAAAATGTCACATTGATTGAACATGGAATACTGCATTGTGTACTATTGGGTGAGTTGATGAGAACATGGAAAAGAAATGGCTGATAATGATGTAGAGTTTTTTTTTTGTACTATGAAGAGAACAAAACAAGCTCGACGAATGATTTTTTTTTAAAAAAAAAGTTAACCTGCAAATCCCAACTATGAAGGTGTCTGTATTTCAATCGATTTCTCTGTATAGCTTGCATAGAGCAAGTCACAAAGTCTGTAAAGTTCCATTGTGAAAATAAGCTAGTAACTATTGATATAAAATACTACCATAATTAGGCCTGGCAATGGTAATTTGATCAAGATTATTTCATGAAAAATATTTTGATGGAGTACATTAACATTCTTTGGATTGCCTTGAGATACTTGTGTCTATGATATGTTAATAAGTCAAATCACCATCTTTACTAAGGTCATGGACCAGCATAAGAAAAATAAAATGAAAACAATAATTTTAGAAGCTAAAAAGTATAAAATTCACCAGATTAAAAACCTTTTAAACACACACAGCCAAGGACACACACATCTAAAAAACCTTTAAAAGACTCAAAAGATTAATTAATTAAATACAAGAAATGGAATGAGAGTATGAATGGATTTCGAGAAAAAAATGCAGACTACAGGAACCATTTGCACTTTGGTTTGAGATGCAGACAACACCGATTCGTCCCCAACAGCCTGCATCTGTCTTCAACAGTGAAGGAACACAGGGCAGAAAACATCCTGCAGCAGGGGTCGGTTCTACTTACCTTTACTACCGGTTTGCAGGAGGGTCGCACACACACGCTCATTTTGCTCACACGTGCGCTCTTCTGCACATGTGCAGAAACATTTTGGTGATGTCGGGGTCAGCGGGCGGAGCCTCCCACTGGTTTTACTACCAGTTCTATAGAATTGGTGCGAACCGGGGGCAACCCACCACTGTCCTGCAGCCAAGAAGGCTCCATATCCATTTGCACTACTCAGGTGATCGTGAGGGCCCAGATAAGCCTCCAAATGTTTCAATAATCTTCTAAAAGGATGGAAATGACCAGCTGTCTGCAAGGAATATAAATCCTTCCATTTCCCACTACCCTGTCAGAGCTGAAGAAGCTTCTTGGATGAGAAGTGAAATGTCTTCAAAAGAAAAAAACAAGAAAGTCCAGTTGCCTCCTGAAAAAGCATCTTTGGGACAACCATGACCTGGATGACTGAGAATCTCCATAGACTTTTAGATACAAGAAAAAAATAAAAGTTAGTACAGTTAGTCCTCAACCTCCAACTATTCATTTAGTGATCATTTGAAGTTACTATGGTACTCAAAAAAGTGACTTACAGCCTTTCTTTGCACTTACAATCATTACAGTGTTCTCACAAATTTGGGTGCTTGGCAATCAACATGTATTTATGTCCATTGCAGCATCCTGTAGTCATGTGATCACCATCTGTGATCTTCCCTGCTGGCTTCTGACAAGCAAAGTTAATGGGAGAAGCCAGATTCACTAAACACCACACAATTCACTTAATTGCAGTGATTTGCTTAATATAAAACGTCATAAAATTGGACATGACTCAGTTAACAACTGTTATGCTTAGCAACCAAACTTCTGGTCTCAGTTGTGGTCATAACTTCAGGACTGCCAGTATTTAGGTAACTAATCTATCACAATATAAACAATCTAACCAAATGATATACTCATATTAAAAATTGAAAAATACTGATAATCTTCGTTAAACTATCACAATTAGGATCGGCAACTTTGCTGTTAAGTGTTCTTTAGTTGCAACGGTCATAAATGTGAGGATTTGTCATAAAACTACTTTTTCATCACTGTTATAATGATGTATAGTAGCTTGAGAGCACAAAAAATAATTATATATTTTAAACAGTAAGGAATGTCAGAATTATATTGTAGCTTAACTATTCCTCACTTAAATGTTTGGCTATTTTAGTATATAGATTCCTATATATTATAGGCAGAGGTAGTATTTAGCCGGTTTGGACCGGTTCTGGCGAACCAGTAGTGGCGACCTGCGGGTGGGCCCGCCCCTGCCCCTGCCCCTGCCCACCTGCCCGGATGCAATCCCGTCCTATATCGCTGTGTTCTTGATGCCGCATGTATGTGTGGACAGCACATGTGAGTGAATTGACTTGTTTCATGTTGCATGTATGTGTGGATGGCACACACATGCAAATTTCCATGTTGTTTGACATTGCATGCATGTTTAGACGCTGCAGGCGAGTGAATTGCCATGTTTTGTGACCTGCAAGCATGTACAGATGCACATGCTGACATTTCTGGTGCTGGGAGAACCGGTTTCTACAGTATGTGAAGCCCATCTCTGACTATAAGCCAGCTTTGTGGCCCATGAACATGGTTTTCCTTAAAGGACAGAGATTAAACTTATCTTTACTTGGTAAAATAATTTCAATTAATGTGATAATTTTGCTACTTTGTTTATTTCAATCTCTCATAGTCAATTGCTTGAACTGTGAATTTAAACAGTTTGAAAACTTTATTATTATTTTTTATTTATTTTTTAAATTAGATTTATATGCCGCCCTTCTCCGGAGACTCAGGGCGGCTTACAATGTGCTAAGCAATAGTCTTCATCCTTTTGTATATTTATACAAAGTCAGCTTATTGCCCCCACAACTGGGTCCTCAATTTACCTACCTTAGAAAGGATGGAAGGCTGAGTCAACCTTGAGCCTGGGGAGATTCGAACATGCAGTAATTGCAGACAGCTGAATGTTAATAACAGGCTTTTAGTCTGTTGACCTATCCAGGCTCAACAGGATTGTCCTAAACAGGACAATCAATTTAGATTTAAAACTGGACAAAATGCAGGAATTTTTTATCTGGTCATGTTTAATATACAGTGTATGATCACATAGGACAATTCTGTTTTAGGGGTTTATATAGAAATTCCAACATCTTTGGATAAATATTGTGTTTGCTCGCTCTCCCTGTTTCTCTCCCCTCTCCTGATCTGATTCCAATGTCTCTTTGCTTTGTCCCAAGGCAGCCAGATATGATTTTTAAAAATTATCATCAATTTTATCAATTCTTTAGTTACATTTCTAGCATATCTTTGAAACTCCATTATATATTTTCATCAATTTTAAATTAAATACTAGTGATACATCATCTTGCAGAAAATTCTTTGCCTATTGAATCATGCAGTCGTTAACATACTCATTTTCCTAATTCAGTTTCAACAATATTTTATAAATCTTAGCAATAACGCATTTACCATTATCACACAATGCAATTTCAAAATCACTTTTTGCAAATTTGAAACCATGAATTTTCTTATCTATGTTAAATCTTTCTTTTAATTATAAACACAGGAACCAATGATAAACGTGGCCTTCTACCTTCAATTCTTCATTTCCAACTAAGTTCACCTTTAATAAAATATTATATCATAGTTCTACCAGGTTAGACTTACTATTATTGCTTTCTTAAAGAAAGATTCTTGGCATAACAACCAAAAAGCTATCTCAAGTAAAAGCCTTGTTTTATATTTGCTCCATGTTCTTAGGGTGGAACGCCTAACAAAATGATTTTCAAAATCTGCATTGACCTTAGCTTTGTCATGCTAAAGAAAGGTGTGTAATTCAAATCTCAACTTATGGTCTCCAAATCTAACAACTTTGTATTTTTTACTATCATCCAATCCTTCATCCAAATCAAATAACAAGCATCAAAATATAATTTTAAATCTGGCAGGCCCAATTTTCCTTTCTCTTTCATATCTGCATATATTTAATTCTAATATTTTTCCCTGCCATGTCAAGATATGGCAGAGATATCTTTCTCCCATTGCTTCAATAGAACATCAGTCATCAATATTGGCAAGTGTTGGAAAATGCCCAGGCAGGTTGGGAGGAGTACAAGTGAGGGATTAATCTTGAATCGTTGTGTAGCTGCAAGAGATCCAGCACTTACCCTCATGGGATCTTATCCATCTGTTCCTGAGGGAAGTCAATTAGTATGGGGAGATTCCTGTATTGTAGGCAGAATATAATAAAATAGTTTGACCTCGACACGTGTATATTTGGTTCCTTGTGTCTGACATTAATGTCTGATATAAAATTTCTCAATTACAGAAATTCTGCCCAACGAAGACAGTTGTAATTTATTATGCTTTAATAAGTCCTTTTTAAGGTAATTCCAAAAAGTCACAAAATTATTCTGAAATAATTTATATTATTTCAGAATTTATTTTAGTCAATGTAACCTCAGGGTTCTTAACCTTTTTTCTCCATTTTAAAACCTGATACTGTTATCAAAATTTTCTTGATCTTTGTGTAGTCACATTCTTAACCAACATTTCTGTTTTTTGTTTATTTATCTTGAAGCACCAAAGTCATTCATCTTCTTCATTACATCTTCCATTCCATTTCTTGGGCCTTGTAGAATCAAAACTAAATCATCAGAAAAATGCCTCAACTTTCATGTTTCTTTTTTAATTTTCAAAACTATTATTTTTCTCACTGTATCTAATATCGCTAGTCAAATCTTTCAAAACAAAAACAAAAAAATAAATGAGATAAAGAACATCCTTGTATTGTACCCTTTTCAATCTCACATGACTTAGTCAAATATGCATTAACAAGATGTATAGATTGACTTAATCTCTTGAATATATTTCTCCTGTATTTTCCAAAACTTTGAACACAAGTTCCCTTTAAATTGTCGAAAGCTTTCTCTGCATCCAAAAATATTAATGCTGCTTGTTTCTCATGATACTGGTAGATACTAAATAACATGCAGAACAGTTCTCATATTGTCCCTTAACTGCTTTTATGGCAAAAAACTAGACTTATTTTCATGGATAAAGGTCTGTATAAACTTCTTCAATTTTTAGGGCAATATTTCAGTGAAAAGTGTATAATAATTATTTAACAATCAAATAATTCTGTAATTAATTGTTAAAGAGAAACCCTCGGCTTCCTTTGGCAATAAGGCTTCTTTCCAAGACTGGAGCATCATAGAATCTTCAGAACAGGACCTATTACATCCTTAAGTGGCAGTAAAAGTTGATCTTCAAAACATGTATAATATTGATTAAAAAGTCAATCCAGACTGGTGCTTTACCTGTTTTCATCTTTCTAATAGCATCTGATATTTCAAAGTTTGTTGTAGGTTCATCTATTGATTGTCTCTGTGCTTGTGAAAGTTTGGTAATTGTTGTTTTCGTAGATATTCATCTATATTTTCCAAATCCAGTTATTGTTTTTGATATAAGTTGTAAAGCTGTTACCAGTGGTTACCTCATTCAACACAATCGTTTTATGAAAATCTCAAGAGAAGATGGAAACAATATTGGATGAAATTAAAAGAAAAGAGAATGAGTTACAGAAAAAAAACCCAATTGACTCAAAGATTTTATATCAGATTAAGTTGCTACGCCAGGAAATATCTATGTTGACTGTATGAAAAATAGAAATGAAATTGAATTATGTAAAACAGAGACAATTTGAATTTGAAAATAAGCCAGGGAAAAGTCTGGCGTAAAAGTTAAGAAAAGAAAAGGAAAAAGAAAATGAAAAAAAGAAAAAAAGAAAACAATAGAGAAAATCCATATTGTTCTCACTGATACCGAATCTCTTAAGAGGTCCTTCTATAACTATCAATTAAAAATCATTCCTGTATTATGGAGCCATGAACTAATTAAAGCAAGTTTCCCAGCAAGCAATATAAAACCAACGTTCTCATGAGGGTTATAAAAACCCATTTCTGACCCTGTATAGATCACCAAGATCATCTCAGCTATTTCAGTAAGAGAAACTTTTGGGCAGTCAGGATTATATGGTATGTGACATATAAGTGCTTTCATCTAAGATTAAATCTTGGGTAATAGGGCTTTAGCAGGAAATGACCTGACATTGAAGAGCAGGACTTTTAAGTGAGACAGTCCAATATTCTGCCATAGTAGTTTCCATCTGAATTATTCGGAGAACACTGGAGCAGTTTTTTTCAAAAAAGCCTCAGTACAACGATTCAAAAATTAATGTTAAAATACATAAAAAACAAAGTTTATTCTGGAAGAAAAATGTTGAAAGAATTGCTTGGAAAAATTACAAATATGTCCATAAACATAACTGAAATGAATATTAAGTGTTTAGGGGAAAAAAAGACAAATATTTGGTGTGTCAATTTTTCTTTTAGTGCAATAAGTCATTCAGGAAGATATGTTTAACTTATGCTTTAGGCTCTGTTCCTGGATATTTCCTTCAAATCTGCAATAATCTTACTGCTGATCATTGACTTTCTAACCTTTTAATTGTATGTATGTATGTATGTATGTATGTATGTATGTATATGTATGTATGTATGTATACATCCAGGGGCTTTTTTAAAGCTTGAAATTTGAACTGTTATTTCTAATTTTTTAAAAAATAATTTAAGTTAGGCTAGTGAGAAAGAAAGACAAGTTATAGTCAGGCCATCAAGCTTGAATGCTCTGATGTTCAAACAATTGAGCTCAATGCCTTGACAACTTGCATTCTGGCAGGGTGAAATGAGGAAGAACACATATTCCTTTTCAACATTTTTTCTCACATTACTGAGGGGGAAATCCTTGAATTTTTTGGTCCATGGAAAGAGAAATTAATAGGTCAGAGCAGAAGAACCTGTGCATTTTCAATAAAATGGATTCTGTTTTCACTTCTTCCTTCAACATTGAAAAACCTGCCTTTGAAAGCTGATGGTAGCAATGGTGGTGGTAGAGATCAGAGCTGGAGTCTTGAAGTAACAGTCTATAAGTCTTATGACTACATCTTAACAGTGCAATCCTTCATATGCTTACCTAATAATATCTTGAATTTATGAGGGCTTACTCAAATGCAGCCAAATCAAACAAGTCTTATTATAGCAGCCTTATAAATGCCATCTGTGTCATGCTGTGACAAAGTAATTTTTGATGTACAGAGTTATTTAACTTTCGGATTTATTTTTTATATATATTCTGCTGCATTTGCCATAAGACGAACAAGATAAGTAAAGGGGCAACATAAAATAAATAGCATGATGTAGGACTACCTGAGACTGTTGCAATATTATGCAGTCGATCTGTGAAGCTCAGTGAATTTAATCCTATTCCTTACCGCTGTTTTGACCAAGGCATAAAATGGGCAATACAATATAATTACAATCAACACAAAACCCTATTAAAGTGTTGCTCTTTTCTTTTTAGCAAACACGTCAAATATTTGTTCCTTCAAATTAATTTTGTTTAAAATAGCAAAGTTTTTTTGCTCAGGTGGTTTGGATTGTTGTTGCCATTATTTCTTTGCAGCTTTGGCAGCTACACTGCAATGGATAGTACAGCTGTTATCAGTAAGTCAAATGGAAATAATGCCTTTCCTTGAATACTTTGCTCAAGGGTTTTATCTGAAATTTGAGACGTGCTTCTCACTATTTCATGGCTTTACCCTTTAGATTTTTCTATAAATTTATTTCTAAGGAAGGGAGCTATAACCTACATAAACTTGATTAGTTAATTAATTTGAAATAAGATTCCTCTTCTACCATTTATATCCATTTATGAGCATATAAATTCTGAGGCTGAATTATACCATTTAAAATTAGTACTAACTGTTTAAAGCATAAAACATAAAAACACATTAGGCTTCAAGGATTGTAGTAATGAGATGAATTTTCCATCATTTTGTGAGAACAAGAATGCTTCTTTTCCATGGATTTATTCTAGTAACCTTACTGTAAGTAACATGTACTTAAAAGGCTAGCTGCATATACCTTTCTTACACTGTCAGTATATACTGTATGTCTCTCTTGCCAGCCTATCCTCTAACCTTCTTAATACTCTCTACTCTTAACCCTTATCCTTCCACCCAGAACCTCCCAATTCCTTGAGACATATTCTTTAGGATATTGAAACAGGATATTGTAATTCTCCAGCTTCTCTTATACCTAATTACAGAGTAATTATACTTAATTATAGAGTAATTAAAATGGAGTTACTCTGAATCTCTTTGTCAGGCTTTGTCCCTGCCCTGGATCCAGGAATCTTTTTCTTTCACTTTCACCGAAAGTGATTGGGCTTGCTTTTCCATGTTCCTAAAGTCCACTAACATTTCAGCTCAGCACATCTTAAGCATTATATTTTCACTTGTTATGACTTTCTTTCTCTTCTGTTCTCTATTCTCAACATTCCTTATCTTCCCCACTGCCATACCCTTCTCTCATAATCACTGCATAATTTCCTCTCCTCTCCTCTCCTCTCCTCTCTTCATCCTATTCACATTTCAGCTGACTGATTGTAAAACATGTTTGGAAAATGCCACTACAAAGCTGGCAGGACTTCCAGTTAGGTTTATTCCTGGCCCCTTGATATCCACTTTTATTTTTTCAGCTTCTCCAGATTCAGGTCAATCCCATAGGTCTGTGGTGGCGAACCTATGGCATGCGTACCATAGGTGGCACACATAGCCATATCAGTGGGCACGCCAGCTCAGCTCTGGTGCGCATGTGTGTGCCGGCCACCTGATTTTCAGGCCTTTTGGGCCCACCAGAAGTAGGGAAACAGGCTGTTTTCTGCCTCCGGAGACCCTGGGGGTAGGCGGGGAAGGCTGTTTTCGCCCTCCCCAGATGCATAGAGAGGATCTGGAGCCAGGTGACAAAGAAAAACGGACCAGGAGCAAGGGGGGAGGGGGGTTGGGCATGCATGTGCAGGGCGGGGCGCATAGAATTATGGGTGTGGGCATATGCATGCGCGAACCTCCCCCTCCCTTCCTGTCACACGATGGCAAAAAGGTTAGCCATCACTGCTATAGGATGAAAGAAAACAGAAATAGAAGAAAACATTTAACAGTTTCACTTTAGTTGTTCTATATAGGTTTGGTCTTAAAACAAAACAAGGAATAACTACCTAGGATACTCCAAACCTTTTCTTAACAACTTGAAGCAAGTATGGCTTCAAATTCACATAGGAAGAGAAGAGAATCTTCAGTCAAAGCCATTGCTAGATGTTTTCCATTGTGCCAGATTCCAGATTCTTCCTATTTTAGGAGCATGGTTTGGGGCAATTATGACTTGGTAGGATGGAAACTGCTCAGTGATGACATGAAATATTTGGTGGAAGCATCTACATAGGAAAAGAAAAAAAACTATGAAAAATATATTGTGACATTTCAACATAAATCCTACTTTTACTTGCATTGTGATATCACACATGGAGTAAAGCTGGTGAAACAGTGTCACAATGAATGTTTTGTCATTTGGATGAACACTTCAGTTTCTGTGGATACATTTATGTGATTTCCCACATAAATCTAAAATCAAGTCTGACAATGCTCCTTACTGTAATTGGAAGATTTGATAGTAAGAAATTAGGGATAAGAATCTCCTGGGCATAATTAAGCCTCCACTAAGCTTAATTTGGCTTCACACAGTTGTAGCAGCTTCAGATCTCAGCAAAACTTCAAATGGACAATAATTGAGCAATTGGCTTTTTTGACAGTGGAAAAGGAATATGTCATTCTTAACTGCAATGCACCAAACCAGATAGAGACCAAAGGAAGTAATCCAGAAACAGACTTTCTCCACATCTAACATAGCTCCCCTCCAGTCAAGCATACTCTTTTTATATTTGACTTAAAATGGGAAGGAAAGTGAACAAATTAGAAATTGTAGCTCCATATAAGACAGTGTTTTCCTGGAGGCACTTGTTAATCATTGTACTATTTTATTATTGTACAATTTATCACTTTTATTATAACCCAGTTTGCTTCGGTTTGCCTCTCTTACCACATGTGTTCTTATACTGAACCCCTTAGCTCATAAAATAAAGTTAAATTGAACAGCAACCCAGATTAAAAGTTTGATTTGGGCTTGCATAATTTTGTTCTACATTCATGTTGTTTAGATTAAATATGTAGCCTGATGCTTCAGAAAGAAGCTTGATATAAACCAATATTCTTTAAACAAAAGAAAACAAAGAAGCATTTCTTTATCAGCCAGTTTTACTACAGAGTTTCCATTTGCTAAAATTAGGGGTGACATACCAGTGAGGTACTTCCTAGAACATAGTTGAAGCAGTCAAATCACACCAAGACATAAGAGTTCAGCTATATAGCCCCAAGAGGATTCTGTGAGATGGGCCTGCCAACAGAGTGCTTTTCTACAATTAGAATTACTAATTGATAACTGTCCCCTGTTAGCAGATGTGTAGCTGCATTATGCACCAGTTTCATTTTTAATGATCAAGGCATGAGTTACTGTTGGCCCTGAACCCTACTAGCCACATTCTTCTCCTGCGTATTTAGCAGGAAATACAAGCCAAACAGAATTTAAAGATTGAAACCTGACCCTGAAAAATAATGCAACCACTTCAACAGTAATAAACCTGGAACCAGCTTCTGTACAAATAGAAACACTTCTTGGTGGGATTCAACTGTAGCCTGTCCCATCCAGTATCTAACAGGAACTGGGTTTGGACTGCTGCATTTTCTGCTTAAACCTGGGTAGAGGTGTCTAACTCCAACCCAAAGGATAATCTCCCCAGCAGTTTTATGGTTATGTTTTTAAAATAATGGAGGAGACTGTGCTCTGAGCACCCCACGACTGAGTGGCCAAGGGCTTGATGTCTCCATTCCTATGGCTCACATTACATTTTCAGAAAGTAAAGCCATTAATTAATTCAATTTATGCTGCCATCCATTCTAATCCATGACTCTGGAACAGTTGCAAAACATTATTCCTGATTTCAGACCTTCCAAGGTGATTCCTAAGGATGTCATTATTCATGATACTGTATGTGTCAGAGAAATTCATCTAGACCAGATGGATCATTTGTGCCTTCTAGATTGCACTGCATATTATCCTGAAGAGCACCCAATGTCAGCCTGAAAGTCATCTACAACATTTGCTTCCTCAATGATTCTCTGTAGCTGCCTGCCCAACAACTTCTGCCCAATGGGAAAGTTTGGAGACAGGGTAGAAATAATCCAAATCAACCACACCACAGATATGCATTCAATATATACAAAATCAAATAGAAGACCAATTTCAAGGAACAAATCTATGTATGCAAGAATTCAGGGGGGCATATGTTGGATGGATGAGAAATTAATAAAGATTTTGTTTTAGTATCTTTTATGAATCCAACCATTGCAGTTTGTTAATCATTATTTATGCAGCATGCTATGCTAATTCAGCTCCCAAGACTTTAGTGCAGTCTCTGAATCTAGCTGTGCTCTTGCTTCCAAATATACCTACACTCAGGAATAATTAAATTACCATCCACTAGCCGATTCTGTTCAAGTGAGTAAACCACTTTTACTTTTATAGAGCAGCACCCATCCAGCAAGTTACTGTATATTCACTGTATATCATTACATTCTCCATTGCTAGTCATATGCTGCCTTTTAGGAAGTGAGTAAGAATTATAGATCTTCTATAGGCCATTTAGGCCTTTGAATCTTTGAATTCAATTTAAAGCATTCCGAGGAAATGACTACCCAGCCTCAACTGAACACATCCAGTGAAGAGAAGCACATTTCTCCCTCGATAATTGGTTCATTTTTCAAATTACTGTTAAAAAGCTTTTGTTAATGATCCATCACAATCTGGTTCCCAAATAATTTGACAATAAATTCTGCCCTCTGGAAGGATACAGAGCAGAGCTTGGCCTTCTTCTGTGTGACAACTCTTCAATGTTTGAAAAGTGCAATCATATTCCCTCTACTTATCTTTTTTTTAGGCTAAAGGCACTCAATTCTCTCTCTGTACCAAAGTAATAGAAATAAATCTAGAACTCTTTGTATCTAGGCTGAGTTCGGATGGGTTTTACTGTTATCTGAAAACTGATCCACTAAGCCTTTCAATTATTCAGGATTTGATATTTTACAGCTGAATGTGTCAACTGACTCTACTCTGTAAAATATATTGGTTTTTGATAACTATTATATCAAGAACTGAATAAGAGAATTAATCAAGGAGCATCTATCTCTCAATTGCTCCTAGTGAATGCTTGTATTTGGAAAACAACACAGTTCTTTTCCTTTCTACAGTTTTATTGTTATATAATTATTTATTTCCCCTTATGGTGATTGATATGAATTAGTTCTGCAATAATCATATAATGGGCCTATGGCAGTCAGGGAGACAGAAAGAAGAATACAGCTACAGGAAGTTAGTGTATTTCTCCCTCCATGTTTTTCTGCAGCAACTTTTCACGTGTCTTTTTTAATCTCATTTTTCTCCTGTAGTTTATAAAACAAACACTTGGAAATAAGCATTTGAGTATCTCCTGAATCATAGCAACAAAACATAATCCAACATTAACCAATATTTTTACACAGAGCTTCTCTTTATACACTGAAAATGCCTTAGAGAATATTGTTTGGGTATGGAAATGCTTTCAAAGATGATTAAAGTATAAATGATTGAAAGAATTTCCACAATATTAAAAACAGGAATCAATTAAGTCTAGCTTCCTTATTAAACTGTCTAGCTTTTTACTAATGGTTTTATAGTAAGTACTAGTCTTATTTAAATTCAAATGAAACAATAAATCTAGCCATGAGATTAACCCAGCCATGGGAAACTGCTTATGAGGCAGATGATCAGCCTCTCTAGTTCAGTGCTATCTACATTGATCAGTGGATTCCAGGATTTCCAGCAAAAGACATTCGTAGTATAGCCTTTATTGTCATTGTACATCATGTATACAACGAAATTGGTTATAGCAAAATTCCTATGTATATATAGAATAGAATAGAATAGAATAGAATAGAATAGAATAGAATAGAATAGAATAGAATAGAATAGAATAGAATAGAATAGAATAGAATAGAATAGAATAGAATAGAATTCTTTATTGGCCAAGTGTGGTTGGACACACAAGGAATTTGTCTTCGGTGCATAAGCTCTCAGTATACATAACAGCTATAAGTGATAAATCATGACCATAGTCATCATAAAAATACATTCAGCATAAATTATAAGATACAACACTTAGTGATAGTCATAGGATACTAAATAATATGAGGATATTAGTCACTGAACCTAATACATGCATGTAACTTAGAAGTGAATTACAGGTCCCACCAATACTTCATGTGATTTGAAATGCTTCTAATTTTCAGTTAATCACATACGTGCTTGTATTGTAAAATATATACTTTTTATTTTCTTGTTCATGTCAGTAGATAATTGTTGGTCTACACTGTGGTATTAAAGACAGCAAAGCCTTGATATCGTTCTTCTTATCACATTTGTTGTCTTACTGGTAGCACTCTTTAAGATTTGCTGGATATTGGTGAAGAATGATGGGTGTGAAAAACTATACTCAAGCTGCTTTGACCTTTGTACTTAATGGATAAAAGAACTCATATAAACTCAAATCCCCCTGTGAATAGGCCCTGGAATTGATAGCACATCACTCTCTTGCTCTCGAGTACAATGAACAGGAAAAACATTGGAAATCATATTATATCAGCCCATTGGTAATCAATGATGATTGCAAGGCCTCATTAGAATAGAAAACAAAATGATTGTATTAAAGCTTTTAGATGTTCTTTCCCAGCCTGGTGTGTGAGTATTAAAGATATCCAAATCAAATCAAGTCTTAGTAATGTGATTACCGAACAAGTTTTGCATCTAGCAAGATTGTTTCAGTCATCTGGGACAATATTTCCTCTAACAGATATAAAAATCAAACTTAATTTTATGATGTGGTTTCATCAACAGTAAAGTTATTCATGGATCCATAATCAATATGAATACCTTAATGAATTCTGACTGTTCTGTGCAACAATCCCTCTCTTTTGCTCATAAGCACCTGCTACTTATTAGTTATTCACATTTTATCTAGGAGTAAAACTATTTAATTGAGCGACATGATTTTATCCATTGTTTGTTTATTTACATTTAATAACCTAAAATAATGGAAGACTTATCCTTGAAGTAGAAATAAGTCACATCTTTTTTTATGCATTTTCTTCTTTTCCCCTATATCATTGCTAATGCATTTTTGAACTGATATGTCTAAAAAGGAAAATCACAAGATTTCCTTTGTGTATCGAAAGTCTTACATATATTCTGTAACCAAATACTCTCTTCCTCCAGTAAAAAAAAATCCAAAAGAGGCAATTGGCTAAATTCCTGTGGAAATACTATTCCTTCCTCTTCCTGAGGTTAAATAGTCAGACGAGCATGAGTTTTGCCAGGAAAAGGGAAGAGGAAACCAGATCATACTCCAGAATATTGTGTCCAGAGAATTTTCCAGGATTCAGGAAGGAATAAGTCACACGCAGAATTTTGGAGCAAATACTCAACATGTACTTGAAAATTTATTTTGGACAAAGTCAGTGTCTTCCTAGATTTCTTTTATAGCAGGTTGCCCCGAGTCTCTGTAGCATTGATCCTTTCTTTACATTTACTTTCAAAATATACAATTTTTTTTCCTTTAATCCCAATATCCATTTGTGTTCTCTTTGGTTTGCTATATGTTTTCCAGTAAACAGTGACATTAGCTTGTGTCTTGGTGACTGTATAACATGCTTCAGATACCCCTAGGGCAGTGATGGTGAACCTTTTTGGCACTGAGTGCCCAAACTGTAATGTGCGTGTATGTGCGCATGCTGGAGCACCGGAAATCTGAAGACCAGCTGGCCGGTGTGCATGCGCACGCCGGGCAGCTGGTCTTCAGGTTTCCAGAATGCGCATGTGTGCCGGCCAGCTGGTCTTCGCGTGCGCCAGAGCACCAGAAATCTGAAGATCAGCTGGCCGGCACGCGCGTGCCTGTTTTTTGGCCGGTTTTGGCCAGTTTTTGGGCCATTTCCAGGTTGTTTTTCAGGCCATTTTCGGGCTGTTTTTCAGGCTGTTTTCAGGCCTTTTTTGGGCCAAAAACAGCCTGGAAAATGGCCTGAAAAATGACCTGTTTTTTGGGCATTTTTCAGGCCATATTCTGGCGCTCCAGTGCCCACGAAGACCAGCTGGCCGGAGTGCATGTGCATGCCTGAAACTAGAAGAGCAGCTGGCGAAGGTGTGTGTGCCCACAGAGAGGGCTCTGGCACGTATGCCATAGGTTTGCCATCACCGCCCTAGGGTTTTGCTCAGAAAGAAATACTAAATTTTCCTCTTGATTATGATAGCAGGGAGTATTGGAGAAAACAATAAGTGTTGCATTCACCTGGGCTGAGGTGTTCTGGTTAATATGAGCAGGCACACAGAGTGAATGAGAACCTTACAATTTTGCTTTTTTAAATCAAGTGGATTATAAAATATACACGCATAGTTGTAACTTAAACCAAAAGATCAGATGAATATTCTATTTCTAACTGTCTGTGTGTCTACCTTGCATGATAATTCAACATTTTTATGAATAAAATAAAAGCTACTGTGGATCAGAAAAGGCAAAAGGAGAATTAATGAATTAACCATCCTGTCAGTTTGTATAGAATGTGTATTTTGATTAGCACTCATTTTTATCTTATTTCTTTTAATAGTTAATTGCAATTCATTTCAATTATTTGATTTGTTACATTATACATTATAATATTTCACATTGCAATATTACACATTGGTTATGAAATGTTGATGTGGAGGGTTTTCTCCCTTATTAAATGTTACCTCCACCGAGTGCATATTCTGAGAAAATCTGAGTTTGTGGAGCACCAGAAATAAAAGATATTGTGCATTTTCTTTTCCATTCCCATCTCTATGTCCAGCAAGGGCTTAGTATTTACAGACTCTACTTGAATTCATCTAAACATAAAATATATAGTTTTGTATTTTAGTATTCATTGTATGTTTCTACATCCTGTTTTATCTTACACTATTTTGTCTTACTCTCTTATCTTTTATTTCATCTGAACTTACTCTATTTTATCTCACTTTATTTCATTTTAGCTTATCTTATGGCTATATCCATGTTACTTGTATCTTTACAACTTATATTGTTTTTATTGTTTCCTAGTATGATTTAATTGCTTATTAGTATCCTATGACTATCACTCAGTGTTGTATCTTATGATTCTTGATGAATAATATTTTATTTTTTCTTTATGTACAATGAGAGCATATGCACCAAAGACAAATTCCTTGTGTATCCAATCACATTTGGCCAATAAAAGAATTCTATTCTGTTCTATTCTATTCTATTCTATTCTATTCTATTCTATTCTATTCTATTCTATTCTGATATTTATACCTATCGTATAGGAGTTGACATTTAGAAAAAGGAGGTAGATTTTCTGTACCTCAGCTAAAAGACGTGTTCTTCAGCATTGGAGAGATAAATATATGGCTCCCACTATTCAGTGGTCTGCCGAATTGATGTTACCAAGAATTAATGAATCAATAACCTATCAACATAGATGACCTATGGATAATTATATATATATATAAAATTATATATTTATATATATATATAAAAATATATTTATATATATATTCTTTCTTTTTCGTAGGTTTTATGTGTATTTCTGGCTAAAGATATATATATATATATATGTGTGTGTGTGTGTGTGTGTGTGTGTGTGTGAATGTATACCTTATATGTCTTTGTTTCTTTTTTAAGCTTTCTATCCACTCCTTATTGTATAATTCTGTGTATTGTTTCTCATATTTAGCTAATAAAAGAACAGAAAAAGAGAAAAATATGAATTTTGCAATAGTTCAAAGATACAGTTTAATGTTCACAAGTTTCACAAACAAGATTTCCATTTTTAAAAATTAAATGAATCTGAAAAGTATTGGATTGTACTTTCTTTTTTGAAACAAACAAGAAGCTCTGATATGGAATTTGGAAACATAGAAGTGGATACTATTGGATTACGTTTGGCAGTGGAAGAAGGGTAGAATAGTACTATTTTTCCCCTAACCAATTTTATTCATATTGGCTTCTCAACAACTGATGGGCCCAGGATGCTATCAAAGATGTGTTTTAGTCAGCAAGACTGTCACATTCTTATTTATGTTGTACATACAATATCAAATTCATAAGACACAATTTGACTATTGAGGTCAATTTTCAGCTAGAATTGTTGATTATCTTTTGAAGTTGAAAAGTGTTTTTATACGAATGGCTGTTCAAAAAACATTTTGAGACTCAGATTTTGTAAAGTAAACCATAATATGTAGCCTACACATCTCATTGTTTCTTGCCACAAATATATTATTAAAGACACACAGTTTAATCGATTTATAAAAGAAACTCTGATGATATTTAAGAAAGAGGGAATAGTGGTTCAAAATCACCCCTCTGCAGCCACAAGACTGGAACTTTAGAGAATATTAATTAATTAATTAATATCTGTTAATATCTGAATATTAATTAATTAATATTAATTAATTAATTAATATCTGTTCATAAACTGTTCAGGTATTCTGCTCAATAGCATTGTGTTTAGTGACAGATTTTGGGGATGTCTTTTTTATTCATAGCGATAGGCCCCAAAGAACATGTTTAAGTTTCCATATGAGACTGGTGATAAAATAGTATGCTCAATAAATTTTGTGCTAGGGTTGTTTGATAAAGCAACATTAATTATTCTTTAAGAAAAACCAAACTCTTCACTGATAGCCAAATGTAAATATCCCCCCAAAGCCTCAGCTGTTGACCAATTTGGGAACAGCATTGATGAAATGGAAGTCATTATGTTTCCTCCTATTGTCAGGGATCAATGAGGGTGAAGCACGTCCCCAGCTGTTTCTGTATGCATAATTTCTATCAGGCAATATAACAGTTCATTAAGTATGTTGGTGCCAGATAGCGATGAGAAGACACTTTTTACAAGAGCTCTGAGGATATTTTCAGAACCACGGAAAGCACCCATAGCTTCATCTAATGAAATTACTAAAAAAAAAAAAAACCAGGGCAAGTCCTTCTTTACAAGCCTCCCGTTGCAGTACGATCATCCGTTATGCTTCAATTATTATTTTTTTCTATATATTTTGCTAGGAATTTAAAAAAATGAAAGCAATTTAATCAGGCATGCTGCTTATTACCTTCTAGGCATGCTAAATGTTTTAAAGATGCTAAGTAAGTATTTCTGAACATTTGCAGGTCTCTCAATAGACCAATTGAAGAATTTTGAGGAAAAGAGCATGGGGAAGAATGTGTCTTGAGCATCAATTAATAATGGGTATTTTTTTGCCTTTACTTCCTTTTTTCCTTTTTAAAGCAAACATTAAACTCAAATGAATAAAGTGAGTTTCAGTAAGCTTTGCCTTTGGGACAAGGAACATCGGTTCAGTCTAGTTTTAATATGTTAATTAGAAGAGGAAAAGGGGGAGGGGAGTCATTGCGGGCCATGCCACACCAGCAAAATTGATCTCTGTCCCTTTAAACTCTTCTTCAAACAGTTTGGTTGGTTTTGCAAGCCAGGCACAGCATATTGATTCAGGAAGACAATGATGCCAGCTCTAGGACTCTCCTCCCTTCGCTACGAATAGGACAGCTTACCTTAGTAACGGTAGGGGAGAAATGAGATGTTTTGAATCCTATTTCTGATGTTCAGTAAGGTTTTTGTTATTATATATTTCTATATCAGCTGCATGCTTATTATGACTAAGTATATTGCAGTTCATTATGACCTCTGGAGTGCCCATAAATATTTCTTGAGAATATTTGATTGATAAATTATATATTGCCTTGGTTCATGTCCCTCTCTAAGCACACATTTATATGCTTTGTTGTAACCTGCATTTTTCCTAGCATTCTGTTGCCTGTGGTAACTTAAAAAACTAAAAACTTATCTGAAAGCATTAATTATAAATTTGACCCCAACCTCTACCAGGTGCAGTTAGATTTTCAAAAATAATTTCATATGATTTTATTGTGCAATTTGATTTTAAGCAAATTGTTCCCAGAAGTGCAGTTTGCATGTCTATTCATAAAAGATCCAGAAATAGAAATGGATCTACGGGGCTATCTATTTACATATTTACTTAACTATTTCACTCTGTAGGATGTGGGAACATGGATATGGTAACTTGAAGTGGATATCAGTATGTAGGTTGAGAAAAGATCAGTTTAAAAAGGAAAATTATGGTGGAAGAGAATCGTAATTAACAGTTACACTGTTTGAAGTGATATGACATGGTGATTTTTAATTTCTACTAGACTCCAGCAAGTAGACTTTAAGATACTTCTCCATTCTATTTAATAAGTACAATAAAAACCTCTCCATGCACATTCCATTGGATGGAATACTATCTCTAAATCTTCAATCTATGCTCTCTTACTAGATGATAGGAACAAATATACGAGCTTTTTCCACTAGGGAAAATGAAACAATAATCAGACAGTTACAGGTAGCCTTGAAAAACTATAGGCTGGTAACAATTTATTTCAGTTTTTAGATCATCATTATTATTATCACTGTCTATTATTTGCATGATGATGGATTGTATATTGTTGGAATTGTATTATTATTGTGAAGAATTTTTCAAGACTAATATGTGTGTGGGGGGGAAGAGGAGATGTTAGAATGCCATACTTTTTTTCCGGTCAATTTGCTAAAAGACCAACCCAAGACAACTGTGTCAATTTGCAAGAATGAGCTCCATCTTAAGAAAATCAAATACTTTAATGTTTATGATTTTCCAACATGTAGGTCTACTCTAATTTTCTTCTAGAATTTTGTCATCTTTCATCAAGTACATGACAAAAGGAAATCAAAAGTAACTGACAAGGAGATCTTTGAGGCATGAATATTTCTGAAAATATCACACACACACACACACACACACACACACACACACGCACGCACGCACGCACTTCTAAAAGGTGTTCCATTGGTCCCTCCTGAACTGTTTCTATCTGCCATGCCTTCAATGTTTTGAAAACTGCTTCTTCTTAACAATTGGTTTTAAAACATTCATCTGTTGGGGGCCATAAGGAATGGGTGGGGGCGTGGGGCTGAATTAAGTCATAGATATGGTCAAAGTCAAAATTTACCAGTCATCCATGTTTCTCTGACACTTCCTTTTTGATTCTGAAACTCATTTCACTCTTCCAAACAGCAGGCTGCATGGAAGGACAACAACTTAATTCAGCTGGTAGGGGAGGAAGGTCTGGAATTAAATCTCATAGGTAACATTAAATAGCATAAGGGCTGAAACTTGTTTTAAAATACAGTATGTATCCATTTACTTGTTTAGAAGTCAGAAATCATGGCATGTTAATCTGTGTGTATATTAATTTTATATTGTGTTTGGAAAGCTAGCAATCTGAATATATATTTCCTTTATCATTTTTTCACACTTCTTTGTGGCCCTCCTTCTTTTGTTCTCTGACAAACAAAAGTAAAACAGTAAAACGAGTAACCAAATCATAAAAATAAAATATATGTGCATGTATGTGGGTGAATGTGTTTGTTTGCACACATATTTCCTGATGCTAAAACTGAATATCTTATAATATGAAGAAGATTTGGGAAATGTAAATGTAAATGAGATACAAATTAGAAACAAGAATCCTCAATCAGAATAAGTGGATTGTGCCTGAAGAACATACTTACAACTATGTTTTGTTATCTTACAGGCCAAAATGTATGGATCATTTGAAGGTTCTAGCACCCTTCCTACAAACACCAGTGCAGCAGCCCTCAACTCTGCTACAAATGGGACTAATATATTTTTCCAGGGTTTGCAGCTGGTGCAGCGACTCAAATTGTTGATCATCCTGTTGTACACAGGTGTGGTCATTATTGGGATGGTAGGTAACTGTCTCCTGGTCCATGTCATTCTGCATGTCAAGAAGATGCACAATGTCACCAATTTCCTCATTGGGAACCTAGCCCTTTCAGATGTGGCGATGTGCACCACATGCGTCCCACTTACTCTTGCCTATGTGTTTGAGCCACGGGGCTGGATTTTTGGCAGCACAATGTGCTATTTTGTCTACTTCATGCAGCCGGTGACTGTTTATGTGTCTATCTTCACCTTGGTCACCATTGCAATTGACCGGTACATTGTCATTATACACCCTCTGCGACGCCGTGTCTCCCTTCAGCTTAGTGCTTATATGATCCTATTTATCTGGATTTTGTCCTGCTGCTTAGCATTGCCAGCTATGGCACATACCTATTATGTGGAGCTGGATAAGCAAGGCATCATCCTATGTGAGGAGTTCTGGGGGCAGCAAGAGCACCAAAGACAAACCTATGCTTTGTGCCTGCTGCTCATTACTTATTTTTTTCCTTTGCTGGCCATCCTCATTTCCTACATCAAGATCTCCCTCAAACTAAAAAACAGGGTGATGCCAGGAAGTGTCACTAAAAACCAGGCAGACTGGGACAGAGCCAGGAGGAAGAGAACCTTCTGTTTGTTGGTCATGGTAGTTGTGGTCTTTGGAGTTTGCTGGCTTCCCCTTCACGCCTTCAACTTTATCCGAGACATTAACATCAATGCAATTGATGCTTATTATTTCAGCCTTATCCAACTGGTTTGCCATTGGTTTGCTATGAGTTCTGTCTGTTATAATCCCTTTATATATGCCTGGCTTCACGATAGCTTTAGGGAAGAGCTTAAAAAATTACTTGTCTGGCCCAGGAGAGTAGTTCCCTCTGGGCAAAGTGCAACTGTAAGTGTGGTTATCTGATCAATAAGTGCACCTGGTCTCATGACAGACAAGAGTTTAATGTTGAATGTTAATGTTGAAAACAGCAGTATTTTTGTGTTGAAAATAACAGCCAAACCCTGCTACAAAAAGCAAAGCAAAGCAAACAAAAGGAGGCTCTGTAAAACAAACACACAAACAAAAGGCAACCTGTCAAGCACAAAGAATCAGGACTATTCACGAAGGTTGCAGCACAAATGATTTATTGAACCCTCTGCACAAGAATCTGGTTAACTAATGGTCAGCAAACATCTATAGAGATTCTCAGTTGTCCAGGTCATGGCTGCCCAAAGGTGCTTTTCAGAAGGCAATTGGACTTTTTTAGTTTTCTTTTTTTTTATCTCCCCGAAGAAGTTTCTTGGTTGAAAAACAAAACATTTTCAAGAAAAAAAAAATGAAGAAAGTCCAATTGCCTTTTGAAAAGCATCTTTGGGATAATGGTCAGCCCTATGTTTGTTTTAAATAAAGGTCAGGGGGATTCAAGGAAAATTGGACTTGGATCTCTTGTGAACTCTAAACTGATGACATGTTTCACTCTCCACCCCAGATCTGTCTTGTTCTTTTCCAGCACAACCAAGAAAATATTCATATGCAAACCTGGCAGTGGGGAGCAAATGAGATTAAAATGTATTTTTAACAAATTCATTTTGGTATCCGTGAAAGTCTCTGGCAGTAGAATTTGTTCTTTCCTTGATGTATGAAAATATTTTGCTGCATTACAAGAGTGGTTAATGTTTTACTGAAAACATTGCAGATATTATGTACAGCACATTATATAAGTAGCACTGTGCACCTGTTAAAATTGTATTTCATGGCACATATTATAGCTCCCTCCTTTTCTATAAGTCATTGAAATCTTTCCTGCTAAATTTTTGTAATATTTATAGTTGCTTGGAAACGCTGAATTCATCTCCCACTTCATCAGATCTATACATCAAGAAATGCTAGTTATGGAAGCTATACAAACATGGTTAACTGAATATTAAAATGCATTCAACTAATGTAAAATATTATGTGAGTGGTTCGGGAATACAACATTAAAACATCTTCAAACTGTTAAGAAAGATAATACGTGTCAGCTCTGTGAATTGTCACTATTTATTTTACATAATTTATACTTTAATATATTTGTCACAATCCATAAGTTTGGCATTCTATTTCTTTGATGTTACAATTTCATTCCCCCGTCCATATCTATGTGCAAATACATTTCCCCAAATCATGAGCATGCTTCAGGGATACGATGAAGTAGAACTTGACCACATAAAATAAAACTTAAGTCACAATAAATATATTAGTCTTTGAGGTGTCACGTTCTTTTTGTGTGAACAAACTTACACAATTTTATCCTTCCTGAAAGAAGGTGTTGACTTAATATTGAACAGAAACATGGGAAGCATCCATTCCAATGCTCTGGGAGTGATGATGAATTGCTATATCTTAATCAAACTGTTTGCTGCCATCTATTGACCAACTGACTTTTTACTATACAGATTCAGCAGCTACAGGTTTTATAAAGACATTGCATGATGGTTGCAACAATGTCTGAATAATTTTAAAGAAATAGATCCTCCTAGACTTGTACTGTTGACCATATTTATAAAAGACCTGGATGTGAGGTTAGAAAATATAATTACTAAATTTGCAGGTGACACAAAGATAGATGATAGTACCAAGACTTGGAGGATTTTAAGAAGCTGAATTATTTTGCCAAAACTCCAGCAAAATAAATTTCAGAAGAGGCAAATGTCATCTGTATTTGGCAGAAAAAAATCAATGGCATAAATATAGGATGAAGTGTCCATATTGGGCAAGTGGAAACAAACCTGGATGTCTTGGTGGATTGCAAATGGAAAATGAAACAACAGGATGATGTAGCTGCAAGGAGGAGAGAGGAGAGGAGGAAAGGAAAGAAGGAAAGGAAAGGAAAGGAAAGGAAAGGAAAGGAAAGGAAAAGAGGAAAGGAAAGGGGAGTAGAGAAGAGTAGAGTAAAGTAGAGTAGAAGAAAGGAAAAGGAAAAAGAAAAGGAAAAGGAAAAGGAAAGGAAATCCTAGACTGCATCAACAGAAAAATAATATTAACATCTCCATTCCAGACTAGTCAAATTGCACGTAGAATAGTGTGTTCATTTCTGGATACCACATTTATGAAAGATATTGACCAACTGGACTTTTTCTAGAAGACAATAGGAATGGTTGGAGGCACCATATCTGTTTAACCAGGAGAAAAGAGGACTGCAGGGAGACATTACAGCTGTCTGTCAGTATCTGAAGAGCTGACAGGTAAAACACGAGGCAGAATTATTCAGAATTGTTCCATAAGGCAGAACAATAAACAATGAGTTTAAGTCACAGAGAAGTAGACTTTGGTTGGACATCAGGAAAATGTTCTTAAAGATTAAAGCTATTCAGACATCCTTGGAATAGGCTGACTTGGAGGTGATGAGTTTTCATTAGCTGGAAGATGATAGATATTCAATGATGGGGAATGCTGTAATGCAGTGGGCCTCAACCTTTTGGGCACCAGGGACCGGTTCCATGGAGAAAGGTTATTCTGTGGACCGGATGGGGAGTAGTTTTGCATGCTGCCTGCATCCTGCGGATGAAGCTTTCCATGTTGCTGGCATGCCATGGATCGGTTCCGGTCTATGGACCGGGGGAAGGGGATCCCTGCTGTAGTAGATTCCTGCAATGGATTGTGAGTTTGACTAGGGGTTCTCCAAGGCAGGTTGGGGAATTCTGGGAGTTGAAGTCCGCCAGGCTTAAAGTTGAAGAGGTTCGGGACCTCTTCTCCAAGGTATCTTTTTACATTTACATTCTATGATTTTATGGTTAATCACCTTGAACAGATACAACAAATTATGTATACATATTTACAAATCACAGTTTTAAATTTTGGATTGATGCCTTCCTCCCTGAAAACAGAACTCCATCTCAAGTTTTCAGAATTAGTTTTACTATTCACTCAATTACTCAAGCATTAGGTGAGAATTTATTATTTATATTTACCCTGCAGCTGGTAAATCCACCAATTCAATTCTGATGAAAACACTATTTAACGTTGAATTGGAACAGAAAAAAACATGTTATGCTGTTCTGTTTTATAAGAACTTTTGATTTATAATGAATCAAAATTTTAATTCTTTCAAACATTGTGCATTTCTAGCAGGGGTGGGTTCTACTTACCTTTACTACTGGTTTGCAACGGGAACACGCGTGTGCAGAAGCTTCTGCGCATGCGCAGATCATCCAATATGACTTTGGGTGGGTGGGCGGAGCCTCCCGCCACTTTTACTACCAGTTCTAAAGAAGCGGACAGAACCAGGAGCAACCCACCACTGATTGCCAGGTCTGGGGAAAACATGCACATGTCTTGGCGTGTTTCTCAAAAAATTAGCAGAATTTTAATTTCATGGTTATAACAACAACAAAAAAAAATTAATGCCTTGGTCAGGAGTTTTTAAAACCAGAGCCATGCACATTCCACTGATTAGTTTGAAAAAAATATGCCAAGCTTTCCAATCTCAGTTGGTTTTTGTTGGTTATTTATCTTATTTATGTAAACCATGAGTTTATATTTATGACACTACAAAGGATGAGTTAATCTCTGAACAATGATAAAACAAACTGATGGTATTTATTGATGCAAAACAAGGAATTTAAATTCAAAACAAGTTAGCTTGGAATAATTAGCAAAGCTCTGAATATGATTATACTTAAGGGCTATACAATTATTTCCTCTGGTGGTCAACATTTGGTGATAACTAAATAGATTTTGGTGCAGCTGTTCTCCGAGAAGATAATTTAAGTGCTTTCACTGGAAGCTGGAAAGAGAAAATACAGAATTAGCTATTAGAATAACAAAGCCTACTTTGAATATTTATTTTACTGGAATCATTTTCCAGCAAAGAATGTTAGAAACAGCAAAAGAAGAGAGCAGAGAATAAATAAAATACCAAACTATCTGGCATCATGTAACTAAATCTCTGTGCTCATGTGATTATTTGAAATGAAATTTTCAGTCTGACTACTATTATATTCATATGCTATTCTACTATATTCATAACATAACTCATAATATTGCTTATTCCTTGGCAGTATAAATACAGATAACATACAAGTTAAGCAGATGAGGGACTTCATTTTCCAAACTTAATGCAACATACTAAACTCTGGCAGAACCAACAAACACCCATGGCACACCTATAGTTAAATATGATTCAATATAACTCACAACTGCAAGGAAGATTTTTCAATCTCTATGTAGCTGAGTCCCTCTAGTGGTGATAATATTTTTTTACTACTTCATCCTTTTAGCAACATTCCTGTTCTAAAAAGTCAGCAGCATCAAAGCTCCTCACTCTGTTTCAGGACTGCAAGCAGGAAACTCAGCTCCGGGTTGAGCTCAGATGTTCTCATTGAGAAAGTATCTCAGAGATGGCTTGCCAACCAAGAGAGAAAAGAGAGATTCACAGACTTTCCTGAAGGCACGCAACAAATGGAGAGAGATCCCTCCTCCCAAATTCATTTTGAGTATATAGGGAAGCCTGCAAACAACCTTCAGTCTGTGTATTTTAATTCACCAAGTGCAGCTTGCTTACTTTCTCCCTCCCTCTTGCTGTTAACCAGCAGCTCTAACTGGTTATGGATTTGAAAATCAAATGGGATTAAGAAGAAGAAGAAGATGCAGAATGACATCGAACTTCTGGAGAGAACAGCTGTAAGTATAGTTCTTAGTGCAATAATGATTTTCTCAGCTGCATGCTTTTAAAGGGACAGAGTTAGATTTATGTGGAAGAAAAGAGAGGGTCCTGGCAGATTGATTGTATTTTATTATTCCTACGTGTAAGGAAGCGTCTACTGAGGCTCACTTCTGCTTCTTCTGCTTCTTCTTCTTCATTTTTTTTTTTTTTGCAGATGAATACATGCAAATGTCAGGTGGCCAAACTCAAGGTAAAATCTGTCCATCATCCCAAGATGATTTAGACAAAAATTAATGCATATGTGCTCAGATTAATTTTATTGCCAAGGAAATTGTAACAGTGGAAAAAGGCAATGGAACCAGCAAATCTGACCTCTCAGAGCCTTCTTTCTGCAATTCAGAGCAACACCAGCAACGTCTTCCTGGGGCTCCAGCTTGTCCAGTTCTTCAAGCCTCTCATTATTCCTTGCTACTCTCTGGTGGTCTTTGTTGGCGTCATTGGGAATTATCTCCTTATTTATGTTATCTGCAAGACTAAAAAAATGCACAATGTCACCAATTTCCTTGTGGGCAACTTGGCATTCTCAGACATGCTAATGTGTGCCACATGTGTACCCCTGACATTGGCATATGCCTTTGAACCCAGAGGGTGGATCTACGGACGCTTCATGTGTTACTTTGTGTTCCTGATGCAGCCGGTCACTGTATTTGTGTCTGTTTTCACCCTGACTGTCATTGCTGTAGACAGGTACTTCGCCATGGTTTATCCCCTTCAGAGGAGACTGACAATATCCATCTGTGTGTATATCCTGGCTGCTATTTGGCTGTTGAGTTGCATACTAGCTGCCCCAGCCTTGGTCTGTACTTACCATGCAGAATTTCCAGAGCTGGACTTCTCCATCTGTGAAGAATTTTGGTTCCACAGGAAGAGGGATCGCTTAGCTTATGCCTACAGCACCCTCATCTTCACCTATGTTCTGCCCTTAACGGTCATCTCTGTCTCCTACCTGAGGATCTCAGTCAAGCTGAAAAACCGAATCGTTCCTGGTAATGTTACCCAGAGCCAAGCTGAGTGCGACCGAGCTAAGCGGAGGAAGACTTTTCGTCTGCTCGTCTTGGTGGTCACAGCCTTTGGAGTTTGCTGGCTGCCGCTGCATCTCTTCAATGTCATCAAAGATGTTGAGATCAGACTGATAGACAAGCAATACTTCAACCTTATTCAGCTGATTTGCCATTGGTTTGCAATGATGTCTGCTTGTACAAATGCTTTCCTTTATGCCTGGCTACACGATCGGTTTAGGGGGGAGCTCAAGAAAATGTTTGCTTGGAGGCAGAAAAAGATAGCACCTGCCACAAACTGCATTGCGGCTAGCATGGCTTTGTAAGCGTGGGGTTCCTTCTCGTTTCTCTACCTTTTGCTATGCTCTTTACCTGATGCGAAAGTTTAAGCAAACCCAGATGATACGGCACAAAACAGTTCTTCTCTTAAACACGAATCAATTGTACCAATATAGCGCTAGGTTATAGGCTTTCTTACTTAGCACAATATACTCATCATAACTGCTATTTCAACATTGTGGCTTATTGCGGTAAAATATCACATTTGTGTGTACAGGGGAAAAACATAGGAGAAACAGAATATGAATTTTGTGAGGGCTGGGGAAAAAAAGAGAGGAATTGCAACGAGTAAGAAGGAAACCTGAAAAAATACCCCAACTGCTGACTCCATATAAGCCATGCCATGTTACAGGATGACTTAACTGGACTGCGATGTGGGGGAGATGGTGGTCTTATGGGTACATATTTTGCATGTATATATCTAAGGAGAGGGTGGGTACATTTCCATAAATGTGAAAAAAAAACCAATTATAAAACATTTAAGTGAATGTTTTCACTTAAATATGTTTGATGGGAGAAATATTTCTCCCATCATGAATTTTAAAGAACCATAGATATTGTTCTTAAAGCACAAAACCTCATGTGTGTTTAGCTTCATCAAGGTAGTTTTTCAATCAGCTGCTCTAAGACAAATTTATTCTAATGCATAAGTGAGTGGACTCTTTTTTACCAGGTGCCTTATTTTTAAAATATTCCTAATTTTATCTACTAAAGGCTGGGCTGGGATGAGTGGGATAGGAATGAGCTGTGCCTGGATGGAAACTAGGAGATTTGAGGGAAATTCCTTGGCTTGGATTCATTTAATTGCAAGAGCTGTTGTCCTGACTTTGCTGTGTAACATGTAGTCTTGTTGGGCCTATGACAATACCCTTCTGTAAAATTCTTTGAAGCTTCCTATAAAAAAAAGTCTCTGGCACCACCAGAACCTGATCACTTCTTTGCTTCCGACTTTCTCTGTTTTTGTCTGTTTATTTTTGTTTCTAATTAGAGGATTTATATTGCCCATCTCAACTTCAGCAACAACTCAGCTAACTGATTTTCTTCATGGACGACTCCTGAATCACAATATAGTGGTTTCTCTGCCACAATTCTGTTGTTCTACCACTTATGTTACAGTCTGGGCTATTTCTAAAGAATATCATTTTAGCATGCTTTCATTCCCCAAATTACATGCAGTGGAGAGACAGGTATTAGGCAGTGGTGGGTTTCAATTTTTTTTTTACTACCGGTTCTGTGGGCGTGGTTTGGTGGGCATGGCATGGCTTGGTGGATGTGGCTTGGTGAGTGTGGCTTCGTGGGTGTGGCAGGGGAAGAATACTGTAAAATCTCCACTCCCTCCCCACTCCAGGGGAAGGTTACTGTAACATCCCCATTTCCTCCCGACCAGCTGGGACTTGGGAGGCAGAGAATAGATGGGGGTGGAGCCAGTCAGAATTTTTACTACCGGTTCTCCAAATTACTCAAAATTTCCACTACCGGTTCTCTAGGACTGGTCAGTACCTGCTGGTCAGCACCACTTCTGGTATTAGGTTTATTACTGTCATGTTATTGTCTTTAAAGCATTTGCTCTTACGATGACTCCTTCAACAAAAAAGTGAGTGGAAGAGAATTTGAAAACTGAATAAAATGCTGGACATGTTCTGTGTTAAGTTGAGCACCCAATAAATTTAATAAACAGTAATAATAGTTTGCCATATCGTCACCTTCTCCTGCCCATCCTTGTTTGCTTTGCCTTACTTTGAACTTCTTCAATCAATCATGTTCTTGACTTTCCAATTAGCAACCAAATTCTGGATTTCCCTGATTTTTGGACCAAATAGAAAAGTACAAAAATTACACATTTTCAAACACTAAAATTCAATGTTTTGTTAGAGTGGCTCTCAGTAGTTCCGTGCAAGACGCAAGCAAAACTCAGCAAACACAGTTCAGCTCTTTGCAAAATGCTGGTTTATTCACGTCAGCTTCCAGACACATGCTATGATTCGCAAAAACGAACGAAATCAGCGCTATGGATCCCTGATGGTGAGCGTTTAAATAGCCCTCCCGTTCATTACCTAAATTTCCTCCTTAATACCACACCCTTGTTATTAGTACCACACCCTCCCTCATCAGCGTATCGGGCTTCAGTGTGATCTGGAGCGTTCTTCTGCAGCAACATTCATGAACCGCCCTACACCCGTCGCACACGACACCTCCACCCCACACCCCGCACATGACCGCCTGCACCCAGTGCCACCATCACCCTGTGTGTATGTATATCGTATGTATGTTCCTTGCTGCTGTCATCGCGTGGTAGCGTTGTCGAGTGTGCTGTGAGGCTCGACAGTGGCATGCTTTTATTTTGTTTTAGTTGGCAGTTTCCCACAATCGGGATCTGTTATTTTTCTTGTTTTCTATCAATCACATAAAAAATTATTATATAAACACAGATTACTTGAGTTTCTCAAACTCCCTTCCTGAAAACCTTTATTTTGAAATGGATATCACATACATCATGTGTATACTGCTATTAGCTTATTGTTCCCAAGAAACACTATTTATTGACTCAGTTCCATTTAAAGAAACATTAATCTTTTTTTTCAGGATGAAAAGTATACTGATTTCCATACAGTTTCGGCTTCCTTCAAAATGCAATAGTTAGAAAGAATTACAAGAAAGAAAAGAAATCATTTAAAGCCACATGGAATACTAAGTATCACATATGGCAAAATTGCTAAGTTTCCAAATGAATTCAATATGATATATGATAACTGCAAACACCCTTTTTGACATTCCTTCATCTGGACGATTAATAGAAACATTAGCATTTGCTTTGAAAATCCTAATTAAAATAAAATTTTGTATGTACAATGCTGTTGTTACTTGGAAGTTAATGTTCATTCTGCAGTCATTGGCAAACATGGGTGGAATCCAAACTAATTGGTATATATACCATATGGAAAAAAACCTGAATTCATTGGGGAAAATCCAGTGTTTATAAAGGAAGCAATTTCTTGCAAACCATATACTGTTTCCTGATTAACTCTATTAATCCAGAACGATGCTCTACTTAGAGGCAATATAAACAATATTACTATCGATAACATGGCACAGAAGCGGCATATTTGAGGGATGATCTCTCTTCAGCTGTTTTTGTCTGTCCTTTATGATCTAACACCAAGTCCAGTCCATTAAGCACTGCTGTACTTAATGGACCAATTAGTTTTTCCTGTTGTGACATTTGTTTTGGAACAGCATTCTTCCAAGGTCTGGACAGCCCTACTCCTGATGTCCTTCAAGATAGCCCTGAAAATTAGAAGTTTTCTTAGACCAGGGTTTCTTAACTTTGGTAACTTTAAGATGCCAGGACTCTAACTCCCAAGATTCCCTCACCAGATTGCTCATCGGAATTCTGGGAGATGAAACCTGGACATTTGCTGGGGTCAAGAAACACCACCCTAATCTCTGGCCTAGAATAAATAGATAGATCTTCTGTGGAAGAGGTATATGCTGCTGTAGGAAGTCCTCTCCTAGGAAAATGAGATATTTTAGGAAATATTAAAAGGGCAGAATATTTCCCCTAAAGGGAGGCAGAAACTCAGCCCCCCCCACCTTTGTCAATGGGCCATTAAGGCCTAGGCCAGTCTATTCTACTTAACAAAGATCTACCTCCTTCAGTCAGAGCCATAGTAGGAATTGCCCAAAGCCCTTTCATTACATCATCACCCAGCAAGAGTCAACCAAGCCTGGGACTCAAAAGAAGACCTACAAAGTTACCCCTGTATGGCCCCACGGGAGTCTGACAACCAATCAGAATGCAAGCTCAAATTCAAAGTCCAACAGAGGGCATAAAACCCAGGCACTCTCAGCATCTCTGCCCTTTTTGCCCAGGATCTCAAGCCATGTAATCCTGTTCATCAATAAATCTTCTTTCCAAGCAACTTCCATGAATCCAGTGTATTTTTCCCCACTTGAAACTTAACCCAGAAGGATATTTCTTCCAACACTGCTTTGATGGCTGAGACTTTTTTTTTTTTTGCAAAAAAAAAAAAGACTTTGAAATGACTTTAAAAAAATATTGAAAAACCTGTCTTAGTTTTGCTTTAAATCCTTGTAAACTGGCCAGCATACTCATGAGTGACCAGCCTTAGAAAACAAACAAAAATGCAAAGAAGAATATGACTCTACCAAACTTGGATGCCCAGTCAGGGAAATTGACAAAAAGTTGCCTTTTCACTTGGCGATGTCAGATCATGGGAATGTGGCAGAAGAATGCCAAGTTCTTAAAGCCTTTTGTGGGTTTTTTTTGTGTGTGTGTTTAGCTCTTAAGCAAAAACAAAAAGTATGGAGAAAATTAAAAATGGGAGAGAAGAGAAGCTGGCAAATGTCGTGAAAGAGCAAAAAGAGTAACTCTAAGATTGATAGTCTATTGCAGGGTTTCTCAACCTTAGCAGCTTTACGATCTGCCGACTTCAACTAGAAGGCAAGTAAAAAATAGATTATTAAAACAAGCTGAGCCCATTGAGAAAATATATAATACATGTATTGTATTGTCTTTATATCTGTGTTTATATTTTAATAATAAAAAAAAATTTAAAAAAAAAGAGAGAAAATATATAATACAGAAAAAGAGCTGAGGGTTGTGGGGTGGAATCAATTCCTACCACCTAAGCTGGGAAAGAAAGCCTGTCTTAGAACCTGTGAACTATGGCAACCACAATAGAGCTGATTAGACATAAATGGTTCAGCAGTCTGACAACTTATGTCTATGGAGATTCTCAGTCATCCAGGTCATGGTTGTCCCAAAGGTGCTTTTTCAAGAGCCAACTGGACTTTCTGTTTTTTTCTTTGAAGGCATTTTGCTTCTCATGTAAGAAGAAGTTGAAGAAGCTTCTTGGATGAGAAGCAAAACATCTTCAAAGAAAAAAACAGAAAGTCCAGTTGGCTCTTGAAAAAGCACCTTTGGATCTGACAACTTATGTAAGGGGGCTTCCTAAGACAGAACTCATTATTTTGGTTATCTAATTTTCAAAGCACAACCAGCATTTAAAATACACACACACACACACATCCCCCAGATTCTTGGGCAGGTTTACTCTGCAAGCATCTCAATTTTGGTTTTTAATTTGTTAATATTTCTTTGTCCTTGGTTTTGCCTGTCTGAAAGCTGTAAAAAGTTTTGTTCTGGGATTTCAGAATAGATAATCTAAATCAGACTAAAACCAATCTGTCTACTCTATCCAGATTAAGATTTGTTACCAAATCAAACCAAGCCAAACCCCCTCAAGTATAATTGTATGACTTCTTTCTCTGGTAGTAATTAAATGCTGGTGATTTCAGTACTACGCATGGTTTCACTGCCATCTTGTGGCAATGAGAAATTATTTAGGTCAGAAACTGGTTTGCCAGATGCAAAATCAAATTAAAGACGTGAATCATTTTACATGGCTGGTGATTTTGGGGAGGTAGAGGACAAAGAGCTGATGGTCTTGTACTGGCCATTAATCATTCTGAGAATCTGGACACTTTCTCTCTTTTATCATGACCACAATATATGAAGTCAATTATGGTAAACTATTATTATACTTCAACCCCCAAATTCATCAGTGCTTTTTCTTGATTATATGACATGCATCAACTATGGTTCTTGTTGCTTGACCTCTTTTAAAACCATGTTGAATATCTAACATCTCCCTTTCCATGTAGGGCAAACAGATGTAATCACTGAAATTATTCGGGTGACCTTGATATGGAAGATAAACTCAGAGAAATATTCACCAGAGAGAGAGAGAGAGAGAGAAATTATAATAATAGTTTACATTAATTGTCTTCACATACACTAGATGAATATATTGTGGTAATGATAAAAAAAGATAAAGTATCCAGATTCTCAGAATGAAGTTTTATAGAAAAGAACATAGGAACCAGGACTCTGGGCTTAATTCTAATCACAAACTATTGCAAAGTTGCATTATATCTATAAAAATATGACATTGTCGTTAAATTTAATTATGTTCAAGGCCCAGAAGTACTAATTAAGCCAACACAATCACAGTTATTTTCCTATGAAGAAGATTCTAAGAATGAATGATCTAGTTAAGTGGGAAAATGAAGAAGGTCAAAGCTCTCCAGAACATTTTATTGTTACACAAACTACAATAATAGGAGCCCAGATAGAATGTGTACCATTAATCAGGAAAGGAATTAGTTTAAGAGATCATGAACATTGTTACCTCACAGTGCCAAGAAGGATCTTTCAGAAAACAAGGCTTTCTTCAGAAAGTTAAAGGATTATCTGAATGAGACATACATGACTGGATTAATAGTTCTTGAGACTCCCATCCTGGAAACCAAATAGCATTTGCAGGATATAAAATAGTAGGTTTGGGAAATCCATGACTTAGACAGCTCTACAAACTATGCTTCAATAATTTGCAAAGAGCAGTTGCACAATTTCTCACAATTTCCCAGAAGGAAGTAAGAGGAACAAGATCCATTAACTTCTGAATAGGTTTAGTGCACCTTGGGAATTTGCACACAATGTTTTTGCTCTCCAATGTCTCCAAAGTACACATGCAATTGTGTTCAGTGCTGCTGTTTCATAACAGTGAGATCACCATGAGTTAGTCCAGTTAAAAGCAGAAGAATGCAAACACTGCCATTAAATTTGGGCCCTGCTCTCAGAATTTCTGTGAATTGTGGAGAAGCAATCAACTACCCTTCCAAACTCTGAATACCAAAAACAAAGTAAAAACAAACAAATAAATGAAACATCCATTTTGCAATGAGCTGATATCCTAACAATAACGATTTATTTAATATGTTTAAAGGAGACACCCCTCCCTTATTTCATTGAAGGCGCAAAAAAAACCACCTGAAGAGGCGACACCACCATGCCAACCAATTTGCAATCAACTAACTTCTTCAATATTCCTGTTTTGCATAAAGTTTATTTGGATTAATGGTGGCAATAAATGCTTGTGTTTGAAAATGGCTTCAGTGATAGATAGCAACAGAGCTTTTGCAAAACAGAAACATCAACATAGCATACTTTGCAAAAGTAAATGCTTTTTCACTAAAGTTACAGTCATCTACAAGGGTCAACAAGCACATAAGTAGGAGGAATCCAGCAGATGATCTCCTCTGCCTCCTCCTCCTCCTCCCTAACAAAAGCTCATATTTGGTTTCAGGGCCCTGCATTCTACAGTCATTTTGGCTGGTTTTCAATTGACAGCTGGCTCACTTTGACTAGTATAGAGGCATCTACCCATTTATTGCCGCACTTAATTTTCGGTAACTGAGTAGGCATTACATGAATCCTTATTTCTGTGAGTTTACCAGGCTGGAAGAGTGATGTTCCTCTTTGTAAAAAATGAAAGGTCATGAGAATTAGTGATATAGCTGCCTTCTAAAAAAGAAAATGTCAATGTTCCAGTCAATTTAGCCTGAAAACGATCATCAAATCTTCCAGTAGTTTCTTGATGCTTTTGTCTAAAGTGAGTACATTTCAGCTGCTAACAAGTGTTTATGACTATATTTTCTACTGTTTTTACTACTCCAACACTATTTTGTGTACTGCATGGGATGTTTCTGCTTGCAGCCATTTGCAGCATTATGACCCCCATAGAGCATAGAGTAGTCTGGAATATATAGAATAGTGCCAAATTCACAAAACTTCTGACTGTTTATGAACACAGGTCTACCAATTGTTTTTGAAGACCTGCATTCCTATGTAATCAATCAATCAACCAATCAATCAATCAATTAATCAATATTTTAGCTGACAGGAAGAAGCAGAATGGACTTCTTTCAATGTTCCTGTGACCTTGGTCCCTTTCCAGATTGCAGAATGCCAGCTGGGATATTTGTGTGTGTCCTGTGTCAGTTCTCCCCAAAAAAGCATGTTCACTTGGGCAATTTGAAAGATAACTCAATTCTCCATCTCAAGCACAAATCAGGATTCCTCCATCTTTGTTCCATAACACATATATATTTTATATTATAAACAACATGTTGTACCATAGTGTCATCTGCTTTGAATCAAATTATATATAATAGTCAATTGATTAACATGCTACTCCTGTTCAGTTCGTTATCTTTACCAATGAATAGGTGAGGGAGGAAGTAATATCCCTAGACTCTGATTCAGATCAGGAGCACCTGATAATGTTACTGCATATTACTGATAATCTTCTGTTTTAGTGTACACAGTTTATTGAGCCAGTTTGGTGGTTGAAGTAGAAGGCTAGAAACTTTTGAGACTTGTGAGTTTTAGTCTCATCTTAGATATGAAAGCTACCTGGGTGACTTTGGGCCACATAGACTCTCTCAGCTGGAAGAAGCAGGCAGTGACAAAGCACTTCCCCAAAATCATGCCAAGAAAGCTGCATTCAAGAACTTGCCCAAGCAGATATCAGTAAATTAGCACAGACTCAAAGACACATATTCTCTCTTCCTCTTCCTCTTCCTCTTCCTCTTTCTCTTTCTCTCACTCACACACACAGACACACCAGTCTATTAAAACCACATGAACTAAAACTACTAATTCTGTGAAAAGTGGCAGTTTTTCAGTGAGGTGTGGTTATTTCCTGGCTAATTTGCATGGATGTCTTTTTCAGAAAGTGATGAGAAAATGCTGAACTAGTCCCACAGTCATTCTACACCTGAAGTTGATTTCTAATCTAATCAATTTCTAATCTAAAAAGAAAAGACTTCTCTGCTTACTCGATCTAAGTGATCATTTAGTAATGCCTTTAGCAAACTGAAAGATCTTATCTTAAGGCCTTTTCAAAGCTCCATCCTCAAAGAGATCTCTGAAATATTAGGAATTAAGCTGAGACTAAAGCAAGATTCAGGCACAAACATTCTCACAGCAGCCTTTCATATAGCTTAGTTTAAAAGGTATATTTCAGTGTTGACGAACCTTTTCATCATCAAGTGCCAAAACGAGAGCATGCACGCATGAGCACACACATGTGTGCTGGAAACTGGAAGAGCTGGTCTTTATGTACACATGCACACCAGAAACCTGAAGACCAGGTGGCCGGTGTGCATGAGTACTCCGGAAACCAGAAGATCATCTTTCCAGTGTGCAGATCAGTGGTGGGTTGCCCCCAGTTTGGACCGGTTCGCAAGAACCGGTAGTAAAATTGGCAAGAGGCCCCACCCACTGCCCCAGATGTCATCATCGGCAATCTGCGCATGCGCAGAAAGCGCGTACGCAGAAGCAAGGTGCATGTGCTTGCTTCATTTGCGCATGCGCGCAATCCTGTTGCGAACCAGTAGTAAAGGTAAGTAGAACCCACCCCTGGTGCACATGTGTACCGGGGATCTGCTCTTCTGGTTTCCAGCACTCCCGCATGCATGAAGACCAGCTGGCCGGTGCACTGGAACCCTGAAGAGCAATGGGTGACAGCTCACGTGCCCGGAGAGATGGCTCTGTGTGCTACTTCCGGCACTTGTGCCATAAGTTCACCATCACGGGTATATTTTTTCCTTCCAGTGTTTTCTCATCATTTTCTGCAAAAAACCATCCATACAAATCAGTTCAGAAATAACTATACCTAATTGAAAAAGCTGCCACTTTCCAGATAGAACATTGTCCTGTTGTTGCTTACAATAAGTTGCTTGCAAAAATCTTCTTCAGGTTCGGTGGTATGTAAATATTAGCCTGCCAACAAATGCCTGAAAAATTGGAATAGGACAATTCACAGCGGCAACTTGCCGTGGACAACTTGCAATGGTCAACTCACCTCAGCCAATTTGCCATGGCCATCTTACTGTGGGACAACTCACCATGGCCAACTCTCCATGGGACAACTTGCTGTGGGACAACTCAACAATTCAATTTAATTATTTTAAATAATTTTAAAAAATATTTTAATTTTTGTCATTTGCATTTCATTTTATCCCTCCTTTGGCATCCTTTAATTATTTCTTCAATATTAGTGAAACTTTTGTCCTGCACCATGTTGGCCATGGTGAGTTGTCCTGTGGTGAATTGACCACAATGAGTTGGCACAAGAAGTTGGCTGCGGTGAGTTGTCATGGACCAGAGTTGTCAAACTCGTGTCGTCGTGGTGGAGTCATGTGACACATTGGGACTTTTTCCCCCTTCGCTAAACTGGGTGTGGGGGTGGCCAGCGCATGATGCATCTGGCCTGTGGGCCAGGAGTTTGACAGTCCTGTCATAGACCCTCTGAGAAATGCCTAGAATTACTAAAAATACTCATTCTGGTCTTTATTTAGTGTTGCTTCCCAATGTGCATTGTTCTTAGAGATTGGCTATCAGATGACTTTCTTGGATTAGAGTGCTTAGGTTGATTACAATCCAGTTCCTCCATGGCAGTAACGCCATGCCAGGCTGAACATGCTTCCCAGTTTTTCCTTTTTCCTCCTACCTGTGAGTCTTATTAACTATCAATCCCTTGAGAGTGTGTGATTTTAATCAGTGATTTGTTCATCCCCCGACTTTTGTTTTATTGATTTAGAAGCTCTTTAGAGCTGTATCATTATTACCAGCATTTTTTTCTCCACAGGGGAAAAACAGTAGTTTGTTAATTGTGTGCTATACACTGTTTGAAGTTAACAGTGTGTTTTAGAGCTACAGTAGGTAAGAGAAATGACATATTCATGCAAGGCTGACATAAATAGTTGTGAAATATAATTATTGTGGAGATGGGATATATAGGTAACAGAGGATGCTTTCTGCTGCTCTCCAACATCATTGAAAATATTACTGCTCTGTTTTGGTTTGGTCACAAAACTTAATGGCCAATTCCAGTACAGGTAGTTCTCAACCTATGACCATCTTTGGGACAGGAATCTTGGTCGTTCAGCAAAGCGGTAGTTAAGCGAAGTATCATATGATTGTTTCATTCAACGACCATAATCCTGGCACTCCTTCCAGTCTTGGTGCCGTACCAAAAGAGCCTTGGTAGTACAGGGGTTTAAGGCACCCTGTTATTAAGCTGATTATTAAGACCAGCTGCCTGCAATTACTGCAGGATTCGAATCTCGCCAAGGCTCAAGGTTGACTCAGCCTTCCATCCTTTCTAAGGTAGGTGAAATGAGGACCCAGTTTGTGGGGGCAATAAGCTGACTTTGTATAAAATATACAAAAGGATGAAGGCTATTGCTGAGCACATTGTAAGCCGCCCTGAGTCTCCGGAGAAGGGCGGCATATAAATCAAATTAAAAATAAATAAATAAATAAATAAATAAAAAAAGCCTTGGATGACACTTACAAAATCTGCATGTTGACAATATTTCCATCCGACAACCACAAATGTTGCACTGCTTGGATTTGCACATGATTATGAGCTATCAAGTCAGTGTAAATTCTTAGCTTGATCAGTTCCCAATCTGCCCCTTCAGATCTACAAACAGCGTATTCATCACCACTGCAATTGAATCAATTCACCTTGCTGTCTTCCTTTTCTCTTTTCGTCCACCTTTCCCGGTATTATAGATTTCTCTAGAGAGCTAGGTCTTGACATCATGTGTTCAAAAATATGATAATTTGAGCCTGGTCAGTTATGGCACAAGTGAATTGCTTTGTTTTATGATCCGTTTGTTTAATTTTTTTTTTTTGGCTCTGCAGTGCTCTTAGGAGTCTTACGAATATTATGAGCCTAATATAATTTGACATGTGTGTCATATATTATGGTTCCTGTTTTTAATATGCTAATATGCTATAACTTTCACTAAAATAAACACATCATTCTTTGGACTGTGATGGAAATCGTCAGGCATGAAAAACCATGGCCACACATTAAGTGATTGCTTACATCCCATGCATAGGAATCATGTCCGCTAATGGTCAGCATCTGGTTAGAGTTAGATAAGTGGCAACAGCTATCAAGAGAGGTTCTACTTTGTTTATGGCTACGTAACAATGTTCACACATATACACATATAATTGCTTTCAAAAGAAATTAAAAAAATCCCAACAACTCTGTAGGCCTAAGGAATTTTACAGTCTAGCTGTGATCTTCTGATTTGTTTGTTTGAAATAGAAGGATCAATGAGATTTATAAAAGAAGTTGTCACTATATGTAATGGAAGACAGAAAAGGCCTTGGGAGGCAGGGTAAAAAGATGCTATCTAGGGAACAGTCAGATGAGAGACATCACAGCCCACAGTTGCACAATGGGTGAAAAGGGGGCTCAAAAGGGATCCTCCTAAATTCTTGAGCTGAAAAGGTGAAGGATGCAGAATATTATTTTCAGACTTGTGAAATTCTGTTAATGTCGCTTTACATTAAATTAGAATTACTGTACTTTTCGGAGTATAAGATGCACTTCCAACCCCTCCCCAAAGAGGGTGGAAATGTTGGTGCGTCTTATACAGGAGCCTGAGTGGCGTAGGAGGCTAATGCCTCCTACTAAGGCAGCATTTAACATCCAGCTGCCTGCAATTACTGCGAGTTCAATTCTCACCAGGCTCAAGGTCGACTCAGCCTTCCATCCTTTCTAAGGTGGGTAAAATGATGACTCGGTTTGTGGGGGCAATAAGCTGACTTTGTATAAAATATACAAAAGTATGAAGGCTATTGCTTAACGCCTTATAAACAGCCCCGAGTCTCCGGAGAAGGGCAGCATATAAAAATAAAATAAAATAAAATAAAATAAAATAAAATAAAATAAAATAAAATAAAATAAAATAAAATAAATAAATAAATAAATACATACATACATACATACATACATACATACATACATACATACATACATACACCAAATACAGCCATTTTTGGCCTCCCGAAGCCCCGCCCCACCCATCCTGTTTTTGTGAATAATGGGCGCACAGAGGCTTTGGGAGGCCTGCAGATTGCTCCTGGGGGCCGGGGAGGGCAAAAACTTTTTTTTCTTACTTATCTCTTCAAAATCTTGGTGCGTCTTATACACCGGTGCATCTTATAGTCAGAGAAATACGGTACCTTGTCTGACTATGTTTTCTGCCTGGTATACCCGTTAAGGCTGACACTCTGTTTTTCCAGATCTATGTGTTGGATTTGCTATAGGAGAAGTTTAAAATATACAAAAGTTCTACCATTTTCAATAAAGTACATGTGGGATTGGGGAAATATGTCAGAAGCACATATTTTTCACGATACATCATGTGATAATTAAGAGATCGCGCTCCTGCTTTATTTACATGAAATTTGTCTTGCTTCCAGGAAATCATAATTTTATAAATTTAGCTATGAATATCTAAATTTTATTAGCACATACAAAGTTAATTGATGATGAGGATTGATAATTGAGCAGTGCAATTATAAATACATCATTTAGAAGTATGTTCAACTGGGATCAGTGAAACTTAGTTCTAGGAAAATGTGCATAAGATTTTAGCGACAGGTATTTATGATTTTATTTATGCACTTGTGGGGTTTCAGGACTCCACAAAATTTTGTGCCTGAGTTTGTGGCACTGGAATAATGATAAGCATTTCTATTGATTGTTATTTCATTATTCTTGGCTTTTATGTGTTTTTATTTCATATGATGCATTTTCTTTTTATCTGTTTTATGGTAAGCCATCCAGAGTCTTATATTTGAATTGGGCAGAAATAACAAACATATAAATTAAAAAAATAAGATGGGAAATGGACCAGAATTCAGCAACAGAGCACTTGCCCTTTAGACAGATATTCACAAATACATACTTGGATAATTTTTTGGAATGTCAGATAACAGGTAATGGAAAAGTTCACTTCCTGCTCTCTTGAGAACAGTTGCCCGTTAAAACAGTGCAAAGCCTTAAAAAAGGTGCTGCAAATAATATGTTGGTGCAAGCAAACACAGATTTAAAGCAGCTGTGTGTTTTGGGTTATCTTCTGGGTTTAGCTAACCAGATTAGCTGAGTTATCTTCTGGGCTTTCCATCAGCTGCCTATCAGAGCAAATCAGTTTCTGGCCATTAGCATTATTGGTTTGGAATGATTGTAACTCAACATTTCTTGAAGGCTATAATTTGACCAGTTCTGGAACAGTAAGTCTTGATTTGGATGGATCAATAACCAGTCCTGTAGAAAGTTGTATCCCGTATCCATAAATGATCAGTGTGAACGATATATAGGTACATAATAAGTGGATAAATAATTGTAATTCTTAAAAAAAGAAGTAGTGTGTCCAAATCAAAAAGAAGAGACTGGGCTCTTGACGCTTTCCCTGGTACAGAAAGAAAAGGAAGAGGAGGTCAATTTATACTTTTAGAGCAACCAGCAAGGAGGGAGTCAGTACTTCCTTCTCCTGGGAGTGCTGTAAAGTTGGTGAGTTAGAATGTTTGTGGGTTGAAGATGGAAAAACTGCTCAATCAGATTTTGTGCGGAGAATATTTGTGAGTTTTCCGTTTTCATGATACATCAGAGACATATATAATAGAAGCAGTCAATACAAGACTGAGAAATTCTGGCAGCCTCTGGGCAAATCTCTTTCTCATCAACAAAACAGGTATCACGGAGAGAATACTTGTGGGAAGTGAACTGTCCTAGTACCTGACTTGATATTAATATAGGTCGTAACTTAAATATATGAACAAACTTTTTCCCTTGTAAACATTTCCCTTGTCCAGTTGCGTCTGGCTCTAGGCAGCAGGCTCATCTCCATTTCTTAGCTGAGGGAGCTAGCATTGTCAGAGGATTTTTCCATGGTCATGTGGCTAGAATGACTATAAGACAAGGTGCATGGAAAGCTGTCACTTTCCCACTGAAGTGGTATCTGTTTATCTACTTCCTTTCAAACTGGTAGGTGGGCAGGAGCTCACCCCTTTGCATGGCACTGGGATCTTGAATCTGGGCTGTCCAGCTGACAAGCTCAGAGTCTTTAACCACTGAGCCATCACGTCCTCACTTTTTTTTTCATTGTAAGGAATTCTTTATATGATTCTCTCAACATGGAGGCTCATTAGGTACATACAGTGATACCACCAGATAAAATTTATGAAGTGGTGCACAGATTCATCTAAAGCCTTTATCATTCATCTAGATTTACATACGAGCCGTCTCTCAATTTACACATGCTTTTTTTTTTTTTTGGCCTTCAAATTAGTTTTGACTCCTGATGACTGCTGGACAAATCCCTGCAGTTTTCTTGGCAAGGTTTTTTTGTAAATGGGTTTCCACTAACTGTTTCATTGGTTTTTGCTTAAGGTGGGACTAGAACTCACAATCACTCATGCTCTAGCCTAATGCCTTTAACTACTACACAAAATTAGTTCTCTTCCACAGTGTAAAGCAGGGGGTTCTCAAACTTTTTCTTTCATTATCCCAAACTGCTTACCAGAAAGTACTTTTTAACCTAATGTAGATAAAATACTTTAAGTCAGTTTAAATGTCCTTGTTGTGATTGGTAATGGTTTCGTCAAAATCATTTTTACCCAGTTATGGGTTATTTACCCAGATGGGAAGCTCTGGTGTTAAGGAATAATTATTGAAACATTATGTTCAATAATTATACTAAATCAGGTCTGGTTACAGGGCTTATTCAGCATCATGCCTATTCAGCATAGTTACTGAAATTTCAGCATCATGGCAGGGCCTTCTTGAACTGATATTTCAAAGCCCTAACCCTTTCAAACTTCTTACAGTATGATAGCACAATATGGCGTCAAAGCAGATGCATTGTGAAATGGCAATTCTTCATCATCCCTTACTATCAAGACATCAGCTGGCCTTGGTTAGAGTGCAGTAGTGGGGGCGCTATTTGTAAACCTGTTCCAGAAGGCATCCATAGGTCCTTTAGCAGATCTAGAATCCACAGCTACTCAAATCAAGCAACTTATCAGGACTTGAGAAGCAGCAGTAGGATCTACCTTTGAAATTTGAGATTTTGGAGGAAGAAGGAATGCAGGTTGTGAAACTTTCAGGTAAAGACTTCCAGACATCCTGAAAAAGCAGCCATCTAAAGACTGAGAAGCATGCTTCTCTCTCACTCTGCATGGAACTCATTTCCATCTGAGGGAATCAGTGCTTTGGTAAATGGAGCCCCAGTCTTTATTCTTCTGTAGATACATGAGCCTAGAAGCTCTTTCTGCTTCATAACAAGATGGATGCATTATAACTCATTTATAATTGTTTCTTATGTTGATTGCTTGTTAGACTATAGTTTTTCAGAGTAATTTAGCTGTAAAGTTTATCTCTGCTACTTAAGAGATTCTGAGGGTATATAGTTTATTGAACTATTGAAAGGAACAAGAATTAATTGGCTCATTTCCAACTGTACAATCAGAACTAACTACATTTTCATTAGGAAATTCTAATTAAATTCTAGCAAAGTCTCAACATTTTATTTTTTAAATTCATGAAGTCAATAATCCATTCAAATGACGTGTAAGTCAAACCACCTTAATTGTAAAGGAAGGACTGAGCATAGCAGCAGCAAGAGAACCTTTTCTATTTTCACAATAATCAATGAAGAAGCTGAGCATCCTTTATTGAATTAAACCTCAAATAGTAGTAACTGTGAGAGGGATCTTGGAGTCCTAGTGGACAACCATTTAGATATGAGGCAACAGTGTACTGCAGCTGCCAAAAAAGCCAACACAGTTCTGGTCTGAATAAAAAGAGGGATACAATCAAGATCACGTGAAGTGTTAATACCACTTTATAATGCCTTGGTAAGACCACACTTGGAATACTGCATTCAGTTTTGGTCACCATGATGTAAAAAAGATGTGGAGACTCTAGAAAGAGTGCAGAGAAGAGCAACAAAAATGATTAGGGAACTGGAGGCTAAAATATATGAAGAACAGTTGTAGGAACTGAGTATGTCTAGTTTAATGAAGAGAAGGATTAGGGGAGACATAATAGCAGTGTTCCTGTTATGTATATAGGTTTTGGCAGGAAGTTTGAATAACTAGCTATCAGCTGATTGGCTGACCACCACAGCTGCAAGGTATATAAGGGGAATTGTTTCCCCAGGTCAGTTGCTGGGTTCTCACCCTACAATAAAGAGCTGTTGTCACTCACTGCCTGGCTTGCTGTGTCCTCATTCACCCAACATAACATTGGTAATGAGGGTGGGATTTTGAGGCCAGAAGCCACAGAAAGAGCTGAAGCCACGAGCTGACAAGACAGCTGCAAACCCGAATCCAGCCAGGCGAGCAAGTGGAGTACCTGGATAATCTACCGACGATGTCTGCCTATGTACCGCCAGTGCCTTTCAACCCAACAGAAGAGAAGTGGGGATCCTACATGTCCTGCTTTGAATGCTTCCTGGTGGCCAGCGACCTACAGGGGCTACCCGACGTGCGGAAGAAAGCCCTGTTCCTGAGCCATTGTGGACCCAAGGTGTTTGACATGGCCGAAGCCCTGTCGGAACCGAACTCAGTCCACACCATCTCGTGGCAAACGCTCCAGACGCTGCTGAAGGACCACTACGCCCTGACGCCATCGAAGTACGTCCAGCGGTACGAGTTCCGGCAACGCATTCAGCAGGAGGGGGAATCGATCAGTGAGTATATCGCTGCCCTACGCAAGGCTGCAAACTGGTGCGAGTACAGAGACTTAGATGAGATGCTCTTAGAACAACTAATCTGCAGAGTGAGAGATATTCACTTGCAGAGGCGGTTGCTCGCAAAGACGAATCTCACATTACATATCACACTAGATGAGGCAAGGGCTCAAGTATCCTCTACCAAAGCAGCCGAGAGACTACAGGGCACAGAGTTCAGCACTGGTTCATCAAGAGACCGTAGGCACTGAGAGCGAGGCGGAGTCAGATGAAGAGGTCTGCAGAACCAAACAGTACCAGCAGGACCGGCGAGGTCACTGAGACGCCTGTGCCAGCTGTGGGGGACCCCATCCGTGCCAGACCTGTAAGTTCCGAGACGCCATTTGCCAGCAATTCGATCGGAAGGGTCACATCGCTAGAGTCTGTAGATCCAAGCAGGCTCCCAACTACAAGCCGCGGAGCAGCACGAGCCAATCAGAGACGGTGCAGCGGAAGAAGACCAATCAGAGGGGTGGCCACAGGAATGGCACGAAATGCAAGGACCTCGAAGCCTGCATCATTCGAATCAGCCAGACCTGCACATCCCCCGGGGAGAAGACCTACACGACAGTCGAAATCGAGGGGCATGAGCGCGTTATGGAGATCGACACCGGATCCCCAATAACCATCATGTCCTGGGACAAGCTACGGAAGACTGTCCCCAGAGTCCAGAAACGGCACCTATGGAACCAGCGGTTCGGACTGCGCAATTACCAGCGGAACCGCATCCCTGTGGAAGGAATCGGCGAGTTCCAGGTGGAGTATGGGGAATTCTGGGAGAAGCTTCCCCTCACCGTAGTCAGCGGAAAGCTCCCAAGCCTCCTGGGCATGGACTGGTTCAGGGCCCTGGGCATGGGATTCATCAGAGTCCGCAATGTGCGAAGCACTCTGAAGGATGACCTGATGCAGGAGTTCCAGGACGTGTTCGACGAGCGGCTTGGCAAGTATGTGGGGACCCCTATTTCATTCAACCTCGACCCCAATATGAAAGCCACTACCACCAACACAGTCATTAGGGAGCTAAGGCAGTTGTTTGCCACTCACGGCCTACCGGACACCTTAGTTTCAGACAACGGGCCCCAGTTCACAGCCACGCAGTTTGAGGGGTACTTGGCGGAGTTTGGGATCAGACACGTACTCTCCGCCCCGTTTCATCTGGCTAGCAATGGATTGGCGGAGAGATTTGTGAGAACGGCTAAGGAAGCCATCTCACGCCTAGGCCCTGGGGACTGGCAGGAAAGAATAGACAAATTCTTAACAGCCCAACACGCCACACCATGCATTGCCACAGGCCGGAGCCCGGCAGAACTTCTAATGGAGAGAAAGCTCCAAGGAGTCCTAGACAGGCTACACCCCAGCTATTCCCCTGACAACTTCAGAGGGGCAGAGAGGAAGCTTAGGGAGTTCACAATAGGGACGCCAGTCTTCGCAAGAAATTACAGGAACGGGCCCCTCTGGGAAACCGGGAGAATTACGGAAGTAACCGGTCCCAAGTCTTATCGGGTAGACATGGGAGATGGGAGGATTTGGCGCCGGCACATTGATCAGTTTCGGAGGCGTTTAGCCACTGACACAGAAGACATCTTTGACGAACCGCTCCCTAGCTACCAACAGAACTCCAGAACTAACTCAATCCCGAGTCAAGCGGAGGACTTAGCTGTCAGCCCCGAGATCCAGCGCCGCCTCATTGCGGAAGATCAACCAGCCGAAGAAGTCGCCGCCCACAACGAATTCTTGGAGGTTTCATTGTGGAGCAGGGAGAAACAGGGAGTTCCTCCGACCCGCTCGACGCCACACCTCCAACTGAACTGCGCAGGTCAACTAGGGTGCGGATACGCCCTAGTCACCTGAGGGACTATGTATGCTAATGTCCACCCCAAGTGACTTCTGGGAGGGGAGGAGTGTTATGTATATAGGTTTTGGTGGGAAGTTTGAATTAACTAGCCATCAGCTGATTGGCTGACCACTACAGCTGCAAGGTATATAAGGGGAACTGTTTCCCCAGGTCAGTTGCTGGGTTCTCACCCTACAATAAAGAGCTGTTGTCACTCACTGCCTGGCTTGCTGTGTCCTCATTCACCCAACCTAACAGTTCCAATATCTCAGGAGCTACCATCAAGAAGGGGAGTCAAGCTATTCTCCAAAGCACCTGAGGGTAGGACACAAGGAGAGAAGCAACTTAGAACTAAGGAGAAATTTCCTGAAAGTTAGAAGAATTAATCAGTGGAACAACTTGCCTCCAGAAGTTGTGGATGCTCCAATACTGGAAGTTTTTAAGAGGATAACCATTTGTCCGAAGTGGTGTAGGGGATGCCTAAGCAGGGGGTTGGACTAGAAGACCTCCAAGGTCCCTTCTGACTCTGTCATTCTATTCTATTCTATTCTATTCTATTCTATTCTATTCTATTCTATTCTATTCTATTCTATTCTATTCCTATTGGCTTGCTTTAAGGCGAAACATGTTTTAAAACAGGATTTCAAAACATTTTGTCCTCATACTGTTTCTGAGTCCCCCCCCCCCTTTTTTTTTGCCTGAAAGAAATAAAAATGAATTACAGGAGGGCAACCATCTGACATTTATATATATAAAAAATGAGAACACCTTGTTTGACTTATTAACACAGGCCTCAAAACATATCTCCAGATGACACCAACTGAATATTCCCACTTTCCCCCAGCTGTGAAGAAGCAGTATTCCTCTACCACTGACATCTATTATTGAGTGTCTTGACAGATATTAACTCTAAACTTAAAATAAGGGGTGGGGGGGAGAAGAGAAACTTTTGTTTAAAAAATACAAGTTGTTCTTTTAAGACAAGACCCTCATTGTCTCTTGACTATCTATTTCAGTTTTGGAATTCAAGTGAATTCAGTTTTTTCAAAGCAAAATAGTTAATAATGGAGTAAATTTATCCTGTTCTTAGTATCAGATGATAAAAAGGGTAAAATAAGCTTCTCCAAATATACAAAGCTTCAGAGGCAGCGACATAATTCTGGTGCATTCTCTACACCAGTAGTTCTCAACCTGTGATCTGAATACCCTTGGGCGGCGGGGGGCACGATGTTGTCACAGAGAGTCCATGAAGGCTTGAAGAAATGTTATGATTTAAATCTAGAGTTAAAACTTAGGGGTCCGTGCCCATGATCTGTAGCCACAAAAGGTATTTAAACGGGGTCCGTGGTGAAGAAAAGATTGAGTTCCACTGCTCTAAGCATTAACTATAAATGTGCTTAATAATATTTTTTTTTACAGCAAGTAATTCTTCAGAGATGTGATTTTGGGAGGAATATATCAGAGAACTAAGTCATAGCCATTAAGAAAAAACTGTCAAGCGTTCTAGAAGAGTACATCCATTAAGATAGACATTTTCTTCTTTCATTCCAGACAAGTAGATTGCTGGAGTGGTTAAGGCATCAGGATTGGGCTAGAAACCATGAAATGGTGAGTTCTAGTCTTGCCTTAGTCACAAAGCCAGCTGAGTGACCCTAGACCTGTCACACAGGGAAGGAGGCAATGACAAATCATTTCTGAAATCTTGACAAGAAAACTCATCCAGCCAGTTGCCGGGAATCAAGACTGACTTGAAAGCACCTAAAGAAAAGAAATACTCCATTTTTGTGAAAAGGATTGTTCATGCATCAAGTCCAGGGTGCCAATGAATAAGCACATTTTGTAGAATTCAGAATTGTCTATGATTTAGGATTTAGGATTCTGGATTTCTAATTGTAATTAGATTACAATTCTAATCTAATTAGTTTCTAATTGCTGTCTTCTAAAAAATAAGCAATGGCTGCCAGGGATGTGTCCTGATAAAATGGTTATAGATTGTTTGTGAATTCTAGTGACAAGGTTTAGCACACTGTACAGATATTGGACATTCATATGCTGCTTTTCCCCAGGAGGAACAGAGAAAAAGATAATAAAACAATGTATGCCTGAGTTAAATCTGGAGATATAGACTGAATTTCCCAGAAGACATGACTTCTGAACTTTTACACATGAAAACTCAGGCAATCTGCCTCTTGCTATTTCTGAAGCTGTACTCAAACCTCAGTCTGTTTGCTTTTTTCCACAACTTATTGACTCTGAAAAGATAGAGGAAACTTGCCTCTTTCAAATGTTCTGTTTTCTGAATGTTCAGGGCAATGGAATATTTACCCATTTTCCCCAAACAATGGTCCTTTGAGAGATAAAAAATATTGATTTGCTTGTGAGCAAGCATCAAATATTAACTGGAACAATAATGCACTAATGAATGTTATTTTTGCAAAAAGCCATTGTATGTTGCTTGGTTAGCCACAGGGTGGCATCCATTCTACCTATTTGAGTAGAAACCTTTCTTTTAGGGTCTCCAACAAAAATGGCTAGATCGCATCCAAGCTTTTTTGCTGAAAAATTAATTAAAGAAAGCTTTAGAAAGACAATAACAGGATGTATCTGTACCAAAGGTTCAAGAAAGAGAAGTGAGGGTGGAACAGTTTATTTCTAAATGATCCTTTGCATAAACAAATGGTAACATATGCTATCTGTATAGTATTTTGTCCACATTATTTATTGTGAGGGATTTGTATAGTCAATCTGTAATTTCATCGGGAAACATATTTTCTGCATATACAAACACACATGCACATCAATACTGTTGTGCAAGATATAACATCACTTACTGCATGCCTAGACACGTTTATGATATGCATTTCATCCCCCAATTCTCATTGCATATGCAATTCTGCAAAAGTATACAGCTAAGACTAAAAAAAGTTGGAAAGATATGTAGGGTAGGGCTTCTGGCAATCTTTTAAACCCCTTTACCTATACACTGATAATGGAAAGTATCTTATTTTATTCCATGTAATGAAGTAACATATTGCCTCTGTGTGTTTCTGTTTAACCTTCATGTATGTGTGCATATGTGTGCACTTGAAACGCAGGGTAGACATATTTCACTTGGGGGAGATAGACAGGGAGGCTTAGAATTGAGTGGAGACCAGTATTCTGAGTTAATATCCAATTGCAAAACTCACCCCAAAGCATCTAGTTCATTCAGTTCAATTTTCTGGCACTTATTCAGATAACACCGAGACTTCTGAATTTCATATATAATTAATATTTTCTCATTCCATTTTTTGGGACACACACAGGCACACACAATACCTACATACACACACACAGACTTAAAATATTCCCTACAGCATTTGGGATGGCATGTTAAAGGAGCTCTTTTGGTCAGTTGCTCTTATTGTTGCTTTTTTGTGGTATACCAGGAATTATGGATTTGTTTGTTTGTTGGCCCTGGACTTTTGTTAGGTTTAATTTTATTGTAGAATAACTTGGAGTTGGCAGGATGCAATCAATAGTATGTAGATTTGCAATGTAGCCTATAGCCTAACAATTCTAAAATCCTAGTTAATATGCAATAGTGCTAGTGAGAGTATGCCTGAGATAAAACAAGGCTTGGTTGAACTTCTGGTCAAAATTGATTGTCATTGTCCTTACACTAAGCACAGAACTCTACACAGGGCATAACTAAGGTTGGTTATTGAGCATACACCTTCGTTGCTTACTAAGCATTGTTTTGTGAAGGCTTAATTGATATATAAGAGGTGAAAATGAGAGGAAATGGCTAAGTACAATTCACTTAACAACTGGATTATTAATTTATCAACTGCAGTGATTCACTTAACAACTGAGGCAAGAAAGGTCGTAAAATGGGGGAAAACTCACTTAACAAATGCCTCACTTAACAACAGAAATTTTGGGCTCAATTGTGGATATAAGTTCAGGACTACCTGTATTTGTTCGTCTATAGCGCTCTTCTGCTCACAATGGGTTAAATAATGGTGATACATTCTGATTTCAGCATGTAGTCTATGCCGGGCTTTCATTGTGGAGTAGGTGGCAGTCAATATTACTTTGGGAAACTAAAAGAGAGAGAGAAAAGCTTCATTAAAATTGCCGTTTTGCTATATACAAGACCAGCTTCACTAATTGAATTAGATGGTTTACCTGTAGGAAATGGTAATTTCAGTCAGAAACTTGTGACAGCATGAGTAAATCTATCTGGATAGGTTAACCCTTTAAAAATAGATTCTGCCATATCCCTTCTTCACCAAGCTCTGGTGCCTAAGGGCAGGCTTAATTAAAAGTTACCTCAAAATATATTCCCCACTGTTTTCAGGTGCTGTGTTTTAAACATCTGGTGTTCTGCCAAAGCAGGATCTCAGCATATATTAAAGCGACAGGTATAAAAGATAACAGGCCTTTTCCATTTCCACCATTTCTTATGCTTTGTAAAGTTTAAAGAAAATATGTGTGAGAGTGAAAGTTGCCTAGTTAAACACATGTTATAAATACTACCCACATTATTCTGTGTGACTTCTCTGAAAGTTCTCATGCCACCTTCCCAATTTTGCCACTTACAATACACAGTTTGTACTTGTCATACTAAAAAAAAAGGCTGCCTTTAATGTTTATGATTGAAGATTGAAAAATCTGTGACTTATTATAACTCATGCTGCTTAAGAGCATAGCTACTGAAATTTCACTTCTTTCACACACACACACTTATCCATATAACATCTCACAGGATTGTTATGGTGGGGAAAATGGAGGAGTCAGGAATATTAAGTATGTTCACCTTATAAAAGTTGTTTATAAAAATAATAAAGGAGCTATATAAATAAATAAAACCACATACAGGTATGGGAGCCTCTAGAATGGATCATCATGGTGGACTATTGCTTTGTATATAAAAAAAATTACCACCTTCAAATTTGGTGGAGGAACCTTCTATTTTGTTAGTGTACTTTACTGAAATGTTCAACAACATCAATATCCATGAATTATGAAATCTAACATATCAGAGCTGGTTTCACTGGGTAGAAGAACTCTCTAAGGAAGGATAATGACTTGTTCAAAGATACCACTTAGCTTTCCGCAAAGGAATTTGAACAGAAAGACCAAGTATTGAGAGCTAGTCTTGTAGCAAAGCAGGTGTTACTTTTGTGAACCTGTAGAGGGCTCCTTTTTTCAGAAGGCTCCATAAAGTCCACAAACAAATGAAGCCGCCTTAAAAGATGGAACCCTCTCCAGGCTGGTTCTGTAAGAAATCCTGTATCATCCAGGTGCTTCTTTAAGAACCTGAAAAATCTAGAAAGCTAAGTTGGCTGTTCCTGGGCCTTGGAGCAGGCTAAGTCCTACAAGTCCTTGAGTGGGGAGGCAACTGGAGGTTGCAAGCTTTGGATGGCCTGATCTGCCTTTGCATGCTGGAGGTTGAAACTCTGGATGACCTTATTTCTCCTTGCTTGTTGGGTGCTGTAGCATCCTTGTGGTCAGTGACAAGGGCAAATGACTCGGGATGTAGAGCTGCTGTAACTTTGAAACTGGATTGTAAGAAGCTTTTGGGGATCCTCTTGTAACTTTGAATGGTTGCTAAGCAACCGATCATAATTTGAGGGCTACCTATATGTCTCTTGTTTCAATCTAATCCATACCAAACTGAGGATGTACTTTCTATACATTCATTTGCCCATGTCTCTACAAGTGACATTGGAAGTCAAATATCCTTAAAACTAATGTCTAGGAATGGAAAGAGACTCTAACTATTTATTTATTTATTTATTTATTTATTATTTAAATTTCTATACCGCCCTTCTCCAGAATAGGACTCAGGGCGGTGAACAGCCAGAATAAAAAACAATACATACAAAATTTAAAAACAATTTAAAATAATTAAATATTATTGGCCATAAATTAAAATAACCCAATTTAAAATCAATTTAAAATTAACTCAAGCCAGCCCCACTAATTGAAATAAATGGGTTTTCAGGGCCCGACGAAAAATCCGGAGGTCTGTTATTGTACGTATCTCCGGGGGGAGGTTGTTCCAGAGGGTGGGCGCCGCCACAGAGAAGGCTCTCCCCCTGGGGGTCGTCAGCCGACATTGTCTGGCGGACGGCACCCTGAGAAGGCCCACTCTGTGCGAGCGTACTGGCCGGTGGGAGGCTATTGGTGGCAGAAGGCGGTCTCGTAAGTACCCCGGCCCTAAGCCATGGAGCGCTTTAAAGGTGGTCACCAACACCTTGAAGCGCACCCGGAAGACCACCGGGAGCCAGTGCAGCTCGCGCAGGAGAGGTGTTACGTGGGAGCGCCTCGTCGCCCCCATAATCCCCTACAATGCTGATACTGTATGCAGAGTAACAGACATGATTAGGGGACTGGAAGCTAAAACATATGAAGAATGGTTGCAGGAACTTGATTTGTCTATTCTAGTGAAAGAAAGACTAGGGGTGACATGACAGCGGGGTTCCAATATTTGAGGGGCTGCCACAAAGAAAAGGGGGTCAACCTATTTTCCAAATCACCAGGAGCCTTTGAAACAATGGAATGGAATAATCAAGGAGAGAAGCAACTTATAACTAAGGAGAAATTTCCTAACAATGAGAACAGTGGAATGGCTTGCCTTCAGAAATTGTGGATGCCCCATCACTGGAGGATTTTAAGAAGAGACTGGACAGCCACTTGTTCTGATACACCATAAGAAGTGGAGGATATATTTAGGGTAAGAAAACAATACTGCTTTACAATTTAAAAAGGCTTAAGGCATAGTTAAACCAGCATCAAAGCTGCAAAATACTGTCAACTTTCCAGTGGTTAAGTTCCTGTTTTCAATTTGTTTTAATACTTTTCTGTTTGACTTTAGGCACAAATCCCAACAAGAAATGAGCAAAAAGATAGTGTAGCTTCCCTTGTATTATTCTGATACAATTTAAAATTTATTAAAGGTTAACTTTTATTTTAATAGAGTCGAGTAGAAGAGCAATTGCATATCACAGTAATTCTCTTCCTTTATTTTTCAGTCTTTATTGTTCTTCTAGACCAATGGAACTAAAGAGATACAGCCTGGTTTAGATAATTTCCCACTGATCTGCCTCTTAAGACAACAGATGTCAATTGTTCTCTCTACCCAGTTACTTAATGCTCATGAATGGTCTGATTAAGGTTTCCTGCTGGTAGATAAATGCCAAGGAAAAGCCTTGGCATTTGCGGAAAACAAATGAGGAAGAAAAGCTGAGACATCTATTATCAGAGTGGTAATAATGGAGAAGTCTATGAACATCACTCATGTAATTATACAAAATGATGCATGTGAAGGACTAAATTAAAAAAGAAGCCAAGCTAACAATGATCCCTCTGTTTGTGTAAAAGCATCCTGAGATCTGAATTCCAGTGACCTAAATAATTATTATCAGCATTCAGATAATGGAACAGGATATTTAACTCAGCTTCAAGAGGTATCCCCCAACTGCATGTTGAGCTAGAAAAACACACAAATACATATGCTTAAATGGAAACTAAAAATGGTCCTATATGTGAAGTAATTTGGGTTCTGTGCTTAAGTAATATTTCATTCATGAATCGGGAAGTTTTAAAAATTCTATAGGATTGCTCATTTGAAAATCTTTTAGAATTCACAAAGCTGTGGTAATACAAGCACCATCTATTCTCTAAAACAAGATTGGAGTAAAACTGAACAATCTAATCATTTCTTTATTTCCCAATAAAAATGTGCTGATAAGTCAAAGTAGACACCAGGTCAGTATGACATGAATTTAGGTATTGGGCCATTTCATCACAATTTTGCTGATTTCTGTTAATGCCAAAATTATGCATTGGTTGCCAATTACAGCAGTTCATAATCTGCATATTTGGGAATATGCTTCTCTTATAAACACTTAAAACAGTGAGGGTGAAGGTTATTCTCTGAGCTTGTGGTTTGGTTTCCAAATGTTTCATTACCAGGCTAGGTAACATCTTCAGCGGAGTTTAAGGGATGTCAGTGTTCCTTGTGTGGTCAGTGTCTGTGTGTTAAGTGAGGGTCTTGTGATGGGTAAGGTGTGAGTCATCAGTGAGAGTCCTGTCTGGGTCTTGTGATGGGGAGGTCACATCAGGTGTGGGTCATTGGGAGGTGAAGTGCTGGTTGGGTGGGCTTGCATGGGTTGGTTAAGGGTCAATGCTGTCTCTGGTTGGCTATGCAGTTGATTTATCTTGACACATCCACACGTGACCCATCACAAGACCTACTGACCACATGAAGACATTGTAAACAGAAGAACACTGACACTGACATGCCCTAAATTGTGCTGAAAATGTTACCTAGCCTGGTAATGAAATGTTCAGAAACTAACCCACTGTCAGGCTTCGAGGTCGTCTCAAATAAATTGCATTTCTTTGAAGGAAAATTCCTATTTATTAAGCACAACATTCTAGACCCGACTCCATCGAAGCCAACACTGACTTCCAGACCCCAAACCCTCCCTTTCCGTTCCCCACTCCCCTGCACTCATTGGCCATCTTCCAAGTCATTCTATCCCTAATCTACCGCTCCAGCTCAAAGAAATTTCCCCCTTCTCATCCCATCTCCTAGGGGATATTATCTCCAGGGAAAATAAGTAGGTGAAAAGTCAAACGTCCCTTTCCAGACGCCTCTGCCTCTCCTTCTTATGTCAGCACTAGAGTAAATGCAGTTTGAAGTGCTGACACCCACAAGCTCAGAGAACAAGCTTTCATCCTCACCCTACACCCGAGCTACAGATAATCGCCACTATTACAAACTTAAAACAGTCCCAGGTTTTTGTGGACTATTTCCCCAGATAGAAACATTTTTGTCTACAAGTGTCTCAAAAATGTTATTACCACTTATGTTAAAGTGTGATTTGAAGCATATGTATTGGAACGGGCAGAAAAATTTCATAATTCCATGGAAAAATGAAGGTTTTGATATGGATATGTTGTTGAACTGGGGGAAAAAGACAGAAAAACAGGTATGTAATACAATTCAAAGTTTATTGAGGTTAATAAAATAGGCATTGCTTGCGAATGAACTCTTTTCTATACTATCACTATCTCTTCAAGTGTCCTTTAGACACTTATAGTCTATATCTAACTATATTAGATATAGAAGGAAGAGCCCTCTACTCCCCAACAGCTGATAGCACTCGCAATGACCCTTGTAGAAAAAGGAATTCATCACCATCCAATGTGGTGCTGAAGCTGTCAATCTTTTTTTACTATCTTCTGCTTTTGTTCTCTAGCATTTTGTACATCCTGGTAAAAGAAATAATGAACTGAGAATTTAGTTTGCTATCTTTATTTCTCCTTGAGCCTCTAGCTCGGAGGAGGAGTCCTGGTGTCACAGTGGTTAAAGTGCAGTATTGCAGGCAAACTCTGCTCACAGCATGGACAAAGCTCAGCCTTCCAGCCTTCTGAGGTTGGTAAAATTAGACCAGATTGTTGGGGGCAATATACAAATAATGCTTACATTGTAAATGCCCAGAGAGTGCTATAAAGTCCTATGGAGTGATATATAAGTCTAAATGCTATTGCTATGAGTGCAGTTGAACCACATGGCTGGTGCCTTCTGACGAATCAAAGCAGCTGCCATTCTGAAAAAGTCAACCTGCTAACATTTCTTAAATGCATAGATTAATAAAACAAACCCAACAATTACAACATTATTAAATCAGTTCTACTTTTATTCTATTTGCAAACAGATATCATCTAGTATAACTCTGTGCACAAAGAAAAATTCTCTGAATAGTTAGGAGAATTCAGAATTAATTTATATGGCTGGCTAATCATTTTCGACTTCATTAAATAGTCCAAGTCCTCCTAATACATTATCCTTATCTTGATGCTAAATTTTAATTGCATGAAGTCTGCTCCCTTAGTAATTAACACATTGTACGTCCCATCCTAATTCACAAACTAATTGTCATTTCCCAGAACTTAATATTATTTGCTAATTCTGCAAATAACAGGTAAAGAATTTTACTGTCAAAACTCTAGAGAAAGTGACATTCTACAGGCACAGCAATGACAAAACAAGTTAATTTATTGTAAAGTCCTGAAAGATGAGGCTTTATAATTGCATATTTGTTACCTTCATTAAAAAAGGTAAATGGCTCTTCAGTTACATATTTGCCAATTTCTTACACATTAAAAAAGTGTTAACAAGCCAGTTTAAAATTAATTGAATAGGTCTAAGATCTTCAAAGAGATCCTAACATCATCAAACTCCTAATTGAAGATGAGAGTGAAAGAGACATAAATAGGTTATTTAAGGAAAGGGAAATTGAGACAGTCATGTTAACTACAGCAGCAGAGTACATTATAAATGTTTTACAATACACAAAACGGTAAGTTTTTCTATGTTTTCTTCTTTTGGTTTTCCTGCTATAAATAAGATAGTAGAAATTTGTACTGTAATGTATGCTACATGTAAAACTCTATGAGTATATCCTCCCCTACTGTCTTATTTAAGAGCCAGTGCTGCTTAAGAAGCCATTTGCTCTGCCCCTACTAGAAAGAATATTAACTTTATTTACATTAAAAAATATTTATTGAGTCAAAAGTGCTTCCCCACCACCCCTCAAGGCAACTGGGCTTCCTTTGTTTTTCCTTGAAGATATTTTGGTTCTCATTCAAGAAGCTTCTTCACTTCTGATTGAATGGTGGAGAATGGAAGGATTATATTCCTTCCAGTCATCTGGTCAGTAGTTCCAAAAAGATTCCACTCCCATTTGCACTATTCAGGTGACCCTGAGGGCACACAGATAAACCTCCAAGTGGCCTCAATGATTCTCAGAAAGAGTGCTAACGATCATAAATCTTCATTTCACCTTTTTCTTCTTTTAGCAAAAAATCCTTAAAAGGACTTTTTTCTTCTTAAAAAAACTCCCACTTCATCTTCATTTACAATTGTGGTGAGGGTCTCATAATAAAGCATAATGTGGAGCACATGGAACAGTTGAGACTACTCAATACTGTCTGGGGTTACCATTTGGAGTCTTGTATTCATCAACCCAGTGGTGTCCTTGGGCCTTTGATTCCACCTAATACCTGGAAGCTTTTTAGGAGATACTGGAAAAGGCAGCTGGTTTGGAGGTGGGGTTCATTCTATGGTCAAACGATTTTCTTATTGGTTTTATATTGCTGGTATCATCCCACCTTGCGGAGAGAGAGAACTTGTTTTATTTCTCCATCCTTATTACATCTGTTGATAGCTGTCCAGTGATCTATTCAAATTGATCCAATCCCTGGAAGGGGGAAAAATGTATCACAAGACTATGTGTAGGATTCCTATGGGGAATATTCTTGCTATTTGAGTTGCTCTGTGTTGCTCTGATTCACATAGAGTTGAACTCCACCTAGGTAGGTTCAGATGACGTTCTTGAGGTACAGCCTTGTAGGGTTAGCTGAAGTAGTTTTTCTCTGTGAAGGAAGTAAACAGTCTTTCAGTTAGTGATCTCGGCCACATGTTTGTTAGATTCAGGTCTGTCCTAATTACAAATTACAAATGGAAATGTAATTAGAAAAGATTGGAATTTTTAGGTACAGTAATGTCCCATGAGGGAATGAGAATAGATAGCTTCATGTCCAGAATTTTGTGTTGGAGCATTCACAACTTCTGGAGCCAAGTTTAATTGTTCTAACTATCAGGAAATTTCTCCTTAGTTCTAGGTTGCTTCCGTCCTTGATTAGTTTCCACCCATTGCTTCTTGTCTTACCCTCAGGTGCTTTGCAGAATAGCTTGACTCCCTCTTCTTTGTGACAGCCCCTGAGATATTGGAATATTGCTATCATGTCACCCCTAGTTCTTTTTTTCATTAACTAGACATATCCAATTCAACAGAACTCATTTTTTAAGACAGAATGAAATGAATGTCTTATCAAGAAGATGCTGCATTTTATGTAGATCAAAGAGGATATGATTGTCCTATTCTTTCTAGTTTTGTTTTTCACTAAACTTAGTAAGATTTACACTGTTTTAAAATAATTTATTCTCATTAGTCCTACTGATCGCACTTTTGCTAATGACATACACTAGTTACCATGATACCACTCAGTACCTTTAAAAGAAAAGATAGACATGTCAACTATTCAGTGTTTTTGTTGTTTCTATTCAATTTAAATTGCCAAATGAGAAAAATACGGCTTTTAAAATTGTAATTCAGCTGTAGCTAACTCATTTTGATATTGGTCCTATTAGACTTCTAATAGGATAAAAGCTAAAAGAAATCAAATCGTTCCACTTTCACATTCATAATTATGTGCAATTAAAATCTTTACATACCCAAAAGTCTAATAGGAAAGTCTTGCACCCTTCAACTGTCATTCCTCATTATCTACAAGCCCAACAATTTTACAGTGACACACTGTACTCTATGCGATGTGTTAAAAAGAAATATATTTTACTGATGTATGTGTTATTTAATTTCTCTGAATTAGCTTTTTGATATGGATGCTAATTGTTTTCTTTGAAAGGAGTCACCGTAGATATATGATTTCTTTAGGCCTGTTGCTCTTCAAAAATCGAGTTAATTGCAGCGTGTGTGAATGTATACACATGCATATCCAAAATCAAAGAAGTGAATCTTAATATAACTGTCTGATAGTGCATTAAAAAGAAATGCTTTTCTAATTGTGATCTTATAGATGTCTTGCTGACTCTTGAAATTTTCCCTTCTTAGTTTATTCACGACATGAAGCAAGATGCAGAAGTTTAGCAAAATTAGCTTTTTTTAAAAAAAAAGAAAAGAAAAGAAGAAGCATCATGTCACTTCAGCTCACAATATACATAAATTCTGCTTGTAAACTATAATTCCCAATGTGTGGCATATTTATTTGGTATCCTGGAATGAATTTATACCAACCAATGCTACGTTTCAGAGCACAGCCTGGGTGAACCACACGTACCACATATATAGAAGGCTTAGGTGACTATCTGCATTTTGCACAATTAAGAAAAAAGTTCCATATTTATGACCGTTGCTGTGTCTCAAGGTCATGTGATCACCTTTTGCAACCTTCTCGCAAGCAAAGCCAACGGGGAAGCCAGATTCACTGAAGAACCAGGTTACTCACTTATCAACTACAGTGATTCACTTAACAACTGAGGCAAGTAAGTTCTAAAATGGAGCAAAACTCACTTAACTTATTCACTTTACAACCAAAATTTTGGGCTTGATTGTGGTTGTAAGTATGTCATAACTTGCAGCATTCAAGAAATTTGTTTTTTTTTTTAATTTAAAGACAATTTGATAAAACTTTTCACATACAATCCATCAGTCTTCACCTAGAACCATGCCTGGTTCTCATTACAAGACCTGACACTTCAAGGCTGTCTGTCCGCTACTTGAGCATTCTCTCTTCTCCTTGCAGGCATGGCCTTCTTCCTTCCTATCTTCTGACTCTCCTGAAATCACACTGGTCTCCTGGTAGCCTGATGTCTAATTCACAGTCATAGTCAATGAGAGGTAGGGTCAGAGTAATGCCATTCAAAGTAATCATTTCTCTGGTGCTAAGTCCTTTGTCCTCTATATTGACTCTGCTAGAAGGAGCAGAGTTTGCTGCGTCCGTTTGGCAAGAAACATATCCCTTCATCTAAGGAGGAATCATAAGTCCTTTGAGGTAAAGCAGGGGTGTCAAACTTGATTTCATTGAGGGCCGCATTAGGGTTGTGTTTGACCTTGGGGTGTGTGTGTGGGGGGTGTTGGCTTGGGGGCATGGCCAGCTTGACGTCACTCGTGTTGGGAGTGCCTGTGGCGGCCCGAACGCTCTGCCAGTGAAAACGGGCTTCCGACCCCCATTTTTAGCTGCAACGGCTTCATGCAACACCTTGCCAGTGAAAACAGAGCCCAGGAGGGTCACCTCCTGCGTTAGGCTGCAACGGTTTCCTTCAAGCCTCCTCCAGTGAAATGGAGCTTGGGAGGGCTATGGGCGGCCCTTCCGAGCTCCGTTTTTACTGGCAGAGGCACCACGGGCAGGTACTTCGCTGTTTCTAGGGCAGCCCTTTCGGCCAAATCTAAGCACCCCACAGGCCAGATCTGGCCCTCAGGCTTTGAGTTTGACACACCTGATGTAAAGGGAGCATATTTATTACTAACTGCTGCTGCACGACTTCTCTACAACAGAGGGGATTTTAAAAAGGAAGAGAAGTCTGATGTATAGATTTTTTCAAGATGTTACAGAAGCTTATTTGTAGAAGTTTTAGCTCAAAGATGATCATTTTTTTCCCATTCACCATTTTTATCATGTAAAAAAGATGCCAATTTCCATCTTAATAGAGACTGTAATGTAAATAGCTGGTTTTAACTGGTTTCTAATGACTACTCTTACTATAGTAAGAGTAAAATGTTTTCTTGGAAAGAGAAGTGCTTTCGCCATTTTTAAAGAAGTGTTATCCTAAGCAGAGCGATAATGAGATAGAAACAGTAGGGAATCAAGAACAGAAGAAACACTACATGTGAGAAGGAAACGGATTCTCTCTCTCTCTCTCTCTTTTAATAGTACAAAGTGACGGTAGTATAATAAAATCGAAATATAACAAAATGGAAATATAATTTCTCTGTTCTTTTATCTGCATCATTTATAGGCCCTTTTTTCAATTCTAAGATTAGTTGAATTTTAGATCAGCTTCAGCTGGTCATAAAGGCAAATTATTGTCTTGTTCTTGGCCCTGTGGAAGTACTTCATGTTTGATGTGTAATAAGCTGCTGAACCCAATTGATGAACTGCAGTAGAATATTAAAGTAATTCTCAACACTGTCAATAGGAGGAGATAGCATAATATTGACTTCTGGTACAGTGACTAAAGTGCAGTATTGCAGGCAAACTTTGCCCACAGTCTGGAGTTCAGTCCTAATGGGGCTCAAGGTTGACTCAGCCTTCCATCCTTCTGAAGCTGGTAAAATGAGGACCTAAATTGTTGGGGGGAAATATGCAAATAATGCTTACATTGTAAACCACCCAGAAAGTTCTGTGAAAATAGCCTAAATGCTATTTTTGAGAAGCACCTTAAACAATGGACTGGAGAATTAGCAGATAAATAAGCATTATTGTGGACTTGTTGATTTTGGAATGTTAAAGTACTGTACTAGATGAATTTGGGGAAAAAATTCCTTTTATAACATTTTATAAAAGAATATATGAATATCTTGAAATTAACAGTAAGAATTCCCCCGTTAGGAAAGTTTTACTGGTTGGAAACTAAAGATATAATAAGAGGGGACTTTGAAGGTTGACTAGGCAGAACACAGAGAACTAAGGGTTGCAATGAAAGGTGAAGAGATCCGTTATTACAATGAAGCAATACTATTTGACTAGCTATAGAAGAAATTAAGGCTTTGGAAACAATGTACTCAGAAATTACTTACAAGACCATCTATAGATAAAGGTAAAGGTTCCCCTCACACATATGTGCTAGTCATTCCTGACTGTAGGGGACAGTGCTCTTCTCCATTTCAAAGCCGAAGAGCTAGCGCTATCTAAAGACGTCTCCGTGGTCATGTGACCGGCGTGACTAAACATCAAAGGCACATGGAACACTGTTACCTTCCCACCAAAGGTGATCCCTATTTTTCTACTTGCATTTTTTATATGCTTTTGAACTTCTAGGTTGGCAGAAGCTGGGACAAGTAATGGGAGGTCACTCCGTTACGTGGCACTAGGGATTCGAACGCTGAACTGCCGACCTTTCGATCAACAAGCTCAGCATCTTAGCCACTGAGCCACCACATCCCATAAGACCATCTATAGTATACTATAAAAATGGATACTTCTTCTTATAGAAGAAGAGCAAATTTTATTGGATAAAACAGAGGCTGATGCTGATATGAATATGGATTTGAAAATGGATTGTTAAAAAAAATCCCAGGTTACAAGAGTGATACAGAAAACGATGCTGTGGATTTGACAACAGTTTTAAACATGCCAAACCACAAGAGTGATATGGAAAAAGATGCCACAATGGATTTACATTTGAGACTAGCTGATGTCTTAATAATTAATACAAATAAGAAATAAGAAGAAACATTTGGAAAGTCTCCTTATCTTGGATTTAAACTCCTGTAGTTGTTCCTGAAAGGAGACAAAAGAAAAAAATGATAAGAAATCGACTAGTAGGATATTATTTGATGGAATTAAAGATCAAGATTTATAAAAGTAAGCAGATGGAATATACAATGAACTTATCTGATCAGGTTTAAATTTTATGGGTTGTAGTTTCTGGTAGCTATTAATGGATTTTCTGTTTCAATTGCACTGAATGACAAGTTTTGAAGATCTATTTATAAATGAGGAGATATTTCTTTTGCTTAATTCTTACAGAAAGGAATAAGTTTGAATAAAACAGATTTATTTGAGTATGGTTAAAATATATACAATATGTTGCTATTTATAGTAGCTATTAGTAGACTGAGATTTTTATAATTTGTTATTGATAAGGGATGAAATATGGAAGTTTTTAAATTCAAATAGAGAATGTGTTAAATAATGGAAGTTGTTTATATTTGTTTATACTTGTCTGGAGGAAGTGGTGAAGACAATTTTATATCTCTTTTCTTTTTATTTCTTTATTTCCTTTCTATCTCTTTTCATTCTTCTTTTATTTTCTTCTTATTTTTTTTCTGATTGGTATTAGTTTTTTATCTCTGCATATGTAAATTTTAATAAATTATTACACAAAGAAGATAAGTATATTATGGCTTCTAGTGGTCCCTAATTTATTAAATACACTTTCATGTATTCTACAAGGGTTCAAAATGATGATAATTGTCTTTTAAAATATATATATTGATATCTTAGTACCTCTGCTATACCTGAATGTATAAATTATAAAAAGTTCTTGATTTCCTTTTTTTATTTTTATATAAATATAATGTACAAAATAGTCATGGATAAATCCAAAGACATTTGCAGAGCTTTAAATAGAGTTGATTTTTTTTAAAAAAATTCTGTTTGTTTGTAGAATACAGAAGATCCAAATTAAGTAATTGGAGTTGAAGTGTAATCATCTTGATAGCTCCTTGGAAGATTTTCATTATCACTTCATTTTTGTTTACGATGGTGAGCAGATGGTGTGTGAGCATGATAGTTCAGCTGCATGTATCATTTCCCAAAAATATGACTGGAAGCAGCATGCAAAGAAAGTGATAGGAATATATTTTTCTATTGACGAACCAGTGAAACTTGTATCACAGAGCTGCATAAATAAATATCAGTTGACATATGTTAACATATTCTGTCGTGTCTCCATTTTGCCTCATAGCTTAGACATAAACACAAGATTTATATAATTTACAGGTTTGTCAGGGTATGTTTTATATATGGTAAATAACCAAATGTGGCATGTGTAATGTAAGCTACAAAAAGAAGAAGGAGCAAGAAGCGACAGCATAAGGAGCACAATATGGATGGGGTTTTTGATATAGAAAATTGTGATACTGAACCATGTCCCGGGGAATAGGGCTAGAAAATTAAGGCTCTCCTATCTTCCACACAGATTCTTGTTCTGAATCTTGACTTACATTGTGTCTTTTTAAAAAATGGAAAGAAGTGGAACTGTATGTCACATAATCTACCCTGGGCACCTAATTTAACCTGTGCTACAGTACTCGCATGCAATGAAGAATACTAACTCATTGCCAATACTGAAGTAAGATGTTGAATCTTTGCATTGCGGAGGGAAAGAATAATATTCACTGTGAGCAATGGAATGACATGCTTTCCAGAATCATTTAGTCTAAAGGTATTTGGCTGAGAATTCTGGGAATGGTAATCCCAAGCTACCTGGAGAGCATTAGATCCAATAAAGGGAGGCTACAGCCCATGAAAAGAAAACTATGTTGGTGAACTAGTGCTTTGTTTTAATTGACCTTGACAGTCATCACGTTGAATCTTAAGCCACATCCTGGCAGAGTGTACAATACACATAGTCCTCGACTTAAAACAGCTCATTTAGTGAACATTCAAAGTTACAACGGCATTGAAAAAAGTTACTTATGACTATTTTTCATACCTATAACCTTTGCAGCATCCCCATGGTCACATGATCAAAATTCAGATGCTTGCAACTGGTTCATATTTATGACGGTCATGTATCACCTTTTGCGCCCTTCTCACAAGCAAAGTCAATGAGGAAACCAGATTCACTTAACAACCGTGTCACTAACTTAACAAATGCAATGATTCACTTAACAACTGTGGCAAGAAAAGTTGTAAAATGGGGCAAACTCAATCAACAAATATTTCTCTTAGCGACATAAATTTTGGGCTCAATTGTAGTCATAACTCGAGGACTACCTGTACAGGCAATCCTTTGAAAGACCCAAGTGCCTGACTGACATTCAGCTAGCTATAGTTACAGAAAAGGATGACCCACTGCATCCTCATCAGTCTTATGCTGCAATGATTAACAAAACAACCAAGTTGTTCCAAACAAGGACACCATGATTTTACTCAGAATCTGAACAAACACAAACCACATCCAGGCTCCAAATCCTAGGAACGTAAACTGTGTCACAGCTATTAAGAGTGCAAGACAAAAAGCATATTAAAAATGAATGCAAGGCGAGCGAAGCTGAAGTTTCAGTGTTCATTTTTGAGGTATATGATTCCACATATGCTATACAGAAGCTATATCAGGTAAGGTTCCAAACTGTATCTCTAATAATCATTTCAGAATAAATACAAGATTTGTAGTTCATTCTTTGGGGTCTGTTTGGGACATTATTATTGGGTAGAAAGTATAAAGTGAGACGTCAAAATCCTACTTCATCACACATTTTTCCACAATCTTATCCCTCGTGGAGTATCTCTGGGATCTGTGAGGAAGCCAATGTTTTTAAACTTGTTCATGTATGATTTTGTGCACAATATATGTTTATATGGGGTAGCAGAATCTAAAAATGCTGTGAGGATCTTCAGAAAGATCCCTTGAAATTGGATGATTGCTCAACCAAATGGGAAATGCAATTATACTTCAAGTATGGGTTAAGTTATACATATTGGGACCAGGGGTGGGTTCTACCTACCTTTACTACTGGTTCGCAACGGGGCCGCACACGCGCTCTTCTGTGCATGCGCAGAAGCATTTTGATGACATTGGGGTCGGTGGGCAGAGCCTCCCACCAGTTTTACTACTGGTTCTATAGAACTGGTGTGAACCGAGGGCAACCCACCACTGATTGGGGCAAACTTCCTATCTTCACAATTGTGCGTGAAGATTAATTATGAAAGGAATAGAATTGAGCCCACACTACAACATCCTTATAGAAATCTGGGATCTGGAATACTGTGTAATACTGTGATCTGGAATACAGGTAATCTTCATCTTATGACTGGTTGCTTAGTGACCACTCAAAGGTATGAACTATCTGAAACATGGGATTTATGACCCAAATCCAAAGTTCTGATAGTTGCTCCATCCCACAGCCACCATATTTCAGGTGCTTGGCAATATGGCTTCATTTATGGCTGCTTGCAGTGTCTCGTAGTCACATAACTGTGTTTTACAATGGTTTTGCCAAAATGTGGCACTTCTGGATTTTGGCAAAACTGCACCCATAGTAAATAAATAGGTTTGCACTTATGACAGCTACATTTGTTTAACAGCGACCACAAAAACTTCATAAGATTGAGTCAGTCACATGACTGACCCATTTTAGGACTGTTATGTTATGTAACAGGTGGGTTCAATTACGGTCTTAACTCGAGAACCACCTGCACGATTCTGACCATATCAGGATACCTATATGTTTCTGGGATAAACATTAGGGAATTTCATTCAAAAAGAGAATTGCAATAAGAAAAATATTAGCTATAGGCTATAATATAAGTCCAGTATCATTTGTCCTTCTCTCGTGCAAAAAAACCCCATACGCCACCTTTGGATGAGCTGGGGAATTGCACTAAAATTTGCAAAATGTGTAACAAAAGTATATTCATGAGCTGGAAAATAATCATGAGTAGAGCCACTTTAGGCATCTAATAAAATAAGCAATAGCTTATGAAAGCTTATGCCTTTTAAAAACATTTGTTAGCTAGAAAAGATGCTACCAGACTCCTGGGTGGGTTGTTTTTTTGGTTAACAGAGTAAGACAGCTTTTCTCCTAAGCATCCATAGTAGCAAAAGGTTCATTTCTCCATAGTTTACTTAAATGTAGGTGTGCCTTCCTGTATATGCATATCTGGAGTAGCTTTTTTAAATGATTACAATTCATTCAAAAATATTTTTATTGTATGAGCTTTTAATTTTTTAGAAGATTTGCAGACTTTCTATTAAGTTGCTTTGTTAGGAAGTATATTAATGTTCTGTTCCCGTACCACACACGCACCCCCACAGACGGCCTGGAGTTAATAAGCCACACAACAAAACGCTTTGAAGATAAAGCTGGCAGCAACCCAGTGGCTAGCTGCCAATTCAGACTTTACTCACACAAAACAAAGATTAGACTGCCAGCATTCCGATAAAACAGGCAGAGTTTCAACAATACAAGGATTAATCCAAATGCAGTCCGATAAAGCAGGCAAAGTCCAGTAACGCAGAGATCATGGATTATTTCCAGTTTTTGCTCGTCACAAACTGAACCGGCCACCACACCCACATTTATACCCTGTGGGGTGTGGTCCAGTGACTCAGCTAATCTCTGGCACGCCTTCCCCTCTGCTGCGACGTTCTCCCTGCGCCTCTGCCGAGGGTCCAGCCAGCACTTATCTTCTTCATCGCTGTCCCCCTGTGGCTGCGGGGATGTGCTTGGCTCTGAGCCTATCGTTTGGCCTTCGGTATCCTCCAGAGGCATTGCCAGAGAGGAAAGTCCTGGAGAGGGAGGCCTTGCCAACTCCTCTCCCTCACTCTCAGAGTCTGCATCTGTCGATAGCCCAGGCTCAGGCAACGGAGCCACAACAATTAAAAACTCTGGCATCTGGCCCTCTTTCTACTTTTATATTTTGTGACCATAATTTAATATTGGAAAAGAAAAAAGACCATGAATCAACATTAATAAAAACTTTTCCTTCTCATAACATTCCTAAAACAGACGGTGTTTCGTAACATAATCCCTTGAATTTGCATTGACCTGGTTGTGACCTGTTCTATACATAAAAAGCATAAAATTATAGACCCAACAGAAGCATATCTTAATTCAAACGTCACAACAGTGTGGAGTAAGCCAAGGATAGGTCACTCTTTTGGGTGATGGAGGAGCTTCAAAGCTGTAGTTAAGATACCTCTGGTATATTCAGCATAGATTCCAAGCAAGCAAAATGTGCTCTGTCTCGCTTTTTCAACATTAACTTGGCATCTCTCACAAAATTCAACACTATGAAGGCCACAGAACAACAGTAGTATAATTAGAGGAAATTTTTTAACATATCTGATGCCAGCAGGATATAATCCTATATTTTTCACTGAGGGGACAGAGCAGACAGCTGCACACGTGGAAACAAGTATTTAGTAAGCATTATGCTATAGTGAAAAGAATTAACAGGCTGGATACCTTTTAATTTTTTTATTACCGAAGATTCTTCTGTGGCACATTCACCACATAAAACCCAATTATCCTATTGCTGATTCCATCTTGATTCTTGGACCCAGTTCCCCAAGAAGAGGAAACGAACACTCCAATCCCAACGTATTCTGTGTTTGGCCTGGATGTAGAACAAATTGCCTATCCTTGTGAGGTCTCTCTTGATGGAAGTCACTAGTCCGGATAAAGCCAGAAGCCTAAGATCACATTTCTGTGCTATGAACTGTTAGTGCCCACCCAATGAGAAGAGCACACATCTTTACTTTATTAATTGAATCTTGTTCAGTTTTGAAAATAAAGTTTCAAATTTATACAGCTGCCTATTTAGGCTAAGCGGCAGTTCTTCATAAGCAGAAGTGTAGTATTTTTTGCTTGGGTTGATGAAGTATCCCATCCTTGGAGTCAGGAAGGAATTATCTAATTTACTGGACTGAAGTTGCTTCCATTCTTGATCATTATGAACATAACTGGCCATCTTCTGAAACACTTGGTGCACTCATCTTTTCTGGTTTAAAATAAATTCATTTTGACAGCAGTACTGAGATATTTGCTATGGCTATGTGAGTTGCTCTCTTGAGAATAAGCATAGCAATTTTTTTTCCAGTCTCAGAAAATAATTTTGAATGACAACTTTGTGTCCAAGCCCCTCGCATTCCATATTGATGGAAGGAGTATATGCTATTTGATACCAGGTAATGCACAGTAATTACTTGTCCATTGCGCTCCATGACACTACTGTAATCGGCAGCCGGTCAACGTTTGAATTACTTCTGCTTGGAAAATTGAGCTGACATTGATACTATGATAAGGATGATAGCAAAAAGAGAGAAAGCCTCCTCATGCAAATACAGGAGTTGGAGTTACCATTGGCTCCATATATTTTGAAATGCTATATACCACTCAGATCAAGACACCTGCCTTTTGGATAACATTTTTTCTCTTTTAGATACAATAGGACAAACGTGGAATAAATTAGCTGTTGCGCCTTCTAAAAGGTCACTGAAATGCCAGAGGATTTTAAATTATCATTGGATTCTATTCAAAGATGCCTCTGTGAAGATTGACTGCTGATTTATTTAGATCAATCCAGCTGCAAGATGATGATGATGGTGATGGTGATTGATGATGATGATGTTGATGATAGGGATGCTTAATGTCAGTTCCCTATTAACAAGTACAGGGCCACAAACATCAGACCAAGAAAGTTATAAATATTGAGGAAGTGTTAAGTTTCTTAAAAATTCCCATCATTTCGTTTGGAAAAAAAAAACTGATAAAATTTGGGATGGTCTGATCTCATTTGCTTTACAAACTAGAGAAATAAGTACCATGGTATACCAACCTGTATAATATCCCAGACTGGTATACCTGTATGTCTTCTTTACTTCTTGGATGAGAACTGAAATGTCTTCAAGGAAAAACAAAGTCCAGTTGACTTTTGATAAAGCACCTTTGACCTGGAACACTGAGAATCTCCATAGACATTCAGTCTATATAATGTTCTTCAAGAGAAAGAGTATAATAATATACAAAGAAGCTGGAATTTCACAATATTAGTTTCAAACCTGTGAAGGAAGAACAAGAAAGAAAATTATTGTTTTCTTGAATAATAGCAAGCCTAATACAAAACTTAGATTTTGCAACAGAAAACCACATAGTTCTCTCAAGGGGATTATAGTGGAAGTATGCCACAGTTTAGGCTTTTCTCCATAATTGTCTTTCTCCTCTTCCTAATTCAGTTTGGAATAAATCTATCATGACCATCTTGATAGAACCTGCCACCACCTTCACTTTGATTTATAACGTGGCTCTTTGATGTCCCATTTGAAAGCTTTCCAACAGAGGTTATTTTTGTCCATAAGGGGGAATTGACCATGGCAATAATTTTAGCGCAATGACCAGTTTTATGCGTTGATGCTACCATGGTACTCAGTCTGACACATAATCACATATCATCGCACCTTTAATTGCCTCAGTGTTAAATGCAGAGAGAATCTGCTCATTAATGTTTATATAAGAATTTTCTCCCCAAAATTATAGAAGACCCTTTGTTGTCCTGGTGATTTCATTTCCACTCTGTAGATAGAAAGACAGGATATAATAGCAATAATATTTTTTTCTTATCTCTGTCATCCATACACATTTATTGTGTGCACATCGTGTTAGATAAATTGTTCACAAATTAGATGCTATGCTTATATCAAAACTGGCCATTGTGTCCCTTCATGTTTGTTTATATTGTTTATTTTTCATTTTGCTCTACCTAAGATAGGTTTCTCCTCACGGTTTGACATTTCAAAAGGAGGCTAGAGTTAAGCTTCTGACTTAGCTCAGCTCTGGAACGATTAGGTGAAAGTAGCCTCCACAAATGACTTTGGCTGGTGCACCAACTACATCTTTTTCTGGAGGTTTTAAACCCACCTTCAATTATTTCCCACTTTAATTTCAGGTAACAATATTGTAAAGTACTTTTAATGGACAACCTCTGAAGATGATTAAGAAATGTAAATATATTTGCCAAGATTTTTACTGAAACCAGCTAATTGGACTATGGTATGATCTTATCATCAATTAGTTGTCACCAACTTATTCCTGCATTGAGTTCCAAGGGTGTATATTTTTAACTTCTGGACCCTTTAATCCTGGATATTTTTCTTCAGAAAGAAGTTTCATTGCATTCTGTGGGGCTTTCTTCCAGAGTTACAGTTTTCTTGGCTGTATTTGTCCAGATTTGGAAAACACAAAATGGAGGAATGTATTTCCAACAGATCCATCTCCTGATGGCTTCCACCTAATAAAGATACATTTCTTTCACCAAGCATTTCCGAGGTAAGGTTCTTCAGAATTTAATTGTTGCTGCTGCTGCTTTCCTTCCCGCTTCTATTTTTAAATACCTTTTGAATACAGGTAGTCCTCGATTTATGACCACAAGTGAGCCCAAAACTTCTGTTACTAAGTGAGACATTTGTTAAGGGTTGTTTTGCCTCATTTTACAACCTTCCCTACCACAGTTGTGAATTTTGGGTCATATGACCATGTGGATAGTGCAATGGTCATAAGTATGAAAGACAGATATGTCATTTTTTTCAATGTTGTAACTAAATGAACTATTGTAAGTTGAAGACTATCTGTATATCTTATTCTTTTAATAAGCAAAGGACACAGATTCTCTAAGTAGGCATTATATTGCTTCTCCCTATGATGCAATTCTATTCTATTAAAACACCACTCAAACTATTGTGCTTTCTTATTCTCTATTTGAATTAAACAACAAAGAAGTGTAACATGAGGGCATTTTAGTACCTTAGGTCAAATGTGATAGCAAGTAGGTAAACATTCATGAAAAAAAATCAAATGTGTTTTCCCTTCGTCTGCCTTACATTTGTGAATAAAATGTAAATTGAGATAACAGAATAATTTGCTAAAATCCTTGGATGCAATCATTGTTATGTTGTTTGAACAGAGAAAGAAAGAATCAAATGTTAGGGAGAAAGACAATGTGCAATTATGTATGAATGCTAACACCCTAAGGGACAAATTACCCACAATGACAGCAAAATGTGGCACACTGTGCTTTGCGCCACTGAATAATTGACTTCCTGTTCTACTATGGGGAGAAACAGGAGGGGAGCAGTGGGTTTGCTTTGAAATGAATGTTAAAGCTCCCTGGCTGTGTTTCTAAAAAAATTCAGATCTGCAGAAATTTGGCAAATCTTTATATTTCTGTCATTTCAGCACTGGAGAATCTTTATGCCAAACATATGTGGGAAATCCACCCAAAGACAACTATAGTTTCCCATTCAATTTTGTTCTTATTCTCAGATATTCAATGACTGCATGGAACCAGGGAAATCAAGATGGTCCCACAACCACCCTGATTTTATAAAAAAAAGGTTTTCTAATTTTTGGTTTTTAGATAAGTACTAAGCCACTCATGCCCCACTGAATCATAGTTTCAGAGATATTTCCTTACCTAAACAGAGATGCAGCATCTTATGTTATGCATAGAAATTAGACAAGTTGTCACTCAGAAGCAAAGAAGGAAAGACAAAGGAAAGAAATCCAGAAGAACCAGAAGAACCAACCTCTTCCTCAAGAGGAAGAAATAATGTTGTATAAGTGACAATGCAGCAGTTTATTTAACAATATGATCAGATGAACCGTTATGCATAAATGTACAAAGCAAGTCTAGAGAAGTCAGAAGTGTGGTGATAACATTGATGTTGCTGATCATGAAATTTGTTCTTCCTTGAGACATGTCTATAGAGATTCTCAGTCATCCAGGTCATGGTTGTCCCACAAGTGCTTTTTTTCAAGAGGCAACTGGACTTTCTGGTTTTTCTTTGAAGACGTTTCGCTTCTTATCCAAGAAGCTTCTTCGGCTTTCCAGAAAAAACACTTTCGGGATTTCTTGAAGGACTTTAGTGACAAGGGCATATTGCCAAGACTCAATGGCAACGTTGAAGAGTTATGTGGAGGGCACATCAATTTTATTTTATTGATTAAACTTGTTTGCTGCCCATCTTGCCCCAAGGGGATTCTACATGGCTTATGGCTTACGTTCTCATCTATGGGATTGGATGTTTACTTTGGCAACTTTATACTTTCATTTTACCAAGAAGTCTTAATTTTGCTCTTAATTCTGAATTAAAAATCAATCCCCATATTTACACATGTATGCATTTTTTCCAGGTGGAAGTTATAATACACAAAGCTAATCATCCCTCTTCCCAATGTTCATAGCATTAACACATTAATGTTCATAACATTAACACATCAAAAAGAATTAAAAATTTTAAAAAATAAATATTTTGTGTCCAAATTCCATAATTCCTGAATCACCAGGGTAATGGCATCTTGATCCTGATTTGATTTTAGCCATTGCAATTCCCCCCCCCTCTCTTTCTCTCTCTCTCTCTCTCTCACACACACACACACAGAAAATCCTGTCTGATAATGGTGCCAAGATGTGACATCTCTGTGGATCAAAAACAACAATGATCAGTTGAAACCACAAACCTTTTCCTTTGGGCTTACTGATCTTATCAGATTCGGTCACCTTCTCAGTGATTCTTCCTTCTAAGCTATAACCTGATACTTGCCTTTAAACTTGTATCTTGCTCTCATCTAAGGTGGTGCAAAGATGTCGATCATGTTTGCTTTCTCTAGATAACAAGAATAGCTGAGTTAGCTGTTCCACAGATTTCTCTGTATGGGGAAATGTACAAATAAGTCTAGGTGGGACAAAATAGGCAAGCATTAGTTCCAATTACTGCAGAGTTGCTCTTTATGCAACAAGAGCCTCTATCAGCACCAGTGTTGCAGAGATGCACTATTCTCCCTCCCCCAAAGCAGATGTGTTTGGTGGTACAGGTGGAGACCACAGCTGGAAGACCTTCACCCAGTTCAGCTAATCCAGATAGCAACAGATTGCTCTTTCTGGAATGGGAGGGTCTTGCCACAATTTTTCTCTTCCTCATCATTAGACAACTGGATGACTGTTCTGTCCCCGTACCCCACACGCACCCCCACAGACGGCCAGAGTTAATAAGCCACACGACAAAACTCTTTGAAGATAAAGCTGGCAGCAACCCAGTGGCTAGCTGCCAATTCAGACTTTACTCACACAAAACAAAGATTAGACTGCCAGCATTCCGATAGAACAGGCAGAGTTTCAACAATACAAGGATTAATCCAAATGCAGTCCGATAAAGCAGGCAAAGTCCAGTAACGCAGAGATCATGGATTATTTCCAGTTTTTGCTCGTCACAAACTGAACCGGCCACCACACCCACATTTATACCCTGTGGGGTGTGGTCCAGTGACTCAGCTAATCTCTGGCACGCCTTCCCTTCTGCTGTGCACGCTTCTCCCTGTGCCTCTGTCGCAGGTCCACCCAGCACTTATCTTCTTCATCGCTGTCCACCTGTGGCTGCGGGGACGTGCTTGGCTCTGAGCCTATCGTTTGGCCTTCGGTGTCCTCTGGAGGCATTGCCAGAGAGGAGGGTCCTGGAGAGGGAGGCCTTGCCAACTCCTCTCCCTCATTCTCAGAGTCTGCATCTGTCAATAGCCCAGGCTCAGGCAACGGAGCCACAACACTGACTTCAGTATACCATATGGAGCTGCCTTTGAAAACTACCTGGAAGCTACTGAGTAATGAGAGGGGCTGATGCTTGAAGATGTTGTTCCTCAATAGACCTGCTCACTGTTGATAGCAGATTTACTCCAAATTTTATTTCATTTTAGAAGGTGCTCAGAATTGAGTTCGTATATGCATCATTTGTTAAATAGTTTTGAATGGACAGGTAGCCCTCAATGTATGACCACAAATGGAGTCCAAGTTTTCTGCTGCTAAGCAAGACACTTGTTAAGTGAGTTTTGCCCCATTTTATGACCTTTCTTGCTAGAGTTGTTAACTGTAATTGTTAAATTGGTAACACGGTTGTTAAGTGAATCTGGTTTCCCGTTGACTTTGCTTGTCAGAAGGTCACAAAAAATGATCCTATGACAACGGAACACTGCAAGGCTCATAAATATGAGCCAGTTGCCAAGCATCTGAATTTTGATCATGTGATTATGGGGATACAATGGTCGTAAAAGGTGATAAATGGTCATAAGTCATCTTTTTCATTGCTGTTGTAACAAATAAGTCACTTATACTGTATATTATTGCAACGATTGTTAGGACCCCTTAATAACTCCATGGAGTATTAGCACACACACACATACACACACACTTTAATTTGTCCATGAGGTATACAGCTAATGAATTAGCTGCAGCATTCAGTTTTACAATGGTGGCTGCTTACTCTGTTTCACATTCACTATTCACTTGAACAAATATAACAGAAGATTTAAAACAACAGTTTAATGTCAGAGGTGAAACTATCTCTTAGCAATAGCTAAGCTCTGCTCATTGTTCTTCACTGAAGAGCAGAGGAGCCTGTTATGGACTGTTTCCATAAAATGCTCAGCCACCTTTTAGTGACTAAAATTTCAGCTGCACACTTTGAGGGGAATACAAGTCACTTAACTGGATACTGTAGACCCAGGCCATTGAAATATGTATTTTCACATCATTACTGTCAACATTCATCAGTTCAGTCCCATGTCTGAGCACCCCTCTGCTGGAATTCACATTCAGTTGGTTACCATAGTGGCATATTTAGATGTATTTTTGCAGTGAGGGAACGGTTGTCCACTGTAGCCAACATGAAAGATGCTTGGGATTGTAGTTAGTAATGTCTTGGTTCTCCATCTCTACTATAAGAGTTTCTTATGTAGCAATGGTTCTTGTTTGGCTGGCTGGCTGGCTGATTGACTGACTGACTGACGCCTGCCAGTTCCTGTAGGACTGCAAACTATTAACATAGTAAACATTATTTACAGTAAAATGTAAACATATATAAAATGCCCCAAGCAAACATAGAAATAAATTACAGAAATGTATTATAAAACAAACTATTCAAAACAAAATCATAATCTAATACAGGTAGCCTTCACTTACTTGACTTACATGCACTCATTTAGTGATCGTTCAAAGTTACTGAAAAAAGTGACTTACGACTGATTTTCACGCTTACGACCATTGCAGCATCCCTAGGGTCACGTGACCAAATTCTGGATGCTTAGTAACTGGCATATATTTACAATTTCCATGGTTTGCTTAACAACTGTGGCAAAAAGATTGTAAAATAAGGCACCATTCACTTCACAAATGCCTTGCTTAGCCACAGAAATGTGGGCTCAGTTGTGGTCATAGATTGAAGAGCACCTGTATTCCCAGACAGATATTGGCAGGAAAATCTGACTTCTTGTTTTATGGGAGGAGATTGGGAGAGGTTATATTAAAATTTCAGAGACATGTCTATTTCTTTGCTTATTTTTACAAAATAAAGTGAAAATGACACTGATATAATTCACTGATTTCCTGCAGTGTGATATTGAAAGTTATGGACCATGGTTTGCCCAGCCCTGTTTTAGCAATGCATAGTTTCAATTGTAGATGTGAATAACAATATCTTAAGGTTTCTATTTTAAACTCAATTTATCTTTATTAGTGGAACACAAAGCCTTATAAAATTAAGGTTTCTTTGCTTTGCTGTTTTATTTTAAAACATACAGTAAAGCAAATCGTATTAAGAATTGGTCATAGAGTCATCCTTTTAATTATCGATGCAGAAGATCCCTATAAACTAAAAAACAGATAAAAAACTAATATTGAAAAATCCTGCTTGTGAAGTAAGCATGTAATAAAACAGCCTGTCACACAATGAATAATTGGGATCCCAGATTGCTGCCCCAGGCTCTTTAGAAGATCATTTAACTGTAATTAATCTCTTGGATTTATGTGTTTGTATGAGACCTCTTTCCTGCTAATTGTCATTTCTACAATTGTACCTAACATCGAAGTTATCCAATCATTACAAGGCTCATTTGTGAGCCCTTTTAAAAAGACAAATACACACTGACAATCCATCTGATTTATTAATTTATTTGTAATTAGTCCTTAGATTAGTATCTCACCTTTCTCCCAAGAGCTCACTGCATATATACTTTTTTATAATGATTTTATTAAAACTTGCAATTAAAAAGATAAAAGCTAATACGAACTAAGAAAATTAAGTATTTATCAAAAAGAAAAAGAAAATAATAAAAAGTAAAATTAGGAAGTGCAAAAAATGGAAAGAAAAATAAGAAGAAAGAAAAAATAAGAAGATATAACTGTAGATTTCTCTCTCTCTCTCTCTCTCTCTCTCTCTCTCTCTCTCTCTCTCTCTCTCTCTCTCGAGAGAGAGAGAGAGAGAGAGAGAGAGTTGAGTTCTCCCTTTATCACAACAAATATAAACAATTGTAGTAACATATCACCATCAGCAAAAATCCATTAAGGATTGCCAGAAATAACAAAACATCATTTTAATCTTGATCAAATAAACCAACTTTCAATTTTCTTCCATTTACTTTTTACAATCTTATTCTTTAATACCTTCAAATAATGTCCTAGAACTTTATTTCTTTTCAGTAGTTCTTTGTCTCTTTTCACAAAATTCTTCAAAACTTTAGTAATTATTTTTCTCTTTTTCTGCTTCATACAATGCCTTTAAAAAAAAAATTCTCACGTATCTCAATTCCTTCTAATGGCAACTTCTGCAGTCTTAGACATTCCCTTCTTCTCAACCAATTTGCTCTTCTCTCATATCTTGTTTTGCAACATATCCTCATTTGTTCCAGCTCTGTGATCAAATCTTCTCAGTATAATTCTTTTGCACTGGCCACTCACTTTTATATTCAGTCTGCATCAACTCAGTATGTATTTTTTTTTACCATCACTTATGTACCCTAAAACTTTTTCACTTATTAGTTACTTTTTATACATACTCTTACTTCTGTAAATTAAAAGTTTTACCAAAAAGACATTCTTATAAGCAATCTTTTAGTAAGCACTTGGACTATATAAAATCCAATTCAGATTTTCACTCTCTGTATACATTATATAATATCATTCTCTCATACTATTTTTGAAGGCACTTCATTTCATTTTTCTACCATTACTATTTTTCTACCATCTTTTAATAACTATTGGTTAGCATAACTCTACACATTTCTGTTGTGCTCAATAACTTTATTTTGTATACCAATGTCATTTCCTGCATGAAGCTTATGATCTTTGCACTGTTAGGTTTCATAGAGTTACACAGACAGATCAAGTTGAGAAATATATATATTATTAAAATATATTATTACATGTGACTTCACTATGCAGACAAGAAGAAAAAAGATTTCACTATAATATGTGACTTAGGCGTGCAACTTATGCAAAGCTATTCCGTTTTGTTTTTAGTGTTAGTTTCAACAGATTAATTCCTTAAAGAAAGTAGTAGCATCTTTTTGCCTGCCTCACATAGAATCCTGGGGAAAATAGCCAACAGTGAGGAACTATTCTTACCTAAGATCTAAACAGTTCTTTTGTATTATATTTGACGTGTGTCATGGATACATACGTAGTAATAAAATGGTCATAGCACTTACAGTCACTTATAATAAGCACAAAAAGTGATCCCTCCAAAACATTTTAAGACTTATCTAGAAAACTTTTTAAGAAAGCAAGATGTTGAAGAAATTGTAGATTTCAGTGCAGTTTTATTTGAAACACATGTTTTCTTTTTCTTCATTATGTCTTTCATAAAGCTGTGACCACGCCATGAACATGTAAACTGAAAGTCACCCACCAATGTCCATTCCGAATCTTAATCTGGTCTTTTCATTTCATACATTATTTCCTTACTTTTCTTTCTCCAGTTCAGACATTTATTTTCCATTCAGCTTCCCTTCCATGCTGTGCAGGGGTGGGTTCTACTTACCTTTACTACCAGTTCGTAACAGGGCCGCGTGCTGTTAGCATTCTGATGAAGTCGGGGTCGATGGGCGGAGCCTCCCACCGGTTTTACTACTGGTTCTATAGAACTGGTGCAAACTGGGGGCAACCCACCACTGATGCTGTGTCAGGAATAGGAATAAATGCTTTTCTCTTTGGACTTAGTAGAAGAAAAACAGGGAGAGCTAGGAAAAAAACCCAAGAGACACAAAAGTTAGTCTCAGTGGATCTAAATTGAGAAGTTGAATGGCTTAAATATCACCTGTAAGCTGAATTGAGAAAGTTCACTGGCTGAATACATCCCAAAGGTCAGAATTGTCTATCTGTTATTCTTTGAAAAGTGAAAGTAATTATTTTGATTTGTTTTTGCATTGTACTTTTCTCCAAGATATGTAATTATTGGCACTTGAAAAGGTTTAGATCCGGTTGCTTCAGAGAACATCCCACTTAGTATTTGAAATTCACAAACCCCTCAGAAGTAGCCCTGTTCACTTTGGGATTTGGCAATTCCTTGCCATGTCTCTAGAATTTACACAGTGCAAACTATGAAATGTAATCTGTTCTTTAAATCTTTCATTCGGTTTGGTTTATGATAATGCGTTTGAAAGGTTTGTCTGCTCCTTCTGGATATACAGAGATGGCAGGAAAAAAATTGCCACAAATGTTTTAGGAAATCAGAAGAATAAAAGTATGTTTGTAAAGGACTCCCCCAACCGTAGAAAACAAACAAAGCCAACAATAATTCTCAAGTTATTTGAAGTCTGTCCCGGAGCTTGGCAAATACAGCATTGCTAAGTCACTCATTTCAGAAACATTGCTGGATCTCGTGGCAGATTCCAGGTTAATACAAGCACATGGTCCTCTATCACAGAGCAGCCAATTGCCAGCAGTGTCTGCAATATCCTGACAGTAATGGAAAGCAAAATGATCTCTAAATAATGGTTTGAGATGGTTACTTGATAAAGGGCAGCACAATAATTATGATCAATGGAGCATGGATTCAATATATATTGCCCATTTAGATGCACTAGATTAGTTTAACAGCTTTCTTTAATGTTCTGAGCATTGTGTGTGTGTGAGAGAGAGAGACAGAATGCGTGTGTGTTTTTGAGTGGGTGTGTGTGAGAGAGAAAGAGAGAGAGAAAGAGAGAGAGAAAGAGAGAGAGAAGGAGGGAGGAATTGCAATGAGAGTATGTGTGCCTGAGTGGGTGTGAGAAAGACAGAGAGAAAGTATGTGTGTGAGAGAAAGGAAGGAAGGAAGGAAGGAAGGAAGGAAGGAAGGAAGAAAAGAAGAAAGAAAGGAAGAAAGAGGGAAGGAAGCAAGGAAAAGAAAGAGAGAGAGAGAGAGATACAGGGTCTGATCATCTCTTGGGGTAAAGGAGAAAGAGTATTCTGTAGTCTATTAAAGACTACAGAATACAACAAAAATAAGAATTACTATTATAGTACAAAATAATTCTATGAAAGAAGCGCTTTCCATATACTGTCACAGAATCACTTCTGATTATTTCATTAAAAGTGGGAGTTAAGATATTAATATTAAGAACAATGGAAAACCTATAGGGTGACAATATATTGTCAACATATATGCAGATTTCTCCTGTCCAAGCCATCTTACCTTGCTGCTTCCTACCCTCATTCCCATCTCCAGAGTCAGGAGACTGGAGAAATAGAAATCTTTCTGGAAATAAATTTGGAAAGTTTGGCTTAATCTCCAAAAATATTTTCTAGGATAAACCTGGCACATTTTCTGAATATTTTTGAAAATATCAAGCCATCACAGGCAATTATATACTGTAACTATAGGGAGTAAGAAAAATGACCTTGGCAAAGATACGTAGGCTCTATTCCCTACCCAAAAGGGACTGAAATATTTTTAATCATATAATATATAAATATCTATATAAAATTAATGCAGTCATTCACTTCAACATTAAATTAGATTACTTAGCAACACACTATGCCCTTTTCTCATTTTTGGAACATAGAAACATTCCAAAATAGATATCAAACTCATAATCTGGATCCATTCTGTGATTCAGTCCTTTGTAGTAGTAGCCCCAGTTTTAGTTTAGTTGCAGTGCCAGACATGTCCCTCCCCTCCAGGGACTGGTTGTTGCCCTGACCAGTTGAGTTACTATATTAGAATAGAATAGAATAGAATAGAATAGAATAGAATAGAATAGAATAGAATAGAATAGAATAGAATAGAATAGAATAGAATAGTTGGAAGGGACCTTGGAGGTCTTCTAGTCCTGCTACACCACCATTTCAGACAAATGGTTTTTCAATCTCTTCTTAAAAACGTACAGTGTTTGAGCATTCACAAATTCTGGAGGCAAGTTGTTCCACTGATTAATCGTTCTAACAGTCAGGAAATTTCTTCTTAATTCTAGGTTGCTTCTCTCCTTGATTAGTTTCCATCCATTGCTTCTTGTCGTACCCTCAGATGCTTTGGAGAATAGCTTGTCTCCTTCTTCTTTGTGGCAACCCCTGAAATATTGGAACACTGCTACATGTCACCCCTAGTCCTTCTTTTCATTAAAGTAGACATACCCAACTCCAGCAACCATTATTTATATGTTTTAGCCTCCAGTCCCCTAATCATCTTTATTGCTCTTCTAGTCTACCAGTAGATCAACAATGGCCTATTAAATCAATTCTCAACCTTAGAACTCAAGGTCCATTCAAACCTTTATATCTCTCAGTGGATTGTTTCTGCTTAAACTGGATAAAACACGAACCCTTTCTTTCTCATCAACTGGCCACAATATTGCACATCCTTCCCTTTCAGTTACAGGTAGTCCTTGCTTACTGATTGCCTTGTTTATCGACCAAAAGTATGACAGTTGAAAAAAAAAACACCAGCTTTGTAATCAGTCCTCCCATTTATGCCCGATGCAGCACCCCAAGTTCACATGATCACGATCTGTGGCTTCACAACTGACAAGCAGAATTAATGGAGAACCCAGAAGTGAAATCTCACCTCATAATCATACAATGTCTCATTGAACAATTGTGGAACTTAGTGACAAATTTACAGGTTCCAATTATACCAATTATAGTTGGTAACTGAGGATTACCCAGTGGTGGGTTGCCCCCAGTTCGGACCGGTTCACTAGAACCGGTAGTAAAACCAGTGGGAGGCCCCACCCACTGCCCCAGATGTCGTCATTGGCAATCTGCACATGCGATGATCCCGTTGCGAACCGGTAGTAAAGATAAGTAGAACCCACGCCTGCGATTACCTATATATTTTTTAAAAAGTTGCTACAAAGAAATATTTCTACTTTATTCCTATGAAATTGAATGGGCATTGCTTAATTTCTAAGTGGACCTACAGTACATAGGAATTAGTAAAGAAAGATCATCTTATTCCCTCTTCCTTTAGTTATTGGAAATCCCAAAGCCTCCAAAACTTTAACCTAAAACTGTCTACTGTTGATCTCACCCCATTCCTAAGAGGTCTGTAAGGGGCATGCATAAGAGCATCAGCGTGCCTACTGTCCCTGTCGTAATGTTCCCTTTAATTGTATTCATTTTATGTACTCAATTCATGCTTATACTTATATATATTATCTAATATGTACTCGACTAAATAAATAAATAAATAAATAAATAAATAAATAAATAAATAAATAAATAAATAAATAAGTGTTACAATCAGGCAGAGGAGGCAAGATTGGTTTAATGGAGATACTGTGAAAATGTGGGGATGAGGCCATCCAGGTACATGCAAACATCTGAGAAACGCAAAGCATAGGCATTAGTGAGCAGTGAACAACCTCTCAAAGGGAGAGCCAGGCACTAGTAGATCGATCTACATAGAAGCCAAATGGTGAGACTTACCTTCCTTGCACAGAAGGAAAGGTAAGAAGCAGGGAAGGTCCTGGAGTGGCCATAATTTAGACTGAGCACCAGACTAGCCCCATTGCTAACATCCAGCAATCCATAACATGGGAGAAAAGCAGCTTTTGACTGCAATGGAACTGACCACAGAAAAAAACAGAACAGCTTTCAATAGATGCTATCCTCTCATAGAAACAAGCTGTGCATCATAAAAATTAGTAAGAGAGTGTTCTGCCGGTGACTCAGTTTATTGAAAAAAAAAAGTAGTCAAACAGAAAAAAATAAGGATATATAATCCTAATAAGGATATATTAGTGTTGTTGTTTTTTCATCAGGCTTCTTTAACATGATGGAACGAACCACTTTAATTTCTCCACCTTTATATACAGGTAGGTACAGAATGTGCAACAATAGACAGAGACTATTTTGAGCCCAGGAAAAAGACTGCTACCTAATGGTAGATAACCTGATTATTATTTTTAATTTCTATTATATAGGGAACGAAGAGTTCATATAATTATTTGTCTCTGTTAGCCTTCCTTTTTCAAACAGATTCCTAGTGTAAAAGTGAGTGCTCTGCATATTCATAGGGTTGGTAGGCTGAGCTCTCACATTGCCAGATGCAAAAACTGTACAGTTTTGTTTGTTTGTTGAGCTGTGCAGGTACAGCCAAATCCATAGGACATGCATTCTGCAAGCAAATAAATCATGAAAAAGCCTCAAGCAAATGCCACACAAGTGTAAATTTCTGGTTTATTATGTTGATCAGATGATGTGATGAAATATATCTTATTCCTACTCCTTTTCTGAGATGAATTCTCTGGATATTTGGGCAGGCTGTGTGCAGAAAAAGAGTCTCAAGTCTTATTGCTGGTGAGGGAAGGAAAGCCAACTACCATCTTACATACAGTAGTAGATGAAGATATATATGTGTTATTAATCCACTCAAAATTAATTTTTTTCTTTAGAGTACCTATTTTTGGACAATTTTTCTGTAATTTGTATCATAAATAGTAATATGGGCTGCCAGTTCATTTGGTGTTCTGCCCTAGGATGAAAAATAACAATCAAGTTCCCATTGTTCCCTATGGTACTCAAAATATTTCGAGTTTTGATATGTCAGAACACAAAACACATTAGACTAGTGGAAAGTTCAGAGTGATTTTGTTTTGAACTTCATCTTCTTCTCTGCACATTCTATAAATAGCAATTTTACAGTGGCAACTCTAGAAAAAGAATGTACTTAAATCTGTTTATAATAAGGTTGGCTTACTTTGCAGAAGGACTTTTGCTAATATTGTGGTCTTTTATCACAGTGGTGTCTAAACACTTTTTTTTTCTTTAGATGCCTGTCCCAAATAGAAAACCCTTTTCTCAAAATTTCAGTTATTTAAGTAACTCAGCAGTAGATTTCTCATTTGCATTCAGAAGTCCCCAGATTCACTTTCTGCTATTTCCAAATACAGTAAATCTGAAATCCTACAAGGCTTCTATTGGTCAGTACAAAGAATTCTGAGTTACATGGATTAGTTCTTTAATATAGTTAGAAAATAGGTTTATATGTTTCTGAAAGAGCGATATGTTCAATATGTTTTAGTGCCATAATTTGGATAATGGACTATCTTACACTAAATATACATTTATTATAAATACAAATGCAAAGACTCCCTATCTGTCAGTATGTAAGAGTTCATGAATTTAATAGACATGGTAACAGGTCAGCCAATGGGGACTGTTTGGTGACCTAGACGGCTCGGAGCCTAATCTGTATATATATGAGTGCTTCTGTGATTCTATAGCTTCTGTGATCATTGATTCTGTACTTCTGGATTCTGAGTTCTGGTTCTGGCTTCTGCTGTGTGGTATTGTTTATAAAGAAGTTTCTTATATAAATGAATGCTGCTGAATTATTTACTTGTGTGCTGGTTGGATTGCTGCAAACTCTAACATTATCAGTATTGTATTTATTAAGGACAGTTCAACAATTTTGCTCACCATGTAGCCCTTCATTGATTGAGATCTCAATAAGGTCCTATCCCTTCACCACCAAGTGATGAGGGAATGAAAGCCAGCTACCATGGTATTTGGTTGATGAAAGTATATGTGTGTTGCTAACTTACTTGAAATCAACTCATGGTTTGAGTGATATCTGAAACACCTCATCATCCTGAAAGACACCAATGGGACTTTAGAAATCAGGCATTTAAAAAAATCACAATCAAGAAACAACGGAAAGAATCAGTTTGTTATAAACTACGATGCATATTGCAGTCAAAAATATTCTACCTCTGAAATGCAGGTTACTTTTTAGTTTCTTTTTTCTCTCTACAACACTGTGTACAAAACATGTTAGTTTCAGAAATAAGAGGGACTATTCTGTTTTTTCTCTAATTTACTTGAAAATGACAAGTGGCTCAGGGGCGGGTTCCAGAACTGGTCGCTACTGGTTCACTGCGCATGCGCAGAAGCGTCCAGGTGAGTGGGCGAACCAGTAGCAACCCACCACTGAAGTGGCTGCTAAATCATTACTTATTTTGAAGATCTGTTTCTGACATATCTATTCTATTAGTTGATTGTGCACTATTTGGAAATGCACATTATTTTCCTTGCTCTTTAGCCAAACCTTCTTCACTGAAAAAAAGACCAAGTTCCTGTATCCATTTTTCTTTTACTCATAGCTAGGTCAAGCAATGGTTTGTTTGTAAAATCCTGTGCTGGAACATAGCAGAAGCTTTTGTAGGAACTATACTGCATAGTTTTCAGTGATTGTCACATCAAATACTCTTAAGTGTGCACAGATGAAATGATGACCCTATATTAAATCTCTGCATGATGCTAAAAGTAGTAAGTGAACTACTCATTCATTCATTTAATGTGTGAACTGACTCACTCAGTCATGGATGTTGTGAGTAGCTCCAAGAACACCATTTGTTCTTCACTTAAAATTACTGACAGTTTAAAAGAGACAAATAATTTCAACATGTTGAAAAACTGCTACATATAAAAATCAAGATACAAAAAAAAAAGAATCTTGTTGAACAGTTTCAATACAGCATCAGTTGGGGGTGGGTGGGAATCTTCACTTAAGTGTCATTTTTCAACTCTCACTTTCCTTGATACCAAGACATTATTTTCATATAAGAAAACGAAGGAAAAAGTTATTGTTTCACAACGCCCAATCTCATCTAATTTATTCATCCTTTTTATTTTTCCTAGATCCATGTTGTTATTTGCTATTTGCTTAACTGGATTTTGCTTATAATAGATTTACAGCTATGTGCTCTGTAACTGCAATGGGTATAATGCCACTCAAAAGGGAAGATGCATTCCAAGGTTTGCTATAAAACTTTCAGTTTTTACAATGGTGCAATCATACTGCTTTTTCAACATTATGATATGCCCAGTATTGTATAACAAAGGACATAATACAAGTCTGAAAGAGCTCTCAGACGAATCAAATCCTAAGTAATGAATGAAGAGGGATAATAGAGATTCCTTTGAAAGGTTCATTTGTGGGGAAAGCATTTTAATAGAAAAATATGTGCCATAGCAAATGTCACTAAAGCATTAACATTAAATAAAAGCAGACAATATAGCTTAATGTCCTGCAGATCACTAAAGACTAAAACATTGCAAATGTCAATATTGTAGTAATTTTCAAAATTTTGTGGTTTCAGACGAAATATGAACCTGCTAAGAAACATTTATTTTTATGCTCCAGTTCTGCTGCATAGCTATAGAAGCAAAGCAGGGGGCAATTCTGCAAATGATGATAATATATAATATACAAATACGTCGTATGAATTTTATAATCAGTTAATTGGTTTATTAAATTATAAAATCTTTATTTACTTGGAAAAGCAATAATTAAATGAATATTCACCCCTTTTAAGACTTTTCTATTAATTATGTTTATGAAATGCTTGCAGCTGTAATGTTAGACAAAGGAAGCTTTATCTTTATATGCCAAAGCTACATTGTATTCTGGTACAAATGATGGTACTGACTTTGTGTCTACATAATTACTGAAATCTTATCCCTTTTCTGTTTGCACATCATCTTCTGTTTTTTGGAATAGTTAAACTCCATTTTACTTTTTAATAACATTTTAGAAATCATTCTGATTCAGGTAAACAGAATTTGATTGCTTTGATGGATTGAAAATGGTTAGCTCAGCCAGAGCTTATTTGATTTGTTTCTTCAGGGATTACAAAGAATAGGATTTTATCTCCCAAATTGACAAAAGAGGCAATCTCTGCATTTTTTTGCTTACGAAATGGCAGTTGCACTAAGCCACAGTGCCTTCCACGCGGGCAAAGTATTAGTCATGGGGCTGCTTTTTATTCATCTGCAAAGTTTTATTTTGTATGGTGTACGGTATCAAGCTTCTTTGCTCTTAGAAATTAAGAGCAAAGTGGGATGAGCTGGGGGTGGCGTGGGACTGAAATAGAAGAACAGAAGAAGAAGGAGAAAAAAAAACACAAAATTCTGTGAAAAGCAGCAATGGTGCAGTACATTGGCACACAAAATTAAAAACAAACACTCTTTTTTTTTTATCATAATGGCCATTATAGGCAAATGGTCTTCAGGTTTAATGCTGTGGATTTACAGCTGAAAATCCCTCCAAAGCTGGAGGTGTCATTGGGCTGATTGCTTGTCCAAGTTCACCCTGAAGGTTCTCATGTGGTTTTCATGAGAGCTACAATCTACGACCCAGTCAGATTACAGAGCTTCTTTGATGCTACTTTCCATTTTATCCTGTGTGACATGACATTTGTAAAGCAGAAGGAGTCAAGAAAATGTCAATATACAATATAGAGATGATACAAGCACCTCAAATAATATGTTTGCAAATCTTCTTATGCCATTGGTCACTCTGCTGAGGCCTCTTCAGTGATACTGCCTGCAGTACTGATTATTTTATCCTCAATCCCTTTGTCATTTTCTACGAAGCACATTTTTTTAAAAAAGAAAAAAACAGCAATGTTATGTTATTTTACTTTTTTCTCCCTTCACTTCCTTGCAGATGTAGGCCAGGGATAGCCCATTCAAGAGCTCTTATCTCTGCTTTCAGCAAGTATGAAGAATGTGATTTTTATTGCTGGTGTTTGAAGCAAGGTTTTTCACAGAGGAGTGCAAAGGTTATTCGCTTTGGGGCTACCCAGAAATATAACCAGAGATGCTCTCCTAGGCAAACACCCTTATTCAAATGTTAAAGTGGCACTCTCTTTTATTGGCCTGACACTTGAGTCCACATCTTAGAAAGTCATATTTTCTAAAACTGAGATTTGAGATTACAATCCAGGAAGCTCAAAATAGCTTTTATAAAAAGAGATAGAAAAATGCTGCAGCTATCAGTGATCAGTATCCCCCGATTTGTTAGTGGAATCCTTTCCCCTCAGCTCCACCCTCCCTTCAGTTGTGAACTCTATAAGAGAATGTGTATGAGAGAAAGGTTTAAATCCAAAAGAATTAATGAAAGACAAGAGATGAAATAGTTAGTTTTCCTCTGATGAGTAATAGGCCCTCTAAGATAGCAGGGCCAGCTAGTGGATTGCCTGCATAAGTCAAATCACTTAAATTTTGATGAATGACCTGCCTAATTGTGTGGCAAGAAATCTGTTGAAATGGTAGCACCCAGCGTCTTTTAACTCTTTTGCTACTTTGTGAAAAGAAGTCAGAGATGTAGAATATTGTGCATCTGATGTTGCATCCCCTTGGAGTGTTTATTTAATTGATCTAGTTCTGGACCTGCCTGATTCCTTAATGAATCTGAATGGATTACAATTAAAAGAAAAACAACAATATGTGTATGTATTCTACCTACCTGCCTGCCAGCCAGGGGTGGGTTCCAGTTACTTTTGCTACCGGTTCTCAACAGGAGCGCGCGGGCGGGGTGCTTCTGCGCTTCTGTGCATGCGCAGAGCATCCATGATGACATCTGGGTTGGCGGGCGGAACCTCCCACCACTGTTACTACCGGTTCGCAAGATCCGGACCAAACCGGTAGCAACCCACCACTGCTGCCAGCCTATCTGCACAATCAATTGAAAAATTATATGCCTTAACATGGGTGTTTCTGAAAGCTATGAGGGTGGGGAGCTATATGAATGCAGTTAGCCATTGCCTTACAGCCACAATTTAGCCCAAAATTTATGTTGCTAAATGAAACATTTGTTAATTGAGCTTGACCCATTTTACGACCTTTCGTGCCACAGATGTTAAGTGAATCACGGTACTTGTTAAATTATTCAAACTGTTGCTAAGTAAATTTGACTTCCTCATTTACTTTGCTGGTCAGAAGGTCACAAAAGGGGTTCATGTGACTCTGGGACACAGCCACCGTCATAAATATGAGTCAATTGCCAAGTGTCTGAATTCTGTCCACGTGACCATGGGGTTGCTACAATGATCGTAAGTGTGAAAACTGGTCAAAAGTCATCTTTTTCAGTACTGTTGTAACTTTGAACAGTCACTAAACAAACTCATGTAAGTCGAGGACTACCTGTACTTTGGGTCATAATCTTTGTAAACAAAAATCTGCATGTAAGGACTATTGTGCAATACATAAATGGGCAGCTATGCACCACATAATCAGACCTATCATGATATGGTGTTCCAATTATGCGGGTCATCTATGTGTGAACTGCGGCTCTGTTGCAGATGGGCAGGAGGGCCCCAGCTTTAAATCCATATGGAGGCAACATTCTCTGAGTAGAATGGGGAGGGTTGTCAGGTGAATACCCAGGAAGAGACCAAGCGGTGCACGGTGGAGGGGGGTGGTGCGATTAGGAAACCACATGGAAGGTGACAGGTGACGGGCGGTGTATGGAAGGGGGAATTGGGAGAGCAGTCAGGAGTGATCTCGGCGACATTGGATGACATCACTTACTAGCGTCCTCAGCTCCAAGGGGGGGAAGAGAACGGGCAGTATATTCAAATCTGCTACAGCTGCAACCTATCCCATAGCCGATAATGCTGAGGAGGCGGAGCATCCAGCCAACTCCGTTTTTGTGCTGTTTTCACAGCGCCAGTGTTTCCTGTAAACTGCCGTGTATCCAAGATTAAACCTGGTTATTTTTGCCGTTCCATTGCGTGTGTGTCGTGCATTACTCGGCTTCGGACAGACGGTTCCAGAGATGCTGAGAGATGGATCAATCCCCATTTCATCGGATTGTTGCAAGCACATAATATGGAACATTGGTATGTTTCAGTGCATAAAAACAGGGCCATATAAATATAAGAAATAAACATAATTCCAATAGTGATCAGATGAAATTTTAATAATTGGGATGCTGCTTTCATGAGCTTGTTTTCAGTCATAACTTCTCACTGGCTCTTCACAAATCCATGCAAGTGCCCAAATTAATCACTTTTTGCTCAGATTGCTACAAAGAATTAAGGATAGTTGTTAATGTAGATTCTAGTAGGAAATAATTTTAAGAAGAAAAGGTATGTCAGACATGTAATGGCAAAAGAGAGAAAGGGAACTGCACCTGTTAATAGAGAGAGGGGGGGGGAGACAGAGAGAAGCAAAAACTTTTTTGTACATTTCCAACTAAAGCGCGCTCGCTTTCTCCCTCCCTCTCTCTCTCTCTCCCCCCCACCCCACCCACCCTCAATACAACTAATTCTGTTGTTGCCGTGATTAAAATACATGGTAATGCCATTCAGATCGACAATTATTTCTGCCAGGCATTTACCTCCAATACCTGGGTTGCTGCTGAGAGGGACTTTAAAAAGGGTTGGTTAAGAGGTCAACTGGAACAGAATTTCTGCACTTTTCAGAAGGCCATTAAACCAAATACACACACACACATAAATCACATTGAATTATATGCAACAGCACATTAGGAATATGTGTACAACAGTATTATATTTAAGAAATTGTGCTATTAGGAGAATGAGAAATGGAATGAACTGAAAAGTCAAGTCCTACTCAGGAAACAAAATTAAAGTGGTAGGATGAGCTGGAATCTCTGTCCTGCGACAGCCAATAATAAAGTCAAGATAGAGCAGCAAACACAAGGGATATTATAAGAATAGCCTAGATGAAGCTAAAGACTTATTTTGTCCAGCATTTTGCATCTAGAATCACTGACCAGACACATTCAGGAAGCTTCTCAAATAGTGACCATTAATAGCAGTTGCTGCTATGGCAGGGATGTCAAACTCGCGGTGTCATGTTGTCATCACGTGATGTATTGCAACTTTTTCCCCTTTCACTAAACCAGGAGTGGGCATGGCCAGAGTATGACACATCCGGCTCACGGGCCGCAAGTTTGACACCCCTGTGCTATGGAGTCTGCAAACAGCTATATTGTACTGTAGAGACATTACAGTACATTACATTCCACAAAACATCAGCAAGAATGCTGACAATGCTCTAATATCTTAAAATAGCTAATGACTCCTTTCAATGCTAAATTTATATATGTCCTCTGAATTCTGGATAAACTTGTTATTCAAAATTGTGCAGACTTTAACTCCCAGGTTTCCCAGCCGGCATGAAATTGAGGGGAACTGAAATCCACACATCTTCAAGAACATGCTGTTTGTGAAATTCTGCGTGTTGAAGTCCACACATCTTCAAGCTGCCGAGGTGGAGAAATGCTGTTCTAAATAATTTAAATCCTGCAATATTTGTGTGCATGCATTTGTGAATATTTGAGTTTGTTTCAATGGCTTCCTTATGGCATTCTTCAAGCCTATGTGAAAGGGGCCCTCCACAGAACAGCTGGCCTGCAAATTCAGGACTTATTTAGAACTGTAATCCAAAAAGATCAGATTGGGTAAAGCTGTCTGGTTCCATTTCTGTTCAACAAGGGCCACATTTCAGTGAAAAAGATAACATTTCCCTTTTAGAGAGTAGCAAGCTCACCCATGCAGTTCCTTTTGTTTTACAAGGCCAGGTGAGATCAGACAGTTCATCAGTGTTCCCGTTTAAACCTGAGAGTTGAGTCACAGGGTTCTTTGGTTTAATCCTGTATTTAATTAAGTGAAGGTCAAAATTGGGGTCAATTTGATTGGTGAACTTAATCCAAGACCCACAAGTGGCACAATGGGTGCTTTGGAAAAGTATTATTCCAGCGAGGAATCAAGAAAAGACAATATAATTAAAAGAGTTATATGATAAAGGTAAGGGTGGAAGGTGAGGGTGAATAAGACACTTCCAAATGTATTTAACAGAAGTAGCCACTAGATAGCAGAATAATCACAGGAGTCTCAGCAATTTTGCCGAGCAAAAAAGAAAGGTAAACAGCGCTTCAGCAGATGAAAATACAATATGTATGACTGTGTACAAATAGTTCATACAAGGGAGAGATTTCTTTTTTCAGCTGTTATTCAATCTGCTATTTCCTGCTGGTCTTATCATAACCTGAGCTTCTTTTCCACTATGGTGAAAAAGGAGCTTATTTTCTAACTACAGAAATCAATCCAGACTTTTGTCATCTTGAAATACAACCTTTTTTTCTGAAATAACCTTTCTCAACAAGATGCTTTTCTAATGTATTATGACTTTGTATTCCAGAGTAGAAGTGTCAGATTAGGAAATTGGTTTTAAAGGAACATCTTAACAAGGCACTTCACAAAATACAACATTGCGTCATGCAGACTGATGGATCTGGAACCGGTCCTGCAGGGTGGTTCTTAAAGATTCTTGTCTTTTGTTTATCGGCCAGTATATTGTACCCGTAACTGTTATCAAACTGAGGCTGGTTGTGACCTATGAGATGATATAATATACAGTAGATAGGTTTGCATTTGAAAGACAATATATTTAAACTAAAGCAGTTATTTTGCTGTTTGCCAAATAATGGGGTAAAAACAAGCGACTTCATGCATCATTGAAGATTCAGTACAGACTTTGGAGCTTAAATAAAGCTAAGATGTTTTAGATCAAATGATTTTAACCATGAATCCTTTAGCTAGGGTTCCACATCTGGCTTCTAGCTTATGGTTTATTATTTACAGTTTGAAGATAATATTATCCAGTATAGATTCTTGAAATAGTGTAAGTTGAACATGTTGAATGAGACAACTGAGCAAATTAGCCAAAATTAGTCAAAAACCCAAGGAGCCTGGTTTAGCTCAACAGACAGAAGCACTGTAATTTAACACCAGCTGTCTGCAATTAAAGTAAAATCGAATCTCTCCAAGGCTCAAGGTTGACTCAGCCTTCCATCCTTTCTAAGGTAGGTAAATTGAGGACCCAGTATGGAGAGGCAATAAGCTGACTTTGTATAAATATACAAAAGTATGAAGGCTATTGCTTAACGCACTGTAAGCTGCCCTGAGTCTCTGGAGAAGGGCGGCATATAAATCAAATTAAAAAAAAATATTTTAAAAAATCAGAAAGACTGTTGGATGGTCTTTCTTTAGATAGAATGTTTAAAAAGAATGCCTAATGTGTGCCTCAAAACTTGGATTTGAAATTTGGAATTCATTTGATGAAATCTCCACAGAAACATCACAGGTTGAAAACAGCTGCCTATTAACAACCCAATTATAGCTGCTAGAAAAATTATATGTGCATGCTCAGTTTAATAAAGCAGCTACATTACTGCTGGTTCTCTAGTGTTTGAATAGAATCCCAATTAGAAATATATCTGCAATACTCGTCCTTTAGTTATGGAATGCCACTAAAAGAAAAGAGTCTGAAACCACAGGAACTGGGCATTAATGCTACTCTTCTAAAATTAAATATGCAGCATATAAATATTTCTATAAGAAAGCAACGGTAGTTGAAGCAATATCTGGGTTTTTTTATACTTTATCACATACTTTTTTAATTATTGAAAATGGTCTTGGGATCTTTCTTTAGGATGCTGGTGGGGAAAGGCAAACCATTGTTCATGGGGCTAAAAGTTTTTTCCTGCTAATGCAGAACATTTATTGCCATTTTATACCATTTATTTCAGTGTAAAAAATAATTTTGATGTGATATCATGGATGAAATATGATCTTGCCCTGGCCTAGTTAACTGGTAATCCAGTAACCCACTCTGTGGGTCAGAGTGCCTTATCTTTCACTAAACCATCTTGCTGATGGTTTGCAACAATCTGGTTTCCCATACTTCCACTCAATCTCAAGGAACGATAGAATAACAAAACTGTGAGATTTATGACACTGGGAAGTATGGGCAGCCAAGGGAGCTTCAAAGAGATCCAAAATACTTTGCTATGCCCTCTTGGCAACTTCCTTACTCATATGTATTTTCTTGGGTATGTAATTTTTTTGGGTGTGTGTATGCCTATCTCTGCTTTAATGTGCCTTTAAATCTGAAGCACTGTACTTGCCTACTTCAGAGAGTTGTGTAACAAAAAGCAGCACCTTCATGAGTAGCTTTCCTTTACCATCTTCAACAATAAATTAAGCTGAAATACCACAGAGGGGGGAAAAAATTTATAGAAATTATCAATAACCTGGAAAACAAGACGCACATCAAAGAAAAATATTGAGAAATTGCAAAACAGATTATGGCACAGCATTATATCAGAGCATGCTTTGACATTGTTTCTTGAATATTATTTTCCTTCTCCTCTTCCAACTTTCCATTATATTAGATTTTATGGAGCCACCTTACTTCAGAATTGCTTTGTATGTCACAGAAAAATCAGGCCCCCATGATTTAGTTCTTCCTGGCCATAGTAGCTTCCATAATGCATCAAGAAGCGTGACTTGGAAATTGTATGAATTGCTCTGAATAGTTCATATAGAATATGCAAATCTGTCCCAATCAGTTGGGATTGTGTCTGTAGGATTCATTGAATTATTGGTTGCTGTTTCCTCCAAAAACATTTGGATGCTTCCTGTGGAAGAAAATGGACAAACGGGCAGGGATTGCTAACACAGAAGCAGGCAGGCTCACCTTCTCCTCTCCAAGTCTGTCTTCTGCCAACCCAGTTAGGAGAATTCAAAGGGGAAGGGGCTGGCTAAGAAGCCATATGGAAGATGAATTGGAGTGCATACCTACAAATATTGGCTCTATTCATGTGCCAGTCACTGAGCTGGAGAAAGTCCAGCCACTACAGAAGAAGGGAAGAGAAAGAGAGGGGAAGAAGGCCACCATATTCTGCTTTTCTCCTGGAACTCAGGTGAAACCATTACACAACTGCCAGAGCTGGAATATTCATCCAATCACTGAGTTGGCAGCAACACATTCCTTTGTATGGCAGAGATATTCACCAAACTGTATCTCTCTTTTTGGTAAAGCACCGTTGGGGGGGAAGGGAAACTACAGTATGTCACTCTTTGACTTCCCTTCCACAAATTTCAGATTTGGCTTGAAGAAAAAGAGCTGTTGTGTCAAATATTTCACTGCTCTCCACAAGAAAGAGAAATAAGGAAAAGAGGCCACACTTGTGGTACCATCCAAAGCAACAGTCCCCTAGGCTTCACCTGTGGAATCAATGAACAGGGCCCTAGTGTAGCTTTTCATGTGAGGGGGTCAGTTACAGGACAAGTTGTTCCTACAAAATGAAAGGTGGAAACAGTCTTTTGGGGCTTACCACTAAGGTTCAGATGGCATGATAGAGATTTAAAAATGGTAAGAAAAATATTTTGTACTTCTTTCAATTTTGCCTTGAGTAACCAAAAAAAAAAAAAAAGATGCAAAATATAGACTAATAGAGTTGAAAGGGACTTCTAGCCCTATCCCCTGTTCAAGCAGGAGACCCTATACCATTCCAGGAAAGTAGCTGTCCAATCTCTTCCTAAAAGCCTCCAGTGATGAAGCACCCACAATTTCCAAAGGAAAGTCATTCCACTGGTTAATAGTTCTCACAGTTAGGAAGGGTCTCCTTAGTTCTAGGTTGCTTCCCTCCTTGATTAGTTTCCATCCATTGTTTCTTGCCTTGTCTTGCTTTGGAAAATAGGTTGACTCCCCCTTCTTTGTGGCAGCCGCTTAAATATTGGAGCACTGCTATCATGTCACTATCATGTTTGACTACTGGTAGTGGTGCAAGAATGGGAATAAATTAGTGGTGGGTTGCTCTCGGTTCGCACCGGTTCTATAGAACTGGTAGTAAAACTGACAGGAGGCTCCGCCCACCAACCCCGACATCATCAAAATGACATTGTCATCAAAATTCTGCGCATGCGCAGAAGAGCGTGCACACAAGCAAAGCGCGGCCCCGTTGCGAACCGGTAGTAAAGGTAAGTAGAACCCACCCCTGGAATAAATATACTTTCCTTGAGAACTGAAGTGCTTATCTATAGCAGACTGTTCTAAAGGTACTGAACAGCATCACCTTGGGCAGAAGAGCTGGGCTTCTGGGGATTGCAATGAATAGATCCTTATATTATACCATAACATGTAAGAATTAGTAATTTTTGTATCAGTGTATGAAGAAGTCTCAATGTTATAGTCCTCGAGCTAATGAAGTAGCTTTTCTATGGTCCTCTTGAACATTTGATTATGAAATTCCTGATATAACTCATAATGAACCTGAAGACATCCATGTTCAGTGCACAGGAATCCACAGATCAACATGGGGAAGAGGCGGGAGGAGGAGTTTACATGCGTGTTCTCTCTTCTAGTCTTGCACCTTTATGGCAAAAATTGCAAAGATTTCTGGTCTACTTTTGGAAGCTAATTTGGAATAGCACAGTTGTCCTGTGCAACAAATCAGATTTCAGTCTGGCAAGTGCCATGGAGAGAATCCAAAAAGGGAAAGCATAAAGCAATTTTAGGGATCAGCTGCTTCCTGAAATGTGATTGATACTGAATGGCTGTGTCTGTCTGTAAGGAAGAAATAATAAGCAGACAATAAGTGCTATGAGCAACTTCTGTATGAGAGGAGGGATATAAATCTAAAAAAAAGAAAAGCAAACTGCTTAGTAGAATTCATATGAAAGATACTTTTAAGGAACTCAACCCATTTTATTATATTGAAGAGTAACATCTCAAATGTTTATCTTAAACCATCATAAATGGTGATTGTGGAGAAACATCAATGTAAAACAATGCAAATAAACATCAAAAGCCTTTATTTAAAATGTATTTGCAATCTAATAATAGGTGTGGATTTTTTGAGAAAACTTAAAATTCAAGAAATTACTATTGTTCTTCCAGGCAGATTATATACAAACTACACATTTAGTCATGTTTATAATTAATTACACTGATTAGTGACAAAAATATAATAGTGGTTTCCTACACTAATTGCATAATTGGTTCTATTTTGTTCCTAATATCTTTGTTATTTGGACCAAATAAAAATATAGCTATTTGGAAATCACACCTCTGAATGTTATAGTCAGCTATTAAATTGATTTTAGTATTAATTTTAGAGTAAAGTTTAATTCATATCTTTTTAATATTCTGTATTGAACTCTTTTTAAACTAGCCATTCTGAAGTACTTCAGAAGTACAAAGATGGAATATTTTTTAAAAATCTATAATTCCCTTTAATCTTTATTTTTACAAAACTGTAAGAATTATTTAGTTTTTAAAAACGAACACCCTCCACTGCATAAATCTATAGCATGTGACTACAATACGCAGAAAACTGCTTATCACCAAGAACTCCAAAAAAGTTAGGATTTCCAAATTCAGAGAGCCTCTTGCCATTCTTTTCACTAAATATATTCAGATCTCTAAGAACAGACAGTGTTATTCAATTATGTTGTTCCCAGAACAAAGCTGCATGTTTGATTCTTCCCTGCAGAATTGCTTAAAAGAAACTGGGTCAACTAAAAATAGTAGACAAACAGCAGATAGGATGCAAAGCTGTTTTATTGTTGCAGGGTAAAATTACTTAGTGCTAAAGATTAATGATCATAAATGCTGATGTTCCTTGTTCATGATGAACATTACAAGATGGGGAAAAGGCAGAGGGTTGACTTGCAGTGATATTCCTTTGCTCCCAGTCAGCATCAAATATGTGCTGTTCATCTGTTATTTTGCATAGTTTCACACTTGGAAAGACCTTAGTCCTTAGTGCAGTGGTGGGTTTCAAAAATCAGTTTGACTACCGATTCTGTGGTGTGGCTTGGTGGGCGTGGCATGACTTGGTGGGCGTGGTACGGGAAGGATACTGTAAAATCTCCATTCCCTCCCCAATCCAGGGGAAGGTTACTGCAAAATCCCCATTTTTTCCCTGATCAGCTGGGACTTGGGAGGCGAGAATAGATGGGGGCGGCGCCAGTCAGAATTTTTACTACTGGTTCTCCGAACTATTCAAAATTTCCGCTACTGGTTCTCCAGAAACCCACCTCTGCCTTAGTGATGGTTCAAACTTTCTGTAGCAAATTAATATTATTTTAACAGTGTGGTTTGCCAAAGTTACTAGCTTCTTTTCTCACAATGGCCTGAAATAATTCTGTGTTTTACTTCCTTATCTGATTGTGATGGTTTGCTCATTTCTGTAGGGCTCCCTTATTTTGCTGACATGGAAATCTTTCTTTGGAAGGAGTCATGTCTTATTTTTTTTAAATAAATTCTGCATTGTGAGAAAGCAAGGTTTTGTACTTCAGGTTGGTTTGCTTTCCTTGTCCATAATCTGTTTTAGGAACATCATTTTTGTTAAGCCTTGCTTTGTTGATATTTCATACTTTTCATCATATCTTCCTGCCCATTGATCAACTTTTGGTAGTTGCAGCCATCCATTCATTTGTTATTTATGCATTAGAACCAGAATTCTTCCTTTTGGGTCTAATGGAAAAAGACCTGGACAAAAAAATTGGAACTTTGTTACTATATATTGTTATGTTGACAGCAGCAACACTGTTGTATGCACAAAAATGGAAGGACACTTTGATTCCTAACATGGACAATTGGTTGCAGAAGTTGATGGAGTTGGCTGAAATGGCAAAATTGACTATTTTGATTAAAGAAAAGAATATAAGTACTTTTATTTCCACATGGAGGAAATTTGCTTCTGAACTTTGTGCTTGAAGTGGAAGATAATGAAACTTTGATTTTGGGTTTTACCAATTAGATTGATAAATCTTTATAGAAATGCCTTGTTCATATTATTATTAAAAAACAAAAAGTTGTGATTTGACTTATTCTACTGCAACAGAGAAAGTTGGAAGTCAATGTTTTTTTTTGTTTTTTTTTCTTATTCTCCCTCACTTTTCTTCCCCTCTTCCTCCCCACCATTTTCCTATTTACTTTCCTAGTTTGTATCTTATTTTATTTTATAACCCAATAAAAATGTTAAACACCAATTTATGCATTAGGATAGTTTCTTTCAGACGTCTGCAGAACCTCATTAAAAAAATAAGGCAAGGTGGTGGCTACATAAAAAAAAAAAAAAAGGTGGATTCCATCATTGGGATTCCCATCCTGACAGTTGTAACCTCAGTCTACAAATGTCAGCACCCTTTTCTTAGATAAGAGTTCTTGTATATGTCTGTTGAAGTCACCTCCTTTATTCTCTACATTGCTAGATTAATGTCTGCATGCCTCAGTTTTAGCTTTCACTTGTTGCAAATAATTGTCTGAATAGGGTTTTTTTTCCTCGAGAGAAAACTTAAAGAGGAACTTTTGCACTCAGTTCCTCGTTGTTTTGCTATTTCTATTATTATTATTATTCCTGTAGCAGCACAGCTGGCATTCTTACACTGGATGTTCTGTTAGTCCTTTCACAGGAAAATCATATTTTCAGCAATTTAGCAGTAGTACTCTCATCAGAAATTCACAGCGGGATGAAAAAATATCTCAGCTCAGGAGTTAATTACTTAAAAACATGTTCTTGAAAAATCCATTCCTCCCCTTGGGGCTGTGAGCTAAAAAGAATATCTGTGTAAAATTTCCACCTCTCCCACTATAACTAAAATATTATTCTGTTACAGTGTTCAATAAAAAATGCAGACAATTTCAATCATAATGTGTATCAATTACTGTTGGTAATTTGGAATGTTTTTAAATGATTATGTTACCCAACTTCCTAAACAGTTCAGAGCCTTAGTCCGTATGAATTTTGGAAAGGGTTAGCAATCCATTCCCAGTTTAATCTGAAATATTTTTACTGAAGTTTATGAAACAATATATTCCCACAAAATATACTGAATGTTAACTGCTGCAGAGATAATATATGCCTTTTATTGGAAAAGATGTTTGATCCCTTCTATGGAAGAACAGTTAATTAAGTTGTGGGAGTAAGCTTCGATTTCTAGAATAACTTTATATCTCAGAAGTTAATCTGATACAGAATTTAATTCAAATTGGAACCTATGCCTAGATTACAATTCAATAATGGATTTGTACCACATCCAAACTTTGAGTTTCTTTCTGCATTAAGTCTACAGTTTAACTTCATAGGACTTCTAAATCAGAAAAGGTTTATTAGTTTGGTCAGATTGGCAGTTCATCATTTCATTTTATGATTTATATTGTGCTGCTCAGAGTTCCTGATATCCATATATTGCTAAAAGCTTAAGAGGAATTTTCAAGCTTTCAAAACAATATGATATGATATGATACAATGGAAAATTATGATCTCTATGTCATTTGTAAATTCCTTGTTTGCTTATTTATATTCTATTCTTTTATCTGTTTATATAATTTTATATAATAACTTTTCTAAAGGAAAGTTCTACCTAAGGTAAAATGATAAAAGGCTAAAAAGTGAATTAGATCACTTAGCTTATTCTAAGAACAATATCATGCCTTATTATATAAAATATTCATAATATATACCATAGGCTAATATAGTAAGCTTGTTAATTTTTCAAAATACTGATTTTATTATCATTGTAAATAAAGATATTATAGATAGATGTGGCAGTCCTGATTTAACATTTTGTCTGACCATGAAGCTTGTAAGGAAGGATTTCTTGGTCTAAGCTGTTCAAAAAAGTTTTGTAAAGATAAAATTTGATTTTACTCAATGAACATTACACTGAGGTTTTATGTTATGTCTTATTAGAGGAACAGAATAGAAATGGGGAAATTGATAGGATTTTGTACTTAAAATGGCTTTGTGCTCATGGATTATGAGTCCTAAAAATGCATAAAACTGGACCTCAGCTTTGGTGGAATAGCATTGGTAGAATGCTATTTACCCTTTGCTTCTAATGCATTGTTGTACCAGGAACATGCAGGCAGAGATGATGCCTACCCATATTAATAGCATGAACAATTTCTTCTCAACTGGCATACAAGAAACAGTACTTGGAAAGAGAGGCAGCATTATCTCACATTTTCTCCAATGATCCTTAATTGAACCTCTGGCATGATATTTAACCTGTACATCTGCCAATCTGTCCTTTTCATTTGTGGGGATCAACATGCACAGGTCACAGGTACATTGGCTGCATAAATTCTCCTTCATACTGAGAAAACTCTTGTTTTTAGCATGAAGGTAAAAGAGCCAATTAAAATGAGCTGGGCTATATAGTAGGTATTATTTAAAGTGCCTTATTATTGTGTGATTCCTTCTCCCTGTGATTAACAGCAGATCTGTTTATCTGAACACCTGGTCTTCTGAATGGCTGTAGGCAGCTTTCCCTTCCTGCACTCCCTCATTCTCTTAGAGAAACACTTGTTTGGAATTCTTAGAAGATGACCCGTTTTCTTGGACTCCCATCAAAAGAACTGGAAAAGTTATTAAGAACAATCCAATTAGCCATTGGTAAATATGAACATTATCTAGTTATCTGTGACCTATAGCATAAGCTGAAGTATGTAGCAAGACTTTGGGGGAGGGGGGTTGTAAGACAGATGCATTAAAGGATATTGTTCAGAATATCATTAATCATACAAATAATATATTGGATGATTTCACAATAGAGGAAGCTGTAAAGACTGAAAACTTTCCAACTTAAAAAAAATGAAAGGAAAACATACTTTAAATTATTTAAAGTATGAAGATCTGTGGTTCTATGTCTATTCGTTTCATTTTCTAATAATGATGACAATAATGATGATGATATAAGTCATTACATATAGTGTACTGCTATATGGTAGAGGGGTTGAGGATTAATGTTGTAGGGTCAAGAGAAAATTGCATTTTTCTTTTCATCTAAACCAAACATTATATAATCTTAATTATTCTTAGAAAGCCAGTTTGGAAATGCAGCAAGTTCTCAAATTTATTCTTTATGGGCGCTTTCCTATATATATTTCTTATTGCAAGACTAAGTCAAGATATTTTACTATCTGAGGAGAAGAATAGAAGCCCCTCTAATTCTCTATACAGAAAGTGATTATCTGGCTGTTACACTTATACACTGAGGACAGACATATTATCCTCTGCACATGTAGAGGGGCTGCAGTGGCAACCCTGGTATGCAGTCTGCATGTAACATCCAGAGGCCTCAGCACTTTCTTGGCTTAAATTTCAAGAAGAGCAGCTACAACCTAAATAAATAAATAAATAATTCTCTAGTTGATGGCTTTTGACAGATATGAACAACTAATATCCTAGGCCCTAATCTTGTGGCTACTTAACATTGCATGACAAGGTCAGTCCTGGATGTCTAAGGTCTGGGAAGAATGTATAGCACATTTTCTTTGAAAAGTCCAGTATTTGCTTTATACTACTCATTAGTCAGTTCCCCACTCTTGGTCTCTGCCACACATTTTTTCCTACAATTCTTAATATAAACTTTTGCATAAACTTGAATGTACTCATTAACTCATTACATCCTGTAATGTTCTTAATGAGTACATTCATTACACTCTGTCAAGGACCTTGAAGTACTCATTTCTAAAGATCTAAGTGCCAGAGCCCACTACCTTTACCTGTTATCTTATGTATGCTTGACAAATAAACTTATGATTATGATTATGATTACAGGATTATCTGTAGTTCATGATTGAATGATGGAGTCCTTGCTGCCATTTAAGCTCACTAGATAAGTAACGAGATAACTGCAAGAAAACAATGAAGTTCAGAGAACACTAAGGACTTCGCACTACAGGATTCCTTTTTTTTCTTTATTTAATATCCAGTTTTGGATATTAAAAAATTGGAATGAATTATCTTTTATTTTACTAACTTGATCTAGTGTGATTTGATAGAATTCTTGTCCTACGTTTTTTTCCTTCAGGAATATACTTTCAGAAACTAAATTTTCCAATCTTCTGGAACAAAACCTGAAAAACACTGCAGATTCCTCCAAATCACCATAGCCCTGCTCTGTTTTGAAAGTTATGAACTACACAGTCTGTTTTGATATCCAAGGCATAAGCCAGCTTTTGTAGGAGAATACTAATATATACATGGTTGTTATGAAGAGGTTTTGCAAGACAATTAGCTGGCACTGGGTTTAATTCTGTTTGTGCTTTTCCAATTCAATTGGTTGGCTCTCAGTTTAGATTAGACTCAGTTTAAAGTGCTTTTTAAAAGGAAAGACTTTTAAAGTTCTTAATGGTTTGGAACTGAATGCCTGAAGAGCCACTTTCTCCTATTGGCACTTTCATGTCCATACAGTGTATGAAACTTGTTACGGACAGATGGACGTAGGAATTTGCATGATCGCCACGGATTGGATAGAATTTGTGACGGGAAAAATAAAATGCTGTCAGTGGCCGGCCAGCAAGCAGAGGGAGGTTTAAAAGGCGAGCCGCAGCTGCCGCGCTGGCAGTTCTTTATGGTGATCAGCTAAATAAACTAGCAGAACAAGTTCTGGAGTCCGTCTCTTCTTTCCCACGCTCCGAACTTAACAAAACTATTCAATATATTGGGATGGAGGAAGGCTGTGATAGGGGAAAAAAATCTAAATGGCATTCCATTCAGTTTCCCATTAAGTTTCCCCATTTTTGAGAAATCCATTTAAGTATTTTTTAATTCTTCTGATTTCATATTACTTTTATACTGTTTAGTTTTACTGTAATTTCAGTTCAGAGGAAACACATCCGGTGAATAAGTGGACAATCCTTTAGTCTTGTGCCTAATAAGACTATTCTGGAAATTCTTTGGCCATTTGAAAGGTAGGTGCAATGCTTGATTCTGGTTTAAGGCTTCAGAAGACATGTTAGCATGTTTTTGGCTAGGTTTATTTTCCAAGCATTCATCAAGAACCACCCTGTGAAAAACTGAATTATAGACTGGTTTAAATGCTAGAGATATAGGCAAACTTGGGGCGGGGGGGTTTGCATCATTAAACAAATAAAAAATTTAAATTTAAAAACAGCGTAGGAAAAATGCAACCAAAGTCTGGTAGGATTTCTTTTGCCATAAACAGAGTAACTGCATTAAACCTCATGCTCAGAGAAGAAAGCGATCCATAGCTGTTTTTTAGGAACTGAACCATGCTACTTAAACTGAAGATAGAATACTTTAGCATTTGAGTGCTCCTTTCACCCACTCTCACATTTCTTTCCTATAGATAAAAAACATAGTTAAGGAAGCTCTTCAAAGGTTAGGATTAGGGTTAATTCTGCTACATACAGAGATCAAATCTAGATGTACTTGGTCTCTGAAACTACCAGTTTCTTAAAATGTAATTTACTACACCATTAGAGGATATGGATGTACAGAAAAATGTGACACATAATGGCAAATAAAAAATATGTAGTGATGAATAAAAAAAATGTAAAGCCAATAAACTAAGGAAATGGAAAAGGTGCAGAGAGAACGGTGAAGATGATGATGGCTTGGAAGCTTAGAAGCTAAATCCTCCCAAGAACTGCTAAAGGAGCTGGTCTAAAGAAGAGAAGATTATGGGGAGATATGAAAACAGACTTCCAATACTCAAAGGCCACAGGGAACAGTATGTGGATTTATTTTTCATAGTGTAGGAAGTTAGCACCCACCCCTTTCCTAGAAGAATGAAATATTTTAGGAAATATTAAAAAGGCAGAATATTATGTTTCCCTGGTTGAGAAATGGAGAAACATGTTTTAAAGACAAAGCAACTCCCACCTTCCTGCCTCCCCCCCTTTGTTAATGGCCCAGAGGCAGAAACTCAATCCTTGTCAATGGACCTTCATCTGCAACACAATGGGACCCATCTAGGACAGAAACTCACCACATGGCACCTGGGAAGATTACATCAGCCAGCAAGGTTAGCTAAGACCCCCACCCCCTGGGAGTCTGACAACCAATCAGGATACTCTTTCTGGGCCCCAGGAAGTTCAAAGCCAGAGAAAGCATAAAACCCGGGGACTCGCTGTATCTCACCCCTTTTCTGTTCAGAAACTCAAACCATGTGATCCTGTCCACCATTAAACCATCTTTCCAAGCAGTCTCCATGTTTCCAGTGTCTTTTTCCCCACTTGGAGGTGAACCCAGAAGGATATTTCTTCCTACAATTGTATCTGAGGAAAAGGACCAGAATCATTGGGAAGGTTAGAGGAGAAACTGTTAGGCCTGAAAGACCAGGGCCGCATGTCCCAAAGGTGCTTTTTCAGGAGGCAACTGGGCTTAAAAAGCTTTAAAAGTTTATCCAAAGCTTCTTGGATAAGAAGCAAAACTTCTTCAAAGAAAAACCAGAAAGTCCAGTTGCCTCTTGAAAAAGCTCCTTTGGGACAACCATGACGTGGATGACTGAGAATCTCCATAGACATCAGGGCCACATGTTACGTTCCATTTAAACTTATTTATTGCTCATGCCTTTGCACAGGAATCTAGTCAACTATCAGTGCTATTTTGGTGCTAGATAAGGGTTAAAGGAATTCAGATTGGACTTAATCTGCTTGTGGCTATGTAGAGACACTGGGCTGATTCCTCTTTTGATTCCACCCCCAGGCTCTGCCAGTCTTCCTACAGAAATAAGGATGAGTTTCCTGATTATGAATGTTATTAAGCAGTAACATAGCCTCCTCCCTAGAATTGTGGATGTTCCAAGAGTGGAAGTTTTAAAGCAGAAACTGGGATGGTATAATGATTCCTGCTCTGGGCAGGAGGTTGGACTAGGAGACGCCCAAGATAACTTCTAACATAATGCCTCATGAGAGGTTTAAAATTATTGAACTAGGCACCAAGAACACTGTATAAATTAAAGACAGAAAAGTTTGTTTTCATTGTGAGCTGATTTTATGTTTTGTGGCATCATATAGACAAATTTGATTGCCTACATGGTAGTCAATTGCTTGAATTAAAAAAAGGTGGAAAATGAAATTGATTGGGGCTGAGCATATGTCAAATAGCAGTGAGGTGAATAGTGTAGGGTGGTTAGTTGAGAACTCAAAAAGGTTAATTTTCACTATGAAAACACTTATTTTTTTTAAAGAAAGGAGTGTAAGAAAATAACATAATTGCCTTCTTAGTAGCAGACTGAAAACTTTCCTGCCTTTCATAGTCAAACATGTTAATAAAATCAGGCATCCCAAATACCTTCGATTTAGCCTTTTCCCCCTATAAATTATCCAAACTATGTCATTCATATGAATGATTTGGAATAGCAATTGCCAGCTGTACTATAAAGAATGAATCTATGGAAACTAAGAACGGGTTATGGTAGATTTACTGTCAAAGGCATGATTTATAATCTGGAAATGTATGCAGAAAGAGAGGCCCACCAACTGGGCCTGTATCATCTGAAGCAATCAAATCCCACAAATATAAGGCAATTTAGCATTACCATTTCCAAGTGTTCCCCACAATAAGGACCCTTGTGTGCTGAAGTTTAATATTCAGAGCAGAAACCACAAACTCTAACAGCCGCTTCTGGTCAAGATAGTTAATAACAGTTTCCAGGCAATGGCACTTTTGTAATAGTTTTGTTGAAAGCAGCTGGGGATTTATTTGTATGTCTACCTCTCCATCTGAGAACTAGAACACGATAATGGGACAGACATTCATTTGCTGACTGTATTGATATAATTTCATCTGAATTTATAATGTAGGAATTATAGCACTGGTAAAAAATACAAGCCAATCGCCTTCTCATTATACTACAGATATTGTAGTTTAAGGAATGAGGGTCAGGGTGGGGGAAGAAGGAATGTGGACTATTGAATATTCCAAGTGCTTTCCAATGGTTTCTATATCTGAACATGCAAATTGGGGCTATTTCCATCAGATTCATTAAAGGTATGCTCCCAACAATGACTCTTTTTAAACAGAAAGGTCTTTGCATTTGATAAAACATAAAGATCTATTATACTTGAAAAAAAAGTACCTCTAAATACATCAAATGTTGTGTCATGAGAGAAGTTGGCAAAACGAAGATTAAATTCCAAAATTAGTTTGATTCAGTTAGGAGCCTCTGTGGAAAAAGAAAAACACCTCTAGTTAGAAGGCTCCAGTCTGAGAAGGTCCCTTCTCAGACTTAATATTTATTCAATGTGTATGGGAGCCCTCTCATCAGGTGACTCTGAGTAGCTGACATGTATTTAAAACAAGAAAATCACCAACAGAAATTAAAATATATCATCCAATTCATATAGCTACACAAATAACACCCCCAAACTGTGGGTCATCATATCTGAAGCCATGATCTTGAATGTGCCCAACCTGGATTTCCCAGGCACAAACCAGGGGTGAAATGCTCCCAGTTCGGACCGGATCACCTGATCCGGTAGCGATGGAGGCGGGTGGTTCGGAGAACCGGTAGCAAAAATACCTGCCCCATGCCCAGCTGAGCCGCACAATCATCAGAGGCTTTTTTTTTTAACTTTTAAAAGCATTTTTTCTACAACCTCTTCGTCCAAAAAAATGCTTTTAAAAGTAAAACAAAAAAGCTTCTGATGATTGGGCGGCTCAGCTGGGATCATCAAAGGCTTTTAAAAGCAAAAAACCCTTTTTTTATTTTAAATGCCTCTAATGATCAGGCAACTCAGCTTGGATTGTCAGAGGCATTTAAAAGAAAAAAACCCTTTTTTTCTTTTAAATGCCTCTGATGATCCAAGCTGAGTTGCCGGATTGTTATAGGCATTTAAAAGATAAAAAGTCTCTGCCGATCAGCCAACTCAGCTGGGATCGTCAGAGCTTTTGAAAGCATTTTTTTACAACCTCTTCGCTGAAGAGGTTGAAAGTTTTAAAAAAAAAATTGGCCACACCCACCCAGTCACATTACCACCACCACCACCAAGCCCCGCCCACAGAACCAGTAGTAACAAATTTTAGATTTCACCACTGGCACAAACCTACAGACACATGAAGGTAGAACAGAAATACCTACATGTAAGGAAGATATATGGAACCACTGTGTTTAGATCTTCCCTTATACATACATATATACACATAGGCAACATATATGCACCCCACTATACTTCACCATAACATTGAAATCAATCTTGAGTTCAATAACTTTTTCTCCATAGAGATTTTCCAAACAGATTCCCTCCTAACTTTTACATAATTTATTCTCATATCATGTCTGCTGCCAAATCCATCCACAGGCTCTAAGAAGTCCTTCTATTTTAGAGCAACCAATAAGAAAAAGAATATCCACCTTTCCTTATGAATCATATTTTCAACAACCCAACTCCTGCATAAGAACATTATTGAGACAAGTACCAGTGTATTACAGCAACTCAGAACACCAGAAAGAAGGAAACAGACTGCCTATACAACATCTTCCAATAAAATGGATACTGAGGCAGTTTTATCAGAAGGTGTTTGACCACCCAATTAACTTTAGCACAACCAATACAAACTATGGGAAGCATAACACTATCATATATCAAAAACATCTCAGAAACAACTAACAGATTCTTACAATCACATGGCATCCCTTTAGCACACAAACCAATTAGAACCCTCCAAAATATTTAAGTAAATGAAAAGGCTCAATTGCCTAAAAAGGAAAAACAGGAATCCTCTACAATCTTACAATATAAAGATTGCAGTAACACTATGTAGGACAAGTAGGCAGAAGATTAGCAAAGTTGGTAGGAATACCAACTAACAGTCAGAAGACACAATGAAAATTATATAATCTCACAACACATGGACAGATATAAACATAGTTTCAATTGGGAAAACTGTGAGCATCCTAAACCAAGCTTAATCAATAATGAATTCTGGGTAGCTTGGCATTCAGACAAATCAGTGATTGATAGACACATAGAGATAAACCACACTTACACACTGTTCAGAAGAGACAATTAAAAAAAAACTAAGAAGAAAAAATATACTAAAACACATCTTTGCCAGCAGCCAATACCCAGATAATTAGAGGTTAACGCTAAACAAACAATGAAGCCCAAAGCCAGACCCTAATTAAGGAACTAAAAAGGAGAAAATCACAGACCCACCAATACTGGCAGGGCAAGCTTCTATACATAAACAAGGAACAACTTTCCACCCACCCCATACACACACATGCACACAATAGCACTGATGACATTGCTTAGTTAGGTAGTGAAATGTCTGCAAACAAACAAGCAACTTGGAGAGTACCAAGGACTCCATGGTGATGTTGTCCAGCACAACATAAAAAATAAAGGAATACAGTCTTACAGTCACTTGACATCTAATTGGTCTTTGAACAGTTTTGTATGACAAATGGCTGTGTTACGCTAAGTCATTAGAACTTTTTAACTTTTATGGTTGAATTGTGTAAGTAATTGATTGCAGCTTGTCAGTTTTCATTTCTCCATCACAACCATTTGTCTGAAATGGTATAGGATCTCCTGCTTGAAGCAGGAGGTGGACTAGAAGACCTCCAACGTCCCTTTCAATTCCGTTATTCAGTTATTCTGTTAATCACAGTGTGACAAATCAAAACCAATTGCAGACATTTTCAAGGAATGAAGAAAAAAGGAGACAAGACAAAGTTTTCAGAATTTAGTCTTAGTTTGGGGACATTATGCATTCCTTCTAATGTCTTGGCTGAAGTGCAGAAGCCTTTCTGGGATCCATAGGAGCATCATGTGTTATGTCTTCTTTCCTTCCATTGACTGAATTGTTGGCTTTATTGCAAATCTTTATAAACCTAATGAAATTCCCTTCACCTATCTTTAAGGATTAGCATTAATATTCCGAACAAACTGCATGACTGCTAATCTTTTAATGTCCCCTAAGATATGTACCAAATGAAATTTATAAATAATAAATGAAAATCCACTTTTTAAGAAATAGCAAATCGCTTTCTACTTTTCCCAAGCAAAGTTTGTGTTTCTTTAAGAAACAAAGCCTGCAACTCTGTTAATACTTTATCCAATCCAGCCTAAAGATTAGTTTGATTGAAAAGCAAATCAAGCTTGGAATTATAGAATCTAATTAGCCACCACATTTTCCTCCTGTGACCCCTAAAGAAGAGATATTCTACCAACATTCTGGAAGCAATCTTTTTTTTTTTTTTTAAATGCATACAGTTATACCCACATTATGGGTATCAGGTTTATTCTCTATTTTCAAATCAAAAGAATGAATGCAAACTAAACAATGCTGTGGACTTTGGGCACTTCATATTGCTGGGGGGAAAATCAATCTTTTGTCTGTTCTTAAGTGATGTATTCTGAGATATTCTAACTATGATCCTATGAGCCTTGGTGGCGCAGCAGACTAAAGTGCTGTTAAGTAGCACCAGCTGCCTGCAATTACTGCAAGTTCAAGTCTCACCAGGCTCAAGGTTGACTCAGCCTTCCATCCTTTTGAGGTAGGTAAAATGAGGACCCGGTTTGTGGGGGCAATAAGCTGACTTTGTATAAAAAAGAACACCACTTAGGGGGGCCCGAAAGCCCTACTAAGCAGATATATACAAAAGTATGAAGGCTATTGCTTAACGCATTGTAAGCTGCCCTGAGTCTCCGGAGAAGGGCGGCATATAAATCGAACCAATAAATAAATAAATAAATGAGATATCCAACTATCATCCTAGACTTTGATTATCTTGAAGAAACATTATTTGAAGACCTTTTTTCATAATAGTTCCAAAATAATTAATTGCGGCTAAAAGTATAACCTTATACATACCTACTCAGAAGATCTGAACAGGTTCAGTAGCACATACTCTAAATCAATGGCATAGGATTGCAGCCCAAATCCAAATGCAAGTAACTGAAATTGATGTTGAAATGATTTATCATTAAATCGTAAAAATAGGAAAGTATGTTCTGTGTTGGAAGAGTTTAAAACCTCACACTCTAGGCTCTGTCAATATATCTGTTGACAGAAAGCTCACCAACTTCTCAGCCAACTGATTCTACTGTCAGATTGCTTTTGACATTAGGAAATCTGTCCTCCGATGTTAAATGAGTCAATCCACCAGACAATCCTAAACTGCACTCATGGTAGTTCTGTGGCTTGCAGCCTACTGTGGCTAATAATTTATTTTAAGCCTTGGTGAGTCAAAAGATTTCACTTTTTGAATGAGATTGACTTGTACCTTCTTTTCTAAACAGACAACTTGCCTTAAATCCACTTTTCGTGACGTTCTTAAAAGCACTGTCTTCATCATCAATCTCAAAGTCTGGAGAGATTTAGCAAAAGGAGGAATGGTAAAACAGAATTATCAAGACCAACAAACAGCCATGCTGCAAACAAAGTTATAACTTGACAGATCACAAGAAACCAGACCACATCACATGCAGTGATCAAATCAACCCGAAACCAGACCATGACATCATCAGAAGACATCCGAACAACAACACCATCACTAATTTACATCACACAGATGGTACTTAAAACCAAGGACTATGACTCAGCAACTACAGCCAGCCAATCACACAATCTGAAATCAGACCAGGTCTCAGAAAGTTATTTAAAGGCCAGTGCTCCCCCAGACAAGAACAATCCAAAGCGCACTGAAGATGTCTCCTCTAATGGGGACAAAATGCTTGCAACCAAATTGCCAAACTCAGAGCTCAAACCAACAACATAACGTCCCTCCCAATTTTAATAATGAATTATCAACTCTTGCTTTATTATGAATTACTGGCAGCTTCCCGAAGCAAACACTAAACATGTCTGATTACTTATCTAAACCACATATATAGAATTCACCATTGAACAATAAAGTTTTTTCGCTACTTTTTTGTCATAATCCTTTCCAAGGGGTTACATTTATATCTGCTCTGGTATGGGATGAATAGGGCATGCGAATTGCACCTTCAAACGATCCTTTTCCACTTTGAGGGAAAAAGAAAGAAAAAGACAAGTACCAGAAACTTCAATCAATGTCTCAGAACTGAAAACGATGACCCTGTCAAACTGTTGTCATTAAAGGTAACTAACCATATTAAAAGAATATTAAAATATGGGCTCCTTTGCATAACAGAATGAGTAAATGTGCTTTTAAGTTTTTCACTTCGCTTGGAGGTGTAGGTGGCATTTTCATTCCAAAACTTTGAAGTCAGAACAAAATGTACAGGTAGAGGGTACTAGATCAAATAATAATCAACTTCAAAAAGCATTTTGGCTGCTAGATATCCCAGGGCTAATTTCCTCTAGACATTTTAAATGTAAATGTCTAAACTCATTTAAAAATGGTAAATTGGTCTAGGTTCAGTCAAAACCCATCCTGACATGGAACAGGGAGAGAGTGCTAATTGTCATTTGTTTGTCGAACGAATTCCATTTGGAAAGCAATGAAACCTCCAAGCTAATTCTTTTAAGGTGAGCTGGTCGTTGTATTATCAGTTAAATGCAGTAAAATGGATAATCACATGATGATAATGAAAACGGAGCCTACGTTAATATTCAGGCTTACTATGCCAGAGGGCAGATAGTGATGAAACTTAAGTAGTATAATGTTCTATTGGGTACAATGGCACCAAGTCTGCTCTTTAGCTGCACAGATGCTTTCTTTGCATTTTAAAAAACTTTATCAAAGCACCATGGCAATGCAGAAAATGTCAAAATGAAATGCACTGTAGGCAAATTGTAATTTCATTAAGTTTAAATTTATTGCTTTTGACTGATGTATTACTATGCTTGTTAAGAACCAGTAATTTAGAATATATGCCTGCCTGGTAAAATAGCTTTGTCTCCTAGCATAACACTTTACATAGACTTTGAAAGACCACTGTAATTCAAAGAGAGTCGGATATTATTTTTTTTCCCTTAAAGAAATAATTTTGAATAGTTAACCGTAGTTGATCTTGTGGACAGATAATCTTCTGCATTGATTCTGAATATACAGTTAGTTTTCTCAATAATTAACAACACCCTTAATATTTTTATTTTTGCTAATCTTGGATGTCTACATTTACTCCACTGACTCCTGAAACTTAGGAAAAAAGCTAAAAAGATACTTGATGTATTGTTTCATTCAGCATGCATAGTATATTGAGTATAACTGTATCCAAGTTATATTTTCAAACTCATTGTTGGCAAATTTAGTTTATATGTGGTTTAGTTGACAAAGTAAGATCTAAACTTTCAAAGTAGGATGCCAGGTCTTTTAGCTGACAGTTTTCATAATAATTAAAACTCTGCTTGTTTGAAGAAATGTTAGAGTGTTACATTCATGGGGAAGGACAGGACATTTTTATAGAAATACATAAAAACAAGGCTAATACATTGTCAGTGTATGAATAATATCATTCTTTGGACTAAGCAAAATTCCTATGCCATCTACCTGAGTTTCCAAGTGACAACATTTATTTATGAACCAAACAAAGAGAAATTATTGCTTTCAAAATAAATGACAAATATATAATTAATTATGTGAGACTTTGCTCTCAGCATCCTAAGTCCTACAAATACTTTGAAAACCATCTTACAAGTGGTGGACAATGAGAAACCTGGGGCACCCTAGCATAGTGGATCCAGTCATGATACTCCACTGGCTCCTCAGAAATAAAATATTTTACAATGATATTACTAGAAAGAATGACAAGAAGAAAGAGTGAAAATTCCAATTTCAGATCCATGATCATACATTTCAGGAACTGAAAGACTCTGAATAAATTCCCCCTTCCTTAAATCACTCAAATGAAATTGATTTCCTAAAACACATATAGGGAGAATGTCTATAGTGAGAAATGTCTATACATATACAACTATATGTACATTGGTTTTCCTTTTGCAGATACTATTAGATATCATTAGAATCACATTAATAGAAAATATCTATAGGTAATATATATCTCTACCTCTGTCTCTGTCTCTATCTAATCTATCTATCTCTATCTTTTTTTTTTTCTTTTAATCTATATGCCGCCCTTCTCCGGAGACTCAGGGCGGCCTACAATGCGTTAAGCAATAGCCTTCATACTTTTGTATATTTATACAAAGTCATCTTATTGCGCCCACAATCTGGGTCCTCATTTCACCTATCTTTGAAAGGATGGAAGGCTGAGTCAACCTTGAGCCTGGTGAGATTTGAACTTGCAGTAATTGCAAGCAGCAGATGTTAATAACAGTGCTTAGTCCACTGTACTATCTATCTATCTATTATCTATCTATCTATCTATCTATCTATCCACACACACACATACATATAGCACTTAGATTTATATACTGCTTCACAGTGCAGTTTACAGAATCAGCATATTGCCGCCAACAATCTGGGTCCTCATTTTACTGACCTCGGAAGGATGGAAGGTTAAGTCTACCTTGAGCTGGTGAGAATTGAATTGCTGAACTTCTGGCAGTCAGCAGAAGTAGCCTATAGTACTGCACTTTAACCATATATTAAGAAGGACGAGGGGTGACATGATAGCAATATTCCAATATCTCAGGGGTTGCCACAAAGAGGAGAGAGTCAAGCTATTCTCCAAAGCACCTGAAGGCAGGACAAGAGGCAATGGATGGAAACTAATCAAGCAGCCTAGAACTAAGAAGAAATGTCCTGACAAAACAATTAATCAGTGGAACAACTTACCTCCAGAAGTTGTGAATCCTTCAACACTGGAAGTTTTAAAACAGAGATTGGACAGTCATTTGTTTGAAATGGTATAGGATTTCCTGCTTGAACAGGGGTTGTACTAGAAGACCTCCAAGGTCCCTTCCAACTCTGTCATTCTATTCTATTCTATTCTATTCTATTCTATTCTATTCTATTCTATTCTATTCTATTCTATTCTATTCTATTCCATTGCATTCCATTATATTCTATATAGAGGCCTCACTTGTTGAGTGCTTCATATGGTGTTGGGAAGCTGCCAGCCATTGGAAGGAGAGGCCAAGCAAGGGCCTATGCTGCAAAAGGCATAAACCTGATTTCCCTCAAGAACCATGAAGTTTTAGCTGGTTATTCCGAGCAGAAGGCAAGCAGTTGACTGAGATTCTTATAACATAGGTGGTAGACAATAATGTTATTAACTTCAATTATTCATCTATAGTTCTGGTTGTTTGCACCTGATAGATAAGGGCAGGGGTGGGATTCATAAATTTTAGCAACTGGTTCTCTGCCCGGTTGTTGGTGGGCGTGGCCATGGTGGGTGTAGCCTCCTCAGCTTCCTGCGCCACGGGCCCATTTCTGGACTTCCAAAACTTCTGGTAGGCCCATTTTTCAGAGCCTCCGCACAGGCCCTTCACTTACCTGGCATCCAAAATGGGCTCTGTGGAGACTCCTTGGATGGGTGGGGTGGGGAGGGCAGGGTCACCCAGTCCTTGTAACAACCGGTTCACTAAACCAGATTAAAATTAACATTCGGTTTGCCCGAACTGGTCCGAACTGGCTGAATTCTACCCCTGGATAAGAGGTGTAACAGATTTTCCAATAAACATAACTCAGAGCATGACTAAGCAATGGGAATAAAGATTCAATAATGCAATGTTTTTTTTAAATTTAAGGTCTCTGGGTTTGGTAGCCCTTTGTCTACACATATATTCTAGCAACAAAGGTATCAGATATCAGATCAGATATCCCCAAATTTAAACTGTCCAAATGAAGATTTGAAAGAGAAATAATAAATTGACTAATTCTATAAGATATTCATGGCCTTTAATCTTAGACTTTTATTCATAGACAAAATCATTACCATCCCCAACAAGGAAATACTAATAATAAACCAATTGAAAAAATAAACCAATTCTGTATAATTTAAAAATTGTAATTGAACATGGGCTGCAAGACTCCTTGTCTAATGCATTCCCTATTACATCGACAATTTTTACCAGGAAAACAACTTCCTTTTTCCTGTTTTCCTTTTTCTATAGCACACTTAAAGATATCTCTATCCCCTAAATGATTAAGCAATTAGGTTATCTTTTCAAAATTCTTGGTTTATTCTATACTCCCCAAAATTTCCCTACACCTCTCCTGTAAATGTTTTGCTAAGTGCCTGGCAAAACAATTAATCTCCCAAGCTTTTAAAATTAGTTCATGATTTTAAGAATTCATACAGTTGTTGTTATGAGGAAGGTTGAAGACATCTCTATAGCAAAATTCATATTCAGGTGGTGAAAGAGATGTTTCTGTGGCAGACATGAAAAAAGCCTCGAGTTGACATGTTGCAGTGGGTGAGGAGAAACAGTATAAACCAATTCAAAAAAAAAAAAAAAAAAGAACCAAGTGATGACTTGTGCATCCTGACTTTACAATTCAAACCATGTGACCTACGTATTTGTGTTCCCATATGTACAAAAGGGTGAATAACAATAGCAATAGCATTTAGATTTATATACTGCTTTACAGTGCTCTACAGAACTCTGTAAGCGGTTTACAGAGTCAGCATATTGTCCCCAACAATCTGGGTCCTCATTTTACTGACTTCAGACAGATGGAGACCTGAGTCAACCTTGAGCCTGGTGAGATTCAAACTGCCAAATTGCAGGCAGCTGGCACTTAGCAGAAGTAGCCTGCAGTACTGTACTCTAATCACTGTGTCCCCGCAGCTCATTATGAATGGTATGTCATTATGTGTAGATATGTCACCACTTTTTCATCATTGTGTTTATTTATTTATTTATTGCATTTATATCCCACCACAACCAATTCAATATTTGAATAACCAGGTCAGCCTGGTTATATCTATCCAGGCTGACCTGGATAGATATAACTTGGTATCCACATATTTCACCTGACTGCTTTGAGCTTTTGGGATGGAGACAGAAGATTCTCGTCAATGCCCAATCAGGAAAACTGTATGGCCATGGAGAGGCATCAGGAGCCAACCAAAATGGACCTCCGTCCAGTTCAAACAGAATTCAGGTTACAGTTACTTTATCCTGTGCATCCACCTCTTCTTGTGTAGCATTTGCAAACAAGTATGAGTTCAAACTATTCACCTGAAAAAGACTGGATCTCAGGATTCTAATAATTCGGATATTTCAGCAAAGCAATGCTTCTACATTGTATTACAATGTAGATCTGTTGGGTAGGCAGAATACAGTGTTAGATGAACACAGTTAAGATTTTGACACCTGAAATGCAAGAAATGGCCATTTATCGCTTTTTTGTTTCATGTTGTGTTTTGAATAGAGTGGAAACAATAACTCAGACACCAGCACTAGGATCTTGTTTTAAGGTGCTGAACAAAGTTAGCATCATGCTGTGAACCACTAGCTGGAGCTAAAGACCTGTAGAGCAGTTTTTCAATATATTAAAAAAAAAAAACAACATACATTGAATCTCAAACTTGTGTTGCCTGAAGATAGGAGTTTAAACCCAGGATGTTTAAAAGCATACTTCAAATAGGCTTTGGACAGAAATTTGGGGACAATGAGACTTGTAACGTTTCTCAAAAGAGAAAGATTTCTTAGAAAATGGAAACATTTGCCATTAGTGTTTGTTAGTTTAGTTTGTTGGCAAAACTAAACAAATGCAGATTCAGAAGAAGCAGGGAGCAAGACCCATTGTCCCTAAGGAGAAAAGGGAGCAAGGAAGTTGCTGGCATAATTAAAACTAGCTATATAATATTAATCAGCAACTGGTTACTTTTGTTTACTTCACATAAAGACATATTGTGAATAACGAACAATCCACACAACTATAAATTGTTACGGATTGCCTTCTGTCATGGTTATTGCTTTATTCAAAATTAGGTGTCTTATTGTTTGGCCCTCCTTGTATAAGATTTAGAGCATGACACACAAAACAGGGCTCCCTAAATTACTAAACTTCAGCTTTGAAATGCTATTCTTTGAAAAAACCACTTCATTCAGTTCCCAATTTGGTGATTCAGATGAGTCATGTTATTATAGTAGGGTTATAATATGTGGTGAACAAAAATTTAGAAGCCCAACAAAAACCCCTGGTCCAAGTTGTCCACTTCTTTTTGTGCCATCTAGTGGATATCTGAATTTTGTAGCCCATGTAGAGTAAAAAGAAACGAGCAGCAGTTCCTTCCAGCTGGGAGAGGAACAAAGCTGCTGTGAGATGGTGGTTTTGGAAAAACCCAGTCCAGAGGTGGGTTTCAGCAGGTTCTGACCAGTTCTGGAGAATCGGTAGCGGAAATTTTGAGTAGTTCAGAGAACCAGTAGTGGAAATTTTGAGTAGTTTGGAGAACCGGTAAATACCACCTCTGTCTGCCCCCACCCCAATCTATTCTCTGTCTCCCGAGTCCCAACTGATCGGGAGGGAATGGAGATTTTACAGTATCCTTCCCCTGGAGTGGGATGGAAATGGAGATTTTACAGTATCCTTCCCCTGCCACACCCACCAAGCCATGCCACGTCCACTAAGCCTCACCTACACAACCGGTAGTAAAAAAATTTGAAACCCACCACTGGCCCAGCCCATCCTTCTTCGGATACTTTTGTCACTGCCCTTATTTTGGAGGCCAGGAGTTCAGCTCCCAGTCAAGCCTTCCTCCAGCTGGGCACCCCCTAAATGTGGGTAGACCTTTATTCTTATTTCCTATCATTAAAGCTACTTAGATAAACCAGCAGTCAACCATGTGTGGGGATTAACTAGTCATGAATCTATATATCCACATGGAATCTGAAGTGGATTTAAGAGGAAAAAAAGTAAAAAACCAATAAAACTCATTTCTTTTAATCCAATGCTTGCTAATAAGGCGCTGGAACAGAATATAGCTTTGATTCTCATAGGACAGAATGCTCCTAATATAGTGCTTATGCATTTCATACAATTTCATTGTATTCCTTATTCCTATCAGACCCCTAGAAATATAAAATTATATGATCTATTGCCTTTTTGAGTTTCTCTCTCTCCTTCCCTCCCTCCCTCCCTCCCTCTCTCCCTCTCCCTCCCCCCCCCTCTCTCTTTCTATCATGTAAACATGTCATACCTGTCAGCATCTGTTTAAATCAAATGATTTTTTTTCTGGAATGAATCCAGAAAAAGATGCAATTCTTCAAGTAACTGCTGACAGGTGCAACATACACACCCATGTTTGCTCCAAATCACCTTTCCTTCAAATATAGTTAGATGCACAGCAAAGTAAATGGGAAAGCGAGATTCACTTAGCAACTGTGTTACTAACTTAATTCTGCAGTGATTCTCTTAACAACTTTGGCGAGAAAGGTCATAAAATGGGGCAAAATCACTTGTCTCACTTAGCAGCATAAATTTTGGGCTCAGTCATGGTCATAAGTCGAAAACTACCTGTATAGAAAATCATGGTTGTACTTTCAAAGGTGTACAGTGGCCACCAAACATGGTGTCTCCTTACTTACACTATGCTTGCCATATGCCCTCTTCTGGATTAAAACATTACATCTCAACCATGTCCCAAAGGTGCTTTTTTTCAAGAGGCAATTGGACTTTCTGGTTATTCTTTGAAGACATTTCGCTTCTCATCCAAGAAGCTTCTTCAACTCTGGCTGGATGGTGGGAATGGAAGGATAATAGGATAATCCTTCCATTCTCCACCATCCAACCAGAGCTGAAGAAGCTTTTCGGATGAGAAGCGAAACGTCTTCAAAGAATAACCAGAAAGTCCAATTGCCTATTGAAAAAAAGCACCTTTGGGACAACCATGACCTGGATGACTGAGAATCTCCATAGACATCTCAACCATGTATTATTAGCATTGATCAATGCAAAAGCAAACTTAAGACTATACTTGTAGAAGTAAGGGGACTGACTTGAACATGACTTGATTTGGACTGCGCTGTCAATCCCAACTCCCATCAGGTTACATAAGAGAAAAGAATAGTATTACACAAATGCAGCTTTGAAGGCAAAAAGATAGCAGCTTAACAAATTAACAAATGAGGCCAGAGTGCCTTTCAAAGGGACAATATCTGGTCCATCCAGATGAAATAGCACCTACTCAGCCAAGACCTCCTAATCATCTACACAGTCTCATCAGTGGCACAAGCTGGCTCCTGAGGGAGTCAGACTCCTGGAAACAGATAAAGCTCCAGAAGAATGTGTCCTTTCTCCAGGAGAGATTAATGTAGATGTGAACACATTAGTGCTGTTTAAGTAAAAGTATACCATCTGACAGATAACTGGGATTGGAACTATTAGATTACCAAATAATGGACTTTTAAATTCTGTCATCATTACTTATCAAGTACATTAACTTTCAGCCTGCAATTCCGAGTATGGTGTTATTGAGCTTTTGGGAGATTAAATTACTGGACTTTTGTTTGTGAATGCCTGTGAAATTTCCTGAAAAAGATCGCCGTCCTCCTCTATTGTGCCAGTGTGAATAGCCATAACAGACTTTATGAGATATTTATAGAATTATAAGTGATAGGCCTAATGCAGCCTAATGCCTGTCTACCTGGGAGGAAAAATAGGATGGGATTAGATAACATTCTTACGATATGCCTTTTGTAAAGCTTCTCAGGGCAAATGGTCTGGATTCCTTAATTCTCCTTTTACTCTTTACTACCCAATATATTTTAAATGTTATCTTTTGTAGATATCTTCTGAAGTGAGAGGTTTATTCACAAGGTCTTTGTTTTTATTTGAAAAAAAAAATCCTCTTATCGGTGTGGATGTATCTGAAGCTGAAAGTCAACATTGTGTGAGGGTGTCCGCTCACCAGAGTGGATTTTGACCTCTGTCTGGCATTCACAGTGGACCACATAGCTGCCTGTCCTCACAGCTACACTCCTCTTTCCATAAGAGATTTAGTCACATGGGATATTGCAAATGGTGGATTTATGGTTCCTGCTCAAAGCACAAGTGGCAATTGTGGCTAGGAGGGCTTTGCTGAACTTTGTGTTATGTACCAGTTACATCCTTTCCTGGATAGGGATGCCTTGGTCATATCCCAACTGCTCTATTGCAATGCGCTCTACATGGGAACACCCTTGAAACTAGTGCAGCATGTGGCTGTATGAGCCATGGCTGTATGGCGCAGTGGTTAGAATGCAGTATTGCAGGCTAATTCAGCTCATTGTCAGTTGTTCAGTCCTCACCGGTTCAAGATTAACTCAACCTTCCATCCTTTTGAGGTCAGTAAAATGAGGACCCAGATTGTTGGGGGCAATATGCTGACTCTGTAAACTGTTTCGAGAGGGCTGTAAAGCTCTGTGAAGCAATATATAAGTATAAGTGCTATTGCTATTCTGGGTGTCCAAAGAAGGATAAATGTAAAACCTCTGCTCTGTGACCTGCATTGGGTATCTGTATGCTTCCAGGTCCAATTTGAATTCAAAATGTTGGTTGTGACCTATAAAGCCTTATATAGCACCTTATATAGCCTTATATAGCACCTACAGTACCATCTTTGTACCATTATATTAACCAGTCCCACTTGTTCAGACAAGCAAGGTATATTGCAGATCCCTATCAGTTAAAGAGTTCTGACTCATGGAGTCTAGGAAGAGAGCCTTCTTTGCCATTGCCCATGGAATATCCTCCTCCCATTGGGGAGACAGGCTCCCATTCTGATGGCCTTCCATAAAGGAGCTAAAATGTGGCTCTAAGGTCTCGCATGGGTAGCTCAGAAGAGCAAGCAGACATGGAGCTGGTTGGAGCAGAGAGAGCCCTCCTTTTGGCTTTTCACTAATTTCTAATTTCTTTCCTCCTTTTATATTCTAAATTTCCTAAATTTCTATTTTTTTATATGCTGTTTTTATATTTTAACATAATATTGTATTCCGCCAAGAGTCCCTCCCCAAAGGAAATGGGTGATTCAGAAATGTGAATAGTAAATAAATAAAAATATTCAAGTGCCAAATTTCTTTGGGTTTCGTTCATGAAGAAGAGAAGATGCTAATTTACTATTGACTTAAGGCAGCGAAACACCTGCCTTTGTGTCAAAGCAATGAAAAGGCTGCTCATTCATATGGTCGTTGAAGCATATAAAATCAGACTACATGTAAGGATGGCGGTGTGAATGCTCTATGTTGAGATAGAAAGAGATTTTATAAATATAAAGTGGGAAAGGTTTTCATGAAGTGTTAAATTTATGTTGTATGGAAATCTTTTTCTCCTGAGAGGCCCACTGAAACATGAACCATAGCATTGCATAAGAATTGTCTAATTGTATACAGTTCTGCTTCAGACATCTAATGTGTATTCATCACAGGAAGGGTAGGAAATAGTTATGAGATATGTGCTTTGCAATGATGCCTGAAGTCCCTCCCTGGATCTTTTTCTGATCATATTCATACTGTACATACAACTACCTGAGCAATCTGCTACATTATATATCTGCTACATTATATTATCCGCTACAATGTCCTACCTGTCAATGACTACTTCAGTTTCAACCACAACAATACACGAGCACACAATAGATACAAACTTAAGGTAAACCACCCCAAACTCCATTGCAGAAAATATGACTTCAGCAACAGAGTGGCCAATGCCTGGAATACACTGCCTGGTTCTGTGGATTCATTCCAAAACCCCCAAAATTTTAACCTAAAACTGTTTACTGTTGACCTCACCCCATTCCTAAGAGGTCTGTAAGGGCCGTGCATAAGAGCACCAGCATGTCTACCGTCCCTGTCCGAATATTTCTTCTATTTGTATCTATTTTATGTATCCAATATACATAAGTATACATTATACTTATTCTCGGCTCCTCTGATCCTTGCCTCACCAAATACGTTCTTGACAAAAATAAATAAATTAATAAAATAAAATAAATTATACTAGGACCAGCAGATGCATATTGGCATAAAGCCAGTAGGATAGCCATTGTATCATTAGCTGCTTAGCCCACAGCACACACCTTAGAAAACTGGGAAGGTAAGAACTTAAAAAGAAAGTCATGCCTTCAGCATCCCTAAAACACAGTCAAAATCAACCAGCTAGGATCTCTGCCAATAGCTTGAAAACATGAAAACATGATGAAGGCAGGAAATATCCTTCTTTTTATATAAGCTAATGCCATGCCAAACCCTATTTCCAATTTCCCCGGAACCATTTTCCACCATGAAAAAAACTTTATCTTATCAAGCTCATTCTTTAATTATTGTTTTAATTGGTTTCAGTCATCTAAATCAGTGAAGGGTGCTGTTTGTTTTGTACATCTCCCTGCAATATGTAATCTTCCTGTTTTGCCATGTTTTCTGACACAAAGGAATCTCCCATGCTTACATACACACATAACAGCCTATTCCCTTTCAAGGTGAGCAATATTATGCAACATATAGAAAATAAGTCATGAATAATAAGCCAAGAAATCAAAGATATGAGATGAAAGAAATATAGCTTGATATGGCAATCCCATTTGTTCTTCCACAATGTCCATATATTGATTCTATATTTCTTTTTAAAAAATTCTTTATTGTTCTCAGGCCTCTTTGGATGAGGATATCAACCATCAAATCAAATATTTATCACAGTCATTCAAAGGCATAAGGGGGTGGGGATTAAAGTCATTAAAAAGAAGCATAAATATATCAACATTCAAATGAAAATCTAAAGAGAATTAGAAAAACCTAAAAAATATAAACAATTGATACATTTCTTTGCAGCAGCCATTTCGTCTTTTATAAATCTCCTTTTTTTATAAAGATTCTTCTGGGAATGTGAACTGCACATTTGCATGATAACCTCAAAATGTGGGGGGGAGGTGGAATCAAGAAAATGCTGGAAAAACCTTTCAGGGAAGAGTTCCCATCATTGACATGAAATATAAGACTGAAGACACAAAAAGACTCGATCACAGACATTAAGTGAAGTGAAGTCCATTGATTTAATAGGAGGATTTTTACGAGGAAAGGTGAACCTGGCTTCATTTGAGGTTCATCAAAATGAAAGGGCTGCTGAGAATAGAATACTCAAATTCACCCCCATGGATGTCACAGTGGAATTCTTTTTTGATGTTATAAGACGGTTTGGCTAGCAGCAGCAATAGGTGGCATGGAATAATTGACTTTGGGCCAAAGAAAATTGTATCTACCTGTGAGGATAAATGGTTTCCCTACTAGGGGAAGTTATTGCTTTGCACTGTTGGATAGTGGGATTAAATATAGCCGTATAGTTTTTTCCAGGCACCATGCAACAGTACAGAAATGGTTTGGCACTGCCTTCTAGAACCATGTACTATCAAGTACCAGTTTAGATTAGAACCATGGATGTCTCTGGTTGCTTCCCATTGAAATACTATCCATGCCTAACACTGCTTAACTTTCTCAAGATCTCCTGATGTTTCCTGGATAACGCCACTTACTCAACTCTAGCACTTATAGATCAAAAGCTTATTTAATCAACTAGACATAGTGTTGTACATTTTTAATGTTTTTTTAAATAACTTTTCAAAGATAAATATGTATCAGGAAAAAGAATTTGAATACTCCAAAAATTCTCCAACTCACGTTATTCTGTCAACACAATGAAGATTTATGTCAAAACAACTGTGTGGTGTCATGTGCAAGTTTTAACAGTTTCAGAAAAGCCCAATACTGTCAGGGCCAAATACACCTTGGGGAGGGAAAAGGGAACACTGTTCAAGGGAGCAGATATAGCTACCAAGAAGTGGCCATATGTGTCTGATTTTTTTCTTATTCTGGAAATAGAAAGACTCTGATTTACTTCTTCAGCCTTTGATTCAGATAATTCATTTTATATCAAAATATGGTGGAATTTTTGATTTTTTTCTATCAGCATATAGTGCTTTAGCAACTTTCAGGAAATAAAGGAGCCATGATGCTTTAAGCAGCTATTTCACAAAGTGTCCTTGTGTGGTTTGTACAGCCATATTCAGGTACAGGGTTCATTTACAAGGTGGAAGAACAAATCTAATTCCAAATAAGCAGCCATATAGAAATTCTTTCCCTTTACTCTCTTTTGCTGCCATGTTGTGAGAATGCAACAAATATGAGAGAATTAGGAAGGAGAATGTTATTTTGATTAACATTCTTTGGTTCATGAGCAGGAGTATCTGTGGATCAGTGGTGGATTGCCCCTGGTTTGGACCACTTCACACGAACCGGTAGTAAAACTGGCAGAAGGCTCCACCCACTGACCTGGACATCATCATAGGTTATCTACGCATGCACGATGTGAACCGGTAGTAAAGGTAAGTAGAACCCACCCCTGCTGTGGATGAGTCAGTTTCAAAATGGCAGACATGAATGAGTGACAGAAATGCTGCCATTTTTGGAGATGCATCACATTCATTGTATATATGTAAAGCAGCACAGGGCTTTGATTGCCCAGATGCATCTACCCTTTTAGTACTGTTGACCTCCATGCAGATATTCATGCTCTTGACTCAACTAAATTTGACATTGAGTATGATCAAGTAGTACTAAGTATTATTAATTCTGTTATTACAACTCAGCCAAACTCACCAGGGCCAGCACTTGAAGTTAAATACAAATACTCTTCTAATGTAAGATCTTCCAGAACACCTGGAGTTGCATTAGTGGCTCTTTATTTATATTTATTTAAAAACTTATTTGTTGAGAATCAAAGTTTAAATAGTAGACCTATGGGATCAGACCACCTAAAGCATAACAATGTAACTGTTTCATTTTTAGAAATAGGATCAGGCATCAACATTTAAAATATGCACTACACTAATATGAGTTATAAACTAGGTTATGAAATAATCAACTGAATTGTATCCTAGTATATTGTGATTAGTTATGGATTACAGGGTAATAAAAAGGGAGTTAGTATGCCTATGTTTGGTTGGATTTACATGACATCCTTAACTAAAATGGCTGCATGGTTTGGAGTCTGTTGACCATTTACCACATAAAAAAATATGCTCATTCAAGTTGTGTCTGCACAGCGGACTTTGAGGTAAAATTTCTTTGTGAGTTGAGTGCTCTTTCCTATGAAATGGCCTTCTAGGCTGAAGGTAAAGATAAGTAATTTATAGTGACATCATAGTGACATCACCTGTACCTGCCTGTCCTGGCTCTTCTGTTCCTTGAACTTCTCTTAAGTGATAAAATATGAATGGGTTAGTGCCATTATTGGAATATAGGTGATCCCATATTCTTAGAGCACTCACATTGAGGAAAACAACATCCAGAACAAAATAAAATCTTACATTTCTTTGAAAATACAAGTAAATTGTTAACATTTTGAGAAACACACACAGAAGACTTACTCGCACAAAAGAGCTTTCACCAATGCTTCTTCCTCAACCTATTTGTAAACCTTCCCATGCATATGAATTCAAAAGATTGAGTTAGTCATCTGGAAACTAGATATTTTAGCTTCCTTACCAAGAAAGCTGGGAATCTGTCACTTCCATTCTACTTCCTGACTTTTATGGGGTTTTTTTCATAAAAATCTGCAAAGGTGTCAACTAAGCAAGATATACTTGCTCCCCCCATCCTTCTTATGTCATAAGACTGAAAATGCACATAGTCACAGAGATGCAGTGTTTAGATGTGGAGCCTCATTTTCATGGGTGCTCCTGCGTATTTCAACATATTCATAAGAACAATTAAACAGTTTACATGTCAGACCTGATTTTGTTTAGCCCAAAACAAGGTTGTGTCTTTCGGGGCATTTTGATTAATAGGCTGGGTTTATAAATTGGACTTCAACTGTCATGGAAATGGTGCCTACAAGTCATGTGTGCACCCAGATGGGTAAGGACAAAATGGCAGAGAAAGAAGGGCATGTAAGCAGATACAGAGAGAAATTATACAGTGTATGTTTTGAACATAGTTAAAAACAACTGTGGGAATTTAATTAGAAACTTTAATTAGGAGATTAGATAACTAGAACAAAGAAGATGAGTGAAAGGCTGCTTAGTAATACAGTTAGCTCTGTAGAATATTGATAATGTAACAAAGGAAAGGATGGATGTGCATAGCAAATTCTTAAAACTTACAAATATGTTTTGAATTAGTTTCTGTCTAGCTTAATATTGTAGTCTCCTAAAGAAAAGCATTAGTATACCAAGTTGTCTATTATTTGAACTCTAGTTAGAAAACTAACCTTTGGATACAATACATTTTAGTATCACTACCAGAAAAAAAAACCACAGAGTCTAGCTGCAGCTACCTCCAATAGTTCTGTATTCCAAATTAACCAGAATTTCATTTCCCCCCACCATATATGTGTGGCTTCCTTGCAAACATTTCAACTCAATTTTCATTTCATTTATTTTGTGCAACAATAGCTCTCACTAATTTCTCTGTTCACTCAGTCTTCTGTATGTAAAAAAATCTGCATGCGATATGAGGAAACAAACAACAATCTTACCTCTACTCCATTTTTTCCCCTGGAGCTACATGAATTGAAATGATAGTTACCACTGGGAAAAAGGACTTTGTATAATTCCATGAGCAAGGGAAAAGGGCTGTACAGACAGACTCTGACTCCACTGTGCTGATTCAGACAGATATATGTAGACCTTGCAACCATGATCTGGATGACTGAGAATTTCCATAGAGATTCAGACAGACATTTACAGCAAGGTCTGGCTGAATGTTCTAGAAGTTCCTTTGTGTCTGTCTGTACAGCCTGCAAAACCTGAAAAGCTTTCTATCCACTTTCAGGTCTTTACTGTAAATACAAAATAAATCTGAATAGTTTCTTCAGCCATACTTGCTTCATAACCAAATTTTATTAAACTATGGTATATAAACCATAATGACCACGGTCTTTATCTCAATGAAAATCAAAACCAAAATTACCGCAGCCAGCCACTTTGCTTTTTTCCTCATGGGAGGCTTGCATGGTGATACCAGTAGAAGGTGGAGGCAGTGGCATGGGGGAGGCAGAGGCGATCCCAATGCACCAGCCCCTTTGTCCCAGTGTCTCTTGGCTTGCCTGCAGCTGCACCAAACAAGCACCAGCACGGGGCATCTGGATTGCCTGCCTCCCCCATGCCGGTGCCGGTGCCGGTGCCACTGCGCAAGCCTCCCACCAGCCTCCCAAAAAGAAGGAATTGGTACTTTTTATGTTACTTTTGAAATGGAGAGAAGAACTACTTCTGCATGATTTCTCTTAATTTTTGCATTTTTTACAGATCTAATTTTCTCCCTCCATTTACAGCAAAGCAGCTGCAGCCTGTCCCTTTAAGGTAGTCCCTGGGAGGGAGGTGGCCTGGGGGGGGGACCATAAAGGGAGCAGCAGCTCCACTGTGAATGGAGGGAGAAAAGTTAGAATTCTCTCTGCTGCATTTAACATTGAATTCTGTGGCAGAGAGAATTTTAACTTTTCTGGTCCAACCTGGCCCCCCTCCCTCCCAGGGACTACCTTAAAGAGACAGGCTGCAGCTGCTTTGCTGTGAATGGAGGGAGAACAGTTACGATTCTCTCTGCTGCATTTAATGTTGAATTCTGTGGAATATTGAGCGGCCGGAAGGGCCGAGTGAGCGGCCGGAAGAGGTGAGCGGCAACCGGGCAACCGGGCGGGTGTGGACAGGGCCAACCAGCGGTGATTACTACCGGTTCAGCGAACCAGTAGTAATCAATTGTCCCTAGCAGTTCGCCTGAACCAGTCCAAACCAGTTGGATTTCACCCTGCTGCAACTGGTTTAACAACCGGTTTGGTGACCGCGCGCTTTGCGTGCTTGTGCGCAGCGTTCAAAATTTGAAACTCAGCTGCTTACTGGGGCTCAGGCAGCCCCAGTAAGTAGAACAATGGAGGCATGGAAATCAGCTGTGCTGCACAAATCAGCTGAGACAGAAAGAAGGAAATATAGGACAGGATAGGGCGGAGATAGGTTGGGTGGGACTGGGTGAGCAGGGCCAGCTGATCATTGGAACTACTGGTTTTCCCAAACCAGTCCGAACTGGCAGCAGCCCACCACTGCACACAACTTCTTCCTCATCAGAATTATCCTTAATTTAGGCCAGTGCATAGGACAGAGAAGAACGATTTTATGCACTTCTCCCCTAAGTGAACTGATTCCATGTATTATCTGATCATATGAATAGGACTTACATCTTTCTGTATTCATCTACAGTAGCTGAGTTTGGAAGAAAATTCTAATAAGCTGCAAATATTATTCCCAAACACTGTCTCTCTGTTTGTCTCCCTGTATGAATACCACTCACAAATTGCTTGGAAAAACATATTATACTCTCACTTTCTTGATTGAATAAAAAAATTTCCCAAAGAGGATGCAGAAAATTTATAATATTGCATTTATTGTCATTGAGATGATGAGTAAATGTGAAGTTCCAATAATTGTCATGATGGTGTATCTCCATGGTCAAAGAAAAAGAAAGGAATTACGCTTTTCAAGGAACAGAAAGAAAGAAGAAAGAAGTGAAAACCCATTAATTATTATGACACAATACTTTAACAATGGAAGCTTTCAGTCACTTACTTGTGAAAGGTTAATCATTTAAAATTTCTGAGAAAATCTAAGGTGTTGCTAGATAACATGATAAATAGATAGAAGGATGGGAAATAGGAGAAAATTGCTGCATGCATTGCTAAAGGGCAAAAGAAAATTGCAATTATTGTCTTTTGTTCGCCTGAACCTGAGCATTTTTAACCATAGTTGTCTAGTTATAATAGCATGATACTTACGCAGCACCATAATATGCGTAAAATTTACCATCTGGGTCCTATATTCCATAAAGTTTCATGGGGTCATGAGAGCATTATTTGTACATACTAGTGGACTGTCCCAGACAATAGGAGGAAGGTGTATTGGATATGTTTGTCACCTTGAGTTATTTGTAAAATTACTAATGGCAAGATACAAATAAATAGATGAATAAAATATTCCATAAAATGTAAGCAACTCCACATTGCACAAGGTCTTAATGCTTTAGTACAGCCTTTTTCCTATTTGATTCCACACAGATGGACCATACTTGCTAGTTAAGAATAAAGAGCATTGATTTTTATTGAGGACCCATGAATCCTCATTCTGAAATTATTTCCTGAAGTTATTAATTTATGTATTAATTTAATATATTAATTTATGTATTAAATTAATTAAGTATGTAGTGATTTAGCATTTATATAGCACATTTCAGTTGTTCACAATGCTTATAGTACAGTATTTTATTGTCTGGATTGTACTAGTGTAGATCAAAAAAATTTGTCCTATACTTAGTTATATCTTATACATATACTAGTCTAAGAAAATCCTTCTGGCACCCCCTTACCATAGTGTTATGACGAATAAGTGTTTGTATTTGCATTTATTTTTTCATTGTTGAATATGATCTTATATTTTAAATGTATTTAATATAAATTCATTTCATATAATCCTTTTATGGCACTATTAGAATGATAGGAAACTAGATAGGAAAAGATGATATAAATATCAAAACAGATATTTCAAAATCTAAACATTGGACAGATTCTAGATAAACTCTTGAACAAGCAAAAGTCACTTCTATCTGATTTTATCCCTTATCCTATCCCATCCTTATCCTCTCTTGGGAGGAATGTCTTTTCAGGATCTTTTCCAGTATCTTCCCATCTTTAGCTATTTTTCAGGCAAAGAAATGTCATTACACTCTTTGTTACAGTATGAGATAATTGTTTGTTCTTAAATTCTATCCTTATGATATGCTCTTCTTATTGAAATCAACCCGGGAGTATTTATTGAATTCTTAGTATTAATAGTATTTAATACTATTTAGTCTGTATTAGCAGCTGATAGATAGCTAGCATTTTTGCATTTATAGCATTGGGCAACGGACGGACGGTTGGACATCTTATTAAGCCATCTGGAATTGGTCATTTGAGGCCTAGATACTCAGTTGGAGATGCCAATGCCTCATCCAGTAACAATAAGACCCCAAAATTAGCTAGTATGAAATAATATGTTCTGATTTATGGTACACATCAGTAAATCTTGAAATGGGAGCTACAACCACTACATGCAGAGTGGAAGAGTATTTACCGCATTGTCCTCTTTCTCCTGTCATCTGTTTAGTAAAGGGTCATCCCCCATCCCAAGAGAGTGGAATAAGCTATTGATGGCTCTATATAGCAATATATGCTATCTCCAAATGCAGAGTCAGCGTACATGTGAAATAGTTGCTGGAGACCTACAGCTGAACAGAGTGGCCGCATGTTTTCATCTCGTTTCTCAGAGGGTACTTGTGAGAAATAGAACATTGGATCAGATATGCCTGTGGACTATAGCAATGGTTTTGTAGGCAGATTTGATACTGTTAACAAAGTTATTACTTTGTAAGCAGTCATATATGTCATTGTGGGGGGGAGGGGGGCTTCAAAGGGTTTCTCAGATCTGAGTCTTACATGAAGCACTCAAAATTAGAAGAGATCCATGAGACTCAGTGAAAAATAGATCAGCTGCCCAAAGCATTTGCAACCAGTTTCCTACAGGGATCAGCTGGTAGAAAAGACTTTGAGCCCTTCCGATCTTTGGGGAGCAGTTCTTTGCCACTTCTGTTTCTGTTAGTTAAAATGTATTCTGCTACCTACCCTGTATCTCCAGTAAACTTATGTTTATATGGTAATATTCAAATTATGAAACACTACCCTTTCACCTCTAGGATCTTGTCTTGATTAAAGTTCTCGTCCTATGGGAAATGACTTTGACGGCCTAAGCTGAATCTTTAGTAGACAAAGTCCTTATCTCTCAACTGCAAACATAAATTCAGTTCAATTCGGCATAACTAAAAATCCCTGCACAGCTGGCAAAGATGAAGAGTATGCAGTGTCAAAAGTAAATTATTTAAGTCTTCCAGCCAAAAGTGAATTCAAAGTAGAAACATAACAATTGATCTGCATTAACTGCTGTTGAAACAGGGGTAGAGTGGATGGAGAATACTGATTAGCATATTTAAAAATGAATAAACGTGTGTGTGTGTGTATAAATATATAAATAAATAAATAAATAAATAATCAAGAGAAGAGATCGGTATTGCAATAAAGCAAAATTTTGTGAGTGATCTTTCTGTTTTACTGTTGTTGTTGTTGTTGTTGTTGTTTTGTTTGTTTGTTTTTTTTGTTTTTTTTTTAAATTTGATTTATATGCCGCCCTTCTCCGGAGACTCAGGGTGGCTTACAATGTGCTCAGCAATAGCCTTCATCCTTTTGTATATTTATACAAAGTCAGCTTATTGCCCCCACAACTGGGTCCTCAATTTACCTACCTTAGAAAGGATGGAAGGCTGAGTCAACCTTGAGCCTTGGCGAGATTCGAACCTGCAGTAATTGCAGGCAGCTGGTCTTAATAACCAGCTTAAAAGGAGGGTGCCTTAGACCACTGTACTACCAGGGCTCTAGGTTTTACTAGACTATTTCAGTTTTCATACCAGGATAATGTAAACTGAATAAAGAAACTAGTCTAAAGTTTCCAGATATTGAGAAAGGAAGGAAGGAAGGAAGGAAGGAAGGAAGGAAGGAAGGAAGGAAGGAAGGGAGGGAGGGAGGGAGGGAGGGGGAGGGAGGTTGGTTCCTTCTATATGTCAACCTCCAGAATGATTGCAGTATTGGGGGCATTCAGAATATCATTATAATAATAGTAATAATAATTTTAGATAATAAAAATATATATGGGGCTTCACATACATTATTTTGGTACAATCCTAAAACCAAATTTATAATGTTATTCTTCATTGCAAGTGTAAAACATTCTTTCTTTGCCAGGAATCCTTAAGACACAAAGGAACAAAGTGCTATCAGCTCACAAAAGGAAAGCTCATGATTCATCTCATGAGGTTTCAGGAGAATATTTTATGTAGCATATTTCAAGAGAATATGTTACAAATGCTGTTTTTCTTTTTGCATGCAAAAATGATAGGAATGTCAAGGGTTATTTAAAACATGCATAAAATTGCTGCAAAGATGGTGGTAGGAATGGGAAACATAACATTATAATTTTGTTGTACATACAGTATATTTTTACAATGACCATATTATTAATATTATTTTAATATTAAAAAAACTTAGTATTATATATTATCCCTATAACATATAAGCCCCAGGTAAGGGTTTATCCATCAGTCTATCGTTAATCCAGCAATCCAATAATAGGACAATCAGATTTGTTCTGCATAAATCTAAACAATCACTAGATGGCAGCAAAGAATTAGAGGACAGGTGTCAATGACTTCTATCTAAGACTACTATTTGCCAATTTGGCTTGTCAGTTTTTGGCTCCTCAAATATCAGAATTTTGTCCATTTAAATTGCGTTAAACCCCTGATCTATGAAATTAATATGCTTTAATCAAATTACAAAACTTTATGGAAATTTTGAAATGACAAACTAATTTGTCATTTCTCAGGTAAAGTCATAAAAGAGATATGAAAATGCATATTAAAAGTTCATTTCAAAATAATATTCTATAATAAATAGTTTAGAGAATATTTTTACATTTTCCTAGAATTCCTGTGTTTCTTCTAAGAAAAGAACGCACATAATTTCTATAATGAGCTCATTTACTAAGCCTTAACAAAATGACAAATGCCTGGGTATATGTGATCCAGACTTTGAGAATCCAAGAAACAGTTTTCTGGTTATTCACAGTCTTCCAGGTAGGTGATTCTAATTAATAGAGTTAAGAGATATGGATGTTTGGGAAGCGTGCACTCCAATTCATACCCTTACGAATAGCATACTTGTCTGTTGGAAGTTTTTGAATAACAGTATATTTTTTATATCAAGCCTCTAGTCAAAACTCTTTCTTCACTGAGATAGATATCCGTCTCTATTTTTTCCCCCTTTAATACCAACATTTTGTTCCCAAGAAGATGGACGGTTCTTTCAGTACAGAGCTCTTGTCAAACTTTGAATTACTGATCATAAATAAACACCAGATATACTTTGAAGGGTTTGTTTGAGCAGCACTCAACTTGTTTTTATCAGCATGACTGTTCAGCACAACACACACAAGACAATGGGGGAGGAATGGATGGAGGAGGAGGAGGAGGAGGAATCTAACTGGCTGAAGAGCCAAGAGTTTGCAATACTCTACCCATATAAACAAGTTCCTACTGCAGTTATAGATGGCAGAAATAAAAGGGAGCTTTTTGGCTCACAGCTATAAAAAAATTATCATAGTGATGAAGTTCCTCTGCCATCAACAGAGCTGTGATAACGTTGTTTGATGATGATTTTCCCATGAATGTTAAACAGCTGCCACTGTGGAGGGAAAGGAGCTTATCTGCACCTAATACTGATCTCTAATTCCTGCCCTTCTTGAACCATCCATTTTCTAACAGCATTAACTGGTAAATTTACATCCCATCTTAATGCTGCTAAAGAGGACAGGAGATGAAGAGTAAATGACAGGAGTGTAATGAGGATGGCTTTTTTCTCCTTTCTCTTTAATGGCTGAAGATTTACACAATTGTCTGTAAGCTTATAGAGAGAGAGCTTACCTGAACCTTCTGCCAGCATGGATTCAACTTACAGGAGCTTTTGTTAACTAAATACACATAAATATTTTTAAGGCGGTTTAATATTGGGACTTCAAAGAAAGCCAAATGAGAAAATGCAAGATTAAATTACTATTATACTCATTAGAATATAGAATTATTTAAAAAAGAAAAAAATCTATTTAATATATAAAAACTATTCACCAGGACACATACACGTTTATTCTGATACTTAAAAACAAAACAAAATCATATTGTGATGGCCAAAATATATTTTTAGATTTTAGAATTTCCATCAGAATGATTTCTCAACCTTAACAAATCAATGAGTCCCCAAATTTATCAGGCAGAGCTATGCTTCAGGTAACCCACAATGTGGATTTTTTTCTATAATGTTGCCAACATCCAAATATGTGAAGAATGGGCTATTCTTCATTCAGAGTAATCCCCAGGAATAACTGGTTCAAGAAAATGCAATGTTATATAATCCCATTTGCACTGAATCTCAAAACAGTGAACAAAAGTTTGTTTTTCTTTAGTGATATCCTATCCAATATTTTGGAAATTACAGTTAATTTAAACCTTATAAAACTTCAAAACCCATGCCATGCTATCTGCATACCAGTGATTTGCACATGAATTTAAAAATTATAACACTGTTCTATATGATGCAACCAAAGTAAATTAGGTTAGATCATGTATCAGACTGGCCTTCCTGGTAACAATATTTAGGCCATGGATTTTTGTTTCCTGAGAACTATGGTGACCTGTTCAGTTTGGGTTATGTGATGAAAATAATTAGCTTCAGTCTGACTTTTTATATTAAATGACTTATTCACATATCTATCTGCTTAGTTTTTATTGAATTTATTATTTTTATAAATGTTCTTAATTGGTTAACTAATTAGTATTTAATTAATTTTATACTAAGGCATATTCTCAACCCCTCCTCACAGAACAGATTAGGATGTATTTTAAAGGGCATTCATGTTGTGTTTTGACGTTATCTTCATAAACAGTGAATCATGAGCGAAGTTATTTTGTGTACACAAAAGTATCTTATAAAAGAATAGGAAATGAATCAGGTGCCCCTGAGCGATATAATAGACTTAAATCCTCAAATATATGTCTTGCATTTAGGGTATTTCTATGAGGCTTACAGAAAGGGAAAAGAGAACTTTTAGAAAGTCTCTCTTTCATACTCTTATGGAATCCTTACTTACGATTTTCTTCTGTGCAAGCCCAAGATTTTATTACATATGTCCATGGTTTTATTCTTTCTCTCTCTCTCTCTCTCTCTCTCTCTCTCTCTCTCTCTCTCTCTCTCTCTCACACACACACACACACACACACACACACACACACACACGATTAATTCCAGATTCAGATAGAAAGTGCTTAGACACCTTGAACCATAAAACTCAAATTGCTGCAGTATACTCTGGTATCCCTGATTCTGCTATTAACTCTAAGCCCAGCAAAGAAAGATGAGAAAGGCTCTGAGGCCCAACCACAGTTAGCCAAGGTGAATCCTCACTTCCCCTCTTGATTAAGAAGTGAGGATAGATTTCTCTAGCTGCACATGAGAAGGTCCTAGGGAGATAACATCTAAACTCATAATAAGAAAAAGAGATTATATTAACTGTAGCTTAAGATGTTCTTTTGTGCCAGAGAAACAAATAAACTGCAGGCTTTGAAAAAATCAAAGGGCAATTTAATGTTGCAGTTCTGGGCAGACACAAAAGAATTTCATAAAGAGCGGCAGCCTCCTGTTGCAAGTAGATCACAGAACTCTCACTGTTTTCAGCATGTCAACAGTGATGCCCTCCTACCTCACCCCCCTCCCCCAAATACCATCATGGGGATAAGTGGCTGGTCTGACCAGCTTTATCTCTGAAACTAAATTAGACTTAGATTTTTGTAAGCTTTATGCTGTGAAAGAAGAGGTATTACAAGAGTTCTGTTCACCTGGAAGATAAATATTCCGATCACCTGAAAACTGAAGGAACTGAGCAGAAAGGGGATTCAACATAGTCACAGGAAGGTACGATGGATCTGGGCAAATTAGATTGGCTCCCCACCCCATGCTCTTTTTAATCTCTGACTGTGGAATAGGTCCTATATGCTATACAAAATTCTGGTTGTCAGTCCATCAAACAGCTATTTAGAGGACAAGGGAGAAACATTTAGATAGCAATAAGAGAAGGTGAGAAGGTGAGGTTTAATACTCCATGTAGGCCAGTCTTTTCATGAATATATGGGTGAGAGATTTTGTATGCAACCCGTAGTCTTTGATTTGATAGATTGATCCCAATCTACTATCATAGCTAGCCCTCAATGGGATGGGATGGGGAGATATACTGATCTGCTTTAGTGAATCATTTGTGTTTTAGAAAATGAGGGGAAAGTATGTTTCAGAAAACCTATTTTAGATTTCTGAATGTGGATTGGTAGTTAACAATTTACCTGCTATTGCTATCATGAAATGCAGGGAAAAGATTTCAGTTTCCAGTTCAAATTCAGATATCTGTAGCTATGCCTATTCTTTTGTTATTCCTGTGAGGAAACCAGGAAAGAAAAACATGAAGCATAAATGGCCAATTAAATATAGATCATAGAGTCACCACCAGTTCACCTCTGAATGCGATTCTCTCAGAATAATGTTTAATCAACCATCTAATTGTTATTAAATTGCATCAAAGTAAAGTTAGATTACAAGTAATTAAATGCATGTGTAAAACAGTTGAAATTACAGTTAGATGGAAAACAGTTTTTAACTAACATTGACAATGTAAGTTTTCCTTTTTGGCATTCATTAATTTACAGTGCCTTCATTTGTTCTCATTTTCATCTGCCCTTAATAATATGAGAAACTACAATGATTGCTTATACCACATTGTGTCTTTATTTGCCATATTGTCTCTTATTAGTAGGATAATCTAGATGGCTAATCAAAAAGTAATTTCTGTCCATTGTTTAATTTACTTTCAATGAGGTTACTACATAACAATGTCTTATGTTATTAAGACTATGATATTACACAGCCTTATTATTATATTATACAGACATCTAAGAAACTAAATGATTACTGATCTACTACTGGGATCTCCTAATCCAAAAAGGATAAAGAAATTGCCCTCATTTTTTTAAAAAATAAGACAGTATCAACTTTTTAATTGGAGTATGGTATTTAATTAGAATAGAATTTATAAAGAAGATTTTTTTTCTTAAAATTATAAATATTTTAATAAGAGGTCATTAAAATGAGTACTGTATAATTCTAAGAACATTCAAAAGTTGAAGGACCCTAAATAATAACCTTCTCAATCAAGTTTCAGTCATGACTTTATTACATTATTTGTTTTAGTTAATATAACAGTGAAGGAGAGTGGAAGACTGCTTCCCTTCCTCCCTCCAAAAAAGGGGAGAGGAAAACCACCTTAAATCTATACATTCAGCTTTCATATATAAAAGGCTAGAAAAGAAGCAAGTACTTGATAAGTAGTTATAAGGTCTAATTGTGAGCACCTCATGAATTTCAGGAGGGAAAATGTTCCAGAATATAGGCTTTACTATTGAGGAGGTTCATTGTAACTTCAAGAAGTTAATCTGTGTGTTTTAGGGCAGATGCACATGATCTTACTAATTGATCCAGTTTTTAGCAATGAAAGAGATCTGTCTGGTATCCTGGTTTGTTTACAGCAAAGCCTTTAACCTATTTTAGTATTCAATTGGTAGCCAATGTTAAGTTTAAATTATCATATTTGTGACTTTTTTGACATAGCACTAGTATGCGACATATCAAGCTGAAATATGTAAATAATAATGATACTAATGATAACCTTAACTGTACAGAAAAACTGTGGAATTCAGGCTTTTGTTCATCTTAGCATCCTGAGTCAATATCAAATATCAATTTCTGTGTAGCTGGTGCTAATCTTTTTATGTTGCTGCTTTCCTTTTATCTTATGTCTCTGAATTATTTAAAAAGATTAGTAAACTCCAAAATGCTCCTTCCAACTTTCCTTCATTTTAGCATCATCTAGAATTATGTGATCTCTTTAATTCTTGATTTCATTTAACCTGCTGGAAGCTCTTTGTTTAGCCACACATACTGTATCCACTTTTGGATCAATGGTTCATTTCTATCAGATTTGGTCTGGAGTTTCTCATGAGTTGACTGTTTCTTGCTGTCTTTGACAACACTCTTTGTAATTTTATTGCTATCTCTACAGTATGTGCATTACATAGTATCCTCTTTTTTGCAGGAATCATCCTCTTGCATGCTTTTTTCTTACCCATGGTTCTTTTCACTTTATCAGTCCAGCAGACATTTTTTCAGTCTTCTCATTAACTTAACTACACACATTTCAGTGCTACTTTGTAACATAATTGTTTTCACTCTGTTCCACGCAATTTCCCTATCCTCTTTCCACACATCCGCCCATTTATTCTGATGTAAGAATAATCTTACACTTTTACCTACTTTTCATTCAGGTTTCATATTTTCTTTCACTGCACCATTCACTCTCATTCTTTCATTTCTTTCCTTTTCTTCCATTTTTCCCCTCGATATTTACTTTTGACACTGCCAAAAATATGGTCTGTCCACATTCAAAATACTTGTATACTTGACTAATTCTCTCATCTTGTTCCTACCCACCTAATACATGCAACCTAACAGAATGACATTTTTCCATTGATCACATTCATACAGAATGTTTCACAATTTTTCCAAAACTCATATCTGGTTCTTCTTTTGTTACTATTCATTGAAGTGTAACATGCAATTATCTCCAACCTATATAGGTTGGACTAGTGTTCTTCAGAGATAGTACTAAAATCCGACCAAAAGGAGCCCAGAATATCAGCTGATATTCAGGCTCCTTTTGAATGCCCCCCCCGAAAAAACACTAGAACACCAGGATGAGAATTATAGATGGCTAAATTCACCAGTTTAGCCATCTGTCCAAATTCACCTTGTTCCAAGACCCAATCCTATTTGTCACTGAGAAAAATGGTTGGTGCATGTTTTCTCATTCATGGAAGAAGTGAAAAAAGAAACAAAGCTGAGTGAATCCTCTTTCCTTTCCCTAACATATCTTGTAAATAAATTACATGCCATATAGTAACTTCTTCTTCACCACCACTATCACCACCATCATCATCTTAGCCATTGTTTATCCATTGCAAGATGAAGGCCTCTTTCTCATGTTTCCAACCCATACGGGTCCTGAACTTTCTTTTGCCAATTGGGCCTGCAATACTAGCTGATGTCATCAATCCATCTTGATTTAGGTCTCTTTCTCAGACACTTTTTATCAAGAGGGATCCATTTTGTGATTGCCTTGGTCCACCTGCCATCAGTTCTTCTTGCTATGTGAATAGCCCATTTCCATTTCAATTCTTTTACTCTCTTTATGATTTCGTATACTTACCTCTAATCCAGGTATTTCTATGTTGTCTTGAGGTGCCGAGCATGTATATTTCCATAGCCCTTTGCACTATACAGTAACCTATCACTGTAAATAAAAATACAATTGTTGATATAGTGCTTATGGCAAGGCAGGGGACAAATAACAAAGGATGCATTGCAACCTCAGGTTGCAAAACTCTGCCCCTTCTATACTTACATTGTGAAATCATAACCCATTACAGAATGTGGAGTTTCCATTATGATATCAAGATACAAGTGCCATCATTTTTGCGTCATCATTACACAAGAAATCTCTATATTGTAAACCTATTGCATTAGCATCTAGGCTTTTCATAGTTTAATCAGAATCATAAATAAATGCAATAATTATACTAAGGAAAACAAATCTTCCAAATGCCCCCTTAAATAAATAAATAAAAAACCTTACAATAGTCTTCTAAATAAACAGCTTCTGCATCTTTAGTTGATGGTATGGAAAAATCAGAGGACATGCACATTCATAGGCCACCCTAGAGATGAAAAGAATATGAAAGAATATCGATGTATTTGTCTTGCACTGTGACGTTTAAACATAATTATAAGAATCCATAAAATATTTATTCAGGCAGAAAGGTCTGCCTGGGTCCCCCTCCCCCACTTTTCTCTAGAACCTTGATAAGCAAACTTAGTTTGGAATTCAGTTGCTGAAATTTTGATTGACATCATGCATGAAAATCACATTAGTCTGCTTGTAAAACTTGCTCTGCCTACCTGTATAGTAGAGGATTACTTGTAAAGCCCCATTTATTAATTTACAAGATATTAAAATTGACTTGGTTCCTGAATACCTCAGTAATAATGTGGGACCATATGTCTTTGGTCATTTTACCTCTGGCCCCTCTCAACTGGATTAGTCTTCTTTTTTCTGGCTGAAAACATCAAGCCACAGGGCACTTTTAGCATTCGCTTCTACCTGATTAAATTCATTAAACATGCAGGTCAGAGTGTTTGACTTTCCAACACATTTGCAACCTTAAGTTCAAGTGCTGCATTTTCTGGCTGGCTACGCAACCTCTATAAAACTGAGGTGATTTCCCCGCCCCACCTTTTGGTTAGGTTTGTGAATTTTTTTTATTTCTGTGGAGCAATCATGCTGGAAACATTGGTTTAATATTTTAATAATTTATTTTATTTCTTTTATCTTGTTTTTGACAGCATGCTCTTTTGAGATATAGAATTTTTTAAAGGCATGAGATTCACATGAACACATAAATATAGAAGTCATTCAATAAGATGATGAAAGCCACTTTAGTGTAGTGATTAAGATGTTGGTGTCAGGTTTCGATGCTATCTCAAAATAAATGAACCTCCAAACTGCCGATCTTTAAGGAAATTTCTCTTTATTCGAGCACAGCAATCTGATCCTGACTCTTTTCGCAGTCAGTACTGACCTTTGCCCGCCAATCCCTCCCTTTCCGATCCCCAATTCTCTGCTTCTCATTGGCTATCTTCCAAGTCACTTTCCTGATTTCTTCTTCGTCAGGTCACAGGAATGTCTCCCCCTTCCCCATCTCCGAGGAGACCGAATCTTCGAAGGGATTTAGCAGGCAAAAGTTCAGGCTTCTCCTCCCTTTTCTATGTCAGTTCTGAGACGCTGACAGTTGGCTTGTACTGGAAAGTCTAGATTTTTAAGTCCTCACTTCAGTTCAGCATGCACTGGATGGCTGAGGCATAACCATTCTCTGTCAACTAATCTATTTCCCAAGGTGGTTATGAGGAGAACATTTGGGGAGACCCCAATGTAAACTACACTGATCTCTCAAAGAAAGGCAGGATGTAACTGCAGAAACGAGATAGTAAATCTTATTTACCCTGGAGATACAACATTCAAATATAAGTATTTTTTAAACATTTGTTTCTTTTATTATAAGGCAGTGAATCAGTTAGAAAAAGGGAGAGAAGAGTTCATATTGCACATTTAGAAGCATGTACAATACTTGAAAAGTTTATTATAAATAGCAATAATCTGAATGGAACTAACAATCTATATTTCCCTTGCTATTAAAGACTTCTGTAAAAATACACTATGTTTGCACCAGTCATAGTGAATGTAGACATTCTGAACCATGCCAAGTAGTACTCATAGATTCTGACACATGACAATAGGAATGGGACTCTGCTTACTAGCCTACTTTCTTATAGTCTATTCCCACTGTTGTAATAGGAGCAAAGATCTGAAGCATATGATGTTATATGCTTGGATAACGCAGGCAATTGAGAGATGGTGCATTCTTTTCTGGTATCAATATTGGTGGATGTGGATACTGGAACACGATGGAAACATGCGTATTCAGTGCAATGGACAATATGTGAAAATGAAAATTCAAATAGGCTATATTTTATTCCCAGGCAAAGAGCAACACTAGATTCCTGAGCAATCTTTCTAAAATATATAGGATACATACAAAAGGAGAGATAGCAAAAATGAATATGTCAACTCTTTCCCTCCATTCCATTTTCTATTACATTTTCAATGTTATAAAAGCACTGCATCCATCATACAGACCATATGTAACCCATGAGAGGAGCAGGGAGAAGAAAAGGATGAAAAGGATGTGGCTTTGCCTTTCAAGGAGGCAACAAATACTTAAGTGTATTGTAATGGGAAGATTTTCTAATTAATAATTTGAATAACCAAGATGTCATGTGCAAAGTTAACCACTTAAAAATACATTTAAAATGTTGAAATCACCTGTGGAGAAATATAAGACACTTCCATAAATATAGGTTTTCTAATTTAAATTATTTTTGACTGTCTATGACATTCATGAAAGAGAGGAGAGGTTTTAATAAAATGATCCAATCAAATCTCCCTTGCTCAACCAACTTTTCACAGAACAAGTTGACAGGGAATTAAGAGATATTTAGAGTATATGAAAAAAAGGTCACAAATCTATATTTAGTAGCATCCTAAATAGCTACAGTAATTTATTGTGATTATTCCATTATGCTGTTTCCCTGGGAATGCAAATCTATCATAATGATTTCATTTCAGATAGAAACCAGTTAAAAGCTGACCCCAACCAAGATGTAATTTAAGATCACAGTTAAACTCCTTTAACTTTTCTGTCTATGAAAATATGAATACATATAGAATCCATCAGGTAATAAGTTGTTTTGCTATATCATAATTCTGAAGTGAGAAATACATTTAGAACTATAATATCATGGATCCAATATAAGCCAATGAATTAGCTGTGTGTTTTATGGAGACATGACTTTTGGAGAGCAAGGCAAATAGATATCAACATTTTAAAAATTATTCCAGCCACAAGTTAGTGAACAGCATGCAGCCAACTTCAGAACTTGAACATTTGTATAACTTCTTATACAACTTCACATACAAAACACCTTGAAGGAATTTGTAATAAAAGTAAGGTATGTAGAAAACATATTCATTGAAGGTATGGGATTGGAGTAGAGAAACAAGCAAAATGGAAACATTTATCCAATGTATAGGTGGGGAGCGCCTCTTCAACAAGCTCCTAAAAGATGTATTAATGATAGCAATTATCCATACTTTGGTTGCAACTCATCTTGATTATTACAATGTGTTTTACATGAGACTGCCCTTGAAAAAAGTCTGAAAATGTCAGGTGGTGCAAAACAGATTGACCAGACTGCTCATGGTACCGGACGTATGCGATGACTGCACAGATTGCTACCTGTCCTTTAGATACATTTTAAGATACTAGAGATACATTTTAAAGGACTTAGTGCTTTTATTATTTTTAGAACTGTTTCTCCCATTAGGCCTCGTTACTTAGGTCAGTGGCCTTTCTAAAGATGCTATGCACCCCCCTTCAGAAACTTAGCTAATCAGAACATGGGAACTAGTCTTCTCCTTTGTAACTCCTAGACAATGGCATGCACTCCTTGAGGAAGTACTGTATGTCTCGTTCCCATTCTCCCAATATCTGGGAAGATGGTACAAACGCAATGGCATATACAAAAGCTTCTGCCAAGCTTTTCATTGTTACATTAATTCTTTTAATGTCTGATTTTAATGGTGTTAATTCTTGTTTTATGTTTTACTTTATTTTATTGTCGCAAGTTGTCTTGAGTGTTCAATTAAACAGAAAATGAGCTAAATTCAGGAGTAAATAAAAGTAAGAAAAATAAGAGCCTCAGACATTTTGGAAAGTGAGAAGATTTGAAATGCATTCACCTTGAATCATTACAGAAAAATAGGGGTGAGGTGTCAAACTTGCATCGTCACGGTGGTATCATATGATGTATCGTGACTTTTTCCGCTTCACTAAAATGGGCATGGATGTGGCCAGCACATGACACATCTGGCCCACAGGCCGTGAGTTTGACAGCGCTGGTGTAGGTGCTTCCACACAAAAATTCTCATTAGGCTTCACAGGAGCTCTTGATCTCAGTTGTGTTTGAGATTTAAGATGATTCATTTCTGGCTCATCTGTAGTTGATCTACAAATCACAGTAAAGCTAATTGTTGGTTTGTTTGGGGAATATGTTGGAAATATTGCTTCTCTGAAGAGCTTCTTGGTAATTGGTTTATTTACATGGACTACCACATCAATAAACAAGTACATGCAACAGGAAGTAAGAACTGATTATTTTCTTTATTGTCCTTTTGTATGGCATTTAGATGAGAGGATTTTTGTTAAGCAGAATCTGCAGAACAGTGATTTTAAGGTTTTGAAGTTGGGAGATTTGGAGATAATCATTAGATCATTTGGAGAAAAATATGGAGTAAAGTAAATACAGAGTGGAATAAAAGTGATGGTATGTGGAAGTGACCTCTATCAATCTCAATGCATGAAGCAGGACCTTTTCTTACCATCCTAGTTATCTAATCAGATATTAGGAACAATCAATAGGAAACAGATGCTTGCTTATTTGCTTTGTTGCATGGTCTATAGAAACTAGAGGAAGTTTATTCTCTTTCATATTGCTAGAAATAGAATTAATTTAACAAAAAGGTAGCCAATAGAGTCAGAAAGAACTCAAAATAGCATTTCTTTGTGCAATATCTAAGACATTTATGGAAGCAATAATGACAACTATCTGGTTTAGAAGGCAATTAAAACTAGAAAATAGACCCATCAAGATTTTGACTGTATTTGTTAGATAAAACCATCGAAGGTACCATGATTGGAATATGAGTTGTAGGGGAGGAATCAGTTAACAACTTATTTCTGCATGTAAATGTACCAGGCCTACTGTTTAGTGAGTGAGTCTGTGTGTTTGTGTAAGTTATTACATTGGTATGATATAATGATAAAGTACAACCAAAAATATAACAGTGCTAATAAAATAAAAATGAATATACACAACATACGTAACATACATACATACACATAGAATAAATGAGTGACATTTGTAGAAATTAAAAATATATCCATAAAATGATAACCTAGAACTAGCTCAACCTTTAAAATATTATTAAATCTAGCTATCTATTGCTTCATCTTTTCCATTTTGGTGCAATATGTTATTTCAATACAATTATTTATTCTATTGTATATATTTACTACAATTTTTATTGTCTTTAATTGTTTACATTCAAGCCTGTAATTTTAAAATTCACATGTTCTCTGTTCATAAATGTGCAGCTACTCAGCTGGAGTAAGAATAAGGGTGTTTCTTCAAGAGCATGACATAGACATAGCTGGGGAAAAGTATTTCAGTATTTCAGAATGAGGAATACTGCACTTAAGCAATTATTCAATTTCAAAATTCTAGAGACTACAGGCTGGATACAAACTTTATAAAACAAAAATGACTTAGATTGTAGACGAGGTTAGCATATACTCTCTCTATACAAATTGAAAACATTAGGAAAAATGCTGTTGAAAGCATTGTGGAAAGAGTATGTTGTTGCATGTCATAGGAGGAAATGTAAAGATGAAGAGTATGTATGAGACAATATATTATCAAGCAATGTTGCAAACAGAACCATTTTCTCATCCCTGTTTTAGTGGAAATGAAGTATACACTTTGAAAAGGTTGCAATCAGAGTGAAATATTTTTCCAGTGTATGATTATGGAAAGTATTATTGGATCTGTCATTGAAATCTGGACTCCAGTCTATAAAAGATGTGGTATGATTCTGCATCCTTTTATCAATATTCTAATATAATGATATTGGGTCAGACATAAATATTTATAAAAAGTGCCAAATACTTGTCTCTGTTCTTGGAATGTTAAATTAAGATTAGCAAAGAAAATGAAATTTAGCAACAGAGCTATTAATGTTGTCCTTTCAATAACGAGTTTATGCATGCTGGATGCATGAAATGGTTTGGTGCTGTGGGGGAAAAAAGGCTTGCAATCCTTGAGAATCCTGAATAAATAATTCTCAATTAAATGTTAGCACCTAATTATATTAACATAGTAATTACCAATGCAATTATGAAATTGAAGATTAACCTGGAAATGTAGGCTGCCTAATTTATTTTTATGATAGCTAGAAGTTTAATAGAATGTGTAAAGCTTCTACCATTTGAGGTATAGTGGGGTTACTCTAATACATAATTTAAGCGATGCTAATAAAGGAGAAAAGCATCCAACACTCAGAAAAACTCTCACAGGAATGGGCTTGCTGACAAGTATTTTTATTTTTATTTCAACAATATTTATCTTAGTATTTCTGCAGCAGGGTCTTCTAAGCTGCATTAGATCTCATTGGCCATTAGTCTATCTAGCACATCAAACTCAAGGCTCGTGGGCTGAATACAGCCCACAGGGTGCTTAGATCTGGCCCATGGGGCCGCCCTGGAAACAGCCAAGGACCAGCCCGCGGTGCCTCTGCCAGTGAAAACGGAGCACGCAGCCCTCCCAGGCCCTGTTTTTTCTGGCAGAGAGTTGCAGGAGGCTGTTGCAGCCAAAAATGTTTTTGCTGGCAGAGGGCTAGCAAAACAAACTAAAAACAAAATAAAAGGAGAAATGTTTCTCCTTTTGCATTTGAGCATGCAAGAAGGGACAGGAAAAGAGAAAGGGAAAGAGGAAAGAAAAAGAAAAAGAAGAAAAGATGGGAAGAGAGCAAGAAAGGAAAAATAAGGAAAGAGAAGAAGGAAGGAAGGAAGGAAGGAAGGAAGGAAGGAAGGAAGGAAGGAAGGTTTAGGTTTAATACTTTATTGCGGTCATAGACCAAATAACCAAAACATCCAAGGCACATAGCTGCCACACGACCAGACTGAAGTGCAAAACGGCAACAAGATCAGTGGTGGAAACCACTCCGTCAAACTCACAGTTCATGTATTTTAAATTTTTAGCTCCAATCTAAATGGACTATAGTCGATTAAGATTGTACATAGGTAGAAAATACTATATTGCAATTTGCATAAAATCCACACATCGGCACTTTATTATTTTTTTTTTTTTATTGAGTTTTAAACAGAGATATAAAGACAATACAAAAAAAAATACAAAGACATTACAAAGACAAACGAATTCCCACCACCAACCTACCCACACTATATTTTACATATATGTTTTGGTCATCATCAGAATATATATTGCTTTATAAATTAATATATACTTAATACATTGTCAATTCAGATGTTTTAGATTAGAAATAATCTTGCATCTCCTCTTTATTTAGCTGTTTCCGGTTTTATTTTTCCTACCCTATAATCTTTCATCTATATTTGTACTGATTTTCTTTTCCAGCCATTGATACCACTTGTGCCACACAAGATAGAATTCACTTTCTTCTTTATCTTGGAGTTCTAGTGTCAGTTTATCCATTTCGGCACATTCTGTTATCTTTGAGATTAGTTTGTCTTTGGTTGGGAGTTGATCTGATTTCCAATTTTGCGCAAACAGTAACCGTGCTGCTGTCAAAATGTGTATGATGAGGTACTTTGTCTCTTTGTTGTATTGTGTTGTTATCATTCCAAATAAAAAAAATTCTGGGGTGTTTTCTACTTGTTGGTTTATTATTTCTTCAATGATTTCCTTTGTGTCCTTCCAGTATTGTTGGGCCTTTGTACATTTCCACCAGGCATGGTAGTATGTCCCTTTTTTTGTTTTGCACTTCCAACAGCGTGGGGAGGTGTTTGGATATATTTTGGCTAGTCTGGCTGGTGTTAGGTGCCATCTGTAAAACATTTTTATGAGGTTTTCTTTGTAGGGTATGGCTCTTGTCATTTTAATATTCTGTTTCCACAATTTCTCCCAGTTTGCCAGTTGGATGTTGTGCCCTATGTCCTTGGCCCATCTTATCATATTTTCTTTTACTGTTTCTTCCAGTAATTTATATCTAAGTAAGTAGTTATATAATTTGGTTATCATTTTTTGTTGTGGGCCTTGTAAAATCTTATCCAATTCGTTCAAATTATTCGAGATTCCATATTGCTTTTTGTCTGCTATGTATCTTGAGTGTATTTGAGTATAGGGCCACCAATCGATATTTATGCCGGAGTTTTGGAGTTGCTGTCTTGAGACGAGTTCGCCTTCATGATTCAGTAAGTCTTGGTACCTCATCATTTTTCCTATTTCGAGCGTGTTTGGGTATATCAACGCTTCCATCGGGGACCACCATTTTGGTATTTTGGTATAGTGAATTCTCTTAATATCCTGCCAGATCTTGAATAATGAAGCTCGAATTATATGACATTGGAAGTACGTGTGTCTTTTATCCGGTCCGTCCCATAAGAAAGCGTGCCATCCTCTTATTAAGTCAAAGCCTTCTAAATATAAGGTTCTTTTGTTGCCGAGTTCCATCCATTCTTTAATCCAGGTCAATCCCGATGCCTTATAGTAGAGTTCCCAATCTGGTGTTGCTAGGCCTCCTTTGTCCCGTGAATCCTGTAGAGCTTTGATTTTAATTCTGGCCTTCTTTCCCTGCCATATGTAGTTCATTGTTATTTTGTTGAGGTTCTTAAAGAAATCTCTTCCGGGGTGTATTGGTATCACTTGATATAAATATAGTACTCTTGGTAATATATTCATTTTTATTGAGGCAATTCTGCCCATCAATGAGAGTTGTAATCTACTCCAAATTTCTAAGTCTTTTTTGATTTGTTTTAACAATTTGGTATAATTATCTTCTTTAATTGTAGTTGCTTTTGCTGTCAGCCAAATACCTAGGTATTTTATTTTCTTTACTATTTGAAGTCCTAATTCTTGCTCTAATTTCAACTGTTGTGTTTGGGTCATATTCTTCGTCAATACTTTCGTCTTCTGCTTATTTATTTTGAGGCCCGCAACTTCCCCGTATTCCTCTATCATTGTCATCAACCTGGTTCCAGATCGTATTGGGTTTTCCAATATGAAGATCACATCGTCTGCAAAGGCAAGTAATTTGTATTCCTCCCCCCGAATCTTAAGGCCTTCCACGTCTTCTTCCTTCCTGATTTCCGTTAGTAAAACCTCCAGTGCGATTATAAATAATAGAGGTGACATGGGGCAACCTTGTCGTACTCCTTTCTGAATGTCGAAAGTTTGTGTCATGTCACCATTTATTGCAATTTTGGCTGTTTGACAGGAATAAATCTTTCTTATCAATTTAAGGAATTTCTCTCCGCAATTCATTAATTCAAGTTGTGATGTAAGAAAGGACCAATTTAAATTATCAAAGGCCTTCTGGGCGTCGAGAGATATTAGAGCTATTTCCTTATCTATTTTCTTATCGTAGTATTCCAGAATATCTATGATCGTTCTCAAGTTATTTTTAATCTGCCTCCTGGGTATGAAGCCGTTTTGGTCTGTATGTATATATTTATGGATTATTGTTTTAAGTCTCTGCGCTAATATTGACATGAATAGTTTGTAGTCTACATTGAGTAATGAGATGGGTCTGTAATTCCTAACTTGGGTCCGGTCTAAATCTTCTTTGTGTATTAACGTAATAATGGTTTCTGTCCATGATTTTGGGATTTCAGCTGTCAATAATGCTGCGTTGAAGACTTGTAGCAGTATTTCGTCTATTTCTTGTTGGGAGTGTTTATAAAATTCAGTAGGAATTCCATCTGGTCCTGGAGTTTTGTTGTTCTTTTGTTTTTTACGAGCTTCAATCAATTCAGTCATTGTTATGGGGCGATTCAAGATCTCTCTATGTTCTTCTTCGAATTGTGTAATGTTCACTTTACTAAGGTATTTTCGAATTTGGTCTTCGGGGACATCTTCCTGCCGATAGAGATTCTGAAAGAATGTTTTGGCTATGTTTTTCTTATCTACGTGTGTGTGGAATAAAGTTCCTGATTCGTCCTGGAGTTGGTGTATAATTCTTTTGTCTGTTTGCTTTTTTAATTTATGGGCTAACCAGCGTCCAGTTTTGTTTGCGTGTTCGAAGTTGGTCTGTTTTGCCATTTTTATTTTTTGTGCCAAATCAGCTTTTGTAGTCAAATTCAATTTATGTTTAGCCAAATTAAGTTTTTGCTGTGCTATCTTATTATTAGGGTGCTGTTGTAATTTAGTTTCTTCTATCTTGATTTCTTCCAATAAGTCATTCCTGATTCTTTGTTTCTCTTTTTTTCTCTTTGCCAGGTATGCAATGGTTAGGCCCCTGATATATGCTTTCGTCGTGTCCCATAGATTTTGTAACGACGTTTGGTCCTTTGTGTTAATTTGGAAAAATATCTTAATCTCTTTTTCCATCATCTGTAGATACTCTTTTTCCTTTATAATACTTGTATCCATTTTCCATCTTTTTTGTTTTCGGGAGCCTTTCCAAATTATTTTGATAGGGTTGTGGTCAGCCCATATGTTAGGCATAATTTCTACGTTGTGTGTTTCTTTACTTAGTTGGGGTGTCATCCAGGCCATATCCAATCTTGACCACGATTGATGTGGGCCAGAAAAGTATGTGTACTGTTTGGTTGTAGTATTTAATTCTCGCCAGGTGTCATGTAGACTCATTTCTTGTACCAAGTTCTTAAATGTTTGTGGCAGTGTCTTCCTTTTGATTTTGTTCTTCCTGTTACTATAGTAGTCTTCTCGTGTGTTGGCAATTGCATTAAAATCTCCGACAATGCAGATATTTTCATAGTCCAGCTCTTTTAATTTGTCATGTAGTTTTTTATAAAAGTCTATTTGGTTTCCATTTGGGGCGTAGATGGCTACTAACAGTATTATTTTTGTTTCCAGTTTTACTTCTATTATTAAGACTCGACCCTCTTTGTCCACATATATCGGCTTTGTTCTTATATGGTCTCTAACATATATTACCACTCCCCTTTTTTTACAGTCGCCTAAGGATGTGTACATTACTCCTAATTTTTTATTTTCGAGTAATTTTTTCTGTTGTTTTTTTATGTGTACCTCTTGTAAGGTGATTATATCTGCTCCTAATTTTTGCAGTTTAGTGAAAATCTGATGTCTTTTGCTTGGTGAATTTAGACCATTTATATTTATAGAGATGAGTTTTAGTTCTTCTTCCATTCCTGGTGTTGTTTATTTGTCTGTTATTTTGAGTTTTGATGTGTTTCTTGTAACTCTTTGTGTGATCCCCGTCATTTCCTCCTTCCCCGGCTTTCCCTTCTTCCGTTCCTTGTCCTCCTTATTTATTGGCTGCTCTTCTTGGTCACTGGGGTTTGAATCTTCTCTGCCTCCTCTGCTCTCCTGTTCTCCTTCATATCCTAAATGTTGGTCTGCGAAGTCCTGGGCTTTTTCTATGGTGTCGATTCGAAATTTTCTTCCTTCCCAAGAAATGAGTACTCCTTCTGGTATAAGCCATCTAAATTTAATCTTGAGTTTATTCAACTGTCGTGTTAAGAAGTTATATTCTCTTCTCCTATCCCTGGCCCTTCTCGGTACTTGTTTTAGCGTTAGAACTTCCCTCCCTTTGTACATGACTGTCTCCTCTCTCATCTTTCGGTATATTTCTTCTTTCATTGTTTTTTTTGTAAATCTGATGTGTACTTCTTTAGGGAGTTTGTTTCTTCTGGCATAGTTTGTGAAGGCCCTGTAAATTTCGTCGATGCCACCTCTTATTTCATCTTTATCCTTATGTGTCACCTCTGCCAAGATTCCAACCATAATTTCACCCAAGTCTTCCTCTCTCTGTTCTTCTATATTTTGAAATCTTAAGTAGAAAGATGCCTTTTCCATTTCAAGAAATGTAAGTGCATCTTCTGTGTCTCGGCTTCTTGTTGCTTGTTGGTTCTCCATCTGTTCCAACCTGGTAGCTGTGGCTTCCGCCTTTTCCTCAACTTTATGGATTCTCTGTTCATTTTCGGTTATATTTTGTTGAATTTTCTCTATTTTTTCATCTATATTTCTAATCTCATCTTTAATTTCCCCTACATCCAATCTCATTTGTTCATGGTTCTTTTTCGTTTCATCATGATTCAGGGTCATCTTATCTTCCATCCTTTTCATTCCCTCCTGAATCATTGCAAGGGCAGCTTGGATATTTTGAATACCTATGTTGGTCTTTTCTTTATCTGTTGTTTCCCCTGTCTTCTGCTGGATCGGGGAAGCCACCAATAGTGTTTGGGTTGGGGGCATTTTCTTGGTTGATTTAATAGTAGTTGGTATGTTTGAGGTTGCCATATCTATTATGCTTATTATTTTTGCCCACAATTTCATAAAATTCTCACGTCTAATGTTTATAACCTGGATGCAGGATTATTTTTACAAGGTTTTTTCAGAGTATTTCTAATTAGTAATACGATATTGGGAAAACAGCAAAAAGGAAGGCGGGGGGGGAAGCAAGAGAAGGGGGGAACAACGGGGAAAAAGTAAGCTTCTAACAATTCATTAATTACCTTATTCTTCAATTACTTACAAAATAAAATGTATTTTATTATAATAGTTCTAAATTAGTATCAATATCAATTTAATTATTATAATTCTATCTAATTATTTAAAATCATTTACTGTATATGAATAAATTAATTAAAGATAATTAAAGATAATATTCTATAATTGTTTAATTAATTTCAAATAGACAAATTAGACAGACTACTTCAGAGAAAAACTAATAAGTTATTAAAGGTTATTTTCCGGGTCTAGTATCTTATAATATATAGTAGAATAGACTTAAATCGAGCTAAGCATATATATATTGTCCATTAATTATAGTCTCTTATCTTTCTTAGTGTTATGTAAACTTATCTTTCTTCCAACCAAATACGGTTCCAAAGGTCTGAGTCACCCTATTCACTTTAATTGTTCCACGATCCAATTTAATCTATAGTCCTCTGTATTCCTGTTGTTAGAATCCAGATCCAATCCCAAGAGTGTAATGTTGTATCCTCTATTTAAGTCCTTATCATCTGGTTCATCAAGTATTAATCAATATTTAAATTGTTCAATCCAAACAGTTCAGTCTCTAGTAGTCAAATAATCAAAGTCAAAGTCCCTCACACTTTGTATCAGTTTTGTATCCTAATCTTCACAAGAAGTATCACTAAAAGATAGTTTATATAAATCAGTAAAATCCAATACGATCAATTTGTAGAGATCCGTCCAGGCTCCTCTCCTCTCCTCCGATCTCCGGCACTCCACACTGCACACGCTGTCCCCGCTCGCTCCGATGCTGCACGTTCTGTTCTTATTTGTCCAACTCTCTCCACTCAATCCAGTCTCCCACAAGCTTTTCCTCTTTCGAATTATCTAGTTCAATCCACACTGGCAACTCCACATCAGTAAAGTCCAATACGATCAGTTTGTAAAGGTCCGCCCAAGTTCCTCTCCTCTCCTCCGATCTCCAGCTCTCCTCGCTGCACACGCTCTCTCCGCTCACTCCGATGCTGCACGGTCCGTTCTTGTTTTATTTTTTATCCAATTCTCTCCACTCAATCCAGTCCACATTTATAAAATCCAATACTAATATCCAAGTCTTTTTAAATTATTCTCTATTCTCGTCGCAGTATTCATAGGAATTACCTCCTTCCGCTCTTCCACTCTCACTGTACACTCAGCTGTTCGAATTTTTGCGCTGTCACTTTGCTTTCAAAATGGCTCCGTTCCGATCTATCTTCCGTCGCCGCTTATCCTCTTTCTTTTTTCGGGTTTCTCTTCCACCAGCGCTGCTTCTTACTATCAGGTAATTTTTTGGGGGTTTTCTAGTTAAGGATCTTCTGTTGATGACCTCTTATAGCTTTCAATCTTCGCTTCCCTCTTATACAGTTATCAGCGCCTCCGGCCAGCCCCGTAAGGCTGGTTTTTCCTCACTCTGGATTAAGGGCTTTATCTTGTACCTTCGGAGAAGTTGCGATCGCCTCCGAGGTCCTAAGATGTTCCCCTTTAAACTATTGATCACTACGAGATCAATAGCGCCTGTTTCGGCTCCAGATGCGGGATTGTTAGGGACTCAGGAGCGGAGCTTCACCCCTTTCATCCCTAACGCGCTGAGATCGCCGCCGGAAGTCCCCACACATCGGCACTTTATACAACCACCAGCTAACTCAACCGCTGGCGATCAATAAAGCTAACCTCAGTCAATGGGTCCAGCCCGTCCCTCCCCCCGGCTCTTACATCCCAAGACTGCAGCAAAAAATTTTGCTACCTTTAATGTAATCTTAGAATCAGTATCTTGGAGTAAGAAGCGAAAACTAAGATTTTCAGATAATCCAGGAAATTTTTGACAAATGGGAGAGATAAAGTCTGACCTTACCTCCCGATAATGGGGTCATGTCAATACGATGTGAGCCAACGATTCCGGAGATCGACCATCACATGAACAGTGGGTGGATTTCACACACCCTGAGCACTTGCTATCTAGGACATTCGAGGGGATCACATTAAAACGTGCCTTTAGAAACGCCAACCTGTATTTAACAAAGGATAGCGTAGAGAGATATTTGGGGGGGGGGTGCATTCGGGGAGTAATACTGAGAGAAAATGGACTTCCTCCTCCCCATTAAGTGCCAGATTCTGTTGTCTTTCAATATCATCCAATCGTTGAAATATCAGCGATTTCGCTGCATTTGGGCCAAGCATGAGGTCCCCTTGTGGGGTAAGGTGCACTTTTGCCTCTGTTCCCTCATGCAGTTGGGAGATGAGCCAGAGAAGTCTTTTATCGATGCCCCAGGAAAGGAATTTACCCCACAGTTTATATCTGGGGATGCTGTCAAAAGCAGCCTTTAAGTCTATAAAGGCAACACAGAGATGGCCTTTCCTAGGGGTAGAGTATTTTAAGGCTAAATGGTATAGGATCAGAGCATGGTCAATAGTAGAATGATCTGCTCTGAACCCCCCCTGCTCGTGACCGAGCAGACCAGCCTCCTCAACCCAGCACTTCAGCCTGGACAAGAGGAACCAGGCATAGAGTTTCCCCAGTACTGACAATAAACTGATATTTCGAAAATTGCCCGGATTGGAAGCGGAGCCTTTCTTATGAATTGGCACGATGATGGCATCCTTCCAGACCTTAGGGATAATGCCTGTTTCATTAATCACATTAAATACCTCAGTAGTCCAACAGTCCTTATGGGCTTGAATGGCCTCAGCGGGGATAAGGTCAGGGCCGGGGGCTTTTCCCGATTTGAGTTGTCAAATTAGCTTCGAGATGGTGGAGGGGTTCACAGGGGGCCATCTAGGGAGTTTTTCGGGGGAAATCTAATGCCGTAAAGAATGGCAAATTTGTGTCGTAAAAGACTTGGCGTAGGAAGAGTTCCCATGTGGGGGCAGATATAGAGTAAATAAACCTACTAGTTGGCCTTATGTTCAGCAAACTCCAAAAATCACAAGGATTACGGGATTGCGCAGCAGCTAATAAGGAATTCCATCTTAGTCGTTGCCAATTTTGTTTGGCTCTTAAAAGAGCAGACTTATATGCCTTCTTAGCCATAAAGTAAGCAGGAGGGGCTCTCGACGAACCAGAATTTTTACAAAGGATATATATGGATCTCAATCGGTTCCTGGCTTGTTTGCACTGCATATTAAACCAGGGGGCCCCCTTCCTCTGAGAAGCTCTACCAAGAGTAAGAGTAGGGGGCTTAAAGGAAGCTATTAAGTCACTCGAGCAATCCATAAAAGCGGTCAAGAGCACACTAGGAGTGGCCTTAGAACTAGTTAAAGCTAGCCGGTTTGGAAGGAAGGAAAGAAGGAAAGAAAGATATTATAATTAGAGTGAGGGAAGGTCTGAGGGAAGTCCTTCCTTAGTACTTGGCCACCACAGGTGCCCCCTGACACGAGTGATGTGGAGGTGGCCACGCCCATCATGGCCATGGTTGCCACACCCACACCCACGCCCACCATGGCTCCTTGAAGTCAAACACAACCCTGATGCGGCCCTCAATGAAATTGAGTTTGACACCCCTGATCTAGCACCATATCTATTATACAGAAGGGAACAAGCAATGCACTTTTGAAGCTCAGACATATCGCAGAAGCTATACATATTCTATTAAATTTCTAGTTACTTTCCAGAGGTTATTGCCTACATTTCCATAAAAGGAAACAGTACTTACTCCTCACCTGACTATATGACCAATTAAGTCTGAACACCAGCTATAAAAAGAACATAGTAGTATACTGCAGGTGTAGAGAACCCATGTTGTCCAACAGCCAAACACATGTTTGGCCTGATCTGGGATATTGCTATATTTTCTTCCAGTAAAAAAAAAAAGGTTTCTAGTGCAGTCTCCATAAGGTCTTACTTAGAGAGTTATCTGGAGTATCTTCTGCCTTACCCCAATTCTGGGACTAATAGGGGAGACAATGCTGTTGCTACACTCCTGCTACAGGATTTGTCGTCAGATAAAAAGAGTGGGCAAAATGGAGCCAGAAATATCACGTGAGAGCAATCTTTATGCTGAAGGTTCCAGCAGTATTGGAGCCAGTAACCATACTTTAACTCTAACCAACCTGGCAAATTTGGAGATACTCACCTGCACCTACTAAGAGTACGAAAACAGATTTAGAAGTTCAGATACTTTTTCCTAGGCAAAAGCATTTAATGAAAATTCAGAGTTGAATTGATTAGCCAAAGGTCATGTAAGTCATAATTTAAGTTCAAACTTTGGAGTAAGGTACTTTTTGATGGAACTCAGAAGTGTGTCAGAAGAAGGCTCAGCATAGCTTATTTTTTGCAGTCCCTTCCTCTGAAAGTGACTTTTATGAGTTTTGGTCACACCTTTTCTCTTGCTCCTCCTTTGGATTTGTCACCTGACAGATAACACTTTGTAAAGGAACATGAACCATGAATACAGTCTTCAGAGGTCACCCAAAAGCTGATTCAAAAGACTGCTTCAGCTAGTTGTAAAGGAGTCCAAACTTGCTTTTATTTGGCCTGGAGAGTTTTAGAGCCTCCTGATTTATTGGGATAGGATAGTGATTTCTCCCTCCCTTAGCTTTCTAATTGGCAAAAAGATGAATGAGGTTGTTTTCCAACTACTTTGTGCTATTAATTGCCCATCATTTGTGACTTGGAACATTAATTTCTGCTGATCTAGTTGAGGCATTTCAGGGCACTTGCAGAAAATTAGGTCCCCCAGAGAATGAATTGCTAATCAAGTAAATGGAGGAGTTTTGCGTACAAGACCATGCATGTTACATGGAAAGTAAAGAAAGTTCTTCCTGCCTGAGAAGAAACACAGATCCTGGAAATGTATGTTTGTGTCCTTATTGGAGAAAAAAAAAAAGACGAGAAGAACCTTCTACAGTATTTGGTAAGTTTATAGGTTACAAGTTTATACACAGGACTGGCAGCTCTGGATTAACCATTTAACCAAAATAAGCATGCATTTAGAGCACCAAGGGAAGGAGTCACCACATAATTTTTTGCCCTATCATAACTTTTTCACTGCTACACTCATGTTTAGTTTTCAACAGTCTTAGTGACTTCTCAAGTTGAACAACTAGCCTCTTGGTGCGACCAGAACAATCTGGAACTGAACACACTCAAAACCGTAGAAATGGTGGTAGACTTTAGGAGAAACCCTCCCATACTACCACCTCTTACAATACTAGACAACACAGTATCAACAGTAGAGATCCTAAAATTTCTAGGTTCTATCATATTTCAAGACCTAAAATGGACACCTAACATCAAAACCGTCATCAAAAAAGCACAACAAAGAATGTTCTTTCTGCGCCAACTCAGGAAGCTCAAACTGCCCAAGGAACTGCTGATACAGTTCTACAGAGAAATTATTGAGTCTGTCATCTGCACCTCTATAACTGACTGGTTTGGTTCTGCAACCCAACAAAACCGACACAGACTTCAGAAGATAATTAGGACTAAAGAAAAAACAATTACTACCAACCTACCTTCCATTGAGGACCTGTATACTGCACGAATCAAAAAGAGGGCTGTGAAAATATTTACAGACCCCTCACTTCCTGGACATAAACTGTTTCAACTCCTACCCTCAAAACGACGCTATAGAGCACTGCACACCAAAACAACTAGACACAAGAACAGTTTTTTCCTGAATGCCATCACTCTGCTAAACAAATAATTCCCTCAACACTGTCAAACTATTCACTAAAGCTGCATTACTATTACTATTAGTCTTCTCATCATTCCTATCACCCATTTTTTCCTCCCACTTATGACTGTATGACTGTAACTTTGTTGCTTGTATCCTTACAATTTATATTGATATTGTTTCCTAGTATGATTTGATTGCTTATTTGTACCCTATGACTATCATTAAGTGTTGTACCTTATGATTCTTGATGAATGTATCTTGTCTTTTTACGTTCATTGAGAGCATATGCACCAAAGACAAATTCCTTGTGTCTCCAATCACACTTGGCCAATAAAGAATTCTATTCTATTCTATTCTATTCTATTCTATTCTATTCTATTCTATTCTATTCTATTCTATTCTATTCTATTCTATTCTATTCTATTCTATTCTATTCTATTCAGCAATGGAAGGGCCAAGGAGCTGTACGTAGGGCATCAATTGGCCTTAATCTGAGCCTAGTAAAATTTAGGAAAGCAAGGAAGAAAATTAAATGCTAGACAAGATGAAGAGGAAGACAAGAAGACATATTATGACCCAAAGTAATTAAGAGGACCATGAATTCACTTTATGTTAAATGGTTATTTATTTCTGAGGAAAAGATCTTATGTACTCAGTCTGAAGTCATGAAGTTATCAAGAATCAGATAAGATTTACCAAATGCTTGTTTTATTTCCTATAAAACACTGTATAGTTTAATGAAAAAAGACAAAGACATCCTTGGAGGTTTTTTGTTCTATGGAACATCCCCCGCCCCCAATAACAGCTTGCAAATGCATGTCTGTCAAGTATTGGATCATTAAGATTATAGACAGTATGGTGGTTATTTTAAATAGTAGACCATCCGTTACAAAATTAATTCCATTAAAAAGAAGTTTATATGGATTATATGGATATGCCAGGAAAATTTAATAAATAAATAAATAAATAAATAAATAAATAAATAAATAAATAAATAAATAAATAAATAAATAAATAAAAGCATTTCTACCTTTTATTTTGTATTTTTATCCCACTTACAACAGTTTAAGATATAGCTTGTCTGTAAAAGAAAAAATGTTAGTAATATGTCAAGGATTAAATACTTGCAATATGTGTGACTTTCTTTTTTAAACATAAATATTTGCTTACATTAGGAGAACATTTTGCACAGAAGTTTCAGTCAAGATCAGCGGAAGAGGAGATAGGCCATGCTAAAGACAAAGAGAAATAAATGGATATTCTTTCTGTTCTCCAAAAATAGGGCCTATACAAAGTGCTCTGTGTCCTAATGAGAGACTTATTGTTTTTATGCAGGAGGGAAGGAGATAGATGCCTGTTGCAGTTTATATTTTGGCCAATTATTCTTTCTTATGTGAAAATGGTATGTGAGACTATCGTCCATATTAATACAATTTACTTTACGTGGCTGGATTTTGAACGACTTTTCTGAGCATTGATTTTTTCTTTTCCAAGTGAAAGTATAACATTGTAAGGTTTGCCATGATATTTGAATTTTACAAAATAATATCAGGTTTACATAATTTTACATACCATACCGGGGTGGGTTCTAAATTTTTTTACTACCGGTTCTGTGGGCGTGGCTTATTTTGTGGGCGTGGCTTGATGGTTATGTGACAATTATTCAGGATTTAGCAGAGGTACTGGTCTACCAGGATTTTAACTGCTTGCAGAGCTGTACCGATCTACCCATTTATTTTTGCAGGCACTGATCTACCCATTTATTTTTGCAGGCACTGATCTACCCATTTATTTTTGCAGGCACCGGTCTACTCATTTGTTTTCTTTTAACACTGATCAGCTGTAGGGCGGCCCTTTGAAGCACGGCAGCAAGAGTTAAACAGTTTTTTTCCCTCTAGCCATCAGCTGGGATTCAGGAGGCAGAAATAGATTGGGGGTGGGGCCAAATAAAAGGTAAGAGTAATGCGGGGGGTGGGGGGCGGAGGGGCAGAACCGTCACCACTACCGGCTCGGTGGAACCGGGAGGAACCGGGAGGAACCCACCACTGTACCATACCATACAATCTTAGGAGTGTATTTCTTTTCAAATTACTAGAACTAGTAGATTTTGTTCAGCATGAAAAGTTTTACTGAGGCATTTGAGAATAGAGTTTCTTGTTTTATTGTAAGGATAGCTATGGTACACACTTTAACCTGAGAAGTAATCTATATTAGGTTTAATATGTTGGTTGAGTAATCTGGATAAGATACTAGAAACTGCTATGGGAATATGAGTTATTAGTATTCATTAATTGAAATCTTTCTTGTCATTTAAATACACATATCCTTCCTGATCGTGTTTTATGTTGACATTGCTTTCCTCACTAGGAATAATCTTCTCTTTAATTCTCTAGTACAATATCCAGCTATATCTAATTTGAACACTATAAACCAAAACTATCTACTACTGCTATTTATGTTCAAATTGTTCAAAAACATTAAAGTTGATGTTTTATTTTATTTGTTATTTATTTATTAAGAAAATGGCCACTCAACTCACTCATGGTGACTCTTGGCAGGTTACAGCAATAAAACCCCAATATAATGAGCAATAAACCCTCATACCCCTGGCAACAACAATCAGATCAACCAATTGATGGGCTCCACATTACCCTGGCTCCCTAGGCCTGTTGGCAGAACCATGTCTTCAGGGCCTTTCAAAATAGTGTCACAGTGGAGGTAAATTTTAATTCTCCAAGGAGGGAGCCACCACAAAGAAGACCCTTTTTCTTAGCCCCACTAGGGGCCTACATTATCTTTACTTTTAACTGCGTATTTTGGTACAATGTTCAGATACAAATAAATATAGGTGGTTTAGCTCCAACATCAGCATCTAGCCCTATCGATTGGTGACTATTTAAAAGGCCTGATTTTTTTCTTAAAGTTAATAGTGTGGATTTTCTTGAATCTGCAGAGCTACTGTGGAAATACCAGAAAAGATACAGCTTTTTTAAGGAGAAGAAAGTTGCTGGCTGCAGGAACAGAGCTTTTCCCTATAGCTTGTTAAAGCCATTTTAATTTATTATCATTCATCTGGGGAGAGTTCAGTAATGCCTCTGGGAAATAAATGTGATCTTACATAAAACTATCAGCTATCAGCTCAATTTAGACTCTTTAAATAATGACAAGAAACTAAAGGTAAAAATCAGGATAAATATGTCAGAGTTCAGTAAAATGATATTAATTCTAACTATACAAGAATTGACAATTCTCAGGTTCAGAAACCGGAATGCGCTCTCTCTCCCCTAGAACATCTCTCTGTTCTTCTGGATTCATCTTTGTTGTATGAAATCCAATTCATGGTCTTCTGATTTCTAGTTTAATGCATTAACCACTACGCTAAAGCCACTGTCTGTTATCCCTGAAATATCCAGACTCTGAGAATACAAATCTTCTTTTCCCCAGAATATTATGTTGTAGTTCAGTTTGCTTCAAAACAAAATTTAAAAATTATACAAAACATCAATTAAATGGAAAATTCCTGTGATGTGGCAGGTATATCTTACAATTCTTAGGGAAAATATTTTTGATCTTATGAGTGGGAAAAAAGTATCTCTTGATTGGTTGAAAATCTAATCTATATCAATAAATAGTTTGGGTCAACCTTATACTGTACTTAAAAAGCCAATTAAGGGGCAAAACTAGGAATTGGCATATGATCAGGCCTTTTCACCATATAAAGTCACCTTCATAAATATAGCAAAGCATCATCCAAGGTAAATGAACAAAATATAAAAGATGGTCTTTGGAAGGGAAAAAAAGAATCCCTACAAAGATTTCCTTCATTTTTATTTCTAAATGCTTTACAAGATGGCTTTTAGTGGTATCAGCTCTACACTTGTTTTTCTCTGAAGATGCTCTGATCTGAAGAAACTTCTTGGATGAGAAGCAAAACGTCTTCAAGGAAAAACAAGGAAGTCCAGAAAAAGCACCTTTAGGAGAAAACTTTAACAAATTGCTGGTCATTTTTGTTTTTTTGAAACCTGTGTCTTGGTTTTTTTTTTTGCTTTATTTGTCTGCTTCCCATTTCAGAAAGTTCTGAGTGGCTAACAATCAGAAATATCATGAAGTGGCATTCCCTTCCTCCAAATAAATTACACCATTTGAATCTGGGCTATTTCATCTGCCAAATGTTGCAAGAATTCTTCATAGTAGTCCTTCAGATGTTTTTAGTTTTAAGGAATGAAACTAAAAAGTGCCACTGGGGGACATCCAGCAGACACAATACGAACAGCAAAATATTTCTAATATTAAATAATATGTAAGGAATCTAAAAAATTACCCCATGTAAGTCTTCAGTAAAAAAAAACAAAACTGAGTTTCCTAAAGAGTGTTTTAGCTGGTCTCATCTAGCTGAAGTTGGTCTCTTTTTCAAGCGAAACTAGACAAAAACAAGTAAAAAAGGGAAGAAAAGTATATAACCATGGAGCATAATGGAGAACTTACAGTGATGGGTCCTGGTTCAGTGGTTAGACTAAAGAGTAGTAGTAGTAGTAGTAGTAGTAGTAGTAGTAGTAGTAGTAGTAGGGTTTTTAGATACACAACCTGTTTAGATACACAACCTGTTTTTTGTTTTTTTTTAAATTTGATTTATATGCCGCCCTTCTCCGGAGATTCAGGGCGGCTTACAATGTGCTCAGCAATAGCCTTCATCCTTTTGTATATTTATACAAAGTCAGCTTATTGCCTCTCCATACTGGGTCCTCAATTTACCTACCTTAGAAAGGATGGAAGGCTGAGTCAACTTTGAGCCTTGGAGAGATTCGAACCTGCAGTAATTGCAGGCAGCTGGTCTTAATAACCAGCTTAATAACAGGGTGCCTTAGACCACTGTACTACCAAGGCTCTTAATTTTAGATACACAACCTATTAAGCAGGTTTATTTTAAATCTGAAATACAAATGAACAGACTAAATCCTCTGAAACATTTAAGTTTCTTTTCTTTTTTTATATTTACATTTGAGTGCATTGCAACCCTAATTATCTAAAAGTTTCAGAATGAAAAATGTATTCATTTTCATAAAAGTAAGTTAGAAAGTTGAACAAAAGGTTGTAATAAGGGAGCTAGAGATAAGCTAGAGAAAACTCTTGGAAAAGAGTTTTGATTTTGGAAAAGGAACATAAAAATTTTATAACCAACAAACCTGTGTTTATTTTAAATTACCATAATTTAAATTAATGTTAAAAACTCAAAAAAGCTACAGTACTGTAAGCTACTGTAAGCAATTCTTGTTCCCACTTTTCCAGTGTTTTTCAACCATGTAGGAACAATTCAAGAAGTTGGCCTTTGAACATCTACGACCGAATGTGTGATTACCTGAGTCTCATTGATAATGAGCTCATTTGACACATGTCAGAAAGCATTCATAGGAAATGTGCAATACTTTCACTTTTACTCTGCAATTACTAATGCATAGCTTCTTTTTGAGGATCAAAGAGTAACATCATTTCCTTTTCATTTAAATGATATAGGGCAAAGTTTAATTACATGCACATATTCTTGATAATCACTATGTCTTTTTGGAAAATACATATTCTGTTTCTTTAAAAAAAGAGTAAAAATAAAATGAAATAATCTCAATATATTTTTCTGAAAAGAAAGGAAAGTATAGGCTGAGAAAGCACTGGAAAACTTAAATATGTATGTCAAAAACATGTTACTTTGATGCCTATATTCAGTCTGATTAATTGCATATTCTATAGGTCAGGGGTGGGTTCTACCTACCTTGACTACCGGTTCGCAACGGGGCCGCGTGTGCACTCTCTTCTGTGCATGCGCAGAACATTTTGATGATGTCGGGGTCGGTGGGCGGAGCCTCCTGCCGGTTTTACTACTGGTTCTATAGAACCGGTGTGAACCGGTGGCAACCCACCACTGCTATAGGTCTCTGTAGGTCTACTACAAGAACTAAACAAGCAATATTTAAATTTTTATAGATAGAATAAATAGAATTCTTTATTGGCCAAGTGTGATTGGACACACAAGGAATTTGTCTTTGGTGCATATGCTCTCAATGCACATAAAGAAAAAATAAAATATATTTGTCAAGAATAATCAGTGAATCATAATTTCTATGCCACCCAGAGTTCCTTGGGAGTTGGGCGGCACATAAATTTTTCAGAAGTTGTTCATGAACAGCTCACAGCAACCAAAAACCATCAGCATAGCCAGGAGTACCGAATGCTAGAAGCTGTAGCTCAATAACTGCATGAGTTCCTTTCTCCTGTTTTAATCTTCCGCCACATTTTAAAAGTATTATTATGTTGATTTTTAAAGTATTTCTGCTCAGCCATCACCTTCATCCCACCAAATCTCAGAAACTTGATGAATAGCCCTTCTCTCAAGGCTTAATCAGTTCTTGTTCTAGTAATGAAACACAAAAATCCACTCAGTTTAACCAGGGCAGTGCATCATGGTATCTTGACTTCAGGGAAAAAGAATGAAAACAAACATTTTTGAGTGAGGCAAGTAATCTTGCCAGTGGAAAACAATGTCAGCAATCATACCTCAACATCATCTACCCAGCATTACCTTTGGTGATCTGGAAGAACCAGAAATTGATCAGCTTGAATACAAAAGAACTCAAACATCATGTGATAGAAAAGTAGTGGATGACATCATACTGAAAAAAATATATTTTAAAGGTAATAGCCAGAGATTCATTTTGGTAGTTATTTCTTCACTAAAAAGAAGAATGACTTGACTTTAAGCCTCGCTTTGAGGGAGATGGGGATTTAGAAATATAAAATATAAATAAATAAATAAAATAAGCAAGCAAGCTGCCTTTCCCTGGCAAAAAAAAAAAGAGTGATAAAGAAGAAATATATAGAGATACACATATTCACTTACTCATACACACAACTATTCATGCCAGGAGCAACAGTCTGAAAAGGAAGGAAAGGGAAAAAGTAATTAAATAACTTGTTATTAAAATTAAATTATTTGTAAAAATAATTCTTGCTAAAATTAATTGATTGCCCATTTTCATACACTACTGGTCCTCTCCCCCTTCACATACAAATTATTCTCTCTCACAGAGACACGAGAGTATGCTCACACTCCCCACTTTCCTTCCAGCCAAGATAAAGAAGGAAAATAACAACTGCCAGCAACCAGGATGGACATGATGGCAAAGTAAGAGCAAGCATAGTTGAAATAGGAACAAAAGGAAATAACTGAGGGCCAAAGGAAGAACAAACCTGGATAGAAATAAGGTCATGAGAAAATAGAGAAACAAAGATAACAGAAGAAGCTTTAAAATGAAATGTCTGAAATTTTTGAAGGTAAACAGTCCCTCTCAAGAGACTCCTCAGAGGCATCTGTGCTTCTGCAACTATGTGCATCTCTAGTCAGTTGGTTTGTTTTCAGAAAGGTCTAATGTTTGGTTTTTTTAATATTGTAATAATATATTTTTTAATATCAAACATCTTAAAATAACCTAAGTTGCTTAGGAGGAAAAAATATGTTAAATTACTAATATTCTATGCACACTGGTTCATGCTACAAGCAATTTGACTATGATAAGGCAAGTCGACTTCAGTGTCAGTCCCTATCCAGTCCCTGAATGCTTATCAAACTAATCTCCCTCCCCCCCTTTTTTTTGGATTACAGTAAATAATAAGCAAAATGTTTCTATTTTGGAAATATTTTCCATTTTCCTGAAATGGGTAGACAATGCATGTAACTTGGGGAGTAGTCAATCTAATATAATTATTATACCCTCTTAAAAATGAGATAAGCTTTAAACAGTTAGCTAACCCATTTTGTTCTAATATTCAGCAAACTCCAAGAAAATCTCTTCTTACACAATCTTTTGGATATGTCATTTGCCATTTATATTTCATGGCCCTAAGGGGGAAAAAGTTATAAAAAGGTATTAATGCAAGTAGATAATAAAGCTGCATTCTATAAATCTATAGCAGCTTAGAGTAATCATTACAGCATGCAAAACTCTTTCATCTATTCAAAAAATATGCAGAGCGCAGAAAGCCTACTAAGGTGCATGACAAGTCAGAGTTAAATATATATTAATAAATGAATTAGCTTCATAAATAATAGTCATAATGACATTTTAGGAGACAATAAGTCTGAGGATTGTCAGAAAATGGTTGATGCATGGGCTTCACGTTTCAGTGATTCTTCAAAATGAATAGGCTTTGTGGAGATAGTTCAGACCCACAACCAGCCTATTTCTTTGAATAATTTACTTGTTGTCAATTTGTACAGCCACATTACACATGCAAATTGTGTTGCCTATGCAAACACCACTTTGAGATGATAAAAACAAATTTACGAAGGCTATAGAGGAAGGATTTATTTCACTTTCTCGCCCAGGTCAAGCAATACATGTATCTGACGATTGTGTGTACCCAATTTTGTTGTAATTATATCAGCAAATTATTCTTTATAATCTTATTATTTTTAGCAGTCTCCTTGTGCTTGGGATAATTAGCTTTCTTCACTCAGTGTAAAAACAATTCAACTTGCCAGTGAGGCAGGGCACAGCTCCATTATCTGTTTGGGGTTTAAATTTATTCCCTATATTCTTGGACACTTTGTGTAAATTAAAAATTTCATAGTCCCTAATACTGTACACGCTGTTCATTCAGTGATGAATTAAGGTCCCTAAACCTTACGTTTGCTATTCGATATCTCACCCACTTTATATGTTAATCTGTGCTAATGAATTCCACAACCCCTAGCTACAGTGAGATGACTAAAATTATTACCACTTACAGAGATATGCCTTTTTCATTTAAAGTTCAATTCAAATTGCTCCCATAAACAGCCTGCCTCACAAAGATACCTCCTTTAAAGAAGAGTTACTTACCTGTAAGTAGAGTCTTCTAAAGGTAGTATTATCTTTGGATACACATTCCAAAATCATGTGACCTCCAGTTTTAGCGCATAGGAAAAGTGAGCTTGGTAAAAATACTGCCAATTTATGAAAATCCCAAAAGATATTTCCTCTTCTGTCTAACCTTATACTTCCCTTTCCCTGATCTTAATACTTGACTCATAATGAAGGATCATCTATTTTAATATTTGTATTAATTTTGATAACACTGAAACAATCATGCTTGAAAATAGAAAAGTAGATTTAATAAGATGTTACAGCTTTTTTTTCTCCTTTTACATCCTGAGTTGGGCAACTCTTGTGAGGTGGTTTTATGTCTAAGTCATTCAATTCAATCACTATCTGCTAACTCAGAATTAGTGTGTTTATTTTTTTTAAAAACTTTCGGCTATATTCAGTACTAAGTCTGTAAAGCAAAACACCTTGTAACATGGCTCAATTGCTTAACTGATGCTTTGCAAAATAAATTAGAATTGGGTTGAAAATTTGGTTTTTTGCTTAGCAGAGTCTTGATTTGCGTTCCAGACTGTATTTCTGATTCATGAGGAGCATGCTCCATGTAACTTTGCATGTATTTATAATGGTTAGGAATATTTTCTCACTGGGATATAAATCCAGTTAAAATTTAGAGCAAATGAGGTCATCGTTTTTCCAGGCCCATCCAAATTAAGTTGAAAGATTAAGATGAATACAAAACTTTTAATCTAAGCTTTATAAATAAGGATTCAAAATAGATATATGTTCATTATAAAAAAAATAATAAATTGAAAAGAAAATATAGTAAGAATGCATTTTTGATAATATAATTGGAGGTAATAATAGCACTTATGAACAATAGCCCCAGAAACAACTGGAAACATTTCACTGCCATTTTGGACTTTAAAATACTAGAATTTTTATTTTGGGGAAAGATAATAGTTCAACACTGTACTTAAACTAGAGTTATTTTATCCCCTAAAATATGAGCTTCATGGTTCTTTACGTCATTACCTATTGTTCTCCTGGCATTCAGGCCATTTTCTGCTAAAGGTCTAGTGCTACACTTGTCTCATCCTGGCACTTGGGCCATGATCTGCTTCAAATGCCAAATTATGGACTGAATTTGGGATATTAAATAAATGGAGGTAAAAACTTCTCTCTCTCTCTCTCTCTCTCTTTTTTTTTTGCAAAATTGGACTTGAATGGGAAAAAAAATCCTTTTAGTAGTTTGATATAATAGCTGATGCAACACTCTGATGACCCTTTCCATAATGGCAGCACTGATGTACAAGAGCAGTGATTTATTTAGTACATTTATATACCAATTTTTCTTAAATATTTCCAGGCAGTTTATGTACTTTCCAACACAACAGTTGATCTCAAGGTCATTATAAACCTTGAATGTATCCTAGTCTGCCTACCCCAATATGAGCTAATGCTACAAAATTCTGTTATTTGGCTGCAATTTGCCTTAAGATACATGATTAAAAGATGTTAGAATCCTATTATAAATGTATCTCAAACTGACACAAAATACAGAGCCCCAAACAGCATTAAACCCTTTTAAAGCTATCTTGAACATTATTATTTCAAAAGATTAATACAAAATAAAACCTGAAAATTTAGATGCTATTTTTGTCTTTGTACATCTCTTTCTAAAATCATTAGTATTCCTTTTCAGCAGGGGGTGTTTTATTAAAACACAATCACTCTGTAGAATTTCCCATTATGTTCACAAAAATGAATATGGCATAGATACTATCCTAACACAATGACTGTAATCTACTAATACAATAAATTCTTCAAAGTATGTTTAAACAAGAACCTCCATTCTTGATTATTTCAGCTTATTTCCAAAACACTATCTAAAATGAAGAAAATTAATATTTTCCTTATATTTGTGAAAGAAAATAACTCCAGATTCATTTCTTGTCAGCCACTGTCAAGAACATACAGTGATATGTGATTGTTTAGTTTATCTTAAATATACATTTTAACATTAGGATTATATAATTTGCTTTCTTTTGTGCAAACATATGCAATGTAAATTTTAAAGAACCTTTATTTCTAATAGTAATGTTTCCAAGCAATATCCAACCAAATGTTTAAACAAGAGTTAAGTTATTCAATGTGAACCAAAGTTTTAAAAATCCAGAATAAGTCTAAGATTTAGTTCCTTCATTTTATCAGTTTCTAGAATCTTTTACACTGAAATTTTAAAAAATCCTGTCGACTGAAGGGATTTACCATAGATATTGCTTGATATTCTATTTATCTAAATCAAGAACAATTGCAAGTATCTTATGTTTTCATATCATGGCTTTAATCAACTTAGTTTAACATCCGCTATGACCAGTATAACTGACAGCAGTGATCTAGAAATACAACAGTAGGGAGATGTTGTAATTAAAAAAAAGAATGTTGGTCAAAATTCAAATATATTTTATATATTTGAATATATAGAATATATTCTATTCTATATGCGATAGAAAGATATGGTTAAATACTGATGGTCTGAAGACACACTGATTGTTTAAACATTACACTGGACAATAGAGACTTTGTATTTGAAAATCAGAATTTGTGCACGTCAAATTCAATGTGATGGTATAATCAGTGAATCTGAGAGTAAACCTCAAGAAATGTAATGGGTCTTAGTTCTGATATGTATCTGAATTATGAAATAAAAGTATAAACATAAAATAATAATCCTACATATTTGCCAGCCACCACTAAGTAATTTTATTATTTAATAACATTGCTTCAAATGTTAAAATATGACCTAATCTCCTAAACCCAAATTAAACAAAACTAAATCATGGCTTAGTCAGTATGTTAGCCCTGCCCTTCTTAGTTTTGCCTGGGGAAATTAAGAGTTGAATCTGTGATACTTTGCAAGCAATGCATCTGCTACAGGATTATGCTATGGCTATGTTAAAAAGTACAAAACCGATGTATCTTCATTCAATATACTACATGTCTTTTTATCAATGGATGTTTGTTGGGAAAAAAGTATGTTATCTTAAAACAATATGACATCTGTATTGCTTTATTGCAAATTCTGCCTGTTGTCTTATGATTTTTCTGCGGGGCATTTGGGTGGGACAGGATTATAAGAAGTACAGCTCACATGCCACCTCTAGCCCATCCTCTTGTGGCCCCAGAATTTCTCCACAAGTAGCTAGGCAAAAATTAGCCTATTTTCATTTGGATAAGAGCGTAAACTAAAAATGTCCTCATTCAGTATTTTAACTCTTTAGACCATGGAATGCTACTTAATACCTGCTGTAGCTCTTTGTATGCTGATATGGTCTTTCAGATTACACAACCCTGAAATAATATATGCACTTATTGATTTGTGGAGTGTACAATGTGGCATACTGGTTGATGGCTCAGTGGTTCAAGATGCTGAGCTTGTCAGCTGGAAAGCTTGGGTTCAAGACCCAAGCACTGTGCAAAGGAATGAGCCCCATTTTTGTCCCAGTTCCTGCCAACCTAGTTGTTCAAAAGCATAAAAATGCAAGTAGATAAATAGGTACCACTTTGGTAGAAAAGTAACAGCGTTCTGTGCTCCTTGGGGTATAGTCATGCTGGCCAAATGACCAAGAAGTGTCTTTGGACAATGCTGGCTTCCCAGGGGTGGGTTCTAAATTTTTTTACTACTGGTTCTGTGGGCACAGCTTATTTTGTGGATGTGGCTTGGGGGTAATGTGACTGGGTGGGCATGTCCAACATTTTTTTTTTTTTTACTTTTACTTTTAAAAGCATTTTTTCTACAACCTTAAGAAGTTGCAGAAAAAATGCTTTCAGAAGCTTCTGACGATCCCATTGAGCCATGCGATCATCAGAGGCTTTTTTTTAACTTTTAAAAGCATTTTTTCAGCCGAGAGGTTGTAGAAAAAATGCTTTTAAAAGTAAAAAAAAAAAAAAGCCTCTGGTGAGGTGGGCGGGGTAAGCGAGTGGCGATCGGGCCGGGGACCGGTTCGGGGGCATGGCCAGCCAATGTTATTACTGGTTCTCCGAACTACTAAAATTTTTTACTACCGGTTCTTGCGAACTGGTGGGAACCGGGAGCAACCTACCACTGTGGCTGCCTTGCCTAATAAACGGAAGTGAGCACTGCCCCCTAGAGTTGGACACAACTGAACAGGTGAAATATTTACTTTTCCTTATGGCCTTTCAGGTTACACAACACTGAAATAAGATATATATCCACTTGTTGATTTGTGTTGTGTACAATGTGGCATAAGCTTTTGGTGTTTGCAGTAGCAAATTCTGCCATATTTAGAGAAGTTTGACTATAACTAATGCTGACACAGATGAATGATGTACAGAACACCTTTATTTTATTATTTATTACCTTAATTTTTCAAGCAACAGCAACAATGGTTCTATAGCCTACAGTGTAATTGCTGATCCTTTTAGTTATTTTACATTATGACACATCTCATTTATATGAATAACTGTTTGGAAGAATTCCAAGATAGGAATTTGAGTAAAAAAAGGAAGTTACTTCCACTAACTTGAAAAAATAAATCAAATGTTTGACATACAAGAACTAGATTGCTGATGTGAAAAACACATACACACACAGAAAGTGAGACAGAGATTAATTGGGATGTAAAACTGGCCAACATTTGATACAAGCTTAATTATCTTAGGTACAAGGAAGTTCACTGAGCAAATATTCACTTTAGTTCCTATGGCACTTGTGGGCAGTCAATAAGATAGGAATTGCTTGTAAAATTGAAAACATGATAAAAATTATTTGTTTCCCCAAAAAAGGAAAATAATAAATTGTAAATATAGATTTACACATTTTATCCTAGAACTTTCAATTATTACATTTATATCAATTAACCCATTTGTCATATACTCCAACCCTTGAATTATTCTCCTAGATAGGAACAGAGTTATTCTTATTTGTTTGAGGACAGCAACTCAATGCACTGTATTCCTTGAAAACAATCTTTACTAGCATAAAAGTTCTCTTCCGTCAATGGGACATTACTTGTGGCCTAAGAGACATATTCAACTCAAATGACTTTATCTGGATTTTAAGAGTTCTGAGATTACTGGACTAATAACAGAATATCAAAATACACATTAAATTGTTTAATCAATGGAAGGTATAGATTTCAAGGTAAGGATAATGAGTCTAAAAAGGCTCAAAGGATAATTATTCTGAACGATGAAAAGAACCATTTCTATGGATTCCTGGCTCCTTGTCAGAATAAAAGCTGACTAAACTTACATTTCCGACAGGCTATAAAATCTGCATTGTGGTAAAGGGTATTTTCAAAATATTACTGCTCTCTAGTAGTCTGTTGGATCTCTGCAGCCAAATCCCATAGTCTTAACAGAGATGTTTATAACCAATTATTTCCACAAGGACTTTTTGGGTTTTAAGACAGATAGGACAATTCAGATTGAACCATGCTGATTACTAATATCAGTTTGAAGTATTTTTATGAATTGATTGATTAAGGTGTTGAGTTCGTATTCAGGGAGAAATTTATATTCATCTTGTATACAAATCCTCTGATTAATATACAGAAGTCACTATATATTGTTTATAATAAATAGAAGCAGCCTAGCAACTGTCGTGATCATCTTACTCCTCAGTACAATGACATTATCCACAAAAAAATAACATAGCTGAACCTTTCTATAACAAGGGACACAAGATTTTCATAGTTTTATCAATAATTCCTTATTTGATTATTCCCTTGAAAAACAATTCTGTAATTTGACTCATGTTAAGCCACAATGTAGTTAGTTTGGTTTGGGTTTTGCATGATATACAATTCCAAAAACTGTGACATGTAAATCATAGTTCATGGTTTCCCATGTCTTGAAATAAGGGAGAGGAAAAAATATTACCTGTAAAGATGCAAGTAATATCCTAATATGTATTAATAAATATGTACATCTATATCAATGTATTAATAAATATGGCCATCTTGTTGGCCTAGTTTAAGCAGTTTATTATTATTATCTTTATTCATTAAATATGAAACTCAGTCAACTGAATATTCAAAAATGCATCACAAATACCATTGATGGTATTTGTAATGGTTGATACGGGTTGCTGCCAACGTCCTAGGTATCAACGGAGTACCTTCTTAAGATGTATGATGTTCCAACTAGCGCAGTTTTTTGCAGTTCCTCTGGTGTTATTGCAGAAAGCCACAATTTGCTGATGTATGTTATAAAATTCTTGGACATGGTACCAAGTGCCCGGATTACAATGGGTATCACTGTTGATATAATGGGTATCACATGTTGTTGTTGTTGTTGTTGTTGTTGTTGTTGTTGTTGTTGTTGTTGTTATTAAATTTGTTTGATGCCCATCTCACCACAAGGCAAGTCTGGGTGGATTGCAACATTAAAATGAAACCATAAATATATGAATAAATATATAAAATCACATTAAAATTTCAATAAAGTACAAGTTTTAACTAAAGATGGGGGCAAAGGAAGGACAATATATGGGGGGGGGATCTGGGAGCTTCTGTTAGTCGATTAACCACCTTCAGTGTGAAATTTCCCCATTGGGGCCCCAAACCAACAATAAAGCCGGGACTTCAGGCACCTACAGAAAGTTAGGAAGGTGTGAGCCAACCTCACCTCAGGGGGAAATAGGTTCCAAAAGGCCAAGGTCATGGCAGAGATGGCTCTTCTCCTGGATCCTGCTGCCAAAATTCCTTGACTGACAGCATCTGCAGCATGCCTCCTTTGTTGGCACAAATGGGATGGACCTGTCCCATAGGATGGGACAAGTCCATCCTATGGGACAGGTAACCTGGACACATGCCATGCAGGGTTTTTAAAAGAAATTGAATTGAAAACCTTGAATTGCACCGGAAGCAAACCAGTGCAGTTCTCGGAACAGAGGTGTAACATGGGCCACTCTAGGGGCCCAAGGACTGCCCATGCTGCTGCACTCTGCACCAGCTGAAGCTTCCAAATTCTCTTCAAGGGTAGTCTCATGAAGAGTGCATTGCAGTAGTCCAAAAAAGGGATGACTGGGGCTTGAATGACTAAATGCAGGGACTCCTGGTCCAGAAGCCGCAACTGACACACAACCCAAAGTTGTGCAAAGGCTCTCCTAGCAGCTATTGCCACCTGATCTTTGAGTCACAAGTCGAGGAAAGCCCCAAGTTGTGAACTAGGTCTGCCTGAGGTAGTGTCATCCAATTTAGATCTAAAAATCTCAAAGTCCAGGATCTTGAAACTCCCTTCCCCTTGAGTCAATTCTATTATTGGTACCCAAACAGAAAGATATATAAGCAACTATCCATTTCCTGGCAACTAGATGCCTTTATTTTGTTTTTATATATTTTAAATAATAATTCATATAAATACTCTGGCTGTTGCTTTATTCTGACAGCTAAGGTAACTTTCTAATTGGAAAACAAGGAAGTGAAAACTTTTATACTAGGTTAGGGCTAGAAAAAGCCCCAAATAGTAAAATATTAAGTTGTGTTAATTGAAAATTAAGATTTGTTAGTGATTAGTATGAATATGTGACCGGATCAAAAGCTTTGTTTTGAAAAAAATGTGTTTTATGTTTATGTTTTTAAAAAATAATCATAGATAGATAGATAGATAGATAGATAGATAGATAGATAGATAGATATAGATATAGATATAGATATATAGATATATAGATACAAAGATATAAAGATATAAAGATATATAGATATAGATATAGATAGATATAGATATATATGAAAAAGCCCCAAACCTTTCTTTTCTTTCTTCCTAACATTTTTTCTGTAAGAGTAGGTTTTTTTTTTAATCAACTAATTGTTGATTCATTGGTTGTAGTAGGATTTGACTGACTAACTTGTTGTCTAATGTCATGAGCTGAGAGTGACTGGTCCAAAGTCACCCAGCGAGCTTTCATACCTAAGGTAGCACTAGAACTCACTCTCTCCTCCTTTCTACCCTGGTGCCTTAACCACTAGTCCAAGCTGACTTACAAAGAAAAACCCCAGACCAATATACATTTAATTCTTATATTATTATTTTTAGAAATTGGTCTCTAAGTAGTACAGTAATTAAGTACAAAATTTCTCCCTTGGGAGTTAGTTTTTGTCAGAAATAACTTGCTGTATGCTTGTTTTTGTCTTAGCTAATGATTATTAAATCAAAGGAAATCAATAGACAGCCATTTTTCTCTCAGGAAGTTTTCTTCTACTACATGCCTATATATTCCCCCTTACATTTGTGAAAGGATTATGTTTTAAGTATGTTACACAGCTCTCTTAGTTACACAAACTTAAACATTTTCAAGGTTATGTTTAATACAAGGGAATAGAGTCCATAGATGTTTTATTTAGTGATTGCTAGGTAGAGTAGCCTGAAGGGCAGCCATGGCATAGATTTTTTTTTTTTAAAAAAAATGCCATGATGTGTCTATGTCTATAAAGATCAGAATCATGCAAGCTTTGGTATTCCATGTGATAGTCCACAAAAATGAAGAAACAGGCTAGGAACAGTACTGACATCTTTGAACTTTGATGTTGAAGAATCCTTCTGAAAATGCCTTAGACATCCAAGAAAACAAACCAATGGCTCATCAAACAAATCACTCACGGCACAAACGACCAAGCTCAAATTATCCTACGACCCTGCTCTTTGGAAAGGCTCTAATACTTGGAAGCGTATAAGGCAGTGTTTCTCAACCTTGGTAGCTTGAAGATGGGTGGACTTCAACTCCCAGAATCCCCCAGCCAGAGCTGCTGGCTGGGGGATTCTGGGAGTTGAAGTCCACCCATCTTCAAGGCTACCAAAGTTGAGAAACACTGGTTTAAGGAAAGAGAAGTGGGTGTTGATAGACCCAGATAGAGTGCCAATGGGTGCAATGTTGGAAGACCTGAAAGACCAGGTTATGGACAATTATTGGTCATGGATAAAACCTAATTTACCTCCAGCAGGCCAAAACGATTTGATGGCAGAAAATTAAGAAATTCTGGGGGAGAGCCTTCTCTGTGGGGGCACCTATGATCTGGAACGAGCTCTCCCTGGAGATACGCACCTTCCGTCGTGCGCTCAAGACTTTCTTATTTCATCAAGCTGGCCTGACCTAAATCTTTTCCCCTTTTAAATGTAAATTTTAATTTGTTTTTAAATTATTGGGTATTTTAAATTCGTCTCAGCCAAATTATTTAATTCGTTTTTATTCTATTTTAAATTTTTGTATTTATGTGTTTTATTCTGTGGCTGTTCACCGCCCTGAATCCTTCGGGAGTAGGGCGGTATATAAATTCAATCAATCAATCAATCAATCAATCAATCAATAAATAAATAAAATTTCTTTAGTTAGGGCAAAGCCTAAATTTGTGGGTACTCTCAGAATGCTATTTTAATGTAATGTATGGTATGTGAGTGTGTGTGTTAGGGGTGATACCGAGACCATTTTCAAAACAGTTCAGGCAAAGAAAGGTTTCAACCTTCTTAACTTCACTAAATTTCCCCATCAACTTTGCTTCCGCGAACCCCGAGAACCGCCCGCCAGAAAAACTCGGAAATTTTCGATAGGAGCCTTTCGGTTGGGGAAAAACGAAGAACGCCCGGTTGCTATAGAGACGCCCGCGCCTAAAGGCTGGCCAATGCGGGTCGGCGGAGAGGCGGAGCTCGCGCCGTCAAGGCCGGCTGTGGGAGAAGTTCCAAGATGGCGGCAATGTAAACAAGATCCGGCGGTAAGTCAGGCTGGGAATTTGAGTGATTTTTTTTTATTGGGGGGGGAGGTGGGGGAAACGAAACTCTATGGTTTTAGGGAACCAAGAGAGTAAGTTGCCTGGGCGGTTTGGTTAAGGCAAAAGCGGCGGTTTTGCACAGATTGTGTATCCAAGCCGTCTCGGTGGCAGACGCGGGTGTGCAATACGGAAAAGATGAGCCCGGCTGACGACGGCTTGTTCTGAAAGAAGCGCCTTAGAGGCTGCTGGCGTTCCTTTCCCAAGTCTGAAGCGTGCTTTGTGACGAGAGTCCTCGAGTTTTGTCCTCCCTCTTTCTTTTCACCCTGGTTTTCCGTTGCTTTTATTGATTGGTCGGTGTGTTGGAGCCATTCAAAGGCCATCGGCGAGGTTCGAGTAAAAGCCGCCAACGGTTGTCTGGGGGAAAAGGGAAATTGGCGTTTAGGTGAGGCGATGGTTGTGCTGCTGCTGTTCTGTAAAAGGAAACTAGATAGAACGAATTAGACATCATCTTCCACTGTCTTCTTAGCATTTCACACTGACTGCATAACATTTTGCGTAGATAAATTGGTGAGGGATTTACCTGCATTGGTGGGATAACCTGCATTGTGGGATAAACTGCATAGGTTAAATCTAGAAGGGGGTGCAATCCAAATGCTGAACCATTTCACACTATAAGGTTTGCTGCAATATACAAAACGAATATATCTATATCATATATGTGTGTGTGTGTGTGTGTGTGTGTGTGTGTGTGTGTGTGTGTGCCAAGATAGGCCTTTATGTGTATTTGTCTTTAGCCAGGTTTTTCCTACATAAACCAAGATTATTATGCAGCCCTAGTTCAGTGAAATCACAATCCACTAGTTTCTAGGCTTTTTTCAGGCAGCCAGCAAGCACCCTGCTGCCCATTGGGTAGTCTCCTTAGTCTCCCAATGGGCAGCAGGGTGCTTGCTGCCTGCCTGAAAAAAGCCTAGAAACTAGTGGATTGTGATTTCACTGAACTAGGGCTGCATAAAAACCTTGCTTTACGTAGGAAGAACCTGGCTAAAGATATACATATCTTTAGCCAGGCATATAAATCAAAATAATAAAAAAAACAAAGTGTGTAATGGAAGAATGTACGCTTGACGATGGCTGTTTTATAATTTTGGACCAAGACCTGTTGCAGTCAATGACAGAGTAGTCTGGAAATAAAAGGAATGCTGATAAAACCTTTCCTTTTCTGCTTTGAAAACATTAAGGTGTTTTCCTCCCTCTGTTGCTGATTATTTCCCTTTCAGATGGGCGTATAAAATTGTAATACCATGAATTTAATGTTGCAGATTGATTGATTGGTGGAGGAAAAGAAATTTTAGTTATACTTACTCCATATGAGCATGTTTGCTCCAAAAACAGGATCCTACATCTGCTCTGTACCTAAGTGTAATAATGCTGGATTTATACCTCTGTGTAGGTTTGCCCTTATAATGAGATTTGAGGCAAAAAAGATAATGTTCTTGTGTGAAGGGGTGTAGACATCTTTATATTCAGGTGTTGCTTTGCTTCTGAAATGTTCATAGGATAATGTGGTTTGATGTCACCTATTGTAATCTGTAGCTATCCTTTTGCATTCTGTGTATTTATAGGATTAGAAAACATCTTGAAATTCTAAACTGGTAAAGTGTTGATTTTTCTTCAGTGAAGCATAAATAGATGTATATTCAAGTTGTGTACCTATCAGAGACTCTTTAACAATAATACAAATAAGTGGTGAATAGGAAAACATAATAGGACAAATTTTTATATAATTGTTTTGTATTGTTTCACTTTTCTAAGTATATTCAGAGTTAGAGACTATCAAGATTCAGCAATACATAATTTTATATACATTTATCAAGTTTAATAGAAATCATTTGGGTTTAAGTTTATTCTTAGTAATGCTACACATGTGAGAAACGCTAACAATTAAAAATTCCATTCAGAAGTAGTAAAAATCAAGAATAAAATTAATGTCTTGTTTCGTATTATGGAACAGAGTAGGAAAGGATTTTAGAGCTCATCTAGTACTTCTTCCTGTTCAATGCAGGATCCTGACAGGTGACTATCAAGCCTCTTATCTGGAGATCTCTAGTCTATGTACCTATCTATCTATATCTAGACTGCACCATAATCTTATGTAATTAAAAATTACCAGAATTTGAGTTTTCTAAAATAAAACATGTAACAAATGGAGATAAATGTTTATAATGTTGCTGTTATAAGTAACAAATATTGAGTTGAGTATTTGTTTTTAAAAGAGTAATAAGAAAACCAAAATGTAGAAATAAGCAAACAGAAAAACATTACTGTAAAAATAAGAGATAAGTCATTCAAAGGAAACCACCAAATATTTTAGAGAGTGCGGTATGGTATTTGTTTATTTGTTGGATTTACATAGCACCAATCTGAACAGTTCATAATGGTCCATAATAACAAAATAGGGCAATAAAAATAAAATATAACTGATAATTCATAAAACAAAACAAAAAAAATCAGTAAAAACAATATAATGCCTCATCTGTAAGCACCATCAACATAGGTAACCTTAAATATTCAACACCATGTGGAATGAATTAGTCTTTGTTAATTTTACAATTTGGGTTAAAATATGTGCCAGTGTAGCCTGAAAAAGAGGAGGCTATTTTATAAAGTGAGTTCCATAACTGAAAAATACTCCCTTCAATTTCACCAGATAACTGAGATGAATAGTTGATAGCATGGTTTTTCCTGGAGAAGATGGTCCTGATGGAACTCAGTTACCAAGCTAAGTTGAGCTTTAATGGTCTGAACCAACACATTGAACCCTATAAACTACCAGCAACCAATGCAATTTCTGCACTATTGGTATAACATGAGGCAGGTGTCCATCTTCTATCAGTATTTTGCACCAAATGTTTTTGAGTAGTTTTCAAAGATTATGCTGTGTTGAACCCTTTGAAATAGTCTAGCTTGGTGGTGATGAGGCTTGGCTACTGTCACTGGGCTCAAGATATGACTACAACTGGAACATCTGCTTAAGCTCGATAGAGGCCTACCTGGCCATATTCTGTGTCTGCCCAAAGAATTAGAGCTTTGCACAAGGATAGCCACAGATATTTTTCAGAGAGAGTGCCATACCATTCACAATTATAACTGAAACAGGCTGAGCCTTAAATAGCTTTCTATGTTCATGGAACAATACAAGGTATTGAGATGATATTTTCCATTCTGTATTTTTTGTCATCATCCATATTTTTTGTACCACACATATACATAGGTACACATAAATTGAAGAGGAACATCTAGAACAACTACAGTATATGTTTTGTTTGAAAAATTGGTCAATCATCATAAATCCATCTAGGGAAAATATGCAATTGCCAACTTTTATACCGTGTTTCCCCAAAAATAAGAGCCTGTGTTATATTTTTTTGAACCCTGAAATAAATGCTTGGCCTTATTGCCATGCGCTCAAAAGCCTCATTGGGTTTATTATCAGGGAATGTCTTTATTTTAGGGGAAACAGGGTAAATATAAAGACAATAGCCAACCTTAAAACTTATTTATGTATAAAAACATTTCTGTACTATACCAAGTTCTTTACAGTACATTTGAAGACCAAAATAAAATTTTGTTTTTCATAACTTGAGAATTTTCTCCTTTTGGAAGTAGGAGATAGGCTTTTCTAGTGGTAGTGCTATTGAATTGGACATTAGTTGTCTTCTTCCAAGGAATTGTTAAAAGACTTCTGAAAATATCAGCAAATATTTAACATTTAATTAATTTCTCTTTTCAGTTACGTTTTATTTTAAATATATAAGCCATGTTGCCTTTTTCTTATTTATATTTCTTATTTTTATTGTATCTTTATCTTTTTTTCTATTATAGTGTAATAATTTATTCACAAGGTTGAGCTTGGATAAATTTTATATTGCACTGTATGATTATTTAACAAGTTTATTTAATAGAGAATGTGCTGTATATTTATTCAATGATTTCAAATGCATCTGATTTGCACTTGTACCTCTTCTTTTTAAAAAATATATAATATGATTCAAAATATTTGTTGTTATAACTGCTAAAACAACAGTACAAACAAATACTTATATAATATCACTATTTACTTGAGCACATTGATATTTTTTTAAATAAATTGTAGGGACTTTTATTGGAGGTCAATTTTAATGTCTTTTTCAGCTGTTTAAACGAAGCACTGTTATTTTTGTAATCCTGTATTTTTCTCAATCCTCATATGGCTAATTTATTCTCATATTCAATTTCCAATAACGAACAAAAAACTAATTTCCAATGATGAATAAAAATGGAAGACTGCAGTGCATCAAATTTTCCTGCTCTCATTTTACACTGGTAAAGATGCCCTAAAGATATTTTTAATAATTTTGCTGAAGATTCCTTCATGATGGTAGTCAGTATTTGATCTTTTCATTTGTATAGATGTGGAGTGGTCTGCTACCTCCTGGTGTGAATGAAGCTGATGTTGCCATAAGTTCAGATGATGAAGAAAGAGTGTCTCTTCCTGAGAGTATCTTAAATGAAAAACAAGAAGAAAAGAAATTCCTAGACAAACAGACTTGTGATCATGAGAAAAAAAATATGGCTGAAAACCAACTTCCTTCTGCAGAAGAACAGGAATGTCTGGCATGCCTTCCTGGAGTTCCCTTAGATATGTGGAATGTAGGTTTGTTTACAACTCTGTATTTAATTGAAACTGAAATATTAGGTTAGTTATTCCTGTTGTGATATCTAGGGACATAATCCTTCTGGCAAGAATAAATTAAATATGTTTTGAATGAAATATAATCCTTTTAAACTTTTCAGTTAAAGTGAAGAAATATTTTAATAACATTGTTTGACAAACTTCTGTCTTAAAGTAAAATTGGAAGAAGTTGTGATGAATTCCCTTTCACCAAACATGTAGGCACTTCAGTGCTTTTACAGTATACTGGAGTATTTTTTAAAATCTTTTTTAAGGTTTTCAAAATTGATTTTCTTTTTTATTGCTGTGTATGTATCTCTGTAGTAATGTTATGGAATTTTTAACTTGCTCATGAATGATTACTTACTATCTTCATTAAATGTATTTCACATTTGTTTGTTAGGCGTTGCATATTTTAAAAACAATTTTGAAGAAATGCTTCAGATATCATCAGGGTAGCATCTCTCCTATTCATTAAACATTCCATTTTTTTCTTCCACGTGAACTTGGAAGAGCTACTTTAACTTCAGAAACTCAGCTTCTTAGGATAGTGTAAAAGACACCAATTACACATAGAAGTTCAAAAGTGGCAAGTTTTATGGTATCTAGAAGCAGATGTGGCTGTCTTATTTATTATAGACAGCTGCTGCATTCACATTCCCATGTGTTCTGAAATGTTGCATAATCATAATGCTCAGTGATGTTATGCTTTTTAAAGGAGAAAATAGAATCCCATTGGCCATGCTTGCTTATATTAACTTTTTGGATCTTAGCTTTTATTTTAGAGTTTCAAAGTCAATGTCTAAAGAACGTCCTTACATAAAAAAGTGAACAGTTTCATTTAATAATATCAAGACAATCCTTGAATATATGAGAGCTGAATTGCGTATGTTCAGTGTATAGTGTAATCATCTTCATTGATTGTTTTGTTATGAATATTGTACTTTTTTGATATTGTGGATCAATTGAAATAATTTGTTATTTTATGCTATCCAACTTACAGTAATGAAACAAAAGTAAAAAAAAAAATCAATTTTCTCTTTCGACAGAAATTTCAGAATCTGAAAAAGAAAAACCTTGACATGAAAAATCAAGAAAAATGTCAAAGAGATAAGCGACAAAAGAGAAAACGTTCTCAAAAAGGTGGTTTGTTTCCAGTTGTTAAAATGTAGGGCACACTACAATAAAGTTTCCAAATAATTTGGTATTAGGATTAGGTAATTTTATAATCACCTTATTGATTTTATGTTATTTGGTTGTTATCTAGTAGAAAAAAAACATTTACTGTAGTCTAGTCCATATTAATGTTTGCCTAATTCCAGGTACTCAGAGAAGCTTTGGCATTTTTTCTAAACCACAGCCTACTTGCAGTAGAACAAATCATGATGGAATTTATGAGAACTTTTTCTAAACTCTTTTGGATAAGGCTAGAGAAGTCGTTCATCACAGAAAATATTCACATGCATGAAATAGATTTATGCATTTTTGTTCATTTATCTAATTTTGCATGTGGTATTTACAGGTGATATCTTATGTTCTACCATGGAGTATGCTGAAAGAGAACAAATATCAATGTCTACACTGCGATTTTCTAAATTTTGATCTTTTTCACTGTTAATTATATTTCAGACATTCTTTTCTGTGTTTTAATGGTTAAACATATAGAATTTTAAAAAGGACTCTTCAGTTGTGGCTTTTGATTTAACATTTAATTTATTTATATGCAGTGCTATTAATCTGGTAATCTAGTGATTCTAGATTCCTCAGCCCCAGGAGTTCTGGGCTACAGTGGACTATGCAGTTTCACATATTTATATTGTATATTGCATTCAAATTAATCTGAACCTTTGTACTAGAAACTTATTAAGCTGATTTGTTTCTGTAATTATTCTGTTTTGGAATAATACTACCTTTGGTAATACCCACACATTGCTTACACAGGAAAGTTGTAGTAAGTCATTATGACTGAAAATATATATCTTCAGCGGTTAATGACTTGTTCCCTGATAGTGCCCTTAACTTTAAAGGGTTTACCTCATTCACACACACCTTTCTCCAATTATGAGGTACTCTTTTGACTGTGTCTTTTATTTATTTAATAAATTTTGCAAATTTATTAACGAAAGCACCAGGAATAATTTTTCTACAAATTATTTGGCTATAGATGCAAAGGCAATGTATAATGAAACTGATTCTGCCATCAGTCCCAACCTTCAAAATGAAACAAAACCTACCTCTGGTTGTATCATTCCATCATTGTCTTGTCTCTTCAGCCATGTGAGAAATACTGTATTTGTCAGATTTCTATTGTAGCTAAAAGTAGTCCTTCCACCACTAGCTTAAAAACCACATACAGCATAACATACTATTCTTCAGATCATATAAGCTTTAATTCCCTCTAAACTTAGGTATCAGTAAATATTTGTGTTTAGTGCTGTGGAAGTAGACTCTGTCTAAGCTGGGATTTAATTTTAAATTTGGTTTTTCACTGTTAATTATATCACAAACATCACTGATTTCATTATGTTTATTACTGCATCAGAATTTAGTCCTAAAACATTTGTATTCGTTCATGAGGAATTTTTCATACTAAATTTTAGAATTTGATTTTTTTTAGGTAAAATGAAAAGCCGTGAAGAAATAACTGAAAGGTATTTCAAAATATGACATGATTATTTAAAATTTATTTTTACATAGTCAAAATGTTCAGCTCCTCTTCATTCTCTTTGAGTGATTAAACAATGGATTTTTGTACAGATCCTTTCAAGATCACTTGATTACTTGAAAAAAATATTACTTCTGCCCATCTGCATAATAGATATGCTTTTGTTTTCATAAAATAGGTATATTCTTTTATATCAAATATACAAATGTAAATAAAATTGAATTGTATTACATCACAAAATAGAAGAATATACAGTTTCTGTAAAATATATACTAATTCTTTACATAAGCCAACAATAAAATTATTAATTCCAATGTTTCATATTATAAAATATGTTACATATTTATATATGTGACTATTTTCTTGTGATGGGATCTAGTCCAACTATTTTCTTTTTTTCTTTCTTTGTAGCCAAGAGTCTGTAAAAGAAAGACACTTCAAAGAGCTCACTCAATATTTTGGAATCAATGATAGGTTTAAACCACTGGAAAGCAAGGAAACTACTCAAAAGGTGATTGCTAGATTTTTTTAAAAAAATTGATTTTAGGCTTGCATTTCATTTGCATTTCATTTCACTGCAATTACATATGAGTGCAATGAATATATATTTATTATTTATTAATTATATATGTTGCCCATCTCACTATCGAGACCTTGGGCAACTTACAGTATCAGAAATAACAAATATAAGGTTAAATATATAGTAAAACATTAGGCATTAAGAATTAAAAAATTATTATTATTATTATTATTATTATTATTATTATTACTATTACTATTACTATTACTATTACTATTACTATTTATTAAATTTATATACCACCCTACTCCCGAAGGACTCAGGGCGGTGAACAGGCAAAAGATAAAATACACATAGTACAAACGTTAAAAACCATATAAAATACATTAAATACTTTGGCCCAAAACAAATTTAAAACACCCCAATTTATAAGACAAATTTAAAAATAGCAATGTGTAAATGAGGTAAGGTGGAATGTTATACATATGCATGCCTACACACAGAATCCATGTAACTTAGCAGCCATCAATTACTCATGCTGATTGCTGTGGCCAAAGTAAAGCAAGAATGGGGGAAATAAAGTCCTTATCCAGGTTGATCTTGTGCTCTTGTTTTGGACTAAGAATGAGTATACAATCTTCTGGTGTTCCATGGTCAGTGATAGATGTCAGTATAAAATGTATATATTCATTTAAAACTTTCACTTTCACACATAAATTGGAAAAACTGTCATTTTATGGATCAGTAAGAAAAAAAGAAAAAACCCCACTTTCAAGCTCATTTAAAAAAGATACAAGTAAAAGAATGATTTTAGAATGACATAAGAATGATTAAGGAAAAAGAAAGACAAGATTAATCAGGTACCACTTCTTAATATAGTATGGGTCATATTGGTTACATAAACATAATTATTCTTCTAATAAACTTAAATTCAGTGTTCTATTCTTTTTTGCCAGTTATTCATCTATGCTACAAATTCAGTAAAGATAAACTAGAGTTTTAGAGATAAAAATCTGACATTCTGTTAAGGTCCTTGATTTGCATTTATGTTTCTTTAACGATGATTCAGAGTTACAACTGCACTGAAAAAAAGTGGTTTACAAGTATTCCTCACAAACACATGGTCACAATTCAGGGACTTGGAAATTGGCATATATTTACAACAGTTTCAGTATTCCTGGGACATGTGATCATCATTTGCAACCTTCCCTGCTGGCTTCCGACAAGCAAAGTCAATGGACAAAACCAGATTTGTTTGATGACCATGTGATTCATTTAATAACTACAGTGACTTGCTTAACATCCATGGCAAAAAAGGCCATAAAATTCAGTACAACTCACTTAACAACCACTTTGCTTAGAAAGGGAAATTCTGGTCCCTGTTGCAGTTATCGCTCAAGGACCATCTATTCACTTGTAAAATCTTAAAATAATTAGGATTTGCTGCTGATTTTTTAAGCTTATTCTTAATGTTTGATTTTAGAAATTAAAAGTTTATCCTTTACCTACATCTGACAATTTACAGGATAAATGAGAGGTGGCATTTTGGAAATCCACTTCCTTGATGAATATAAAAACTAAGATTGCAAAGTTACAATAGAAATTACTATTTTTCATGCAGTTGATGCAAATATACCATATTTTCTTCAGGAAAAGAATTGATGAATCAGACATTGAAATGAAATATTAAGATAAGTTTAAACTAGTTGACATTTTTAAATGCTGAATTTATTCAAAAAGTAAAATGAAAATAATACAAAAGTTTGTTCTTATACAACAGTTCTGTAGCTATCAATAGGGCAGGCTATTCAAATTAGAAATTAAAACCCACTTACAGTCAGATCTGCTTCCAACTTGGATGGAAAACATTCCAGGACTACTCAGTAAGCTTTAAAGTTGGTAAGAATATCCCAAAAAGAATATCCTAATTGCAAGCTACTCAGGGGCTTCTTTTGATAACAAAACTATATGGATTTGTCTTGGAAGTTAGCAGAGTTTGAGCCCTACTCAGTCATAGCTTCCTAATCTACTTTCTTTCTTTCTTAATCTTTTGCATGTGATTTGCTATATATGAAAGTTACAGGTGTGAAGTTCATATTATTTTGGAATTGATAAGATTTTTTAAATACATTTTTATAATGTTCAGTTAAAATTCTAGGAGGACCATTCATTTTTCTCTCTCTTTTTGGTATGTTTTCTAGTCTGGCCTTGAAATCAGTATAGACAAATGTGTAGCTGAAGGTAATATTGCTCAAGCTGAGGAATTAAGTGATAGATTAGCTACTCGAGAGGTAAGTTACAATTTTGCTTTCTTTCAATATGGTAATAAATATTATTAGACAATTTGCAATTCTTTTATGGAATAGTTTTTAAGTTACTATTGTTTGGGAATTGCGGGAGTTATTTGGGAAATCCTGTGGATATATTTTATTTCTTAATTGCTTCTATTGCAATTTGTGGTGCACAAGCCTGGAATAAATAAATAATGTGCCAGAATACAAGAAACAAGTTTTAAATGAATACTTGGATCCAATATATCTAAAGGCCATATGGCCAAGTTGCTCTTCTGATCCTCCTCTAGACACTACTTCTTGCTAAATTTGAATATGCTTCAGTATTATGGGGACCACTGGTATAAAATTGGGAAATGGCAATATATATTGAGCAGTATAAAGTGAAAAAAGAGTTTTTAGTATATAATTTTAGGATTCTTATAAGTGTTCCATAATAATACAAAAGATTGAGGCCACCCTGATTTAACTCTAAATTAAGAAATCCTCTTTACAATCTGATGTCACAGCCTATAAATAAATTACCATAACTGTAATAGATTTTGTTTTTGTATTTAAATGGTAACTCTACTATATTTTATGTATAGTTATCAAATCTATATTTTTCATTAACTGTATTTTACATGAGTTTATTAACTAAACTAATTTTTCAATCTTAATTGAAAGACTGTATAAACCAGTAAAAGATAGTATCAAGGTACAAAGTAAAAGAATACATCAATAATCTGTGCTATTATTCATCGAGCTATGATTATTTAATTGGATTGAAGAGGTGAAGAATTATATGTTTGACCTGATTTAGAAGGATAGCAGGTTTAATGAGAGAAAAACAATCAAAGGTATTATTTGGGAATATAATAAATATATTATTTTATTATGAACTTGGCAACTAAGAGGGAAGGTTTGATATTGTTTATTTCCAGCCTTTTTTCTAATTAATTATCAATATTACTATAAAGTATAATGCAGGTGGTCCTCTATTAATGACTATTCATTCAGTAGTCAACTATTGAAACTTATGACAGCAATAGGTGAATGAATGGTAGTTATGACTGGTCCTTAGCATTCGGGCCAATGCAGCATCCCTATTGTCACATGGTTGCAATTTTCAAATTTCCTGTCAGTGTTCCACAAGTAAAGTCAATGGGGAAGCTGAGATGTTTTGAGTTGTATGGGGTCCTCGCATAATAATAGCTTCCGGGACTACTAGTATTGCCATCACTAAATGAAAGGGTAACATGACATCGTCCTTTATGATTGTTTCATTTACTGATGGCAATTCTAGCCCAAATTGCTTTTGTTAACTGGGGAATAACAGCCCTTATTTTTGTATAATTAACTTTTTGTATAATTAACATTTGAGACACATTTATTATTTTCTTTTATGGGTGGGATGAATAGACAGCAAGTACAGTTATTAATTGTTCTCTATTGATAATTCTAAACAAGGTTGTCAATCTCCTATTTGAGATTCAGTCATTTAAAAAGAATGTTTCCTTACTATCTTTGAAATTCCGAATTCCCAGAAATGTAATCAGTGGCCTGAATATTTGGTAAGATTGTTTGCAGATTTCTATTCTTTTTTTATTTCATATTCTTTAGGTGACCAAATTCCAACCTAAAAAAATAAAGGTTGACTACAAGTTACTAAGTATCACTAATGCTTTTATGTATTTTCCACTTAAAATAAATATATAAATTTCTTGGTATAGTTGTTTTCTTTTGAATTTGATGAATGAATGTTTAGGGGGTAAGTATTCTGTAGAGATCAGGTACAGTTTTGATCACTGATATTTTCCATTCTCAAAAAGCAGTAACGGGAACCTGCTGATAAAGCCTTTGCTTTGAGGCATGGATTCCAGGATGCTTTAAAATGTTTCCTTCCGTAATAAGTGAAACTAATTTTGATGTATAACATTTATAAGCCTGTGAAACAGATAGAGCAGCATGAGTATTTAAAGGGGAAATGAGGCCAAAAATAAAGAAATGGCTAAGAGAAGCTATGAAACATGCCCTGAAGAGCTAAGCAATGCCAAAATACAGCTGTCAGTGTACTATCATTATGTCACAGTGAGAACCAATTTTTATGGAATCAGGTTGCCTGGGAATTGAAGAAATTGTAAATAATATACATAATCCAATAGAAACAGCAGATTGAAACATGAGTAACTTTATTTTACTATGGTGCACTCGATGCAGTTACATTTTAATACACCTGACAATCCTTTTTGGACTGTTATTGTTATTTTGATAATAGTATTGCTAGGATATAGAAATGAATATTCAGAACAGTTTGGGGTGCTTTTTTTTTTTAACAAGTGTGCACTTTTCTTTGAGGTGTCAGGAATTATGAGAATATTTTATTTAATTTCTTCCTAAAGTGAATATTAATAGACTAGTTTACGATATTCTGTGGAAAAACATGTTTTTCCACTAAATTACTATTATATGGCTGGTACATTTTGTTATATTTCTGTGAATTGCCAACCAATAATGCTTACAAAATAGTGAGATAAATATCAGATTTGTTGATATTTTCATTTTCTGTGTATCTTTGTAAGATTTTGAGATACTGTAATGGTTAACTATTCGATGAATATCTTCTTCAAAAGCTTTTGGGGAACCTACTGTATAACAATGTTTGCTGGTTTACCTGTCTTCATGGTCAGTAGTGCTTTTAATATATTCTTTTTTCCAAATTTTATTACATACTACAATATAGAGAAAAAAGCTAATACAAACTACAAAAAATAAAGTAGACAGAAAAAGTAAAAAGTGCAAAAAAGAAAATGAAAGAGTAAAGAAAAGAAAAAAAAGGACTGTAACAAAAAATAAATAAAGAAGGAACTTCCTTCTCATTTCAACTAGTATAAACAATTTAAACAACATTTTCTTTTAAAATATAGGAAACAATCACTTTATTTCATATCCCATCTGTTATCAATAAGTGTATTCTTAAAACCTTGTCATTAAGCCTGGTCAACAAAAGAAGTAATAATGTCTGGTTTAACTTTGATCAAATAGACAAACATTATATTCCTTCCCTTTTAATAATGTTAATATTTAATCCCTTCAAGTAATGTCATAACATATCAGATATAGGTATGGTTCAAAATTGTGTTGACAATTCCAGGGGATAGTAGAATAGAAGACAAAGATTTGGGAAAAGATCTAAAAATACAGAGCCTTGGTGGCGCAGCAGACTAAAGCACCGTTAAGTAACCCCAGCTGCCTGCAATTACTGCAAGTTCAAATCTCACCAGGTTCAAGGTTGACTCAGCCTTCCATCCTTTCGAGGTAGGTAAAATGAGGACCTGGTTTGTGGGGGCAATAAGCTGACTTTGTATAAAAAAGAACACCGCTTGGGGGGGAGGGTGAAAGCCCTACCAAGCAGGTATATACAAGAAGTATGAAGGCTATTGCTTAATGCATTGTAAGCCACCCTGAGTCTCCGGAAAAGGGCAGCATATAAATCGAACCAATAAATAAATAAATAAATAAAATTGGTATCAAGATATCAAGATCTGAAAATTGAAATTAAATGACTATGATGTTAAAATGGCCATGATAGTCCCAGTGGTTATCAGCACACTGGGTGCCATACCCATAAATCTTAGAAAATCTACCCATTGACAAAATTTCCATCTATCAATTGCAAGATGCTACATTGCTTGGATCTGCTCGTATAATGCACCAATATATTATGGCATCCTAGATTCTTGGAAAGAATTTGAAACATCTGAAAGCCAACATCAATTAAACAAGCAGCTGTGACTTCACATTATTGTGAATATTAACCTTCAGTAGGCAGTATTTTAGATGGTTGTGGGGCATTTGTATTCTGAGGAAGATGAGAGCTAGAGATTCAGTTATATTGGACAGGTCTCATTAGAGGAGCCAAACAAAGAGTGTTTCTCCCATAAGCAATATGGTGAGAAGTAATTTATACCAGATCAGTTGTCAGTTGGGTCAATAAGGACTTTGCTGGGTGTTCCTGGATATCGGGGGACAAATGAACTACAGGATTCAGGACTGTTGGTTGTCGAACAAGGACCAGCAGCGGTGGACTACTGGAAAAAAAGTTGTGTACCCGCCACAATGATACAAAGAATGAATACAAAGAAATAGTGATCTGTTATTAATATTTTAAAGAAATACTATCTGCCCACAAGCCAGAACTGATGGGAATAATAGAAGTAATAAAAAATGAAGAAGCGCAAGTATTCTGGAACTTTAGAATTCAAACAGACTTGCCACATAATACCTCAAATTTAACAATTTTCAATAAGAAAAATAAAAAGTCCATAAAGAGGACATTGCAGTACCAAGCTATAGTAGAATAAAAGACAAAAATTAGAATTATGGCAAAAGAAAACAAAGATAATAGTAATAGGTACTTTGTGTACAATCCCAAAAGCTCTGGAGCACCATTTGAATATCATTGGTATTGACAGAATCACTTCAGCCTGTTGCCCATTGCAAAAGGCAGCTTTATATGGAACAACCTAGATCTTGGGACAGTATTTTTAACACCATCAAACAACATCTGCTTGTCACAGATTTTTGAGAAGGACTCCATGGTAGATAAAATGTCATATTCAATCTAAATACCTGCTTGACTGTGCTGCTAACCATAATAATAAGATTATGGTCTTTGGTGTGTTGTTAAAGTGATGTCCTAGAAAGCTAGTCATGCATTAACTATGAAAACCAGCTGGATGACTTTGGGCAGGTCACCTTTCTGTAGCCCAGTCCACCTTAAGGTTTGTTGTTGTGGGTAAAATAGAAGTAGGAAGGAGTATTCCAAATATTTGTAACCTTGAATTACTTATAATAACTAGAGTAATAAAATAATACAGGCAGGATAAAAATCAAATCTCTGGTGATCCCAGTGGTTATCAGAAGACTGGGTATCATACTAAAAGATCTTTGACAGCACTCAGAAGATCAGCACATTGACAAAATATCCATCTGTCAATTACAAAATACCACATTATTGAGATCTGCACATATATCCACTAGTACATTACACATCCTAGATCCATGATGATGAACCTATGGCACACATGCCACAGGTGGCACGCAGTACCCTCTCTGTGGGCACACAAGCCGTCACCCCAGTTCAGCTCTGCCATGCATACGTGTGCGCGTCCTGCCAGCCAGCTGGTCATGGGGTCTCTTCTGCACATGCGTGGGGGGGTGGGACATGTGCGGGGCCATGTGCACATTGCATTTTGGGGCTTTAGGTGCGTGTACATTTGCGTGCACACTCAAATGCTTTGGGCACTCAGTCCGGAAAAGGTTCGCCATCACGATCCTAGGTTGTTGAGAAGAACTTGATGTATCTGAAAATCAACACCAGTTAAAGAACTGGCAGATGTAATGTCACATTGTTATAAATAACAATAACAACAACTTCCTTTTTATAAAGTTTGTTATTTCTTGCTTGGGGACAAGTAGTATTTTATGCATCACTATTATTACTTTGTTATGCTGCTGCTTGTAATAAGTGTGCAATTGTCTCACAGCAGCTAATCGGTTGGTCCACTGTTTCTTCAGCTTCTTTGCAGAAATGGTATTTATTGACTATTGATGTCTTCTCCATTCTGGCTTTGTATGCATTTGTTCTTAAGGCTTGCTCTTATGCAGCCAGAATTAGCCTCACTGTTTTTTGCTTCAACTTTCCTGCTCTTAGCCATTGCCAGAGCTTGTTGTTATCTGATTTACATGCAGTTTTTTTTTAAAAAAATTCAGTGGCCCTGTAATATTTTCCTTTGCCATGTCTCTTCTCTATTCTTTATCTGGTCTTTCTTTTAGGCCATTTTCGTCTCTGGTATTCGGTAAGCCTTCATGATATACTAGCTTCAGTTATCTTCTTCAAATATTCTTCCAATGCCCTTTTTTTCTTCTTCAACTATCTGGTGTTTTTGCTACATGCTACGCCCATTTTCATTACTAACCTTCTTGACTTCAGTGTGCTTGATGTTCTCAACCTGAAGGTATTTGTAGCAATCTTTTTCATCCAAACTCTTGATATTATTTTCATAGGGCATCTTGATTACTTCAGTTTTCACTATTTTCTCACCTGTTGTTGATAAGGGTGGCACATTTGTCCAATTGAACAATTTGATCTTAAATCAGTGGACATTTTGTTTTGTAAGAACCTTTTTGTCACTAGAGCTTTTTACCATTTCTATTGATGGTGATTACTTGCTCTTATTTATCTCAGTTCAGTCATGACACATATTTTATTTGCCTTTTTTGCATGGCATATAATTAATCTGATTATAGGATTTTCTGAAGTAGTGGAAAATGTGGCATAGATGAATGGCAAGCTCTGCCAGAAGTGCTGTCTTAACTAGTTGAAAAGATGGTCCCTCCTGGGAATGATCCACTTTTACTGGCCTTGGCCTTGTTCCAAGCTGGGCAGGGCACATTGGCAAAGCTGGGCCTCTTCCAGGAAGGTGATCACTGAATTTCTTGGGGAGTAAGGAGGGTTTGTGTATCTTGTTAGCAAGTTTGGCTTTCATGGAAATGACCTCATCACCATCTGTGATTGACTGTGCCCGAGTTGTGGCTTGCTGGCTAGTATTTATATTGGGAGAAACAGCAGAAGTAGGATGACATAAAACAGAGAAAGTATATCTGTAGTCTTGCTATCTCATTTTTACTTTTAAAGCAGTAAATTTGAGCCATGTTAATCTGGTGACCATTCATTCATTATCAAGACTTGTATCTGCCCCATCATATAGAATTTAAAAGTAAGATCAGCCTGAGCCAATATTTAGAATGCTGAAAACTGAATTAAGGCCTTAATTGTATTTGCAGGAACAGCATGCAAATGTAACATTCCATTAGCAAAAGAGAGGGCTTATGGCTAGCCACATTAAAGAAGCTGAGAAGTGAAAAAGTGAATGAAGCCCAAAGTATGTTAGCCTTGCTAGCTCCAAAAGAGCTCTAATAACCCTAGAGTTTAATGCAGTGGTAAATCTTATTTGCTGGTTGCTCATAATAATGATAGAGAGCCTATCACAACACTCAAACATCCCCCCAAGATATGGAACTGAGGTTGTAATATTCCGTGTTGTTTGCAAAAATTCTGAAAGCAGCAGAAAAAGCTGTGGAATCTCTGAAAAGCTTTAGAGCCAGTCAGTTCAGTTTGTTCCTTTAAAGCAGCTACCCATTTTAGTTTGTGAATCTCCTTCGGTGGAGTGGTATGATTGAGGCTTCCTTAAACCAGATAACCCAATCAAGCCTTATACACCCCAATTATTAGTTGCTGCTATATGGATGCTTTAAAAAGTCAAGGGATATAAAAAATGAAACCAGTCTTGCAGATTTCTAAGATGAAACATTTTGCTTGTGTGATGCCATAAATATAAGTAACCTGCAGGTTTGCTATATTTTTGCTTTTTGTCTTTTGGTTAAAAAATAAATACTGTATCTTGAAAAGAAAAAAAAATCTTATTTGATTCCCTGTCAAGAAACTTGATAGGTTAATTCTTCACATGTCTGCTCAGAAGTAAATTATATCAGGGGTTACTCTTAAGTAAATGAATATAGAATTGCATTCCAAATTACTTTAGTTGTTGTTCTCCAAATACAAATAATACTATCAAAACTGTTCTAAACGTCAGCCCAGCGCTTTCTGACATTTGGTATGAATGATTTCACAATTATTATTTTTTGAATATGCTCTTTATTTTTGTTTGAAATAATTCAAATTGATTTGTGTATTCTATCATAATTCATAATTTTTACATTTTTTCTGTTGACTTTTACTCACCTTGTTGATATATAAATTTCTATGCTTGATAGCCATTTATAATATCCTATCAAAATTTAAACTGTCTCCCACTTTAAAAGAATCAATAATCAGATTCTGTTGCAGTATTTAACATGGAGCACAGTGTGGCAATTCACAGCTAGAAGCCCACAGAAAGCTAATACTCCTATACATTATACCTTCTATCTGAAGTGTTTATGTAGAAGAATTTTGTGACACATAATTTAATATAGAAAAAATATTTAAATTTATATGCCACAATTTCAGTAAAAATAATGCTTGAAAGAAACGATTTATATAATATAGAGAAATATAGAGTTTATTATTTTTAAGAAAAAAGTCATTGTTAAAAAACATGAAAAATGTATATTAATATTTTAACTGTTCATATATTTTAATGACAGAACTATATATAACTTTCAAATTATTTATTATATTGTGGAAAGAATTATGGACAAATACTGCACTGTATTGTTAATTATTCTGCCTTCTTAATCCAATCGTTTTCTCTTTATCAGGGTGTTTTGTCTTAAACTTTACTATATGACAGGGGTTATCACCTATGATTGTATGCATGTGCCCTCTTAATTATGTATATCTTTTTTAACAAACCTTTAAAAAATTCAAATGTTACAAGTCTAATTAAAGAGACAAAGCACAGTTTATACTGTAGATTTTTTCTGCAGTTCAATTAATCAGCATGTTTTCTCTTTTAATTAAAACCATTTTAGTAAATTAAAGCCCACAGCAAAACACATATATAATTTGTTTGTAATTAGCTCTTAATTGGTGGTAGTTGAAGCTTAGCACCCTTGGTTTCTTTCTTCATGATTGCCATTTTATTAGCAGCCAGTCATTAATTAATCTTTTTTTCTAATTAGCTTATAAAACTGTTGATGGCACATTATTGTAAATGTGATTTTAAGTTCAAAGCTTGTTAATAAGCTTTCTTACTTAGAAGAACAGAGATAAAGAAATTGCTGAAAACAGTACTACAGTTCTTTTTTTAAAAGCAGCCTTTCTTACAAGGGAACTGTAAAACATCTAACAGCTTATGGTTAATTTTTTTATTTTTTTATGAATGGAAGAATTTATTCGCATTAAAATATTTTAATAAAAAGAAAAGCTAAAATATGTGAACAGTGTTGTGTTTTTATATTTTAATATAAATATCCAGCAGTAGAATGTATTTTGATACAATAAATAGCAGTAGCACACAACAAAGAGATTGGAGTATTTTGAAGTTGAACAAACAATTGGGAGATTATCATTTTCTCTTCAAAATCAACTGAGATTCTTGTTTGCTTTATATATTTAATATACATCAGTAGTGGATAACATTCCATAACATAAAAGGGGAAAATCATTGCCAAAGGCTGAATCTGAAATAACTAGATTCATATTTGATGAGAAACTGTAATACAGTATTAAAAGGCTGTTTGGTTTGATAGACCACAGGATGCTTCAGGACCTGTTAGAATAGAGATGTTCTGCTAAAACCCCTTTGGGTTTAGCCTTTTATAGAACAGATCTTATATGACATTTTTGATTTAGCTTTGAATGTTCCATCGAATTATTCTTATCCTAGAGTGTGTATATTACAATAGGTCTTTGAAATAAATCTTTATCTCTAACTGCCTGGCTGTTTCACTGTTTGTCTGTTGCTTTTTTTGAATTTGATACCACTAAGGCCCAAGGAGGTAACCAAAAGGTAAAATACAAGGAAATATTTATAAAGTCAGCCACAATTTTAAAAAGTTATGAGTCAACTAAAGACCAGCCTAAGCAAAATAGCATTGTTTTACTCCTGGAAATAAGCCAAGATTATTATTTATTTGCTATTATTTATTAAATAATAAATATAAATTATTTATTAAATTTATATACCACCCATCTTTCCAATAAGGCAGCTCTGTGTACACAAATTTCCAAAAGGAATGAGTTTCATGGCTTTTACTTTATTGTAATAGTTAGCTTCCATACTTCCATGTCCTAATTTGATTGGCACATAAATGGTAATTCTAGAAGACCATTTCTAGGGGATATCATGGCCCATACAGCTCATGAATGTTTCATCTTTAAACATTTTCAACAAACATCAATAATTTTATAATGTTTTCTGGAAGTTTAAGTTAAATATTTTTGCAGCTAAATAAGATAATGTATTTTCTCTCTGCCTTAACTTTATTTACCATTTGAACTTCATCTGTTTTATAGTTTTTTTTTAAAAAAAAGAGGAAGGGGCTTTATGGTGCTGTTCAAGGAACACTAGAGAGGGATAGATGACAAGGAAAAAATTAAAAATTGGATAAAAAGTAAATGAATAATGTCATATTACTAAAAAGATGAGAGGCTAATTTGTGCCGACTTTTTGCTAATTTTGTTCAAGCCTTAAAATGAGGAGCTGTCACCCGTTCTGTGTAGCACTGATGACAGTGCCAATGATCCATGAAATAAGCTGCCGCTGGCTTTGTTCTGATAAGAATGAACAAATCTGCACAATGTACGGCTCCCTGAATCTCATTTTCATACTTGCATGCAGGCTAAAAGAAATAAGCTGTTTGCAGGCTTGATTAATCAGACATTTGAGGGGGTTTTGTCTCTTTGATCTCTTTCGTCTCCTAGGTAACTTGCTTGACATTAATGTTGAGCTTGAGTAAAGACAATCAGGAATTGTAGACCAAACTGATATAAAAATTAAAGACTTTAGCACTTTAAGTACTTCAGTAATGGTTCCGCTTTACTTTAGAAAACATCTGTTTTCATTTAATTAAAGAACAAAAGTGAATAGTATGAATATTTTATATAGAAACCTGTTATTCCACACATAGACACAAAACAACTTTAGTATGATAATCGGCCTTTTAAAAAAATAAATACCTTCAAACTGTTTGACAGAAAATGAAGATTTTAAAAATTGTCACCAGATACTCTTGATAGCTATTTAGCTTTTCTTTGTGAAAATTAATGGATAGGAAATTTGTGCTCTGCTCTTTAAGCTGCTAGAGCAAGATTTCTGAAATGATTATCTTTGAACTTCAATATGAATGAATGCTTTTTACCTCATAGAAAACTTACTTGATTAAAAAAGTTTGCCTCTTAAAAATGGTAATGAAGATGAATCACTATATCAACATTACTCCCAATACAACTTCCACATATTAAACCTATAAAATTGACAGGATTTTTTTTTTAAAAAAAATATGTCGCAATGCGTTTGCTTGAGGTTATGCAGACGCTTTTACAAATCTTCCAAGTGGCTGTAAAGATGAATGCCTCAAGGGTCTAGCCAGGGCCCTGCTTTTCCAACCAGCTAAAGCCCTTATCTTAAATCCAAGCAAAGTACCATTAATCTTTTTGAAAGACCTTTTATGGCTTTTAATATATCCCAAATTAGAACATTTTACACCCTTGGTTCCTGAAATGTGGTGATAAAAAGCCTTTAGAGCTTAATTTTCTTTACTGCATGCTCTGACCAATTTGCAGTTCTTTGTGATAATGTTTAGACACCTTAATTAAAATGCAGCAAAATATTGGATGTTCTATATGGAAAATGCTGATACTTTGACTACATAAGAAAATGTTGTATGTATTTTTATTCATGTTTTATTGCTTCTTATAGCATTGCAGCTTGCTACGTTATCTGATGACCTTTTTAAAAAAAGTATAAAACCTATTGACCAAGATTTGGTGGGCCCTGTTAAAATGGGAAGTGAAACTACATGCATGAGTGTATATAGAAGCATAAAATGTTTGTTTCACTAAGGCATAGTCATAGTGATTTATTTTATGCACTTTCTCTGCAATTAATTTGCATTTGTCTTTTAAAAGTTACTTTTGATGTTCTGTAATATCTTTACTGCAATAGGAATATCACTTTTATTTCATTATTAAATTCTCAGGACATACTTTTCCTTCTCTAACAATCTGTACCATTTTAAGCCCTTTTTAATCTATGCTTTGATAATTGAGTTATTTTATTCTTAAGAAACCAAAACAAAAGATAGCAACGCAAAGAATTTATATAAGCCCTATTAGTGATATTGAAAGACAGAAGAGCTGCTGCACTTGTAAATCAATGTAAATGCTTGGGTCTACATCATAATTAGATATCTAATATCTATTAGATATTATTATCTTTTCAGTCTAATAGCGGAAATATGGGAATATGGAAATGAAATTTCAAAGTATAACATGTGCCGGGGTAATGAGTCCTGTATATTTGGGTTAATAGTTGATACTATTACTATATGTATATGAACTTTTAGTTCATATAGTATATAGTATACTATATACTAAATGAACTTTTATCTAAGAATAAGTCTCATAAAACTCAGTGGACATAATTTTTGTTAGAGTACAGGTAGTCTTTGGCTTAATGAATATTTGAATTTATGATGGACCAATTTGAGGGATCCTTATCCCTCCAGATTCAAAGCTCCAATGGCCATCCTCCTTTCCCACAGTCACATGACTGCATTCAAGGTGCTTGGCAGCATCACAAAATCACATAACCACATTTTACATTGGTATTGCCAAAAACCAGAATTTACTTCTGGTTTTCAGCAAAACTGACCCCATAGGAAACCATTGTTTTGCTTAAGAAACATAGCATGCACTTAATGTCCGCTTCAAAAATCATAAAATCAGTTCAGTCATGGGTGAGGGTGACCCAATTAATTATGATCATGATTACAACCATGAGGAGCATGCTCCATTAAGTTCAAGGATATCTATATAACATCTATTTTATTGTTCATGAAGAAGAATTCCTTAGTGTTATTGTAACAAATATTTTATCTAACAAAAATAAAAGTGCACAGTAAGCTGCAAAATATATTAATTATTGAACAACAAAGAAATTTAATTCTTTTCATCTGGGAGCCTTATTTGATAAACCATTTTTAAAAGATTTTACTATTTGTAATTAGAAAATAGATTGAATGCAATTCATTAATGTATTAGTGATGCAGTTATATTCATCAAACCTCCACATACAGTATTTTTTAAAAAACCATTATTCTGCATAATATTTGAGGAAAGCCATTTATAGAGCACTTCACTCCATTTGTTCACTCTATTTGTATTGTTTTGAAGACTTCAGGAAAAAGCTTATGTGACATCCTTAGACTTTATGATACTTATGCTAGATTTGTTGTGGAAACAATAAACATGAGTTCCTGGTCTAAAATGAGTTTAATGATCCAGGTTAATGATACTGTATATTAAACATTTCCCTCTGAACCAAAATTGCTCAGCTGATGTAGCCCTCTAGTGTTGGCAAAAGACTCTCAATCCTTTCCATTAAAGTTCATCATTCATTCCTTTCATAATAAGTTTTTTCTTTGAGGTATAGGTACTCCTCAACTTACAACAGTTCATTTAGTGTCCATTCAAAATTACAGTGTCACTGAAAAAAGTGATTTTTGACCATTTTTCATACTTACGACCATTGCAGCATCCACATGGTCACCTGATCAAAATTCAAACACTTGAAAACTGACTCATATTTATGATGCTTGCAGTGTTGTGGGGTCATGTAAATCACATTTTCAACCTTTGCAAAGTCAATGGGGAAGCCATATTCACTTAACAACCATGTTACCAGCTATAGTGATTCACTTAACAACTGTAGCAAGAAAGGTCATAAAATGGGCAAAATTCAATTAACAAATTTTGGGGTCAATTGTCATAAGTAAAGGACTACCTGTATTCATAAAACTGCAGGTTTATAGTACAGGAGCTGTTGTATCTACAATATTAATTATGAAAATTTGAGATAATGAGATTTATCAGTTAATGAAGTTCCAGGATGAAATCACTGTTTTTATGTAGTGTTAAGAAATATATAGGAAGACAGTATGGCGTTTTTAAAGGGAGACTGGCAACATAAGCAAAATGATTATATGGTCACGTCCTCCCAAACATTGGCATGGTTGCTTCTGGGGTTCTTTGTATAGAGAACTAATGAAATAAAACTGCACCAGGATTGGATGTTCAGTGAAAGATACATTGGATAGGTGAGAAAATCCCTCAGGGCGGTTGCACAAAATCTTTGGGAGAATGGGATTACTTTGATTTGATAACACATTTTTTTCATGCACAGCCTGAAATAGACAGACAGACTTGTCTTCTAATTGTAAAATAAATGATAGGTGGGGTTATTCTTGAGGAATATAAGATTGATTTTCTGCATTTGGATATGTATATGCATATAAGTGAATATTTATATAAAACACATACCGTATTTTTTTGGACTATAAGATGCTCCGGACTATAAGATGCACCTAGCTTTTGGGGAGGAAAACAAGAAAAAAAAAACCTGCTTCTGCCTCCCAGCAATTTGCCTCCTTGCTGCAAACAGCAAACTGCCTGGTCAGTTTCAGCACAGCCTGATTTAGCACGAGCAGCAGCGGTTGGATCTGCCTCCCAGAAAACCGCCTATCAGCTGTTCCAGGCTGTGGAGATTGCCACCACTCATTGCCGCTGTTGCCGCCCATTGCCGCTGCTGCCTATCGCGGCCTCCCTATGCCCAATTTTCAGGCCCCACATGTCTGCTTTTGGGCTCTGTGCATCCCGTTTTTGGCCCGCTCCAGGCAGCGGGGATTGCCGTCGCCTATCCCAGCCGCCTGGAACGGGCTAAAAATGGAATGTGTGGAGACTGAAAAAGGGGTGCGTGGAGGCTACAATAGGCAGCAGCAGCAACGGGCAGTGAGGGTGGCGATGGGTGGAGGCGATCCTAAATCAGGCTGTGCTGAAGCTGACCAGGCTGTTTGCTGCAAGGTGTCAAATTGCTGGGAGGTAGAGGCCGAAAGGTGGGGCTGACAGGTGGGCGGGGCTTTGGCAACATTCGCTTTATAAGACGCATAGACATTTCCACCCACTTTGGGGGGGGGAGTGTGTTTTATACACTGAAAAATTCGGTATGTATATTTATGCTAGCATGCACTAAATGTTTCCCCTTTTTCTCCTAATTCATCATATATGTTCCATCATGTATGTAGCTCTTCTCTAATGGCTTTGTATATCTTTCCTCAAGTTCGCCATTGAACAGCTTGTTTCTATGAAAAATATGAACCAAGAATAACATATTTACTGTTTACATTAATACTGATTAAAAACATAATTTGATGATAACTTTTGGTTTTTTCTTGCTTGTCTATATTCCCTTCATACATTTTTCATATTCCAACCTTTTGATGTCTTCCAGAACTCCTCTTTTAGTGTATCCAACTTAAGAAAGTCAGAAAATTCCAGTCATAGAGCTATTCATGCCTAGTTCCCAAGCATTATATGTATAAGGAAAACTCAAGGGCCATTTTGATAGTAACAGATAAATTTGTATTATAAAGTCCCCGTTGCCTCATTTTCAGCTGGAAGAAAACTAAAAGCTTAATATGTATAATTTCAGTCAGCTAATATTAGCCTACCATGAGTATTGCTAGCTTCAATTGTAAGCTTTTATAGACTTTTAGATAAATAATACACATTTACTTCACAAAATCAGAACTGACCACACCATCCACTGAATATAAGTAGACAGTTTCCATGGTAGATAAAGGACAAATTTGATCCATGCAAACATTGCCTAAGTATGTTCTTAAAAAACTGTTTTTTCTTTATCTAATTTAGTTTTGCTAACTTCTGTGGACTTACTTATATTCTTTTTTTCTTAGCTTGGTGTGAAAATTGCAAAAGCTGTTGCTTGCCGAAATTTTGTGAAAGCCAAGCAAGATGTAGAGGTTACTCAAGAGGCCCGAAAAAAGAAAAAACTTGCCTGGGGGTAAGTAAGTGGGCATCTCTTTTTGCAGCTAGCTGATTATTTGACTTAAATGTTTTTCTTCTTGAGCTTGATCCATATTTGTTTAATTTTAAACGTGGCTCTTTCTTTGAATAGTTTATCTATTTTGTGTAGGATTTTTAGTGCAACTGACACATTATTCAAATGTTTATACATTTCCTTTTTCATTGCTGGAGTATTAAAAACTTAGTTACAATTTAGACATTGCTGCTAAATGAAATGTCACTGAAAATTCCTGAAGTGTACTTCAGTGGAAACTGACATATACTTGTATTTCTTTATAGTTTTGAAGCAAAGAAAAGATGGGAAACAAAAAGCAACATGGGATACATGTAATTAATTCTGTCTAGGAAAGCTGAAAATTATAAAGCCGGGGAAAAGGTTTGTTAATATATATGGTGCATAAATTATAAATTTATTTGTTTTATTTTGTAATGTTTCTGCTGCTGAATGAGTCATAGAACAATTGCTTTCCCTTCCATATGTTACTATATTTAGGCATTCTACCTTCAACCTTTTAAACATTTCTGTCTTTTTCATCACACAAAAATTCAAGCTATAAATTGTTTTATCAAAAATTATTAAGATTAAAAATATACCAGCTTTATTCAGTTATTTTTATATTATTTATTTATTCATATTAATATAAATATATTGTCTCAATTAAAATTACAATAAGTTAAAATTCCTGTTTCCTGAAAACATAAAGTAAATTTTCCATTAATTTCTGTAATATATTTCATTTACATTTCTCTTATTATTTATTTACTTAGGACATTTATGTAGCCACCCACCTTAAAACATGTGACTCCGGGCAATGTATTAATTAATTAAATAAACAAAAATTCAGAAGAAAAAAAGTACATGCTACTAAAATAAAATAAAAACCCTTAAATGGCTACCAGAATCTAGATCTCTCCCTACAAAGTAGGGGAGTTTGGCTTATCCTGAACCAAGTGCTTGGACAATAACCAGGTCTTAATTGCCTTCTAAAGCCCTGCAGGGCCAACTGTTTATTAGGTGGAAAATTGCTTGAAAAGTCAGAGGCTGCCACTGAGAAGGCAAGGCTCTTGGTTCTTATTAAGCAAAGTGATATATCCAAGGATAAGGAATATTAATTTAACAATAACTGATTGTTTTTGAGAACTTGGGTTAAAATATTTTATGAAGAAATAGTAATTTCATGGTTTATGGCAAGTCCTTAGTTTTCTGTCCTAATATAGATTCCCCCCCCCCTTTGTTTGTAGCCTCAGGATGGTGATTTCCTTCATTCCCTTCCCATGAAACATAATATTTCACAAAGATGAGTTTTCCATAAAGTAATGTGGAATTAACTACAATTAGTTATATTGACAGTTAAATACATAGCAAAAGCTATAAATTACTGACCAAGCAGGTTTACTGCGTAGCATCATAAATCTCTGAAGAATTGCTGAAAAGGGAGCAGGTTGTTGTAAAGAAAATAGAAAAAGCATCTATTTTCCAACTTGAGTTATCTTACAAGTATACATAATGTTCCTACAGTTAGATATTCAAAGACAAATGAATCTACTAAATGACCCATTTGAATATAATACCTTATCAAAATAGTTTTTAAAATAGCAACATATTTTAAACACATACAACCAATTTCATCATGTAGCTAGATTCTTTCCATAAATTAGAGTTTAGGATTTCAACTAAAATGGTTTAATGGCAATATCAAAAAAAGAAATGCCTACATTCTTCAAGAGCCAACAAAATAGAGTTGCCATTGCATCTTTTTCTTGCCATCAGTTTGGAATAGGAACTGGCCACTTAGATTCATTGCTTATGTTTATTTTATGACAAGCTTTCCTATGCTACTGCTACAATTAGTCCTCAATTTACAACCATTTCTTTAGCAACCATTCAAAGTTAGAATACCACTGAAAAAAAGAGCTTATAATCAATCTTCACACTTATGACTGTTGCAGCATCCCCATGGTCATGTGATCAGAATTTGGGCACTTCAGTGAAGTTCTACGATGAATGCCAATGGAAATATGAATATACTTACGGTATCCTAAAGCAGTGCTTAATATCCCTTCCCTTTGAGTAATGACAACTCAGAAACATCAGTATTGCTGAAGAATAAGATGACTGTACATAAATGCTGTTGCTACTTTAAAACTAACTTTTTTTTTGTCCTAATTTGTTTTATTCAGCTGATCATCAGAATTAAGTGCAGAAAGCATTCCTGTAATTCTGAATTGTTTACAGAATGATGATGAATAATGTTGGAAGTTAAATCAAAATGAGGACAATGCTTTTTGTTCTTCAAACTTTGTATATACAAGTAACAGCTTTGCGTTGATTTGGCATTGCTAGTAGGACAATGAAATGGATGGCAGAATAAACAAACCAACAAACAAACCAACAAAGCATGCATGCAGTGGGGCAATTTCAGTTTCCTTGAAACATTAACAGGAATATTTTCATTAGTTCATAGCTGACAATACAATATAGCCTAAGGAAAATGTATGTCTAGAAGAAATAATGATTATTTTTCCTTGCTTTCCCAAATGACTTGTCTTATTTTCTTCTTTGAAAAGAAAGATATGACAGAGAAATTGTAGATAAATCTTATTCAATTTAATGATGGAATTTATTTAGTCAGTTTATACCTCATCCTGCTACTCTAGGAAATATTCAAGATATATTTTTTTATAAAAACTAAAGGTATAAGCTAAAGAGTTGAAAACAAAATTAGTATTAATATTAATTAACAAAAGTCTTGCAAGAAAAATGAATCCATTAATGATGAGGACATTGGGGCTAAATGCAACTCCTGAGAGAGTTGCCATCATCACCTAGGGACAATTAGGGAGATGGTCATCTTCCACATATTAAAAAAACAGTCCTCATCAGTAAACCTGAAAAAGTATCTCTTTCACAACAATTAGTTTGAGTTTTCAGTTGAGGTGAAATACTTGAGCTGATAGAATCAAAAATGGAAACAGCAATAAAAGAAGATGTTAATGATACAATAGATTCAAAGTAGATTGTTTTCCTACCCGACTACTAACACTTGGTGATATTACAACATCCAGGAAAAAGCTGAAGTTCACCTAGTGGGTCCAAAATACCTTGAATAAGGAATCAAAAGTTGACATGTCAAGGTCAGGTTACCTAGAGCCATGCTGGAAATGGGTGTGTTAATATTGGGAAAGGCTTAATAATATTTCATAAATATTAATATGTAGCAGTGAAGAAGAGCATGAACAGAATGTTGAGACTTAGAAAGCCAATTTTAATTTGACATCAAACATGGCAGAAATGATGTAAGATATATACCAAATCTTTTTGTTTTAAACAATTTAGAAGGGCAAATTAAAAAAAGAAGTCTGTGGTTCTTTGGGATTTAGTGTAGAAATCTTTGGGGAGTAAGGTTATTTGCGTACTTAGTATCTTTTAATAATGTTTTTATTTCAATTATATCATCCTTTTGATACAGACAGTCAGTTGATTTCATGTTTACAAAGTAGGTGATATTTGTATTTTTATAGCAAACCAATTGGAACAATTTTAATTATCCTGATGTACACCTATTTGACCAGCTTGCTTTAATTCTGTCTTCTTATTTAGATACATAATAGGCAACCTGGAACACTCCTGATATTTTGAACCAATTCTCATAGCCTTAGACATTGCCATGATGACTAAAGGTTATGGGATATGTAATCCAATAATTGCCATACCGATTGAACTAATAGGTACTCACTGATTAAGACCATTATAACATAATTAATGGACTAGTCAGTCCATTTAGTTTTCATGAAATAAGAGCATTTCAAGAACATTTCTGACAAATTTTATGGAGGGTATCCTTTTAGTAACATTTAAGAGACCCATTAAAGCAATGGAAAAATATAAACCTGCCTGTCCAAGTTTTTATCTTGCACTAAGAACTTTATCTTTTTATAGCAAATAGCACTTAAGGCTTTTAAAGAATATATAGGCATTTTGGTTAAATACATGTTTTATTTCACAGTGGGCATGATGTAGCCACAAACCAAGTTTGATTTACTATATCTACCTATCTAAATGACCTTTATTTTTATCACCCACCCACCCCAGAAATTAACAGTTGTAGGATAATAATCTTTGCAACTAAAAGTGATAAAAAAACAATTATATTTATAGAAAGAAATGAGGAATGTGACATATAACAATGTTTTATATTTTTCACACATGATATTCATATTCTGGGCAGAAGTAGTTTGTCAATGATCATAACTACACAAGTAAATTTTGAAGAACATTTCAATTTTGTTTCAATTGATTTATGGTATGTGTCACAAATAATACAGATGATATATCTGAAATGATCGTTCATGGATAATTTTAGATTCCTTGTATAAGAGAATTATCCATTGTAAGCTTTAAATAATAGTCTAAATCAGTGGTGTCAAACTTTCGTCATCTTATGGTTGTCACATGATGTATTGTGACTTTTTTCTCCCTTCACTAAATCGGGTGGGCATGGCCAGTGCGTGACGCATCCAGCCCGCGGGCCGCATTTTTTTCTTTTGTGGTGCCACATTGTGGAATCTTAGCTCCCAAAAGTTGAGGTTGGCCTCACCATTCTTCAACTTTCAAAGGTTCCTCAAGACCTGGTAATGCCATCAGGCCTGAGGACTTAAGGGGACAGGGGAACTTGTGTGGAGGCTTTGTTATTATTATCTCTCTGTTTATTCTCATTTCTTATTTTAGTTCTGCTTTTATAGTTTTTAATGCCCTTTTAATAATTATTTTCTAATGGTTTTAGGTAATTCTTTATTTTACTGTTTTATTGGATTTCTGTACATTGCTCAGAGTAATTTTTCACATAAATTTAATTAATATCAATAAAATTACACACACACACACACACACACACACACACACATAATTTGATACATACACTATATGTATATATTTGATATGTGTGACGGACAATGGCAGTTTTTAGAGTCCATTGGATGCCTATCTGAATACTTAATATCTAATATTTTAATACCATTAGTTATAAAAATTGGCATGATTTGACTTGATGTTAGTTTCCTTAACAAGTAATGGGAACTTTTCGTTGATAAATCATAAATTACTGGTGTGAATCATAGGCTTCTAGCATTCCAAACATTTTTTTTTTTTTACTGGTGTGGTTAAACTGGCAAAACAGCATTCAAAGTTTCAGGTTTTCTCTTCTCAATGAAGCTTTCTAACACTTTTCAGTGATGATAGGAAGTAATTTCTGAAGCCTTAATTCAGCTGTAACCAGGATCTCAACAATAAAAGGGGCATTTGTACCCAACACTTTAAACTTGAGTAGTCAAATATATTTCTGCACATCACTAACATTTATTGCAATCCATATCAAAATAAAAATTTCTCCTCATTTGCTTTCTGCTGGTTCTGTCAAACAGTTCATTAAAATTGTAGCCAGAAGTGATAATAATTTCCTGTACATAAGACTAAAACCCATTTATTTTCTTTAATATCTTAAAATAATTATTTTGTCTGCCAGTGACTTGTCTATATCTTTATCATGGGAAGACATCTGTTAAGTTGCTGAACAGACAACATTTTATGATATGGTCCTCCTAAACTGTGCTCTGAATTTGGATGCCAAAATCACGTGGATAGAGTTGTACATATCTTTTCACAATTATTGATTTTGAGCAGGGAAACAATCAAATGGGAAAGATGGCCTGCATGATTAATCCTGATTAGTTGTGTAACACTGTGATGTAGCCATTCCTACCACTAGAAATCCATGTAAGTGGATCTTAGATCTTTGTCTTTTATTACAATCTAAAATTTGGGTTTAAAATGCTGCATCTGATCAGTAGGGAAGTTGTATGCAGAATTTATACAGCAGTAACATTATCATGTTTCAGTCAATGACAACAGTTGGAATGTCAACTGCAATTGAATGTTGAATCTAACATAAATGATGAAATCTGTGTCAGGTATTAAAACTGCTTTTAAACCTCATGCTAATAAGATTTTTAAAACACTGAGGAAAGTAGTGATTTTACTTTCCTTAGGACATCAGGAAATTATACACACACATGCACAAGGGCGACGCTTCCTTAGTTCTGCACAAAACTTAAAATGGCAGTCCTTGCCTATACATTCATATTCTGCCACATATAGTACAAAAGATACAAAAAAGTGAAAAAATGGCATTAAAATAACTAATTCAAAGAATATTTACACCTTCATTTCCTGATTAATGGATCAGAGTTTGCCACAGATCATGAAGTTCTTGCTATAAGAAAAGATGGGTGCACTTGCAAGTAGTCATTGGTGTCCTGTCCAGTACCAAAGGCTCCATTAGAGCTTTCATGAATATAACTACATAAAACCTAATAAGCAAAAGTCATACTCATCTATGAGAGACTTCTTCATTTGGAGATAAATCATAAAACTATCCATAAGATTGTCAGCACTGTTTGAGGGATGAACTCACTTCCCTTGCAATTTGTCATTTAGGAACGTAATTCAGAATAAATGCAACTAATATATGATTACATGAAATCTAAATCTGAGTACCTTCATAATGTCATACCTATTTATGGACAAGTTGGTTTTTTTTCTCATTCCTAAACATTGAATAAAAAGAATGTTTCTGTCCTTTCATCTCAGTGGTAGCATATTACCTTCTTCATTTGAATTAGCTAAATTCCAGTATAGTGGGGAAATATATATGTATCTGAGCTCTGCATATTTTCTTCAGCAGAAACACCTGTGCTAAGAACAAATCTATTGGTTGGGAAGGGAGAAAGATTAGATTCTTAGTACTGGTGTTTCACAGGTTGCAGCATCTGTAGGCAACTCAGATATAGAACACTTTTCATCATAATTAATGCCTGTTTGTTAGGCAATCTCATATAATACGAAAAGACAATTGCTTTCATACTCTTGTGGAGTTTGTAGAGCATCTAATTAAACATTATGCCAAGCTGGATACAGAATGAAATGATCCCTTAGCTTGATCTAAAAAAAAATCTGACTTCCTATCTACAGTGTTTTTGGTTATATTTGTAGAAAAAGTTGTTCAGCTGCTAGTTAGGTTGCGTATTCTTTTGCTCAATAAATTTAACAATATATGTCTTTAAAAAATCTTACTATATAGATATTTGGTCCACATGCAGTTGCAATATATTAGGTTTGGTTCATATTGGAGCCTTTCATTATTCACCTCCATGCGAAGTACATTCACTTAAAACATAACAAAATAATAAGTTATAAATGTTTAAATATTTCTGCAATTGTTCTTTGTTTCATTGAAGATGTATGTATTTCAAAAAACTGTCAATCCATCCATCCATCAATTGTTTGGAGAAAGCATTTTCAAGATACTGATCATACATTTTTAAAAATTACATCTTTTTAGATTACAAAAAGCATATTTTATTTGGTCTATTGATCTCTGATTGAATAGTTATGTTATACAAGATGCATTTTATAGGCAATTTGTAACAGTAAGATCAAAGGGAATTTTGAAAGAAGCAACAGAAAGCAGGAGAATTGTATGAGCAGTAACATACACAGTACAGCCCCAAAAATAAATTTGTCTTAAAAATAACAAGGATTAAAAAATGTTTTACATCCAGAAATCTCAAGATTTTGCTAGCAAAAAGTAGATTTAGTAAAATCCACCTACAAAGACGGTAAATATTAATTATGCACTGTTGTGAGGATTACACAGTGGAATATACTAAGGGTTATAAATATGCTTGAAGGAATCTGTGTCTGTCCATCTATGTATTTAGATACATGCACAAATATACACATATTCATACACACACACACACACACACACACACACACATCTCCAACTCTTGTTGTATCAGTATTGTATAGGTAACACCACTACAAACTGATTTCTAAATTTCATATTACCACATATTAGTATCCTAAAGAACCTATCTGATGAAGATTTAAGAAGCTTAGCAATGTTCACACGTCCATGAAAAATGATAGTTTAATATCTCTTTAAATAAACTTTATAAGCAAATCAATTAACAGTTATTATCTGCCACAAGGGAAAACAGGTAGACAATTCTGAAGTGTCTTCTAAATCTTCAATTGCTCAGTATTAAAAGTGCCTACAGTAAAATACAGGTACTTTCACAGAATGTTCCTATTTATTTTACCACATGGGCATGTTTTAGTTAAGTCCAGGGGAAATTATTTCCACCCCTTAGAGCATTATCTTTGACAAGCCAAAACGAAGTCTGCTGTGCACATTAGGTGGATAATGTTTTCATGCCTTAGGTCACAGATGTTAAACTCAATCGTGTCACATGATGTATCATGAAGTTTTTTGCCTTTGCAGAGCCGGGGTGGGCGTGGCCTGCATGTGACACATCCAGCCTGCAGGCCGCCAGTTTGACAAAGTTTTTCAAAGAACAAGGCCCCACTATGCAAAAGTGGATGGGTACTGGAACTACAGAATATATTTTATATACAAATAAAATATGAAAGTATCGGGAAATGAACTACTGGAAAATTATTTTAAATAATGAAATGTCTTATTGCTTGAGCAAATGTGTTTGTCTAAATGATAAAAGTACCAGGGCTATAACAGGGCATGAAGAGATGTTTCATTTCAACCTTGTTTCAAGAGAAGAATGTTTTCAAAGGGAGATAACTTGTTGATCCACTTCACTCTGCTCAGGCTTCTTCCAGCACTTTCAAGAAATAGAATAGAATATAGAATAGAATATTCTTTAGAATAGATCATAAAATGCAATAATAAATCATAAGATATAAACAACTAAGTGATAAGTCATAAGATACCAATAGGAGAAGGTAATAGAAAGATAAGGATAACAGCAATACAGCCCTACTACATTGGGCTACCTCCTTAGGCATAAGAGTGCTGTGGGAATTAGGTGTTTAGCAGAGTGATGGCATGAGAGAAAAAACTCTGTGTGTCTTAATTATTTTGGCATGCAAGTCCATGTAACAGCATCCTGAGGGGAAGGAATTGAAACAGTTTATGTCCAGGATGTGAAGGGTTTCTAGATATTTTCTCAGCCCTCTTTTCTGGCTCTTGCAGTATACAGGTCCCCAATGTAAGATAGGCTGTTTGCAATTGTTTTTTTTTTCTGCAGTCCTAATTGATGAAGTAAAAGTGACTTCAGAAACTATGCAAAAGAGTTTCAAGGAGACTTGCCTAAAACTCCACCTTTTCAGGATGAATCATATTATTCTGCACCATTGGACCATTAACATTCCATGTCCAAAAATTGCCAATGTACAGTTATCTATTTTGTTTTCTGGTCTCAGATTGAAAATAAACATAAATTGATTGTGTCTATTATTTATTGTCATAAAATTACTTTCAAAAAAGTATGCAATACTTGTTAGCTATTCTTGATTATTTTGCTGCAAATGTTTTGGAATGTGACCTTTGACCTGCAAAACCTGATATTACCTTCAAACTGGCAGAAGTTGTGCATTCCTGCTAACTCCTAACTCCCACCTTGATGAAAATAACAGTGGTACAGTTTCGATGACTTGATTCGGTTGATGCCTTCAATAAAATCTTTGTGATGCTACAAAAAGATGATGCTACTCCATTGAGGTTTATTATTGCCAATGGGTTAAGTTCATAGTTGAAGATCCAAAGGAAAACACAAATGCAGTATAATTTTTTTTAATGGATGAAAATGAACACATTAGGGAGAATCCTGCAAATGTTAAAAAAGAACCAACTCTCTACATCTAATTTAACTAATCTGCACCTAATTTAGCTAACCAAGCCTAAATTTACTTCCAACCAAGAATTTTCTAACAACTGAATAGAATTCAGCAATTTTAGTAGGCATTTTGGAAGAATGATCTGTTGGTGGAAAGCACACAATTTTTATTTCAGGCCAACAAGTACTTTAGGAAGGAAGTAAAATGTTAATTTAGAGGTTATCTACATTGTTCTGTTGCCCCATTAACTGCTTCTGGAGGAAGAAATATTATCTATTAATTTACCAAAGCAGCTTTGCAGCATGTTTTTCTGTTCGTCTTACAAATTATACTTTTCCTTGTTCTGTTGCTTTGATTATCCCTGTCCATTTGGGTTAGAAGCTTCAGTTGGTTGCAAACTAACCTCATTAGTTCATTGGCTGCTTTGCAAAGAAGACATGCTTGTTCAGCTGAGTCACTGTGTATTAGCTCTATTACCTTTAAGACTTCCACTTTGTACTGCTATTGCAGTAAGTATAATTCACGGAACTCAAATATTACTGATTTTAAACTCAGTAAAACTTCATTTTTTAATTTTTTTTACTTACTTTTTTTCCCCTTTTTTATAACTTATTTTTCCACCAATTTTTTCTAGTCAGCTGAAATAGTAGGGCATTTACAGTAGTAAATATTAAAAATTTACCTTCAAGACTATTCGGAGGGGAGGTTTGTGGGATGTTACTAATCTATTCAGTACTGAGATTTAATACTAGTGTTAAATGCCCATCTATATGGGCATTTAACAAATGCTGGAAAAATTATTAAGAGTACTTAAGCGTATATATAGGATCTCTTCATAATATTCTTTTTATGATATCTAATGTGGCTTTTTCTGGTCCAAGAATTAATAGGAATTTGAAACGCCACAAGAGTACAAATTCAAGCTACATCTTCAATTATAGGTTTCGTAGTATACAGATAGTGTCCCAACAATGCCAGGTGTATTCTAATAGTGATAGAAGGTATCCTTACCTGTATCCCCATACAACATATGAATTATAAAGTTGCCTTGAAGTATTGTAACTGCATGAGCTAGCAATTGTCCTCCTTTAGAATGGTGAAATTTCAGAATTAATGCTGACTGTATGTTCAGCGGTTGCTAAAACACTCTTTAAATGTGCTTTCCATAAAAGGAACTTTTAAAAGAGATGCCCAGGTGTTTAAAAGCAAGTCATTGCTGTATTTGTGTCGAATGTCAGCCATTCTCTCGACACATGATCCCGGAGACTGTGACAAGCCAGAAGAACAGAGACACGGTGAAGGGGGGTGTTGTAGCGTTTAGCAGGGCATGGTGATATCAGTTGGTGGACGGTATAGGGAATCTGGGGACAGGGTCAATAAAACGATGTCAAAGGAAACAAACGTCCTTCAATACGAGGGACAGCGAGATCCGGAAGTAATTGAAGGAGTAAATAGCGCGGTCACTTTAAATGCACAATTGAGCAAGGGCGGGGCACTTGGGGGCGTTCTATAAAGCCAGATAAGCGGAGGAATCGGGCATCTCCGACTTTGTTTTTCATCAGAAAACTTCGGCGCTTACTGTATGACCACCGGGTAAGCTACGATTAAACCGGATAGCTTCACCTTTGAGTGTGCGCGTGAGGTGTTTGTTCGGCGGAGCACAGATGGTTTCAGAGGAAGCCAACAATTTGTTGGGCATTAATTGCCTATCTTTAATATTACTTCTGCCAAAAGTAATACCACTTTTGTTTTATTATAATTTAGCCTCAGTTTTTCTCTTTCACTCTCAGAAATTGGCTAACAATTTCTAAGGTCAATCTCAGTACAGAAATAAGACCCAAGCCATCAGCATTTCAATTATTATTGAAATTTTCTACCCACTAAATAAGAGGGAGAAAAACTTTGTGACTTCATGGCCATTACAATATCATTAATATAAAAGTTACATAAGAAGGACATACTAAACTAATGTTTAACTCCTCTCTTCAATAAAATAGTGTCTGACAAAGGACCTTTGTGGGCCCATTCTTATTTATTTATTTATTTATTTTTCAAATTTATATGCCGCCCTTCTCCCATAGGACTCGGGACGGCTGACAAAATAAAAACTACACAACAATCCAAATACTAAAATTAGTCAGTTTAAAATCCCCAGACAATTAAAAACCCTGCAGCAGATCAGGGAAGTTGCTGAAAAAGCCATGTCTTCAGCTTGGAAAGTGCGGAGATTAGGGGCCGTCTGGAGTCTGGTGGGTAACCCATTCCAGAGGGTCGGTGCAGCCACAGAGAATGCCCTCATCCTGGGGGCCACCAGCTGACACTGTCTCGCTGACAGCACCCGGAGGAGGGCAGTCCTATGTGAGCGCACTGGGTGGTGGGAGACCGGTAGGAGGTGGTCCTGCAAGTACCCCAGGCCCATGCCATGAAGGGCTTTATAGGTGAGTACCAGCCCTTGAAGTGGATCCGAAGGGCCACTGGCAGCCAGTGCAGCTCGTGCAGGAGAGGTGTTACATGGGAATAGCGGGAAGCTCCTGTAACAACCCGCGTGGCCGCATTCTGGATCAGCTGGAGCCTCCGGGTGCACCCCAAGGGCAGCCCCATGTAGAAGGCATTGCAGTAATCCAACCGAGAAATGAGAGCATGAGTGACTGTACGGAGGGCATCCCTGTCTAGGAAAGGGCGTAACTGGTGCACCAGGCGAACCTGTGCAAAAGCCTCCCTTGTCACGGTCATTTAGCTGTAATGTTACTATGTAGTTAAATTATTAGTTGAGAAGTCAATGCTGGCTGAGAAATTCTGGGAGCTAAAGTCCACATATCTGAAATTTCCCAAGGTTGAGAAACACTGATGATAGATTAATCTCACTTTTCACCTTCTTTTGCTGAAGCTGGATGAACTCCTGCTTGTCCAGAAATTATATTTGATCAACATTGGTTGATGACATTCGACTTTCCCAGACATTAGGCTAATAGATAGTGTCAGCTTCTTGGATGTTGGTTTCGTTGTTATGTTTTCTTGCTTTTTTTTTTTTTTTTTTTTTGCTGTTTGCTGCCCCCAATTTTTTTTCTTTTCTTTTCCCCCTTTTTGTTTGATTTTTTTTTACATTTTTATTTTATTTATTTTATTTTATTTTATTTTATTAAATTTCTATACTGCCCTTCTCCCGAAGGACTCAGGGCGGTGAACAGCCACAAGATAAAACATATAAATACAAAAATTTAAAATAGATTAAAAACGAATTAAATAGTTTGGCTGAATTTAAAATACCCCATAATTTAAAACAAATTAAAATTTATATTTAAAAGGGGAGAACATTTAGGCCAGGCCAGCTTGATGAAATAAAAAAGTCTTAAGCACGCAACGGAAGGTGCACAGATCCGGGATCCTCCGTATCTCCGGGGGGAGCTCGTTCCAGATTGTAGGGGCCCCCACAGAGAAGGCTCTCCCCCTGGGGGCCGCCAGTTGACATTATTTGGCCGACGGCACCCGGAGGAGCCCCTCTATGGGAGTGTACTGGCCGGTGAGAGGCTATGGGTGGTAGCAGGCGGTCCCGTAGATAACCAGGTCCTAAGCCATGGAGCGCTTTAAAGGTGATAACCAGAACCTTGAAGCGCACTCGGAAGACCACCGGGACCCAGTGCAGCTCGCGCAGGAGAGGTGTTACATGGGAACTCCATGTTGCTCCCATAACCACCTGCGCGGCCGAACTCTGTGCCAGTTGGAGCCTCCGAGTACACCTCAAGGAAAGCCCCATGTCGAGAGCATTACAATAGTCCAGACGAGAGGTGACGAGGGCATGAGTGACTGTGTGTAGGGAGTCCCGATCTAGAAAGGAACGCAACTGGCGGATCAGGCGAACCTGATGAAAAATCGTCATGGCTGTCAAGTGCTCTTCTAAAGACAGCCGTGAATTCAGGAGGACGCCCAAGTTGCGAGCCCTTTCCGTGGGGGCCAATGATTCGCCCCCAATAGTCAGCGATAGTGCCAGTTGACTATATCAGGACGTCGGAAACCACAGCCACTCAGTCTTGGATGGGTTGAGCCTGAGCCTGTTCCTCTCCATCCAGATCCGTATGGCCTCCAGGCACCGGGACATCACTTCAGGGGCATCGTTGGGGTGGTCCGGGGTGGAGATGTACAGCTGGGTGTCGTCAGCATACTGATGGTACTTCACCCCGAAACCACGGATGATCTCGCCCAGTGGCTTTACATAAATGTTGAACAAAAGGGGCGAGAGGACCGATCCCTGCGGCACCCCACATATGAGGGGCTTCGGGGTCGACCTCTGCCCCCCTGTCAACACAGATTTTTAATCTTCACCTTGGGGAGAGTTGCTTTGAATGGTTGGCTTCCAATTGTGATTTATACATAAATAAGCACTTTCGAGTCAACCCCATTTTGCTTGCATTTAGATTCACTCAGATAAAATTCCTTCAACTTTTATTTTATAAATTGTATTTTTAATTTCAAAAATAAACAAATGAAGTTCACATTCCAAGGCTATGGAAAAATAGCTCGTGTACATTAATTCCATCATGTTATTTTTAATAAAAAATAAAATGCAAAATTCTAGTGCACTTTAATGTCTTTTTCTCTCGCAGGCAAATATCAACAATGTATATGGCTACAGTTTTTAAAGAAACAACTTAAATCTAAGGACCAAGTATCAATTATCATGGACAAAACAAAAGCCTTTGCTAAATTTTAAGTGCTTTTCAGAAGTGGAGTTGCCATAACAACTTGATGCAAAAAATCTTTGGTGGTAACTTTGTATTGAATCCTATTGAAAGTAAATAACTCCACTTTTATGTTAATACATATCCAGCCTAGTAGATACCATTGGTAGAGGAGAATTAAAACTTTTAAACAGGGAAATTCCTTTTCTGAAGTAAAAGAAACCTCTTAAATGTAAGTGTTTTCCTTCTCCCTCTTTCTGTTTCTCTCACTCTTTTTTTAAAAGTATAATTTGTCAGACATTAAAATAACAAAAGGTCTTTGAAAAAGGATTATGTCTTCTGATGTTTCACCACTAGAATGGATTTACATTATGCCACACTGAAGTTGTAATCTTGAATTCTGAGGTAATGTTTTAGCTCTTTCTTTCCAGATAAATAAAGATTTCAGTGATAGCACTTCATTTTTCTTTGGAAAGTTCTTTTATTTTTCAAACTCATCATTTTCTCCGGTTTAAACTGTTACATCAGAGTAACATACAAATTGGATGCAGTTCTTTATTAGGGAAGGAAGGAAAAAGTAGAAAGTCAACATTTTAATCAGTTCCAGTAGTCATCAAATGAGGAATTTCGGTATTAATTGCTAGATAGGTAGGTAGGTGGATAGATAATAGAAAAGTTCTTCTAAAGTATCAGTTTGAAGGCATTTTCTTTTTAATCATGAATATACCTGTTTTTCCCCCTATATAAAAGCTATATGTTTCCACATGTAGTAGTTTGTTAATCAGATCAATTCCATTTCCCTTTGAAACGCAGTGGCACAGTTTTTGATATCTCTCTTTTAGCAGTACAAATTTAATTAACATTAAATCTTGTTTTAGATTCTCTTCATTTCATTATTGAATAAATGAAATTGTATTTTATTTTAAATTTCTCAGAAAAGCCAGGCATAATTTCAAATAAAGAACTTTATCAATAAAGAAATAAGGAAGTGTTTTAAACTCAATCACTCAAATGAGATTTTCTCTTCAACCAATTGCAAAATTGGCAAATTAAAGTTGCCACCAGGCGTCACAATACCATCTGCCCTTAAAAATGGGGGGGGAGGGATCATATTCAAAATACTATGTGTTCCTTTCCCTTTACATTCTGAAGAGTAAAATTAAAAGATGGTTCTTTGGATGTGTCAAAAACAACAACAACAACAACAACCCACAAGCATGGAAATCATCTTTGCAATTACCTTTAGCAAGCAGGATGTAAAAGAAACATTTGGCGGCAATTGAACTTTTTCAATATAGAAAGAAGCTTTTATATTCCATCATATATGATGACATTTTCACTCACTAGTAGTGGGTTATCTGAAGAACCATCTCTCCTACTTACATCTGCCTGTCCCATCAGATTTGACAGAAAGTGTCAGGAATTGCAATTGCTGGGGTCCCAGGGGGTGGACCTTCCCTGCTATGGTGCCAACCTTGTAAAATCTCAGTCCAGTCCCTCAATCTTTCGATGGCCCCTTTGCTACGGTTAACATCCTCTCTTGTCTGTGTGCCTTTCAAAGTAGTTTTTTAAAATGTATTTTTGACAATGATTGTTTTTATATGTATTTATTGTTTTTCTTTTCTAATTAAGTGTTCTATACCTCCCAGAGTCATTCTCTTGTGGGTTAGTAGCTGTGCAAATGTGATAAATAAATCAATAGGCAAAGAATGCAAGGTTAATAATAAGTTTTAAAAAAGCAAGTAAACCTTAAGCAAGAGTAAACTTCTAAACTCTATTTTACTAAAATTCAGTTGGCCATTAAAAAATAACTTACATGGTTTTGTAATTGGGTATTCTGCCAGAGAGATACAGCAAAGAAGATGTGTATTTAATTTATACATATAATAACAGCAGCAAGAATTGTATTTGCACAAAATTGGAAGACAGAAAAAATTCCGTCAGAAGATGAAGTAATAAAAAAGATTTTAGACTCTGCAGAAATGAATAGATTAACTGTAAGAATAAAAGATAAAGAGGAATCGGTGTAGTTCAAGACATGGGGAAGATTGTATGTATGGTTAGAAAAGAAATATGAATAAAAGATGATAGATAAATGATTTAAATAATAGAAAGTTAAATGAGAGAGAGGACAAAAAAAAAATAGAAACCCAGATGACACCAGAGTAAATAGAAAAGGGGGATGGGAGGGGGAAAAAAAGATTATAAATATAAATGTACAATTATGATGATAAAAGTGATGGGTAAAATTGAAAAGAAATCGAAAAGAAAGTATAATTAGAATATTGAAGTTGCTCTGATACCAAATAGGGAATATATTCCACAAGAAAGGAGAGAGGAAGAGCGGGTAAAAAGAGGAGAGGAGAGAGAGGAATGGAAGAAAGGTTAAAGGAGAGGAAGAAAGGACAGGGGACAGGAGTAGGAGAGAAGGTGAAAAGGGGGGGAGAGTGGAGGAGTGGAGAAAGGAAGGGGAAGTAGGAAAGAGGAGGAGGAGGAGGGAGAAAGTAGGAGAGGAGGGAGGGAAGGGAAAGAAAGAAGGAGGAGGAGAAGGTTTGTTGTGAAATGAGGGAAAAGTGGGTAGAAGAGCAACCTCAAATGTAATTAAAATGCCTTATTTTTATGCTTTCTTTAAGAAAAATATGTATTTGTATAACCAATGATGTATAAGAGAATGTACATTTACATTATGTGGATAAGAAATAAAAATAAAACATTTTCTAAAATTAAAAAAAAATACTTACATGGCAGTAAGACAACACTCTGTAGCCAATATTTAAGGTGAGTGCTTTCAGAGCAGCTAATCCCAGCAAACACTGACCTCTAAATTCCATTGGGTATTTCTTTAATCTAGTTAAAAAGCCTGCCTTCAATGAAATCTGGGATCCTTTATCATGGACAAAGTTGTTCACAATGCTTCCCTGATTACAGGATATAATTACAGAGTGTAGCTACGAGTTTCCAGTAACACCATTTCAGTTTCAAACACAAGGGGGAGCTCTCATCATGCCGATATCATGTCTTCCTCAACCTGTATGATCCAAGATGGGCATTCCACAATCTGTTTCTTGTTGCGATATCTTGACTGCTCTAACAATACTGGGATCATCAAGATATGAAATGGAAAAAGGTGCAACAGACAGAAAACTATGCATTTTGCATGGAAAGTTCCCGGTAAGATAAGTATTACAAGTAGTTGAAGAGGCTAGAAATAATCAGGATATCCAAGGTGATCAGTTCAGGCCTCAAAGACTATTTAAACTAAAAACATGTGGATTATCTGGTTCTGGAAATACCATGAATCTGTATTCTTATATTTTTAAGAATATAATGTCTAAGATAGTTCTGTAGGCCTAAGGAAAGCCTCCTTGGGCTCCTTCTATTAGCTAACTCAGGTTTGATAAGATGAAAACTTTTCTCCTGCTACTAACAAGGTGGCACCATTGAGAGAAGCCTCTCAGACCAGCTGTTTCCTCTGTTTATAAATTGATCTGGGAGCACAAAGAATAATACCTGAAAGATGCTTTCAGATTATTTAGATTTTACCCAGCAGTTCTTTCTTGGCTGTAGTATAACCTCACAATCACAAACTGGATCAAACCTTGTTATTTGTGGTGTATTTCAAGTGCTACTTTAAAATCACATTTAAACTAGCCCTCCATTTCCAAGGACATAGTAGAGAATGTTGCTCAGAGAATATGTGATCATATATTAAATAATCACTGATCCAGAGAAAGGGAATGGCTTCTGTCTTTAATCTTGGAGAGTAATTGCCAGAATATTTTGAACAAAATAAACTAATGGTTTGAGTTTGTATAAGCTACCTTCCTAAAATCAAGGCCAGCGTTCCTAAATTTTGGCAATCTTAAAATGTATGGACTTCAATTCCCAGAATCTCCCTAGCCAGCACTGATCAAAGCATTCATTCAGCTGCAACAGTCCTAGATTTTAAAATAATACAATGAGAAAGAACTACACAATAAAATTACTGGACAGTGGCCACATAAAGTTTTTATATTTATATTCATCCCCTCCCACCAACCAATCCCAACAGATTATAAAGATACTACAATCATTTCCTGAGGTGATTTAGGCTCATTTTGCTTGATTTAAATGTTTATCATAAATTATCAATCTCAAGGGAAGGCTGATGAAAACTGCTCCTTCGGTAGTGGCATTCTACATAGGTGCTATAGTAATCATAGTTATTTGTGCTGGATTAAGTTTAGCATGGGACACTGTGGCTCAGTGGCTAAAATGCTGAGCTTGTTGATTGAAAGGTCAGCAGTTCAGCATTTCGAATCCCTAGTGCCACATAATGGGGTGACCTCCCGTTACTTGTCCCAGCTTCTGCCAACCTAGCAGTTTGAAAGCACATAAAAAATGCAAGAAGAAAAATAGGGACCACCTTTGGTGGTGTTTAGTCATGCCGGCTACATGACCATGGAGATGTCTTTGGACAGCGCTGGCTCTTTGGCTTTGAGCACTGCCCCCTAGAGTCGGGAACGACTAGCACATATGTGCGAGGGGAACCTTTACCAATTAGCATTATTTTATCAGTGTGTTTTAAGTTTTTTTTTTCTCTTTAGCATGTGAAATCTTTAGCTCCATTCTATTCAAACTTGGCTTAGAACATACTTTCCCAAACTGATGCTCTTCGGTATAAGTGGATAATAGATCCCTGAATTGCTGGTAAATATGACCAGTAGAAAATAGAAAGACTTAGTTGAACAATACTGATCAAAATCTTTCTCCTGTCTCCAAGCATTAGAACTTTAAAATTAGTAATGGTCAGATGTCATATATATACCTACATACATTTTTGTGCACACACATGCGTACACATGCGCGTGCACACACATAAATACACATATCAATTATTAACAATTATTAGATAGTCATTAATAAATAATAAAATTAATGTTATTAATATTAAAATTAATAAAGAATTGACAGAACAATTTGCCTCCAGAAGTTGTGGATGTTCGATTGTTCAAGGTTTTCCAGAAGAGGTTGGATAATCATTTATCCAGAATGATACAGGATCTTTTGCTTGAGCAGTGGGTTGGACTAGAAGACCTCCAAACTCCCTTCCAGCACTGTTATTATTTTATATATACACACACACACACACAGACAGAGAGAGGGGGGGAGAGGGAGAGAGAGAGACATCTATACACATATATATCTGACTGTATGTACGCAGACATGCTTGTGTATGCAAATATGGGTATATACATATATTTCATTTATATCTTTGTTGTTTTCTCCCCTCTTGAGATTATTTTAGATTTATTGCTCTTAATTTTTAAAAGCCAAGTGTATCTAGTGTTCTTATTACTCCTAATTAATGTGAGAATAAAGAATCAGAGGGTATTCCTCCAAAGAGTTGTTTTTGAAGAGTGACAAATTAATCCCTTTGGATATGGCTAAAGCCAGGAAAGATCTCTGTTTTGTTTCCTTAATAAATTGCAGCAATTAGTTGTGCACAACTCAAGGTCTTACTGTTCTAATACCTGTTCTCATTTTCTTCATTCTTTTTGCATGGTTCTTGAAAGCCACAAGTTTTCCATAAATCAATGAATGAATAAATAGAGAGATATTTGCCATAGCTCAAATAATAATGTTAGGTTTTTAGATCAATTTCAATATCTGTAGTCAGTTTATTCTAAAGTCTATTTACAGATTAGGAATTTTTTATTTAATTCTTTTTCTGCTTCGTAACATTTTAGGAGAGGGGACCACATCTATCAACTTCTTCCATTATAACTATGTTACAATTATCCCACTTTTTTTTTTTACCCCTGCCATAAACAATAAGGCCAGAATAATCATAATAAGATGATAAAGTCAATAATGTATAGGTACACACACACACACTAAATTCTTAGCTTACCCTCCAAAAAACCAGTTCAGATGGTAGGTTAATGGGTTATAACGTTCAATGATCAAACATTGCCTTCTTGGTATACTGCAATGAAATAATGAATGCTTTCATTTGGCATGCCTAGAAATACATTTTGATTTTCTGATCTACTGCAAGTATCTTTTATCATTTAGGAAATAAATCATTAATACAAACAAGGCTGATTGTTTCAATATACAGTGATCTGTTTTGTGTGACCTTTTGGCTTTCATGCACCTTTCCCATGTTGAACTCATCACTTATTTAACAATAGTATTTGTATGCTGTTTATGGACCCCTTATCATGAGAATGGGATAGGGTTTAGTGATTTCTGACTCAAGAAAACAACTTGCAAAGCCAGTGGTGCTAAAGAGGTGACTGCCAGATATGCAGCCAAACCCGTATTTCCAACAAATCATAAACTTTGTCTCCTTGTCTCTATGAAACTGTTCCCACTTCCAGAAGGACTGATGGATGTTTACGTTGCCTCGCTTCCACCTCCCCCACCCTGACTGAAGAAGAAGAAGCAGCAAAGGTAGATTGCAGTGCCAAACAGTTATCGCTTTATTTCCTCCTGGGTGCAAAAAGTGTGTGTGTGTGGGGGGGAACCTTCTTCTGGCAGAGATGAACTCAGTTCAAAGTGTTAACCTGTTTGCTGCTTTCAATCTGTCTGGCAGGGCGCTCCAAGCCAAAGTGCTGATTTGCTGCCTGCTGGCTCATGTTTGCCTTCAACTTTCAGATGCTTGCCACTGCCCAGCACCTGAAATGCTAGAATTTTAATTATCTTTGAAAAGGGGATGGTTCTGCAACCATTTCAGACACTTTTCTATTAACATTTGACAAGATCTCAAAGCAATTGAAACATATTTAATGTGATTACAACATTAGATTGGGGTCTGAGAATTTCTGATCAAATTCCAGTTTGTCTAATTAATGCATCCCAGCACCTACTTAACTAGATTCATAACAACAAATCATTTTGAGCTATCTCCAGTGAGATGCACCCTGCCTAGACAGTGGGTAATGGATAAATGCATATATGTTTATGTTATTTCAGTGGAAATCCATGTGCCTGTTGGTAATGAATTGAAGGTTAAGTGACAATTTCTCTTCACAGCCACTCATGTTTTACACCCTGTGAACAGAAAACTGGATTAACCTTTAATTACCCCCAGTGACCTCTCAACCCTAAAACAACATTACCACTCCAATCCAGAGTATTTGCATATACTATTTTAATGAGAGAAACATCTGTTTGCATATTTGGTTTTTCTTATATTATGCAGATGAGTTGGCATTGGGCATAGCATAGACAATTGTGGGAAGATCTATTTCTCCCTCCCTCCCTCTCTGAATTGGGGTGGGGATTTTTTTTCAAGTGGTGGTAGAAATTTGGTGCCCCTCCCCATCATACTGATGAAGTCTGACTTGTATTAATTAGAACAAGAACAGTGCCAACAGCATTACATACAATGCATAATGCACAGCTGCTATGTGATCCAAATGGCAAGCAAAACACTATTCTGAATTCCAACCCTGGCTACACATACACAGATTATGTCTTGATGTGGCCTATTTTTTCATTCATAAGCAGAGTTCCCTTCTTTAGTTTAAAACACTGAATCCTTTTCGCGCCGGTTGTCTTTACATCCTTCATCAAAAAGTCTGAAGCAGTTAGGGGGAACGTTTCTAAACTCGGCATATATGTTACAAGGCTTATAGCTTAGTTTGAGACATAGTTCCATAAATGTGAGGTTGCGGTGTGTTGGCCTTCCTGGGTTAACCAGACAGGAAACATGGCTAGATGAAATGAATCTACTTTAGGCTACGATATTAACAGAATCTGGCCAAGTGTGAAGGTATAAACTTCCCATCTCCACTTTTAACTTCTATTAAGATGGTATTTCCTTAGGTTTTTTTTTTCTCTGACCATTAAGCAACTGGGAGCTCCTGCCTCCCATGTCTGATTTCTGCTTCCTAGGCAGTTCTCTTCTTCCCTTTCCTCAAGGTCATCCATGCATTCCATTACATTGTGTTCAGTGTAAATACATGCATTCCATTACATTGTGTTCTACTTCCAGGAACCCACTATCTATTTCTAATATGTGTCATAGAAAATCAATTCTGATAAGTACTTCTTTTTTCTTACCTGCTTCAAAGATACCAGCCCAGGATTTGGGATGCTGTCATTTTGCATTTGGTGAAGTAACTCCCACCCAAGGGTGAAATCCAGCAGGTTCTGACAGGTTCTGGAGAACCGGTAGTGGAAATTATGAGTAGTTCGGAGAACCGGCAAATACCACCTCTGGCTGGCCCCAAGTGGGGTGGGAATGGAGATTTTGCAATATCCTTCCCCTGCCACGCCCACCAAGCCATGCCACGCCCACCAAGCCACGCTCACAGAATGGTACTAAAAAAATTTGGATTTCACCACTGCTCCCACTCATTTGTTATTTGTCTTTTATATTTCAGAAGATTTGCAGAGGCTTTTACATAATGTTATTTTAATTCTTCATTAGAAAAATATTCTCTGCTCCTTCTAAGACTCTCCCAATTATTACCAGAACACAAGATGTGACGGATGTTTAGGGACTGCATGCTGAAGGTTAGTAGATCTTCATTTTTTGAAATAGTGATGGGAACAACCTAATGTAGTGTAAAGATCCAATCAGGTGACTCTTGATCAGCCAACTGGTAGAGCTAAAAATCTACTGGATGTACAGGTAGTCCTTGACCTTTGACCACAATTGAGCCCAAAACTTTTGTTGCTAAGTGAGACAATTGCTGAGTGAATTTTGCCCATTTTATGACTTTTTTTTTGCACTGTTAAATAAATCAGTGCAGTTGTTAAGTTAGTAACACAGTTGTTAAGTGAATCTGACTTCCCTGTTGACTTTGTCAGAAGGTTGCAAAAGGTGACCCTGGGACACTGCAACCATCATAAATATGAACCAGTTGCCAAGCATCTGAATTCTGATCATGTGACTGTGGGGATGCTGCAACTGTTATAAGTGTAAAAAACAGTCACAAGTCACTTTTTTCACTGCCGTTGTAACTTTGAAATGGTCACTAAATGAAGTGTTATAAATTGAGGCCTACCTGTAATAGTGTTGCTACAACTAGTCCAGGAATGTCAAACTCGATTTCATTGAGGGCCGCATCAGGGTTGTGTTTGACCTTGGGGGGGCAGGTGGGCGTGGCCAGAGGGGCATGGCTAGCTTGACATCACTCATGTCAGAGGCACCTGTGGTAGCTCAAGCACTCTGCCAGTGAAAACCAAGCTCTGTTTTCACTGGCAGAGAGTTGCAGGAGGCCATCGCAGCTGAGCCGAGGTGGCGCAGTGGTTAGAGTGCAGTACTGCAGCTACCTCAGCTGACTGCTAGTTCAGGAGATCAGCGGATCAAATCTCACCGGCTCAAGGTTGACTCAGCCTTCCATCCTTCCGAGGTGGGTAAAATGAGGACCCAGTTTGTTGGGGGCAATGTGCTATTTAGTATACTGTCTTTGTTGTAAGCCACCCAGAGTCGTCGGAGAGTGGGCAGCATAGAAATATGAATAATAAATAAATAAATAAATAAATAAATAAATAAATAAATAAATAAATAAATAAATAAAATAAATGAGTTTGGTAGGGCTACGCATCACCCTTCCAAGCTCCATTTTTTCTGCCAGAGGCACTGCAAACCGGTCCTTTGCTGTTTCCAGGGATACTCCGCGGGTCAGATCTAAGCACTCCGTGTGCCAGATCCTCCTCTGGGCCTTGAGTTTGATACCCCTGAGCTAGATGATGGTGGTTTTAATACCTTAAATATGACTATTGTCTACAATATTAATATTAAAAATAAGAGTAAAATGACCATTTTCACACACTGCTTTAGTAAAGTAAATGAATATTGTGTCCCTAATTTCCTAAATAGTTAGACTATAGATCCACACTTTCTGATAATTATTAGGATGGGGCTTGCAGTCCAACCATAGAGACAAAGAAGTTTATTCATTTTATTTAAAAAAGGCTTAAACATCATGCATCTTTTAAGTTCAACTCTAACATTTCATGTGTTGAAATATGAATTATGAGAAAACAAATGCGTCACACTTCTGTTGATGATTGCAAACCCCTTACGCATTAATTTCTTTATGTCTGTTTCAATCAAACGAAGATTTCTTAATTATGGAGTCTGTTTATGTGAATTTTCTAAAACGATTTAAGGAAAACATCTAGAACGCTATGCAATTAATTAAGCTGCTTTTCAATTTATTTATTCAATTTATATTCTGATATTAGATTTAGAACCATATTTGGAGCAGAATGACCTCAAGGCCATAGCCTTGCAACTATCATTACTTCAGTTTGCAACTTCTTGAAAGGGGAGAATGTGAGGAGGCAGAAAGTAAAGCATGAACTTAATTGAACATAATTTAGTCTTGACTGAAGTCCTTTGACATAAGATGTTTATTCTGCTCTAGAAGCTTTGCACCAGTGTTATCATTTTGGCTCAGATAATTTATTCCTGGCTCAGCTGTGATATATGCTGGAAATAGAATAACAAAAGAGGTAATCATTTCATTTTCAACACAGAAGCTCTGCAAAGCTTGTGGATAATGCAGGAACTCTTGTTCTCCCCAATCTCTCTTTTCCCTGATCTTTCTCATCAAGTTCCATATTCCTGTTTGTAGACAGTTTGAGTAATGCTTCTCTCTAACCCTCCCCCCCACCCCCCAGTCTAAATGCTTATTATCAGGTGGGGATAGAGTAAATGGTTGCAAAATTGTAACCTGTTCTTTTTACTTTATAGCTTTTCAAGAAGATAGTAATTGTACCAGTTAGCTTTGCAGTAACTGCAAGAAAAGCTTTTCTTCATAAGAACTAATCAGCATTTCAAGTCCCCCCCCCCTTCAAATGATCAAATATATACAATGTGGATTAAATCAACATGTTAATGCTTTAATTCCCTTTCTACCATCTTTTTTTTCTTCTCCTTTTAGCTATTTTCTTTTAAGCTCTCCAGAATTCCACTTCTTAATATTTTCCTCCCTTTCTCCCTTTCTCTTCTTTCTTCCTTTTTCTTCAATGCTCTTCTTCAATAACATCATTTGCATACGATCTGTTTATAATAGCAGATATTCTTAAAATTAACTTCTGCGTCCATTTTCTCACAAATATCCTTCAATACATCTAATATTAAAGTAGTTTGATTTATAAGAGTTAGATGAATTTAAATGTACTTCTTGAATTGTAAGCTTCAGTTTCTTCTGGTTCCTTCTAGTGTTCAATCTTTAAACGCCAATCCTATCATTTTTAAGTTGTTTTCCATGGGAAAGATTCTTATAATTAATTTAAAATCTTATTTCAAATCCCCCTGGACCCTGAGTCTGTTTATAACTTTCTAAAAACAACATCTTACTACCCTTTGTTGTCACAAAGACACCCTCCCCCCCGAACAGTATAAAAAATAATTGTTCATTCATTCATTCATTCATTCATTCATTCATTCATTCATTCATTCATTTTATATGCTGTCCATCTCATTTTGAAAAGTGACTCGTATTTACATTCCCTGGTCTTCTCCCTGTAAAAATTGACGATGAATCTTGAACTTCTCTAATTTATTGTCTAGATCAGGGGTGTCAAAATGGTGGCCCGCGGGCCGGATGCATCATATGCAGGCCATGCCCACCCTAGCTCCATGAAGGGAAAAACGTCATGAAATGTCATGTGATGGCAACGTGACCCCACGAATTTGACACTTGAGCTCTAAGTAGATGAAGAAATAGATACCTATTTAGAAATGGGTGCAACTACAATATAAATGTAAAATAAATATTTTTAAATATCTATAAATTATATCAGGACACTAGTTCCCACTGATCCTGGAAATAATATCCTTGAATATTTTAATGTTGTATCTTTCACAACAGTTTTTTTTCTTCTCCCTGCTAACGTGCAATCAATTGCAATATCACCTACAAGGTACAAATTCTAATTTATTTGCACAAATATGTTCTAGCTTCAAAGATTTTACCTTTGAATAATTTAACAAATCTCATTAGACCATATTATAGTAGGATATACATTGAAATAGAAAGGTTTTATTATTTATTTATTTATTTTATATTCCACCTATATTATTATTATAAACAACTCAAGGTGGTGAAAATATCTAATATTCCTTTTTCCTCCTATTTTATGTTTGGAGCCTGGTAAAACAAGGGTAAGATTTACAATAAAGAGCCTTTTCTGTTTTGACTTATATATCAGTTATTTTAAAATATAGTTGACCAGTTAAGTAGATCTTAGAAAAACTTTTTAACAAGAAAGCTTCACAAATATTTCTGATTTTTGAAGCTATTAAATAATCTTTTAAAACAAATCTTGAATTGGATGTAAATTTTAAAAGCACTATTTAAAATATACAGGTTATATTTTTTATATTTTATTTAAACCTTTTTTCATGTGATACATTATAGCATCAGTAAATAAAGCTCTGTCTTCAAACAAGCTCATCTTTGAACATTACAAACATTTGAGATTTAAAGTGTGAAAAAAATCACACTTCAGTGAAAGCCCTTCTTTTGTACCTTGACAAAACCCCAGCGTTTTAAAAGTATTTTTAGCCTGCTGGGATTGATCATTCTGCTAATATGGGCAACACCATGGACTCCAATAATTAGTGTAAATTGCCTTTGAATAATACAGAGCTGGGAACAACTTTTCTTGCTTAATGCTCCTTGCAAGTACATGATGAAGAGTCATTAATGGGCCTTGGAAAAACAACTAATACCTATAAATCAAAGAAGCAAATCTGTTTTTTTTTTTTAAAAAAAATGCATTTGTCAGAGAGTGTGAGTTTTAAACTAAATTGTTAACACTCCTCCCTGCTGTGGGTCATGGATTAGCTAGGGTGGGAGTTTCTTAAAGGATCTTTCACACTGACTAAGGGAGGCAGTGGGTTTCAAATACAAGTGTTTGCTTAACCCTAATCCTTACCTTCCTGACCAGCATTGCTCCAAATTTCTCTCTAATTAGGTAAAGAATTAGGAGGTGGATTAATGTGTTAGGGAGTAAGGATAAAGTGATTAGGTTATCCAGCCTATAACAGTGGAATTCTAGGTACTATGGAATTAATTTCATATCTAATAACTTTTCTGTCCTCCTCCAGAAGCACTAGAGCAGGGCATGCTCCTAAGCAATAAGAATTTATCTTCTACTAATCTTACAGCTTTATATTCTCCTGGCAGAGTTTTAGCCTGTTCCCATAGCTTTATCTTTAATGGTTACGAAGAGCCTTTCCCAAGCTGTTCTCTTATGATACTGTATCTAAGCGGTCTCTATAAACCACATCAAGATATATTGATCTGCAAGTGCTACTACAAATTTAAGAAGCTTTGCTTTGCAGGTTATGCCTCTCTCTCTCTCTCTGTGTGTGTTTTTTTTTTCCAGGACAGTTGAGAGAGAAATGTGGATTTAAAATAGATTCACTGAATGCCTTTATTTATGGGTCTGTGGAGTGATCAAATGAAGCATCTCCCCATATTGAAACAGTTGATTTAGGAATATCTGGGGATTTTTTTCAGTTGTATTTTGAAAATCTTTAGGCTATATTTGAACGAGGATCACATGAATTTATTAGGATCATTTCTTACTATCTTCTCTGTCTGCCAAATTTTCCAAAGGCATCATTTATTTGTGGATTTTACATTTCTGTAGGATTAGTCCTACATAATTATTTTTCCTTGTGAACTCTGCTTTTTCAACCTTATTTTCAGCATGGTTTAGAAATTATGTTGACATTCTAAAAATGATAAATCATTTTTTTTGTTATTGTTGCAAACTGTGTGAGCATACTGTTGTTCTCTTAGGCTTTCCTATTGCACAGTCCTCTTTGTTGGTCTTAGTTCTGAAAAAAACAAAACGATTCTCTCCCTCCTACATGAAGACCTCCCATAGAATGTAATCAAAATATGGTGGTCAATGTCCAGAAAGATGATTGTGCATTGAACATGTTGGTAGCTACACACACATTCCTCAGAGAACCTCATTACGGACATAAGTGGAAGAAGCTATCCCCAACTTAAAGAATTTGTATTTTTTAATTTTAATTTGAGCATTTTTCTCAAACAACAATAACAAAACCACTCTACTCCCAAACTGAAAAAGAATGGTAGGAAAAAAAAAATAATGAAAACAAATTTTCACTACATGGATATAATACATTGGTTGAACATTTTCACACTGAATTGATTGAACTGATACTACATGATACCTGGAGCTAAAAGCATGATATCTATCTGCTTCTTGGTTGTTGTAACTGCACATAATTTTATCCATTTCTCAATTATGGATATCCTTCTGTGGACCAAAGAGATTTGTCAAGGGAGAGCCTTGATAGTACAGTGGTTTAAGCACCCTGTTATTAACACAGCTGCCTGCAATTTACTGCTGGTTCGAATCTTTCCAAGGCTCAAGGTTGACTCAGCCTTCCATCCTTTCTAAGGTAGGTGAAATGAGGACCCAGTTTGTGGGGGCAATAAGCTGACTTTGTATAAATATACAAAAGTATGAAGCCTATTGCTTAACGCATTGTAAGCCGCCCTGAGTCTCCGGAGAAGGGCGGCATATAAATCAAATTAAAAAAAAAATACATTATCACTGAAGTTGGCTGAAATATAAATATTCTGTAGCAGTGTACATAATAATTACTGAATCAACCAGCATCTCCGTGACTTTGAATTACAGAGGATACTACATCAACAAAGCAAGAGTTTTATAGTGGCCAGGTGGAATGCATCTTCCTGTTGAAGATACAAGCCAGAACCATTCTTGGAGAATGATGAAATTCCTCCTTAAGGATTAGTTTTGCACTCAGGGTGATGCCATAGTTCTGTGTTCTCGTTAAAATAAGTGCTTTTAATAGATACTTTGAACAGATTTTGGATGTGGTCATTAGGAGGAAGCTAACATTTAGGGACCCTGGTTCAAGAGAGTTTCTACTTGGACCAATGAAGTCTAATTAGATTCATTTGGTCTTGTGACTTGTATTCACAGATAACATTATAAACAAATAAACAAAAATGAGGCCAAATATGTATATTGAATATCTCATTAGCTGAAGCTAAAGCATGTATTATAGTGTTTGGTGAAAAAAAAGTTAGGCTTGAAAAATTGTGGCCAGAACTACTGTCTTTTTTAGTGGAGGATAAATACTTTCTACCATACATTTATGAATATTTATGCAATTTAGACAATGCTGTATTTAAATATTGACAGTTATAGTTACTATTTTATTTGTAAAAATGTGGTGAAACTGTAAAAATATTTAAATATTTATTTAGCATTGAAATATCAGTCATTTGCACTTTCCGCCCCAGATTCTTTATTTAAATATTAGACTGATCCTATTAACTGTTTTTGTAATAAAAGACTGGGCAACAAAATTTCATTACTGTATTTATGGTCAAACCTGATGTGATAAAATAATAAGTCTCCCAATGGAAGTGTCTTTGTGTCAAGGAGTAAACTTGACAATTCTAAGAAAATAGTTAATGGAGTCAAATGGAATAGCAAACCAGAAGATTAACATTTCAGTTATATAATTACAAGTTCAAGTAGTTCAGCAGTCTTATCGTACTATAGTAAGCAAGGAAAGTAGTAGTGATCCTCTTTAATTTCTAATTATTTAACTGAAATCTAATGTCATCCAGTTTCAATCTTATACTCCTATACTGAAGATATTGGTATGCAGAATTCATGCACTAAGAAATAGTAGTATGCTATCAGAGTAGGACATGTTTGATTATTCTTTAAAACCAACTAAAAGAAGTTAATCTCATTGAACTTTTATTCAACAAAAGGATTGGATGTTTCTAAGTCTAATAGGACCATAATATTCATTAAATGGGTTTCTTTATACTTTTAAATGGATTAACTGTGCATCCTCTCCATCTAATTATGCAAGTCATTCAAAATAGAATCATAGATATAATTTACTCAGCTGGAACAACACACTTTCTAGATCACAAAATGATATGGAAAGAGCAAAATCTTATTTTATTTTTTTTGGGTTATTCATAAACAGGGATAATAATTGCAGCCATGAAACCTTGCCTTGATTCATGTGTGTTGATGCCAGCCAAAAAAGGATGGTGCTTTGATTGCATGGTTCTGGCTATCATTTTCTCTCTTTTGACCTTCAGTAGGGATTCCTGAGCAAGGAGATAAAAGAAATCGTTTCCTGGTTGTATGCCAACTAAATGGAAATCCTTTCTTTCTCTTCACCAGCTACAGTCAGGATCAGGGAAGATGTGAAGTAGGAAATCATTCTTGATTTCCCATCCACAGGGTCATATGGGCTGCAATGCAATGCTCTCCATAGATGTATCCATACACGGTGTGTTACTTACAGTGGAATTAATAATAGGATGTGCCAAAAAGTGTGTAGGGTTCTCTATATTTCCTGTAGCTCACTCCAACCAGGAGTTATTCAAATATTGTCCAATGATGAGATTTGGGACGAATTATGGAATTAAATCTAGAGGACACCAAGTTGTATAAAACTTGGGTATCATAATTAACAACATGAAACTATAATTTAATAGAAATGACAGAATGACAAGGGAGGGAGGGAGGGAGGGAGGTAGGGAGGGAGGGAGGGAGGGAGGGAGGGAGGAAGGAAGGAAGGAAGGAAGGAAGGAAGGAAGGAAGGAAGGAAGGACATTTGAGGGTTTTTGATTACTTCTGCAAAGACCTCTTTTTAAAAGAAAAGTTCAGTTATGCTTATTTGATATTCTTAATCTTAATAATCATCTGAAACTTATCTTTTCTAAGAGGCTTATTTTACAAAAACATTTAAAAGAAAATCTAAAATGTAAAGCGTCCCTTGCTCCTGAGAAATGATAAAGATTTTCTAAAGGACAGAGGGTCACAGAAACATCTTTCTTGCATTCTGTATACTCGTTGCCATGTTTGTCTGTTTGCATGTGTGTTTGTGTGTGAGAGAGAGATTGTTAGAGATTAGTGAGATAGAATTTAGGTTGTAAAAAGTTCCAGGCACTGAAGAAGTCCAGCAGGACTAGCAATTATAAGTGTTTAACAAATGCTTTAAATTATTTATTTTATAAGTGAACAAACAACAAACAAACTTGGTGTCCAGGATTTCACTTATTTCCCATTCCCATTTTTTTATTTTCCCATCAAGCAAGCTCTCTTCTGCTAGGGCTTTTCCTCAAATTGGGTTTTTTTTTTTTTTTTTTAAAAAGAAGCAAGCTTGGTTTTCTTTTGAAAAATTGAACATGTACCCAGAGCATTTTTTAAAATATTATTTATGATTAGCTATATAATATAATCATAATAAATTTCCACTTCCTTCGTTTTAGGCATATGTAGTTATCTTGGCCAGTCTCTACATATGTTTGTCTATAACACCACACACTAACATTAACCTTTAAGGTTAACTCCTTTTCTTGCCACTTAACCATACTAGAGCCTTAATAATAGAATGAAAATAGCTAGTGTTATATACTGTAAATACTATAGATATTGATGGGTAATCAAAGCAAAGCACATAAGCTAGTTAAAGGTAAGCCCTCCTCTATTTTCATAGGCAGAAGATCAGCTTAAAAATACAAATGTTCTTTCATAATTGAAAAAGTGGAGAAAAAATTAAGGTGCCTGCTATTTATATATTTGTCACAAGAAAGCTTCCAAGACCAAGTTCTCTGCTGAATACTCATTTTATATGATTCATAAACTACCAAAACACATTTTTTCAGATTGACTTTCTAGAACAAAAGATTATAATTTATATCTCTCTATATAATGCATACTGTACAAAAATGATTTAATGCACCAAAATACTGTTTTACTATATCTTTATTTTAATATACTAAAAATTTAAAAATGGAACCACTAAAATAGTTAGTGAAAACCACAGACTCCTGATAAAAGATGGAGTTTGGGCCATTTCCGGAAGCTCTAGCACACGTCTCGACTGGAGACCTAGTGGCCACCTGGGATAGGGTGGCCGCTGGAGCTCTGGATCGGGTCGTGCCTTTGTGGCTTCTGACCTGGCGCTGATCTCATTTGGCTCCTTGGTTCATTGAGGAGCTGAGGGAGTTGAAGCGCCGGAAAAGATGCCTAGAGAGTAGTTGGAGGGCCGGTCTTTCTGAATCAGACCGGACACTGGTAAGATCTCATATTAGGAATTACCTAGTGGCGATAAATGCAGTGAAATGTAGTTATTTTGCTGCTCTTATTGCGTCATCAGATAATCACCCGGCCACCCTGTTTAGGGTGACCTGCTCCCTGCTCCACCAGGAAGCGCAGGAAGACCCCTTGGAGGGTAGAGCCGAGGATTTTGTTCAGTATCTGTATGACAAAATCACTCAAATTCAGGAAGTTCTGGACTCCGAATGGGTAGTCTCAGGGGGAGGGACTGGGGCAGGTCTTGAGAATGTTATCTGGGATGAGTTTGATCCTGTGACCCCTGAGGACGTGGACAGGATTCTGGGCAGACTGAACGCGACCACTTGTTTATTGGACCCGTGTCCTTCCTGGTTAGTGCTCACCCTTCGGGAAGTGACACGAGGCTGGCTCCAGGGAATTATAAATGCTTCGTTGGGTGAGGGTGACTTTCCCGCCACCTTGAAAGAGGTGTGGTGAGGTGTCTCCTCAAGAAACCTTCCCTGGACCCGGCAATGTTGGTAAATCGTCTGGTCTCCAACCTTCGCTTTGTGGCAAAGGTTGTGGAGAGTGTGGTTGCACAACAGTTCCCCCAGCACCTGGATGAAGCGACGTATCTGGATCCGTTCCAGTCGGGCTTCAGGTCTGGGTACAGCACAGAAACGGCATTGGTCGCATTGGTAGATGATCTCTGGAGGGCTCGGGACATGGGGTGCTCCTCTGTCCTTGTCCTGTTAGATCTCTCAGCGGCTTTTGATACCATCGACTATGGTATCATGCTGCACCGGTTGGAAGAGTTAAGGACGGGAGACACTGTGTTGCAGTGGTTCTTCTCCTTTCTCTCTGACTGCAGTCTGTGTTGACAGGGGGGCAGAGATTGACCCCGAGGCCCCTCATATGCGGGGTGCCGCAAGGGTCGGTCCTCTCACCTCTCCTGTTCAACATTTATGTGAAGCCGCTGGGCGAGATCATCCGTGGTTTTGGGGTGAAGTACCACCAGTACGCTTATGACACCCAGCTGTACATCTCCACCCCAGACCACCCCAACGATACCCTTGAAGTGATGTCCCGCTGCCTGGAGGCCGTGCAGATCTGGATGGGGAGGAATAGGCTCAGGCTCAACCCATCCAAGACCGAGTGGCTGTGGTTTCCGATGTCCTGATATAGTCAGTTGGTGCCATCACTGACTATTGGGGGCGAATCATTGGCCCCCACAGAGAGGGCGCACAACTTGGGCGTCCTCCTGGATTCACGGCTGTCTTTAGAAGAGCACTTAACGTCCGTGACCGGGAGGATTTTTTATCAGGTTCGCCTGATTCGCCAGTTGCATCCCTTTCTGGATCAGGACTCCTTACGCACAGTCGCTCATGCCCTCGTTTCCTCCCACCTGGACTATTGTAATGCTCTCTACATGGGGCTCCCCTCGAGGAGCACCCGAAGGTCCAACTGGTGCAGAGTGCGGCCACGCGGGTGGTAATGGGAGCGACATGGCACTCCCATGTAACACCCCTCCTGTGCGACCTGCACTGGCTCCCGGTGGTCTTTCGGGTGCACTTCAAGGTTTTGGTTACCACCTTTAAAGCGCTCCATGGCTCAAGACCTGGGTACTTGTGGGACTGCCTACTACCACCAATAGCCTCCACCGGCTGGTACGCTCTCATAGAGAGGGGCTCCTCCGGGTGCCGTCGGCCAAACAATGTCGACTGGCGGCCCCCAGGGGGAGAGCCTTCTCTGTGGGGGCACCTACTATCTGGAACGAGCTCCCCCTGGAGATATGGAGGATCCCGGATCTGCTCACCTTCCGCCGTGCTCTAAAGACCTTTTTATTTCACCAGGCGGGCCTGGCCTAACTTTCTCCCTCTTTTTAAAGAATTTTAATAATTTTAATATTTTTTAATATTTTTAATACTCAAAGTTTAAATTTGTTTTAAATTGATTGGAGTTTTAATTTGTCTGGGCCAAACTATTTAATTCGATTTTATTTCTGCTTTTTAAATTTTGTATATATGTATTTTATTGTTGGCTGTTCACCGCCCTGAGTCCTTCGGGAGTAGGGTGGTATATAAATCAAATAAAAGTAAAGTAAAGTAAAACACTTTATTACATTCTTTATTAAAATTGCCTGTCAAAGTAACTGAATGACTTCTGAGAGTTCAGTAATCCAAAAATAGTAAAAGTTCTAATATATTTATCTAACTAAATATTTCACATATGATTTGGTTCTGAACTAATGAAGCTTCTTGGATGAGAAGTGAAACATCTTCTTCCTAAGGGAAAAAACAGTCCAGTTGCCTTTTAAAAAAGTACTTTTGAGACAACTATGATCTGGATCAGGAATCTCCAACCTTGGCAACTTTAAGCCTGGCGGACTTCAACTCCCAGAAGTCCGCCAAGCTTAAAGTTGCCAACATTGGAGACCCCTGATCTGGATGACCGACGATCTCCACAGACAAGGTGCCTGGTCCAGTTTGTGCCAACTGACAACCCAGTTCAGATTTGAAGGCCTTTTTAAGAACATCATAACCATTTTGTGTGATGCAAGAAGACGAATAAAGAATGAAAGGCCCTCTTTAGCCGTATTGAGGTTTGTAGTCAAATAAAGGCAGCATGGAATAGCATCGTTATTTTCCTGACAGCAAGGTTTGACGGGTGATGGGTTTTCTCAGAAAATTGGTGGTGGAATTGTTATACAAATGAATAATAAAGGGCAATAATGCAGCCTCGTTTGACTCTTCTCCTGGTAGGAAGAGGCTCAGATCTTTGCACAGAGCCAGTGTTCACAGTCACTCAAGCCTAGGCTTGTTGTCTGCTACCTGACAAGCCTGGAAGAAAATTAATGCTAAATATAAGATAATTTAATTAACTCCGCCTTTCCCTGAAGGCATACTCAAGTGATTTGGATGCCCAGAGGCTATTCTACAAACACAATTAATATTTCTCCTTGAAACACCATTCAGTATCTCAGAAGAATGGAGAGATTTTATTTCTTTTCCTTTTCAGTAAAACTTTCTGATGATTTGCTATAATGACCTTAGTTTTATTCATTCCTATTTAAATTTTTATCTCTGCAGCTCATTAATAAAAGGAACCATGATATACGAATATTCACACAAAACCATCCTAATTCCATCTGCCCCAAGAGGGACAGAGGTCATTCAAGATATTAGGCCTGTCCTAATTTTGGGCTACTTTGGAGAGTAATTGTTTTTTAAGATATATCCTGACATAGTAGCATTTTTTAACCCTGAATGATTTTTTATGAATACTTCTAATGCTTAACTATTAATATGAAAGTATTGGTATAAAAGATGAAAACGGGTTTTTCTAGCTATTTTCTGGGAAGACAAAAGGTATAGATTAAATTTCACATTTCTTTTTTCTTTTCCTTAAATTTATAAAACATCCTTCCAAACGTTTTGGGTAGTTTACATGATTAACATGTAATCCATGAGTGGAAAACTGCGATGGTGGTAGAGGCACAAGGAACATGTTAATTACTACACAATGTGCCACGTTCAATGCCCAAAAGAGGTTTGTGGCACAGGGCAGGTTCAAAGGGGAGTAGGGAAAGGTGGTTGCATTACGGCCAGTTTCTAGTCAGAATGAGCTATATCAGAACCTCAAGGTGTGTTCTAATCTATTTAAGCATGGTATTCAAATATATATAGCAGATTGCTATATATATTTATAGCAATCCATTTATACTATCCATTCTTCTCCAGAAAAAAATGTAGCTTTTTCTGTATCCTGCTTTGGTGTATTTTTGCTTCCTCCCTTAAGTAGTTAATCTTTTGATGACAAGTCATTAAGATGCTGGGCTTGCTGGCATCACTGTCAGCAGCCCAGGTTCGAAGGCCATGCGACAGGGTGAGCTTCCTTCCACATCCCAGCTGCTGTCAACCTAGCAGTTCAAAAGCACGCAAATGCGAGTAGATAAATAGGAACCACTTCAGTGACACATGACCGAGGAAAAATCTTTGGACGACACTGTCTATATACCCTTGACACAAAGATGAGCACTGCCCCCTATAATTGGCAATGACTAGTGGAATAAAACCCACAGAGACTCCTTCACTTTTTATCTTTACCATCATCTATCAGATTGAATATCTCCCAATTCCTTGCAACACGCATACAATTAAAGGATTTATGGTGTCTGTTGCTAACAATTAGTACTTGAACTAGTGTTTCTTAATTATATTATTCCTAATAGATAATGCATAGCGAATTTTGAGATGACCCCAATGTTTCTTGTAAAGGTGAAATCATGCAAGGTAAGAGCCAGTGAAATTGATCTTCAATAATCTTGTCCCCTCCAGATATTTTGGAGTTCAGATCAATCTAATGTCAGTTAGTGTGACATTACTGGCATTTCTACTAAATTTCTATTAGCCACCTCAATGTATGGACAAAGTATGATTAGTCTTTCCCCCCTTTAGATAATAATTCCCCGCTATTCCTCAAAAATGCACACAAAATGTTGAAGGCAAACTCATTTCAGATGTGCCCTTTCCAGTGTGTAATATTTTAGAACAAAGAGCAGTGACAAAGAATGACATATTAATATATGTTTTAAAAAACACAGAATACATTTTAAAAAGGAAGCTCATCATTGGCCTAATTAGCCAGTTAATTTTTGTACAATCATTTGAAACTGCAATGTGTGGAGGAAGGAATAAGTACTAAAAGATAGGAGAAATGTATATATTTATATCTATAGCATATCTCTATAGTATATCTGTATCCATATAAATTTTTATTGAAATTTATAACAGCAACAGAATTAACAGAACAGAGAAAACAAAAAAAGAGAAATAACAGGAAAAGTTAAAAATGCAATAAGAAAAAAGTAGAAGAAAGTAGAAAGAGAAAAATATAAAGAAAAGTATAAAAAAGTGAATTCCAATAATCTTTATATCATTTTTAAATATAATTATATTTTAACCCCCTTCTGCCTTAGTGGCTAAATGCTGAATCTTTCCATTTTTCTGCATATAATAATTTCATTGCAGTAAATTTATACTAAAATAATCTTCCATTGCATTTTCCATCTTCTAACTGTTTAACCAATACTAAAGGAAAAGTTCTGGCTTCAATAGAATCTTAATCTTAATAATGAGCCATGGTGACGCACTGGTTAGAGTGCAATACTGCAGGCTACTTCTGCTGAATGCCAGCTGCCTGCAATTTGGCAGTTCAAATCTCACCGGTTCAAGGTTGATTCAACCTTCCATCCTTCCGAGGTGAGTAAATTGAGGACCCAGATTGTTAGGGGCAATATGCTGACTCTGTAAACTGCTTAGAGTGGGCTGTAAAGCACTGTAAAGCTGTATATAAGTCTAAGTCCTATTGCTATTTAATATCAAAGTATGTATTTGAATCCATTTGAGGGGTGGTTTACATGTCTACCAAGCATGATAAGATGTCCCTTCATGTTATTCATATTTCAAAAATACATTTGAACTGCCATGATAAACACTAGACAATTTCATTGGTGTCACATACCAATATACATATGATGAACGTTCTCTTTAAGTTTATAACGTGAGGTAAATTTCAGTCTTTTTTACCACATGTTTTCCTACTGATCCATTTGTATATTGTAGCCACAATTCATAGCCCACTTTATTTAACTTGTTCTTTTTGTTTCAAACTTCAAAAAAAAATATTTATACATTCTGTTTATTATTTATTATTATTATTTATGCATTTTAGCAATTATTTTACATGTTCATGATCAGTACACAATTATACTGCAAATTCTGACCCACTTTGCTTCATACCGTAAGTCTTTTTATCCATTCTGAATTTTTTTGGTAATTGGCAAAACCACTGACAATTAGATTCTTCTGCAACTAATGTTGCTCTCTTGATTTAATTTTATATTCTCCTTGATGATTTCCCAATGATTCCTGGCATGTTAACCATTTGTCTTTGCACATTGTTTTTTTAATGAAAAAAGTAGGTGTTTTCAAGCACAGTCTTGTATATTTAGTCCACATTCTCAATATGGCATATCTTATAAAGTGATTTTTAAAATCTACATCAGTTTTAACATTATCATACTATAAATATCCATGCCATCCAAACTTCAGGTCATGGCCTATTAACCTGAAAGTCAAATATGGGAGTTTGTTTTTTTTAAATTTACATTTGAGTTAAAAAAAAATACCACTCCGTCTTGTTAATTGCTTCCTTGCTTTTATTGAATAAGTTCACAGTGGCTATAGAAGATTCTTTTCATTAGTTCAAAGCTAGAAGATTTTCACAAGTGAGAATTGTGCACCTCAGAGCCTTTTTCATGCTATTTGCGGAAAGTGTGAATATTGCTGATGGGGAACAGAATAGAAATAGAATAGAGAATACAAAAATGTATAAACAATGTTGGCTTTGCCTTACAAACTTATTGGAGCCAAAAAGTGATAGAAAGGTGTTTCCAGTCAGTGTAGATTGCATGTCGACTAATGAAAAAAAATCTGGTCTAGATGTGAGTCACATGTTGGCAATAATTCAGTGAGGTAAATAAGAATGGGGCATCTCCACTCATTCCTACAGATACAGAAACATTTACAGACTTGTATGCAAGTAAATGATCTGTTGAGACAGAAATGGATAACCCATATTCATGGGCCTCGGATTTTAGAAGATTTTGGCACTTTTCCATCACCATGTAAGGACAGGTTTGCAGTAGGGATTTATGCTGTTATTGTCTCATGCTGAGCTGACAAATGTATTAAAATGGCCTTCTATAACCCAAAGCCTTCCAGATTGCTGAAGTACAATTTCAACATGCAGTGTGGCCTTACTAGCTGGGAAAAAGTTACAGCCCTAAACATAGCAAGATGACATTGGGTATGTGAAGGGTTTGAAGTCATTGGGATGGTAACGTGTAGCATTGAAGACATATGCAACCCTCAGTCTATTTTAATCAACCTTTGTAAACAAGCCAGCAGTGCTTGCTGTGATTGCACATGTATGCATTTGATGCTTTAATCTATATCTGTGTTATATGTACATAACAGTGGTGGGTTTCACTTACCTTTGCTACTGGTTCACTCATGCGCGCCACTTTTGCACATGCGGAGAGTGTATTTGATTATGTCCAGGCAGGTGGGTGGAGCCTCCTGCCACCACTACTACCGGTTCGTATGAAATGGGGTGAACTGGTAGCAACCCACCACTGGTACATAAAGGTAAAAGTAAAAGTTTCCTCTCTCCAGTCATGTATGACTCTCATCTCAGTTTCATAGCCAAGGGAGCCAGCACTGTCTGAAGACATTCCCATGGTCATGTGGCCAGCATGACTATAGGCAAAAGGTACAAGGAATGCTGTTACCTTCCCACCGAAGTGGTACCTATTTATCTATTCTCATTTTCATGCTTTCAAATTGTTAGGTGGGCAGGAGCTGGGGCAAATAATGGGAGCTCACCCCATTGCACAGTGCTCAGGTCTTGAAGCCAGGCTGTCAGCTTTCCAGTCTTTAACTGCTGAGCCACCGTGCTCCTCTATATTCACATAAACACAAACAAATGCACATACATTTAAGGTCACTTATATGTCTTCTGTGCGGATATGAGAACAGATGGTAAGCTGCAGTCCAGAATGAATAGCTTGAAAGTTGCCAAAGTTTCTCAATCAAGAGAAGATGGCTTAAAGACAAGCTGGCAAGAATGCATGGCAGGAGCCGTTTACTTGGTTAGTGCAGCTGTGCCACTGACCTGTAAAATAGCCTGCAATAATGTTAATGAAGTTAATAATATCCAGGTATACAAAGCCTTGCAGTAGTTGGGGAATGCTGGTTATTTGTATGAACATTCTTAGTTGATAGTACGGAATAGGGGAAATAGAATTGCTTGGAAGGTATATATGGATTTCAGATGATCCATCTCAATGAGCTGTTTCATTTCACAGAAACATGCACTGATTTATTGATGGGAAAAGATGCCTAATGGAAGCACTTTGCATTACCTCTAGTAAACAGTTGCTGTCTCGATAGGTAGATCCACCTTGCAGATCTATCAATTGGTAGATCCACCTTGCAGATTATCTTGAATTACCACTAATATAAATTGGATATACAATGGAGATAAATACTATCATGCAGATTTGTATAATTTGTACAAGTGTACTACTACCAAATGAGGAGAGTAGGATAAATTGTGAAGCATTGAAAATGTGGACACATATACAGTATAGTCATCTCCCATTCTAAGAATGACCAAATGTAGTCATCTAATATAAATACCTGATTGAAGACTTACAATAGAGCATATCATTATTCATATTACATAATTAATACAGCAAAGGATGAGCTGTTTGTCCCTGATTTTGAAAGGAAACCAAGCAAATTGTTGGAAAGTTACTTTGTTAAAAGTTACGTGTCACATAAATATGCTGAGTAGTCAAGTCAATGTTTATTACAGCCAAAGACCAGAGCAAATGTGCTGAATAAGAGTTAGTGTCTCTAGCTGTTGAAGGATATTAATAATTTTCCCTTTGTTATATTCTTTTCAATAGCTAAGGAATGGCAAGATGTTGTCATCCAGAAATTACTGAATTACAGCTTCCTAGGTGGCAATTATGATGGAAAGTTTTGATCCAATGTTTCTTTTGAGTCTCAGCCCTTCAAAACAGTATGCTACAACAATTAAAAACCTGATAATGAACTTAATTGTTATTTATTGCACATTTTAACTCTATCCTGAAGGATAAGAAAGGTTACTTAAGGATCTTATGCCCTTTATCTTACCAGTCAAATAAATAGTTTAATTGGGACAGCATATTTATGTTTCAGGAAATAAAAATAGTAAAATGAGCTGTCCACGACTTAAGTTACAACCTTTCTAGTAGATGATAAAACTAAATATGATAATGTGTTGTGAGCACTGTCACTGCCAGTGGATCTCAGGAGATCTATATTAGTTCAAGTATCAGTGCAGGATGTGTTTATTGCTGTCTTGAGCACTTGCCGCTATCCATGCATCATTTTAGTGTCCCTGGGCTGCAGTATTCTGGATATTTGCTTGACAGACAGCCATAAATACATCTTGCAGGATTTTTTCTTATTTTCTTATCAATGGTAAATTGGAAATGATGCACATATTTCTAACTCTAACCTTCCTATATTTGCACAGAGGCAATAACCTGGCGTGAGAGAGAGGTTAGCGGTGATACTAAACTGATAGTGCTGGAGAAGGAATTAGTATAGGAAGTAGACAGCATCCTATGAGTGACAGTGGAGAATGTTTTCATGAACCAGGCAAAATCTTTCAGTATCTTATCTTCTGTTCAGAGGAGTATCCAGCTGGCAGAGCAGCAGGACTAATAGCCCTGGGTCAGCATGGCAAAAGGATATTATGCACTGCATTCATTTGCAACCAGGAAATTAATGCTTTATTGCTGCTGGATCACAGCATGATTTATGGTGCCCATCTTCTGAAAAGAACAGAAATCATGCTATTGAAAGAAGCACTAAATCATGACTTGGAAGGAAAGGGAGAGGCTCCTCTGTGTGTGTGTGTGTGTGTGTGTGTGTGTGTATCTATGTGTGTGCATGCATGCACATGTGCATGCACACACACACACAGGAGAAAAAATGTACAAAAATAACATGTTTTGGGGGATGAAAAGTATATGATGGAATCTGGGGATGGAGTCCATACAAACGTGGAACCTACTGGAAACTACATCGTTTAAGAGTTGTTGTGTTTGGATGATTATATGCTTTTTAATAATGTGGATTAATGAAATGATTTGTAGCAAAAGAAAAAGCTGTCTTTTTTGTCTATGCTTGAGGGTCATTATGGTAACTTTAGATTCTGCCAGCAAAGTTATGGGTCAGTGCAAACAAATTAGCATTCCTTCTTCCCACTGGAAGATTAAGACACAGGAAGTTATCTGTTGATTTCAATACAAGCTAGTCACAATGTACATTCTTTTTTTAAAAAAAAATTACAGAAAGAAAATGTTCATGTGTTTTTTTAAATATGCTTTCACGGGTAAAGAATTTAGATTAGGAAAGAGAATTCATTTAATTCATGACAGAATGTAAAATATGTCAGATAATTTCTATTTACAGTACTTTTAATTTGAAACATAGATGTGCAATGAAGCATTCTGGGATGAAAATTTAGAGATATAAAATAATGTATGTTGTAAAGTTAAAGTAAGAGTAGGAGAATGGATGGGTCTAAATGAAAGCTACTTGATGTTATGGGGAAAGGTGGTGTAGTCATATAATTATTTGAAGCTGTTGCACATACTGATTTTCATTAGCCTTAGGTGAGCCAAGTGACAAGCTGAATATTTTCTGCTTTTGGTCAGGATTTTGCAGTCCTTTGCTGTGTGATAATAATCAATCACGGATAATGTTTAAAAAATGATAAACCTATCAGACCACAGAGGCCCTTATTGTAAGTAGGACTAAATGTTGTTGGGAGCAGATAAACCTATGTGCCACTAGGACAAATGCAAGATAGGAAGCATAATAAACAAATTAAATCTATTCAGGATTTTTTTTCATCAATAGACACATGCTCTGTGAACTGTGTCCACAGTGTTGAAAAAACAATGTCAGTAAGGGACAAAGCCGGTTAACTAAGTATAATTATGCAAATACACCCCTCACCATAGCCACAACCTACAAAATAGGGCTAGCGGAAGTTCAAGGTACATTGAGACTATGAACTTGCTCTTTCAGGAGAAGTACAATTCTGTCCAAAATGGAGTATCTGAGATCCTGATTCCAGGGTTTATTTACTAACAACACCTGTGACCTCCTGTGTCAATATAATTTCATGAAAATGTTATTTTCCATCCACTTCATTATTGAATTTAAGAATACTCATTCCTTCCTTGATGTGGATGGTTGGTAAAAATGGAAATATGCACTTATGTACTGATCTGTACAATTAATTGGTGTACTGATTGCACCCCACTGTAAAGCTTTTCTCCAGTCATTTTATGTAGATGTTATATACGTAGCCAAAAAGATGGAACTCTGTAGAATCCTTTAGGCATCATAGACATCAAGCAGAAGGCACTAAGACATTTTTCTATTATGGCCTTACAGGGAAGACTAAAAACATTGTTAAATACTGTCTCCAAAATTCAGTGCTGCTGGGTTTCCTAGGAAGTTATCATGAGTGAAGATATCAAAAGCCACCAAAATATACAAGCATAATATACAAGGTGCTTTCTCCATACATTTAATTATCAATGTAGGTCACTCACCCATGCAACCAAAGCTGTTTCTTTTTTCTTTTTTCTTTATTATTTATTGTTACCTTTATTATTTTTATAAATAACTAAAGGCAACAAACATGCCTAATACACCTTCCTTCTCCTATTTTCTTCACAACAATCATGTGAGGTGAGTTGGTCTAAGAGAGTGACTTGTCCAAAGTTACCCAGACAATTTTTCATGCCTAAAATTGGAGTAGAACTCACAGTTTCCTGGTTTCTAGCCTGGTGCCTTAAGCTTGAAGCCATCATTTTTTCAGTCACTTTTCACAGAAAAGGAATGTTTGAAACTGCCTACTGTATATATGTATAGATCTCCAGGTCAAAGTAAGATTCCTCCAGGGAGGTATTATTAGTATTGCCTCATTTAGGAAGATGGTATACACTAGAGGTCTTCACACTTGGCAGTTTTAAGACTTGTGTACTTCAACTCCCAGAATTTTCCAGCCAGCATAGCTGGGGACAACTCTTATCATGGATAATAGGAGTAAGAGGGAGTAAGCACAGACTCTCCACACTCACAGTGGGAGACAAAGAAATAAATGTATGCTGTCATTTTCATTCTGTTGCAGAAGAGCCTCATTCCAATCACAACTGTCCTTAGAAATTCACTTGTGCTGAAGTCCCATCTAGTTTATAATTTCAGTGATAAACTGAGATTTGCCTCTTGAGAAGAAATATTACATCTCTACATCTTTATGTTGTCCTGGTTACCCAAGTGAGACATCATGAATTGGCAGAGTGACAGATGGAATGTTTGGTTGGCAAGATGGAATTCCCCCTTATTTCCTTATTTTCTGTGCCTAGCCTTGAACCATGGTTACTGAACTGAGGGAAATGAACTCCCTTCTCTTTTATCAGTTCTATGACAAATGCACGTCCAATGCTTTCATGTGGTATTAAATCTCAGTTAATTGATGTTTTACTAGCAACTGACCTAGCATTGAAGACCAGCTAGTCAAAAGGCCATTCCTATAAGGATGTGTCTTTCCAAAGGTAACAATCAAGGAACTTGAAGGGACAAAAAGATACAGAAGATCCCCGATCTACGCACCTTCCAAGGCGCCCTCGAGACTTTTTTATTTCAACAGGCTGGCCGGGCCTAACTTTTCCCTTTTTAATTTTTTAAATTGTAAATTTGTCTTAAATATTGGGGGGGAGGTTTAATTTGTCCCGGGCCAAATTATCTAATGTGGTTTTATACTGTCTTTTAAATTTTGTAATTTATGTGTTTTATTTTTTGGCTGTTCACCACCCTGAGTCCTTTGGGAGTAGGGCGGTATATAAATTTGATAAAATAAAATAAATAAAATAAAAAAGGTACCTTGGTTCTCACAGCATACCTGGGCCAAATGATCATGTATATATTTACAAAAATAGTATCTAACCTTGTTCTGAATTGAATATTAAACTCAAGTATTTCAAAGATAAGAAACATGCCAGGAAACAGTGGTATATGAAATAAGGAATACATTCCAAAACTATGATTACTAATATAAGAAATAATTTTAAAAATCAGAATTCAACAGAATGGGAAAAGAGTCTAAAATCTTCCATACACTAAAGAATAATCTAAATATGCATTATCTAGTAATCATAGAGAATTTCCTCATATTGAACTCTGAAGAGTTATGGGGATCTATTTGCACACTGCAGGAGGCCTGATAGGGTTATGAATAGATACCCTAACTATTTATATATCTGTAACAAAAGACAATTCTTTAAAATAATAATAATGCAAATAATTTTTGTGAGCTCTGAACACAGCACCCTCGTTTCGAATATTTAAATGAAGATCTCCAGGCTTCATCTGGTTTGATTGAATGCTTGATGTGAAGTAGAAATGGTATATTGTTAGGCCTGTGGGATCTCAACACCCAATAATGCTGAACTGACTTAAGCAGAACTACGAATTCCTTTGATTTCATCGGCATCTGCAAGAATGAAGCAAAAATGGAGTAAGCAATGAAACATGCATCATGATGCAAACTATGTTCCTTATGTACTTGAATAAGACGTGATGCAAATACAAAATGGTGGTGCTTAACATTTTGTCATCCACACGGTTAGGAACAGATGCCTGTGTTTGGTTTGGCACTGCTAAGCGGCTACTGATAGATCTGTCAACCTTGAGGAAGAAGGCTAGGTTTACCACAACAACAGTGCAAGAAATGTTGTGGGGAACCACCACAACAGTGCTTCAAATCACTTTATGATCATATAATTCATCACACAAGATTCTCTGTTTAGGGGCAATGTGCTGATATATTTCTGACTATATTCTGGTAGAAACTGTAGCAAAGCTAACACTTTACTTTGAATCACAGCAACCCTGCAAACCTTATGGGTGTATCATTTTACAGTTGTCAAAAACTTTTGCCTTACCGTTCCTGCTAGATATTACTTTTCTCTTGCCTTGCTCCTTAATATTTCACTTCCAGTTCTTAGAACTTGTTTTATTTTTCCTTCTCTCCAAGCCAACCCTACAAATTGCTAACACATACTACTCTGACCTTCACCACTCATTGGGACTTTTAAATACAACAGAGGAATGGCCACAAGGTGGCTGGGATGCCTTTGAAGGATTTTAGTGTACTTTTTAATCTTCTATTACCAGCCATCCTTCGTTCACATAGGTATCCATCATGACAAGCTCTCTGTTTTTATTTATTTTGCAAGCACCAAATAAATTTACACCCAGATATACCCCTAGAAAAATGAATTGGGAGTCAAGGTGCTAGTAATCCTTATTTTTCCATTTTTTGAGAAGAAACGTGTTCTCTTAATTCCTGCTTGGTGGAAGCTCCCAGGGAAGAGGACGTTGATTTAATGACTTTGTTTACATACTCTTGTTGAAATAGAAGAAGAAAAGTTGGCAAGCGCTAATTTGCACATAATGTTCCCTACCTTTCAAGGTCTGCATAAGAGAAGCTGATGGCGACTCGGTTCCAAATTGGTTTGTGTGATAAATTGGGTAGGGAGAGTGAAAACATTAGTAGTTTAGACGTGTTCCAATGTGAATGGCTGTAACATTTGGATATCTTGGTTATCTTTCAAATAAAAACACATCTGTAAACAATCACCACCAGCTGTCCCTCTCTTCTAGCAGATTTACCAATGCTTGACTGGCTAAACTTCACAATTCTTCTTTGAACCTGCTAATTAATGTATAATCTGACATTCATTAGAACAACAAGCTTCTAGGAGGGGGTACAGACTGCTTAGTGTTCCTGCCCCCACATAGAAGAAGACCTCAAGGACTGTAGTTATAGCGAATGTGAGAGGAATACCCTTGGAATAGCTGCGAGTAACTGTCTCTTTGCAAGAGTCAGTTGCCTGCTCTTCCAACTGCCCTGTTTTAAACTGACTTTCCAAAACAACCTTTATCACTCCAGCTAGAACAACTCCTGTCATTAATTAGATTCCATACTGATGCCTCTAACAGAGCCACCTGGGAAATAAAAGGAAAACAAGACAATACTTGCCTCAACCAAGAGAGAATTCACAGAATGGCTGGTGGAAATCATCCCTGTAAGTGCCTGTAATAAGTTTAACTATATACTGTACAGTAAATACAAATCTGGTCTGCAGAGTGGCAAAAAATAATGAAGCAATTAGGTGGACTATTTATAAGCACCTGTGACACTGATTAGCACCAGCATATCTCAGGCAGGAGTTCCTGCCGGATCCAACAATAAAAATGTGTTTTTGAAGCTCGCAGTGTTTGAGGCAGGAAGAATCGCCCTTTCTCTCCCCCTCCCCCACTTTCCTTCCCACAAAGCTGTTTTAACAAATTGTGGATGCCAGAATGAGAAAGTGAGAGAGGGAAGTCCAGTGGAGTTTGTTATTCCGGTCTGCCTTGTATAAACAGAGGTTTTCTAAATTAGATCTGCGTTCCAATCCATTAGGGTTAATGCAGTTTTAATTAGCAGCTGATTTGCAGCTGAGGAAAGATACCATTTCACATTCTTTTTTAGACATTTCACACACACACACACACACATACACACACACACACACCATGGTCTACATGGAATTAAAGGCATTTTTTTTAAAAAAAATTGCTGCAACCACCTCCTATCGTATATGAATGTTTCAAGAAATTCAAAGACATTTTTGTTGTTATGGTTCCCTTCCCCCCACTTCAAGCATATTTGAACGATCAAGGATTTATTTCCTGCCATTTCCCTTGAGAATTTTTCCTCACCACCATTTTAAAATGGGATGGGGAAGAGAGAGGGAGGGAGGGAGAGAGAGAGAAAATTAGGGATGAGAGAGAAGGTGGGGTTTCTATTTCAGAGATGTATCTTCCATAAAACGTCTTTAAACACTTGATGTTTCCCTGGGGAATCATTTCACAAGCAGGTGGCAGCTACTGAAGGGGCAGATCTTGTTTGTATGCACCCCGCTCTTGAAAAATGATGGCAGGAAGCCCAATTATCCGATTTGGAGGCCCCCAAATCTGCTTCAATGCTTCTGTCCCTTATCTCTTTTTTACAAGCTTCATAGTAAGGGACAACTGTGCAAGCGAGGCTAAAAGAAGGTCTTAGAGGTCTAGCACAGCAGCTGTATAGAATACAAAACTGTTAGAAGACATTCTGCCCACTTTAGTGTTTTCAGACTGGTTTCAATGCCCTCGTGTCTTCCAGAGGTTTGCAGGCACAAATATGTATCTGTCCTTACCCCTTCTAAGTGCAAGCATGTTAAAATGTCTAATAACATGCTACTTCCATTTTAAAGCACTCTTGTCAATCTTTCCCAGCACAGTACTTCTCTCTTCACATGCTGGTATGATGGAGTTGTTTGTTTAAGACACTGGAGAGCTTCAGGTTGTCTAATGGCTGAAGTAAGAGATTGCAGTATTACACAGAAACTTTTCAGAGCAAATGACAAAGTTTGCTTTGTGGAAGTAGAAGTAAGGGATTATCCCAAGAACAATATATTGGAGAGTCACCTTGATGTGAAGAATAATTCATGAGAGAAGCTTGAATCCCCAAGTAAGTTTCAGCAGGCAGCAACACCTGAGGGTTTAGAAACTGTATAGGGATAGGTCTGGGTTTGGCCAGTGTTTGTGTAGGACAGTGATGGCTAACCTTTTTGCCATCGTGTGCCAGGAGGTGGGGAGGTGGGAGATGTTCGTGTGTGCGTGTGACCACACCCATAATTCTATGCGCCCCACCTTGCGCATGTGTGCGCAATCCCCCCTCCCCCCTGCTCCTGGCACGCGATGGCCTAGTAGGCCTCTCTAGGAGTCTCTGGAGGCTGGTGACAGCAAAAAATGTCACTTCCTGTCCAACCGGGAGTTGGGAAATGTTACAGGCCTCCAGAGGGCCTCTGAGGGGGTGGGGAAGGCTGTTTTCGCCTTCCCCAAGTGCATGGAGAGGATCTGGAGCCAGGTGAGAAAGAAAAACGGGCCTTCCCACCCCACAGGCCCTCCGGAGGCAGGAAACACCCTGTTTCCCTACTTCTAGTGGGCCTAGAAGGCCCGAAAATCAGCTGGCCAGCGAAAATCAGAGCTGAACTGGCATGCCCACTGATGTGGCTATGCGTGCCACCTGTGGCATGCGTGCCATAGGTTCGCTATCACGGGTGTAGGATTAGGACAGCATGGTGGAATATCAGATCTATAAACTACACTAGAGACTAAAAAAGAAAGAGATAATGGTAGTCCTTTCCTTCGTTTTACCAAGAAAGTTAAATAATTGTGTTGATGGTGTCATAGGAGCTAAACTTGGGGAGTGTTTAAATTTTTTCACCCAAAACAAATGCTTTTCCATCTGTGATAAAGTATTGAAAACTGGCAAATGGAGCATATCAACAACTCACAAGTGCCTATTCTAGGAGAACAACAGTATCATTAGCTGGCATTTCACTATGGGAAAACATAGCTTCTTATGGCAACTATATGACCCCTGATTTTAAAAAAGGATGAAAATTAAGAATGATTTTGGATTAGTCATAGCAAGCCACAGTCTTTTGGTAAAATGTAGTGGGATGATTCCAGGTGTACAAATAGGTCTGTCTCAGCTCTGAGAAAGGTGACATAAAACTTATTAAAAGTGTTGAAGAACATCAAATGATAAGATCTAAACAAACATTATGCCCCAAACTAACAGAAATATTAGAGCTACTACTTTTTTTCATGACCCTGAACCATAAAGCATTTACTATTATAATCAGAGGTAGCCTAAATCTGATTTAAAGTTGGGCATCAGTTTTTCCCCTTGACCTTTTTGAATGTGAATGTCTGGAATACATTGTTTTTGCTACAATTAATAGAAATACTATTTTGCTTCCTTTTAGTATTTAACCGGAAAAAAAATATAACGATGATCAAGAGGCAATTTATAGTAACACAACGTAACTAGTCAATGTATAAAATAATAATATAGTCTCCAAAGCTTCTATTCATAGAAATTCTTTGTGAATTCAACCTAAAGGATTTTTTACTAAGAAATATCAGAGATGGCAATTAGCAAGTTTTTGCAGACCTAAAGAGTAGAAGGCATTTTATTTATGGATTGGTAGTTAAACCAAACAACTTGATCATAAGCTGAAAGGTTACTTCATAAGCTCTAGAATTTCAAGTAATGAGTTAACTAATTGACAGTGATGTATTAACTTATGGATTCTGTACTGAAATATATAAAAAAGCTGAGTTCAAGATGGTTTATCTGTGAGAGGTATTTGTTTCAGATAGCTACTTGCAATTTGTATCATAATAAATACAAAAGGGTTTATTGGTAAAGAGTAATACAGATTCTCTCCCCCCCTCCCCAAAGTTATATCTGCAAAATCTTTAATAATTTATTGGGACATGAGTCTTCAGAACATGATCCTAACTGCATTCTAACCACTTGGTGGGGGCGCTGTCATTAGAATGCAGTTAGAATGTACTGTATTTTCCGGTGTATAAGATGACTTTTTAACACATGAAAATCTTCTCAAAAGTCGGGGGTCGTCTTATACGCCGGGTGTTGTTCTCCTGTAACCAGGCAGACCAGCCCGAAAGGCTCTAACGAGCCTTAAATGGCTCTGGCGATCTGCTAATCAGGCAACTCAGCTGGGATCGCCAGAGCCATGGAGAAGGGAAAAACTTTTCCCCCTCCAGCTTGCTTACCTTAGCTCAGTGGTTGGGGGTCAAACAACCCTTTCACAGGGGTCGCCTAAGACAGTGGTCACCAACCAGTGGTCCTTTGGTGGTCCGCGGAGAAATTTTTGTATTTTTGCATTTTTGCAGGTGATGCAATACAGAAAAACGAGCGCAGCCCTCGCCATCTGGAATGAATGGTGCTGTTGTGGCGGTAGGGGAGGGGGTGGCAGAAGTGGGAAGAAGCAGCGTTTGCAATGGCTGGAAGCTGTGGGAGTGAAGCACTACTTTCATTTGTACAGCAACAGCATTCTGCCTTAGTATATTTGTGCCAGCCAGTGGCGCAAGGCAGCCCACCTCTCCTGCTGCCTGGGACTCAGAGTGGTAAATGGCGTCTGATCCGGAGAGCAGCTGGATTTTACTCTCTAATCCGGATGCCAGATTGGCCCCCTGCAAGCTCTCGTCTCTCGAGGAGCGCTCCCTGAAGCGGGGCTGGAAACTTTGGTTGGGCTCCTTGAGAGAGGAGAGCTTGCAGGGGGGCGATCTGGTGTCTGCAATGGACAGCAAAATCCGGCTTCTTCTCTCCGCTGTAAGAGCGGCATCAGGATTCTGCCTTGGTATATTTGCGGCACAAGGCAGCCCTCATCTCCTGATGCTTGGGACTCGGAGCGGTAAATGGTGACTGGTCCGGAGAGCAGTCAGATTTTGATCTCCACTGCGGATGCCAGATCGGCCCCCTGCAAGTTCTCTTCTCTCGAGGAGCCCGACCAAAGTTTCCAGTGCCACTTCAGGGAGCGCTCCTCAAAAGATGAGATCTTGCAGGGGGTTGATCTGGCGTCCGCAATGGAGAGCAAAATCCAGCTACTCCCCGGACCAGTCACCATTTACTGCTCTGAGTCCCAAGCAGCAGGAAATGAAGGCTGCCTTGCGCTGCAAATATACCAAGGCAGAATCCTGATGCTGCACTTTCAGCAGAGAGAGAGGGCTGCCTTGGCCATTGGCTGGCGCAAATATACCAAGGCGAATGCTCATGCCGCACAAGTTCAAGTAGTGCTTCGCTCCCACACTTCTTCCGGCCCTCAGTCTCTCAGGGAGAGGAGATGCTTGACTTCCTCTCAGCCCCAAGACACTGGCTGGCCATGAGATGAGAGAGAGAGAGAATGAGAGAGAAAGAGAGAGAATCAGAATGAGACAGAGAGAGAAAGAGACAAAGAATGAAAGAGGTAGAAAGACAGAATGAAAGAGAATGAGAGAAAGAGACAGAGTGAATCAGAGAGAGAGAGTGAGAGAGAGAGAATGAGAGACAGAGAAAGAGACAGAAAATGAAACAGAATCAAAGAATCAGAGAGAGAATGAGAGAGAGAGAGACAAAATGAAAGAGAATCAGAATGAGAGAATCAGAATGAGAGAGAGAGAGTGGGGAGAGAGAGAGAAAGGGGGAGAGCGAAAGAGAGAATGAGAGAGAAAGAGTGGGAGAGAGAAATTAAAATCATTGAAGCACAAGAAATACATAGTTTTTCTTTAAGGCTGGCATTTGTTTTCTATACAGGTAGTCCTTGACTTATGATCACAATTAAGCCTAAAATTTATGTTGCTAAGCGAGACAGTTTTTACATGAATTTTGCCCCATTAATACGACCTTTCTTGCCACAGTTGTTAAGTGAATCACTGCAGTTGTTAGTAACACATTATTAAGTGACTCTGGCTTCGCCATTAACTTTTCTTGTCAGAAGTTCATAAAAGGTAGTAATGGGACCCTGAGACACTGTACCCATCATAAATATGAACCAGTTGCCAAGGGTCTGAATTTTAATCACCTGAACATTGGGCTGCTGAAATGGTTGTAACTGTGAAAAATGGTCATAAGTCACTTTTTTCAGTGCCATTGTAACTACAAACAGTCATTAAATGAATTGTTTGTAAGTCGAGGACTACCTGTATGTAGAACTTTTATTTATTTATTTATTTATTTGTTTATTGGATTTATATGCCGCCCTTCTCCCGAACGACTCACGGCGGCTCACAACAATAAGAAACAGAAAATACAAAAGTTAAAAGACAAATTAAAACAAATTATCCAATAAATAAAGTTAAATGTGGGAATACCAATTCAAATTTAAAATTTAAGAATATAAAAAGCTACAAAATCAGTATAGAGTCAACCCAGGCCCACCTGTTGGAAGAGCCAGGTCTTCAAGGCCCGGCGGAAGGTTCGGAGGTTGGGGATCATCCGGAGCGCCAAGGGTAACATATTCCAGAGGGTAGGGGCTCCCACAGAGAAGGGCATTATTTGTAGGGCAATTAGCCAATTTTCTAAGTATAATGATACAAAGTATGATTAATGATTAAGTATGAAAAATTTAACCTTGGCTTCTTCAAGGATAAGTTTTATTAAGTTCCTTAATTCTTTGCAGGTACCAGTAAAGCAGGTGGATTTTATTAAAGATTCCTGACCGCAGTCAGCAGATATAAATGATAACACTTGCTTAGGTTGAAGAACAGGAAATAGAGAATAAATACAAGTGTACATTTTCCTATTGGAAATCCATGAAAAACAGAATCCTCTACAGATTTGCATTGGACTATTATTTTAAAACATACTTGTGAATGATCTTGAGTTATGATGAGTAGGGAATTGGCTAAATTTGTTTGTGATACTAAACTATTCAGAGTAGTAAAATCAAAAAGGATTTTTTTAAAAAATTACATCATGGATATCAGCCTACAGATGAAATTGTGAAAACAAATGGAAAATAAAATAGCCATCACAGTAATTGCCTTTCATTAATTTGTTCTACGATGTGGTTGCACAATTACAATCTTCACAATCTAAAAGAAAGATTGTGGGACAGGAAAAGGGAGAAAAAAGGAGAATCAAACTATAAAGAAACATTCTATATTGAACTATTTTAGTTTGTAACAAAAGTGGCTAAATAGCAATACAATAGTGGTGTTTAAAATCAAGCACAAAATGGAAAGTGTGAATAGAGATATGTTCTATTCCCATTTTCACAATGTTGAAACTTGGGCGATGCCCAATAAGACTAAATTGGAAAGATTAAGAACTATTTCTTTAAACAATGTATTCCTTTGAGGAGTTTGCTGCCATTAGATGTGGTAACAGCTGCCAAATGAGATAACTTTTCAAAGAACTAGAGGAATTCGTAGGTTATCATTACATTTTGGTGATTTATATTTCTTACCTCTGAAATCACAGGCAGCATACCTCAAATACCAGTTGTAAGGTCACAAGAAGGCTACTGTGGTCTGGTCCATGTTTACAAACTTCTAGAAAGCATTTGGTTTCCCTAATGATGTAGAATGCTGGATTAAGTGATCCATTGGCCCTTATCCAGAGAGACCTGTTTCTGTATTCTTGTACTATATTCAGTGTCATATGAAACTCTTACCTAGTCTATAATAATAACACTACTTAAGAATCCCAGCATTGGTGACAAACTAAATACCAGCTATATAATACAACAAATCTAACCAATTAAAATGTTAAATCCATCATTCTTTCCAAGAACATCTTAATTTAGTTACCAAAAAGTATCGAAATATCAGTATAAAGCTTATATTCATTCAACTCAATGCAGCTGTACTGACTCAACTATTCTTTCTTGGCCTTGCCTCTGTGTTCAGGATTTATAAAGACAATGCCAATAGAAAGAAAGAATTCCAAATTCAAGACTAGGATAAGATAGCTGGAGTATTGATTTCTCTCAATTTGACCAGAAGAAAATTAGATAAAACTGTATTTGGATCCATCATCAAAACTCTTAACATTCCTATAGTCATACAGTCTATGATTGGATCAAGGGGATGTGGTTAGTTATTTCTTCCATGTTAATTTTCTCATTTGAATCATTTTTTCCTATTTTATGAAGCAAAAGTATCTTTATCAAATTTATAGAATTTTGAGCATGTTGACAAGTGGGGGAAAGGATTATTTATTTCATACACTTATGTCACAGTCCTGGTAAATCTGAGTCCTTCTTTAAATAGTAGAACATTCAAAACTCTAATTTGGACTGGTCAGAGATAAAGAGCCTCACTCTCTGTCCTTTATACTACTCATTGTACTGATGCTCACTCACCATGAATGATGGGACTAATGCTTTCTCAATGGAGTTGTGTTCATAGCAGCTACTTGGGCTGGTAGTGGTCTGGATTGTTTCCCTAGATCAGGGGTGTCAAACTCAATTTCAATTTTGAGGGCCGCATCAGGGTTGCGTTTGACCTCAGGGGGCTGGGGTGGGTGTGGCTTGGATGGGCGTGGCCAGTTCAGTGTCACTTGTGTCAGGGATGCCTGTGGTGGCTGAAGTACTCTGCCAGTGGAAACGGGCTCTCAAGCTTTGTTTTCAGCTGCGACGGCCTCCTGCAACCCTTTTCCAGCGAAAATGGAGTTCGGGAGGGCTGCATTTGTGCTGGCAGAAACATCACGGGCCTGTCCTTCACTGTTTCAGGGTGACCCCATGGGCCAGATCTAGGCACCCCGCAGGCCAGATCTGGCCCACGGACCTTGAGTTTAACACCCCTGCTCTAGATAAAAGGACAATATGCAGTTTCTATAAAATTAAGCAGATCTTCCTGAGTGGAAGGCCATTCCCATTTAAGTGCTGCAAAAGGAATAAGAGGGCCACATATCTGCATAGATGTTACCTCACCCTAAAACCCTGCAAATGGTTTATGAGGTCCTGAAGCCAAGCGCCTCTGAAGTCAGCTAGATTGTTCATCAGTTCAATGGATTGGATCCTCTGAGTGTTGCTTTGTTTTAGGCTGAGGCCTTTTATATCACTATAATGAATGGGGCCTTTCTGTATTTGCTATACAGTTTTAATTAGTTTCCTGCAAGAGCTGTTTCTGTTTGGAAAACAAACTACATTTTCCCCTCCCCTTTCTGCTTCCCACCACTGTTGCAGACACTCAGGCTCCTTGTTGTAGTTTAGCCCCATTAGCCAATGAATTAATCATAATGGCTGCCAACCCATTAAATGCCACTTAATCTGGAAGAGAATGTGGCATTAGACAAATTGGGCATGGATAGGGATGCTTGGGTTAAGCGGTCAGATTATTGCAAAATTACCCTAACACGAGCTATGAGAATTCCAAGAATTTAAAGTTTCAGATTACAAAAATTGAAAATACGGTTGGTTGTGTTATATGGACATAGCCTAAATCATAGCCACTCTATTGTACAGTTAATATGAAAATCTTCTGTTTCTCTGGCTTCCTCTGTGGGAAGCCAGAGTTTAAGGTTCTTCCTGTATGGATGGAAATCAAAGCAACAGAATAACTACGTAACACCTCAATACATGCTAGATAAATACTTTAGGGGTGGACCACCTTTATTTTTAGGTGGCTAATTTGTCAGTCCAGAGACATCATTTTCTCTGTGCCCTGAAGTCTCCTTGCATGCAATTACTCTCCAAAATCTCTAATATTGTCATTTTAAAAGCATTAATAAAAAATAAATGATGCCTTTGCTACCAATTCCATGCAGTTCTCTATACAGCCACTAGATGGTGATTAACAACCATTTCTGTTCAGCCCATTTCAAAAGCTTTTTTATCCTTTGAGAAAGGGTTTTCCTCACTTTGCCTTTCGGTGAAACCTAATTACGCTTACATTCTATAATAAGACAAAACATGTGTTTGATCAATACACAAAGGAGGGAATCAATTCTCTTGCTACCTCTTGATACGCACTTTTTGTATTGTGATAGAATACAACAGCAAAAATAATATTCCCTCTTGTTTTAGGCTAGGTTTGCTGTTTCCTAAATGTGTCTCTGCATGTTTCTGACTTGTATCTTTGACTCACTTTTCTGCTTTTGATTTGTCCTACAGCATTCTTAGAAGTCTTAACTTACAGATTTGGAGAAAATGTCAGCTTGACAGAGCCATAAGGAAGCAGGTACACACATATACACACACCAAACCAGCAGCTGAAAGTTAAAAATATCTTACTGTTCAATGTGTTATTGCCTAGAATTGTTATATGTTATGTCTCCTGCAGTCCCGTATTTTCATTTTCTCTTTCCCACCTTTCTGTCTGCTACTAGCTGTGTGCACTTTTTTTGTGTTAGGAAGAAATACAAACTCAAAGAGGAGATTAGATCGCTACTATTGATGCCAGCTTGCTACCCTCAGAAAGTCTGTGAATAAACTCCTAACTGATATTCTGGCTTTAAACTTGAAATATACTTAATTATTCATTTGTCATACATTATTACATTAATGATAGTCAGTATTGTTCATTTTCATTGTCTGCATGTTCTAATGGCCTAACTGTTCCCACATGAAGCTGCCAATGTCTTGAGATGTTTGCCAGACATTTTGTTTTGCTACTCAAGAACTGCATTATTTAGGCAAACAGGTAGAAAAGCACTCCAGGTTGTTGAGCATTCTCTTCAACAACAGTGGGAGAGAAGCAATCTAGAACTAAGGAGAAATTTCCTGACAGTTAGAACAATTAATCAGTGGAACAACTTGCCTCCAGAAGTTGTAAATGCTCCAACACTGGAAATTTTAAAGAAGAGATTGGATAACCATTTGTCTGAAATGCTATAGGGCAGTGATTGTTAACCTTTTAGGTTCCGAGTTTTAGGTGCGAATGCACGTGCGCATGTCCAAACCCCCCAAATGCAATGCGAATGCCCCCCACACATGCACTCTGCCCCTGTGCATGCATGTGTGTCCCCTGCACATGCATGTGTGTCCCCCATGCATGCACCCACCCCCCACGAATGCGCTTCCCCCCCCCCCGCACCTCATTTTGGCTTCCAGGTTGGTGCAGGAGGCTTTCCAGGCCCAAAATGGGGCACAGGGGAGTGCGGATGCATGGTGGAGCTGGGCTGGGGTGATGATGTGCCCACAGAGAGGGGTCTCCTGCCACCTGTGGCACACGTGCTATAGGTTCACCATCATAGCTATAGGGTTTCCTGCCTAAGCAGGGGGTTGGACTAGAAGACCTCCAAGGTCCCTTCCAACCAGGGGTGAAATGCTACCGGTTCGCTCCAGTTCAGGCGTAATGATAAAAACTACTGGTTCGGGTGAACCGGTATTAAAAAACAGCTACGATCCAACGATCAGCTGTGGCGCGTGGTTTAGCTTTGCTATAAAGCAGGATTTCCTGCTTTCTAGCAAAGCTAAACTGCACGGTACAGCTGATTCCCCTCCACTGTTCTACTTACCTTCCCAAGCCTCCTTTTGATGCATACTGCGCATGCATGTGCACACAGCACGCACAAAAAAGAGGCTTGGGAAGGTAAGTAGAATGGGGGAGGGGGGAGAGAATCAGCTCTGCCACGTGGTTTAGCTTTGCTAGAAAGCAGGAAATCCTGCTTTCTAGCAAAGCTAAACCACACGGCAGAGCTGATCGTCAGATCGTAGCTTTTTTAAACTACCGGTTCAACTGAACTGGTAGCTTTTTAAATACACAGGGTGTGTTTAGGGTGCATGCGTGGCCAGCGAACCGGTAGCAAACTGGTTCAGATTTCACCAGTGCTTCCAACTCTGTTATTCCATTCCATTCTGTTCTGTTCTTTAGGTACTTTAGGGTCTTTAATTTGGATTAAGACAATTCTGAATTGTTCAAAATGCTGTAGTTTTATTTATGTCACTGTTATGTCACTGCTTTAGTACACACAGAATGTTCTTTTTTTTAAAGAGATAGGTAGAGAAAAGTTTAACTGAAGCTTCATGACCTCTAATTTTCAGGAAAAAGATAAAAAAGAAGTATATACTGTAGGTAAAATGTAATTTGAGAGAGAAGAATGCCAAATGTTATGTAATGAAGATTACCTGAATAATGAAACCACTTTTGATAAATAGTTTTTTAGTCCTGGTTATTTAACTATTACTCAGTGATAGTCACCATCTTTCCTCATCATTTGTCATGGTGACTGGAGTTGATGGAACAACAGACCTCAAAGGTCAAGATGTTTTGCTCTTGATCCACATTGGAAGATTTTCGGAATGCAATTGATGTCTCTGTATATATGTACTGTATATGTGTTTTCACTTTTTTTCATTGTAGTACTGTTATTTTTCTTTTTACCCTGATTCATATACGCTACTGAATTTCATCAGTGATTGGAGTGATGCACCTAGGAAAACAGGATAGTTTTTCAGACAAAGAACTGAGGTAAATAAAACATAAATATATTTCTTTTAACTTTGTTAAAATGCTGCTGTCTTTGGGTATATTAAACTTCAACTTACTTCTCTGATCTGGAGGCAAAAACTTTTTCATGAATTGTGTTATTTCTTGTCAAAGAGCATTGATTAAAAATTTGCCTCACAGGCAAAGTAGGCGAAAAAACCCACAGAAAATAAAATAAAAATAAGTTATTAATCAGTCTAACAGGCAATTTAAATGGAGAACTGTCTTCTGTGACACATTAAGAATGATAATGAGGAATATTTCACAAGGCAATATTTGAACAGGAAAAAAAAAAGAAAGAAACATGTCATGTAAACTTCTCAGTTTATAGCTATCTACTGGTATGTAGTAGCTGAATAATGGAAGCACACACTGTATGAGTGTTTTTGTTATCAAGGCTGTGTTGCCTGGAGATATACCTGCATTTTGACATGAAAGCCTTGAGGCTTTCATGGCCCTGGGACAGCAATTTACACTGCCTATTGAAGGCAAGAAGATTTCAGCTTAGTGAAATAAGCATCAATATGGAAAAGGGAAGAACTGGCATGTTATAACTTTGACATAAGGCTATGTTGCAAGATGAATTCTGAAAAGTCATATTTTATGACTTACAAAATATCTTACAGGAAATCTGTCTTTTTTCATATGTTGAAACCAAAGTACGGAAACAAACAATAAACTATTTTTATTTGGATATATTACCATTATCTTTTATAAAAATTCTTCCTGGTACCTTAACCATCCTTCCCATAATCCCGCAGATCCAGATTAATCAGAACATAGTCTTTGAATTAGTCTTAAATTATTCATATGGATTTTTTTCTATTGAATTCAATGGGTTTATTTTGATCTGGTCAGATATAAGAAAATCAACCATGGGTTGTATATTTCTCCTCCTTCTTTTTTCTCCCTTTTCTTGATCAGTTTTGAGATGATTAATGTCCATGCAATGACAACAAAGGAAAGGAAAGGGACCGTAGGTCTCTCAGAATGGAAATGGAATGTTCTACCAGAGAAAACAACCAGATCATGGGTATTCCGGACAAAATGGATTCCTTTCTTTTATTTATTTATTTATTTATTTATTTATTTATTTATTTATTTATTTATTTATTTAAATTTCTATACCGCCCTTCTCCAGAATAGGACTCAGGGCGGTGAACAGCCAGAATAAAAAACAATACATACAAAATTTAAAAACAATTTAAAATAATTAAATATTATTGGCCATAAATTAAAATAACCCAATTTAAAATCAATTTAAAATTAACTCAAGACAGCCCCGCTAATTGAAATAAATGGGTTTTCAGGGCCCGACGAAAAATCCGGAGGTCTGTTATTGTACGTATCTCCGGGGGGAGGTTGTTCCAGAGGGTGGGCGCCGCCACAGAGAAGGCTCTCCCCCTGGGGGTCGTCAGCCGACATTGTCTGGCGGACGGCACCCTGAGGAGGCCCACTCTGTGCGAGCGTACTGGCCGGTGGGAGGCTATTGGTGGCAGAAGGCGGTCTCGTAAGTACCCCGGCCCTAAGCCATGGAGCGCTTTAAAGGTGGTCACCAACACCTTGAAGCGCACCCGGAAGACCACCGGGAGCCAGTGCAGCTCGCGCAGGAGAGGCGTTTCGTGGGAGCGCCTCGTCGCCCCCATAATCCCCTGCGCGGCCACGTTCTGGACCAGCTGGAGCCTCCGGGTGCACCCCAGGGGGAGCCCCATGTAGAGAGCATTGCAGTAGTCCAGGCGGGAAGTGACGAGTGCCTGAGTGACTGTGCGTAGGGAGTCCCGATCTAGAAAGGGGCGCAACTGGAGTATCAGGCGGACCTGATAAAAAGCCCCCCTGGCCACGGCCGTCAAATGATCTTCCAAAGACAGCCATGCATCCAGGAGGATGCCCAAGTTACGAGCCCTCTCCGTGGGGGCGAGTGATTCGCCCCCAATAGCCAGCGATGGCGTCAGCTGGCTATATCGGGACGCCGGAAGCCACAGCCACTCGGTCTTGGAGGGGTTGAGTCGGAGCCTGTTTCTCCCCATCCAGGCCCGCACGGCCTCCAGGCACTGGGACATCACTTCAAGGTCATCGTTGGGGTGGCCTGGGGTGGAGATGTACAGCTGGGTGTCATCAGCGTACTGATGGAACTCCACCCCGAAGCCACGGATGATCTCACCCAGCGGCTTTACATAAATGTTGAACAGAAGGGGCGAGAGGACCGACCCTTGTGGCACCCCACAAGCAAGGTGCCTCGGGGTCGACCGCTGCCCCCCTGTCAACACAGATTGTGACTGGTCAGAGAGGTAGGAGGAGAACCACTGCAGAATGGTGCCCCCCACCCCCAACCCCGCCAACCGGTGCAACATGATACCATGGTCGATGGTATCAAAAGCCGCTGAGAGATCTAACAGGACCAGGATAGAGGAGCAACCCCTATCCCGAGCCCTCCAGAGATCATCCACCAACACGACCAATGCCGTTTCCGTGCTGTGCCCAGGCCGGAAGCCGGACTGGAGCGGGTCTAGATAGACAGCTTCATCCAGGTACCGGGGAAGCTGTTGCGCCACCACACTCTCAACAACCTTCGCAACAAAGCGAAGGTTGGAGACTGGACGATAGTTAGCCAAAACAGCCGGATCCAGAGAGGGCTTCTTGAGGAGGGGCCTCACAACCGCTTCTTTCAAAGCGGCCGGCAGGACCCCCTCACTCAAAGAAGCGTTAACAATCTTCTGGAGCCAGCCTCGTGTCACCTCCCAGGAAGCCAGTACCAACCAGGAGGGGCACAGGTCCAATAAACATGTGGTTGCGTTCAGCCGTCCCAGGACCCTGTCCATGTCCTCGGGAGCCACAGGATCGAACTCCCCCCAGATAACACTCTCAAGACCTGTCTCAGTCATCCCGTCCGGACATACCCAGTCAGAGGCCAGCCCTTCCCGAATCTGAGCGATTTTGTCATACAGATACTGCACAAAGTCCTCAGCTCGGCCCTGGTTTTAAATGAACCATCAGTGGACCTTTCAGCACATTCCATCATTCCATATCCCATATTTATTGTGAAAATAGTCTCCCCACTTTTAATGTTTTCCATGGATGAACCCCCTTTCCTCACCCTCAAATATATGTGCTGTTGCCCAAAAACACAAAATATGTGTAGTACGTAGTTCTATCTCAGGATTTAGAATATAGACTAAGAGAGGAACATAGTCAAGGGTTAACATTCTGGAAGAAAAAATAAGTGATAATATCAGGATCAGTTCATTTTTTTAAAAAGAAAGTTCCTCCCCATGCATGAAATCAACATTAATAGCTAAGGCTTTTTCTCCCACTTATGAAAGATTCTCAGTAAGAAAGAAATGTTATATGTTGCAATTGAAATTAATATGGAATGAAATAATAATAAAATACCTTGAATTGCAAAAGCAGGGGTGGGCAATTGTGGCCCTTTTACAACCTGTGGACTTCAACTTCCAGAATTCCTGAGACAGCCAAGCTGGCCAGGAATTCTGGGAGTTAAAGTCCACAGATCATAAAGGGGCCATATTTGCCCACCCCTGGCAAAAGGCATCTTTACTTGGAACAGCTTACATCCTGAGACAATATTTGTAACATTAATATCTTCCTAGTCCAGGTCCTTTGGAAGAATGATAGCTCGATAAAAAGGCCAAATCCAGTCTGAACTTCTGTTTGACTGCACAACGAACCAAAAGATTTAATAGTAAGGATCTGACCAGGAACCTATTGGTGAATTAAGAAAAAAATCACAGTTCCTAATTGTGTGGAAAGATCCGAATTTACTTACAACTTCTTCTGACAGGAGACCACCATTCTGCTCTCCATTGATGTTTATGTGTGAGTGCATGGAACTGTATGGCATGTTCTTTAAGATACATCATTGATGTTGCCATATAACATAAGCAAATTACATAATTTGCATCGTTTGAGCAATTAAGGCATCATGGCATTTACCGACTTATGCTGTTTCCCTTCCACACACATTCTTACCAGCCTTTTATTTCCAGCTTATCCTAAAGATTTGTCAAGCAAACAGTTAAAATCATGCAATGCTGGTGTGTTTTGGCTAATATTTTCCATTTTAAAAGGAGTCAGAGCTTCTGTTAACAGCAGCCTGAAGTGGTGTCACTCTCTGTTATTCCCACAGCTGCGTGCCATAAATGAATAATAAAAAAAGCTGCATACAATAATGATGATTAATTGCATCTTTTCTCATATCTTCATATCAATTAGCTGGGAATGGTCCTTTGTTTAAATAATTGTCTTCTGTAAATAAATGTGTAAACACTACTTAAAGCATATTTTTGGTCTAATGGCACTCATCTGAAAGTTAACAGATTCAAGATGTGATGTGTGCTTTAATTGATTGAATGTACAATAAAATATGACATTGGGTGTTAATTTTTATAGCAACGGCATTAAAGCTTCAATCAAATTATACAGCAATGTGAGTCTGCATTAGACCAATTCATTATTTCCATTCAGGCTAGCATTATAGAAATTATGTGACTGCTGCAGGAGTAAGAGCTGAGTGAATAAGGACTGTGCCAAGGTATTTTGTACCTCACCTGAAATGGAAAATATATTTTTCATTCTTTTCTAGCTGATATGAAACATCAGGAAAGGTTCATTTCCCAAGGTATTGACCAAATATGTCATTATACCAATCTCAGGTATTGTCCATCATAGAGTCTGCCTTTCTTAAAACATTCTTGGCAGAGATTCCACTGTCTAAAAATACTATCAAGTCCCTAAATGTCTATGGAGATTCTCGGTTATCCAGGTAGGTCATGGTTGTCTCAAAGATGTTTTTCTTTGAAGACATTTTGCTTCTCATCCAAGAGCTGAAGAAGCTTCTTCCATGAGAAACAAAATGCCTTCAAAGAAAAACCAGAAAGTCCAGTTGCCTCTTGAAAAAGCACCTTTGGGACTACCAAGTCCCTGATTAAGTGTGCTACCAAACCATTGCTTATATTCCTATTCTCTTAAGAAAAAAAAAAATGATTATTCAATGCCCAGAATGATTTTCGATGGGTGGCTAATTGAATAAATAAAAATAACAAGGTGGTAAAAGCTCCCAAACTGTTTGAACCTCAATGTTAGACCCAAAGTCCTAGGAGGATTCTATGCAACTCTTGGTTTCAAGAGGTTCATTGTCTGATGTTCTTAGAGTTTCTAGAATGTTGAAAGAACATGGATTGGTGTAATTTTTACTGTTGACTCTCTTAATAGCAATTCATTAAATTTTTTTGTGGCATTTCCCTCTGGTTTCATCCTATTGTCTTCTAATTCATAAAGTCCTTACTGGCTACCTGACTGCCAAGCCAACAGTTCATCAGAACTTTGGAAAAATTGTTTAAAACCTCATGTAAGTTTGAATATGACAAATATTTGCGATCTTATACAGGAGGGGCGAACGGACCTGGCAGGTATTACGGAGACCTGGTTGGGCCAGGAGGGGGGAGTTCCCCTTGTAGATATGTGCCCACCAGGCTTCCGTGCATTCCACCAGCTGAGAGCTCAGGGCAGAGGCGGGGTGGCGGCGGTTATTATAAAGGAAGGTCTTGATCCGAAGGAGACCACTGTTCTACAGATAGCCGGATGTGAGTCCCTTCTTGTAAAGTGGGGCTGTGAAGTGCAGATGGGCTTGTTGATCACGTACCTGGCTCCCTGCCACGTGGCAATGGCCCTGCCCGAGCTGCTTAACATCATAGCCAAGGTGGCGGTTGATACCCCCAGATTTTTGGTCATGGGGGATTGCAACCTGCTATCCATCGGTGAAACGTCTGAGGTGGCTCGGGAGTTCATGACTTCCATGACGGCCATGGACCTGACTCAGTTAATTCATGGCCCTACTCACACGGGCGGGCACACTCTGGACTTAGTTTTTATCTCTGGTCAGTGGTCGAGTGGCCTTGATACAGGGGATATAGTCATCGAACCCCTGTCATGGTCTGACCACTCGCTCCTTCGACTTGGCTTTCTAACTGTTACACCCCGCCGCAGGGAGGCGGGACTGACTAGGTGGTTCTGCCCCAGGCGCCTGATGGATCCTGATAGGTTCCAGATGGAGCTTGGGCCATTTCCTGAGACTCTGGCTCATGACTCGGCTGAAGACCTGGTGGCCACCTGGGACAGTGCGGCCGCCGCGGCTTTGGATCACGTCATGCCTTTGCAGCCTCTGACCCGGCACCGAACTCACCTAGCTCCTTGGTTCTCCGAGGAGCTGAGGGAGCTGAAGCTCTGGAAAAGACGCCTGGAGAGCGGTTGGAGGACCAACCGTTCTGAATCTGACCGAACACTGGTGAGGTCTCATATTAAGACCTACCTAGTGGCGATAAAAGTGGCAAAATCTAGCTATTTTGGCACCCTTATTGCGTCAACAGATAATCGCCCAGCTGCCCTGTTTAGGGTGACCCGCTCCCTCCTCCATCTGGGAGTGCGGGATGATCCCTTGAAGGGTTGAGCTGAGAATTTTGTGCAGTATCTGAATGACAAGATCGCTCAGATTCAGGAAGGCCTGGCCTCTGACTGGGTAAGTCCGGACGGGATGATTGAGGCAGGTCTTGAGAGTGTTATCTGGGAGGAGTTTGATCCTGTGGCTCCCGAGGACGTGGACAGGATTCTGGGACAGCTGAACATGACCACATGTTTATTGGACCCGTGTCCCTCCTGGTTGGTGCTGGCTTCCCGGGAGGTTACACAAGGCTGGCTCCAGAGCATTATTAATGCTTCTTTGAGCGAGGGTGTCCTACTGGCTGGCTTGAAAGAAGCGGTGGTGAGGCCCTCCTCAAAAAGCCCTCTCTGGATCCGGCTGTTTTGGCTAATATCATCCAGTCTCCAACCTTCATTTTATTGCGAAGGTTGTTGAGAGTGTGATGGCGCAGCAGCTTCCACAGTACCTGGATGAAGCTGTCTATCTAGATCCGCTCCAGTCCGGCTTCAGGCCTGGGCACAGCACAGAAACGGCATTGGTCGCGTTGGTGGATGATATCCGGAGGGCTCGGGATAGGGGTTGTTCCTCTATCCTGGTCCTGTTAGATCTCTCAGTGGCTTTTGATACCATCAACCATGGTATCATGTTGCACCAGTTGGAGGGGTTGGGGTGGGGGGCACCGTTTTGCAGTCGTTCTCCTCCTACCTCTCTGACCGGTTCCAATCTGTGTTGGCAGGGGGGCAGCGGTCGACCCCGAGGCACCTTGTTTGTGGGGTGCCACAAGGGTCGGCCCTCTCACCCCTTCTGTTCAACATTTATGTAAAGCCGCTGGGTGAGATCATCCGTGGCTTTGGGGTGGAGTTCCATCAGTATGCTGATGACACTCAGCTGTACATCTCCACCCCAGGCCACCCCAACGATGCCCTTGAAATGATGTCTCGGTGCCTGGAGGCTGTGCAGGCCTGGATGGGGAGAAACAGGCTCCGACTCAACCCTTCGAAGACCGAGTAGCTGTGGCTTCTGGCATCCCGATATAGCCAGCTGGTGCTATCGCTGGTTATTGGGGGCGAATCAGAACTTGGGCATCCTCCTGGATGCACGGCTGTTTTTAGAAGAGTGTATGATGGCCGTGGCCAGGAAGGCTTTTTATCAGGTCCGCCTGATATACCAGTTGTGTCCCTTTCTGGATTGGGACTCCCTATGCACGGTCATTCAGGCACTTGTCTCTTCCCCCCTGGACTACTGCAATGCTCTCTACATGGGGAGCGACATGGCGCTCCCATATAACACCTCTCCTGCGTGAGCTGCACTGGCTCTCGGTGGTCTTCCGGGTGCGCTTCAAGGTGTTGGTTCTCACCTTTAAAGCGCTCCATGGCTTAGGGCCAGGGTATTTACGAGACCGCCTGCTGCTACCGATAACCTCCCACCGGCCAATACGCTCTCACAGAGAGGGCCTCCTCAGGGTGCCGTCATCAAGCAATGTCGGCTGGCAGCCCCCAGGAGGAGAGCCTTCTCTGTGGGAGCACCCGCCCTCTGGAATGAGCTACCTCCCGGAATACGGCTGATTCTGGATCTCCGCACTTTCCGTAAGGCCCTGAAGACATTTTTATTTCAGCAAGCCGGCCTGGCCTGAATAGGTTTTAGGGGTTTTTTAATTGTATTGCTAGGGGTTTTAAATTGGGGCGGCCGTTTAATTTAATTTATTTTTAATTCTTTTAACTTTTATATTGTATGTTATTTTAATTCTCAGCTGTTCACCGCCCTGAGTTCCTTCGGGGAGAAGGGCGGGATATAAATTTAATAAATAAATAAATAAATAAATAAATAAATAAATAAATAAATAAATAAATAAATAATGGGGCTCTCCTTGGGGTACACCTGGAGGCTCCAGTTGGTCCAGAATGCGGCCGCGTGGAGGATTATGGGAGCGATGGGGCGCTCCCATGTGACACCTCTACTGCGCGAGCTGCACTGGCTTCCGGTGGTCTTCTGGGTGTGCTTCAAGGTGTTGGTGACCACCTTTAAAGCGCTCCATGGCTTAGGGCCGGGGTATCTACGAGACCGCCTTCTGCTGCCAATAGACCTCCCACTGGCCAGTTCGCTCACACAGAGAGGGCCTCCTCAGGGTGCCGTTGGCCAGACAATGTCAGCTGGCGACCCCCAGGGGGAGAGCCTTCTCTGTGGCGGCACCTGACCTCTGGAACGACCTACCCCCAGAGATATGCATGATACCAGACCTCTGGACTTTTCGTCGGGCCCTGGAAACACATCTATTTCATCTGGCTGGGCTGGCTTGATCCCATCCTTTCGGTTTTAATTTGAAATTGGTTTTAACTGGGTTGTTTTAAATTGAGGGCCAACATTATTTAATGTACTTTAAACTGTTTTTTAAATTTTATATGTTATGTTTTATCTTGGCTGTTCACCGCCCTGAGTCCTGTTGGAGAAGGGCGGTATAAAAATTAAATAAATAAAAAATAAAAATAAAATAAGTCTCTGCTATTACCTAACTAAAAAGCTTATCTTTTCTGGACTTTGTATGAGTCTAAAAAGAAAATCATTAAACTTAGTGTTTGGGCAGACACCTGATAAAAGGCAGGCTGTTTCAATGAACATCAGATGGACAATGTCTCATTAGATCATCAGGGTCTGATTAGGTTGAAAGCATTTCTTTTAAATATGTTCTATTATTGTACAGTCCTATTATTCATTACCTTTGCAAGGAAAAAAAAACAATTTAATGTTTCTTCCCCTGCTTGAGAAAACTGGTTGGTATGGACACTCATAAATCATTAAAGCCAGAACATAAATATAATTATTATATTTATTATTATAAATGTATTATCAATAAAAGGTTCCAAAATATTGTATGATAATCCAAGTGTAAAATAGAGAATATAATATCGTGATCACTTGATCTGTGCATATGTTTAGTGAAGGTTCTAAATATCTTCATACTTTTGTAGTACCCTTTTATGCTTGGTTATAATTCTTTACCTAAAGGTAAAGACCTAAGGAAGATATTTTTGACAAAAAAGACCAAAACATTAAAGAGAAAGAGAAAGAGAGAGAGAGAGAGAGAGATGGTGGGAGGGAGGAAGGGAGGGAGGGAGGGAAGGAGAGAGCGAGAGCAAGAGCGAGAGCTGTATTGTAGGAATCGTGGTTTATTCCTTTTTGGGCATGTGGGATACAGCCATCCAGCAGAATTCCAGAACATTTTTCTTCTACTCTAATGATTACATGCATGAATTAGGTACTGTAGGAAACAAGAAAACATAACCAAGTTTTCTCATCCCAGTTGTACTATTTTGACACTAAATCAAACCATTCCTTTTGGTTCCTCAGGCATTTACAATTTTGGCACAGCAAATCAACTTTATTGGATATCAAATGCTCCAATAGTGAAGTATTATGACAATTTCTTGGGCAACCCAGGAAGAGAGAGAGAGAAAGGAGATTGATTTAATTTTTCTTCAGAAAATATTTCCTTTGCACCATCCATCCTTTCTGCTCTAGCTCAGAGAGAGAATCCCTTTAAGAACCTTCATGATCCATGTTTCCCAACCTGGCCAAGTTTGAGATGGGTGACTTCCAGGGCTGGGTCCTACTTACCTTTAGTACTGGTTCACAACGGGGCTCTTCTGTGCATGCGCAGAAGCGTTCTGATGATGACAGGGGTGATGGGCGGAACCTCCATCCGGTTTTACTACCGGTTCTATAGAACTGGTCCGAACCAGGGGCAACCCACCACTGGTGACTTCAATTCCCAGAATAACTCAGCCAGTTTCCCTTGTCTGGGAAATTCTGGGAGTTGAAGTCTACCCCTCTTAAATCTGCCAAGATTGAGAAATGCTTATTCTAGATCATATATGATCATCGCTTCCTTATTTCAGAAAGCAATAGAATTTGGGTAGAAAATAGGAGGGAATGTTGTTTCCTATGTCAAGGGAATTTAGGAATTTAGGGTCCTAAACATTATGCTCTTATATACATTTTTAATGCTTTGATTGTTTGTCAATTGAGTTTAAAAAAACAATTAGTCTCTTTTATCCTAATTGTATCACTATTATTTTATTTATTTATTTATTTATTTATTTATTTATTTATTTATTTATTTATTTATTTATTTATTGGTTCGATTTATATGCCGCCCTTCTCCGGAGACTCATGGTGGCTTACAATGCGTTAAGCAATAGCCTTCATATTGTATATACCTACCTTTGCATATACCTGCTTAGTAGGGCTTTCGGCCCCCCATAAGCAGTGTTCTTTTTATACAAAGTCAGCTTAGTGCCCCCAAAATCCGGGTCCTCATTTTACCTACCTCGGAAGGATGGAAGGCTGAGTCAACCTTGAGCCTGATGAGATTTGAACTTGCAGTAATTGCAGGCAGCTGGCAGTTAAGTGCTACTTAGTAGCACTTTAGTCTGCTGCACCACCAAGGCTCCTTCATATATGATCTAAGCGTAGTACATAAAATTATCTGCTACAATGTCCTACTTGTCAGTGACTACTTCAGTTTCAACCACAGCAATACATGAGCACACAATAGATACAAACTTAAGGGAAACCGCTCCAAACTCAATTGTAGAAAATATGACTTCAGCAACAAAGTAGTTAATGCCTGGAATGCACTATCTGACTCTGTGGTTTCTTCCCCAAACCCCCACAACTTTAACCTTAGACTGTCTACTGTTGACTCAGCCCATTCCTAAAAGGTCTGTAAGGGGCGTGCATAAGCACACCAACATGCCTAGGTCCCTGTCCTAATGTCCCCTTTTATTCATATCCACTTCATGTATTCATAATCATGTTTATACTTAAATCTGTTATCTAATACATGCGTGACAAAAATAAATAAATAAATAAATAAATAAATAAATAAATAATATAAAAAGGTAAAGGCTTCTCTTGTCCAATCATTTTTGACTGTAGAGGGCAGTGTTCATCTGTTTTTTAGCTGAGGCAGTCAGTGTTGTTAGAAGATCCTTTCATGGTCATGTGGCCAGCATGACTATACGCCAAAGTGCATGCAATGTGTTACCTTCCCACAGGAGTGGTACCTATTTATCTATCCACATCTTCATGCTTTCAGTCTGCTAGGTTGGCAGGAGCTGGGGCAAGTAATGGGAACTCACCCTGTCTCATGGCTTGGATCTCAAACCCAGGCTGTCAGTTTTCCAACTAACAAGCTCAGTGTCTTTAACCACTGACCTATCATGCTACCTCTTGATCATATGAAGTTAGTACTTTTATGATATCATGTACTTTACATTATAATTAGAAGGATGCAAATTTAAATATACCATAATTAGACTAACAGACCAAATCTTGAATAAAATCAATTTTCCCAAATTATTATATGCTGGATAACTTGAAAAATTAAATTAGATTATGGATGTAAAATGGGATCAGATATATTTTCTATTGTAACTTCTAAATTATTTCTTTTTATTTCTTTTTATTTTATTTATTTTATTTCTTCGTTGAATAAAATCTGCCACTGAATCTTGACAAGCTCAGGACAGATGGTTCATCTATGTTTACATTCACAATAGGATTTCCTTTGATATTTGAAAGGTTCTCATGTCATCTGACCTTAAAGTGACTTCAGAACTTTCATGAACCAATTTGTGAGACGTTGAGAATCCCAAGAATTGCTGCCAATTCAGAAAGCTTCCCTTTGGGACAACCATTGAGGATTAACACCTGCTAAATGGAAATAACAACCCATTAGAGTTCCTTGATTTTTTTTTTTAAAAATAAAATTATAGAATATCTAACTTTTCTTTCTGATTCTCCAAGGTAAAACTTTTGTGGTTAAAGCACCTACTGTATGTTGAAGAACATAGTTTTTTCCCCCAAAATCAAAATGCTTAAACAAAAATATTTTTTATTGCATGGATCTAATAAATACCTGAGTTTTATATTCAATTCCTATCTAAGCATTAAACATTTATTTAACTGTTCTAAATACTAGGTAATTATGTCTTAAGATATAACAATGGGAAGAATCACTCTTTCAACAGACTTTTTGAGATGTCTCCAATATATCCCATGATGGTATTTTTCAGTTGTTAGATAACATTTGCCTTTTGGCATTTTTTCCACAGTTAGAATTATACACGAGAGAGATAGCTAAACTTCAAAGGACTAAAGAGCCAGGGGAGGGTGGGAGATGGCCACACATAAAGCTGCCCTGCTCCTCCAAACCCCTTTAGTAGCCAGACAAGGTCACTGATCAGGGTAATTTGCAGGAAAAGTCAATTTCTCAAGTACCCAAAGCAGGTGTTATGCCATTCTAGGACAATTTACTAAGACCAAATTGAGGAAGTTGAAAAAAGCAAAGGTCATGATACACAGGAAGAAATGAGGAAAGTAAATCCCTTTGACTGTATTTTTAACTCTTTTTCAACCACAATATATTTACAAACTCAAGGCTGTTTCCACTTTAAAGAGAATTGGAGGATTTTGTGTTTTTTTTGGAGATGTATTTACAAGAAAAGAGGTGGTGGGCTGAAGAAACATTCCTTGCACCGTGAAATAGTTTATTTTAGCAAAAGTAAGGCAATTTTAAAAATGTGGGAGGGATTGTACAGGGACTGTATCAAAGTAAAGTTAATGAAATGATGCACATAAAGACATCTCTTGAGAGAAAAATATACTTTTACATGTTAAAAGTCAGAGAACCTTTATTGAATTCCATGAAACTATATATCTAAAAAACACTGCTTCTTAACTGTTTCAGTTTTGGAGTTTTTAGGAACTACTTTTGTTCCTAAAATTTGCAGTGCATCCACCTCTCCTTTATTTTAGCTAAACTGTGGTCTTTCAGAGAATTCTAAAATTAATAGTCCAACACCAGGCTCCAACAGCCATTTGTAATTCAGCTTTGGAGAAGGGCTTATGGTTTTAATTGCTGATGTCTCTTTACCTATTCAGCTTAGTTTACAACTATTTCTTCCATTGTCAAAGTGTACCCCAGTATAGGATGTCTAGAATGAACCAATAGGACGAGCTACCTCATTAAGGTCAAATATCAGTTGGGTAGATACGTAAAGATAAAAGTTTTGACAGTTTAAATTTTAACACAGAAAATTATATGATAAAAATTAGGGAGAGGGCCTATTCAGCCAGGTAAGGTTATTAGAAAATGTACATTTATATAAACTCAAATTATTGTTCCTTTATGTGTTCAGCACATAATTCTGATCTTATAAAATAGCCCCTTCTCATTTCTGCAGATTTAAAAGATTAGAATAGCATCCGCTCTGTTGCATCTATAATGTACTCTGAACAACTAACTTCTATGTCTGAGCAAGCATTTTAATGCAACTGGTCTTCTGTTTGGAGTATTATTTAGAATTTTAGACTGCATATTCTAGTTTATATTTTTAGACTCCTTTTCCCCCCCTCCATTATTAACTAAAATTACCTAAATACTAACTATGTGATTATATCACATGGATAAATTGGTAAGTATAATTTATTTAATACCTAAGAAATATATTCTTCTGTAAGGTGACTGTGTGTGTTTTCATGTGTTTTCATATATTCTTTCCTTTTCTCCTTCTTGGAGGTAGGGTTAAAACCACTTTCCCATTGCTTGAAAAAAATAAAACAATTCAGCTTTTTTTTTTTTTTAAGATTAATATTAGTTACATCTGAAGGCTGGAAACAATCAAGATGCTGAATGCTTTGTATTCCTAGACTGTGAAATCAGAAGATGAGCATGAATGACCTGGCTTGATTATTCAGACAGAGAAATAAATAAATATAGTAAAGCACACAAACAAAGCTTCCCCACCTGCAAGAATGCCCAATCTGTTAAAAGGAATTGCATCCCAAAGGGAATCAAGACATGACACCAGTGGCTCCTCTACGCATGCAGCTGGGGGGATTGCTTAGCCTCCAGCAAGGTCAGGAGCATCAAGTAAAGTGCACAAAGAGAGACCTCCACTCCTGTGTTTGGAGAAAAACATAGCTAAATGGCAGCTGAACTGCAGCTGCATCTTGACAAGCTATTGGTCCTTTTTCAACATATTAGATAGTGGCCTTCCTCAACCTGGTGTTCCCTCCAAATGTGTTAGATGCCCCCAATCCTAGCTGAGATGGTCATGCTGGTATGAGAGGATAGAAGTTGCAGTAAAGACATCGGGTAGAGGTGGTAGAGGCTACTGTGATCTCATAAGTAAAGGGTCCTTGTTGCTCTCTGAGCTTGGTTGCTTTCTTACAGGCATTTCATTACCCAAACTAAGTAACAGTCTGCAAGAAAACAATTAGAGAGCAACAAGGACCCCTCATTTCAATCCTGAGCTACTAATATTTTCCTTTATTGATCTTGTAAGTGCTTTTGAAATGTGTAACCATTTCATTTGCTCAAACTGTTAGTGAATGGAGCTAATGTCCCTGATTGTTTTGGTCCTTCTGAAATAAAATTTCTGTTCTAGCAGAAATTTATGGCTTAGATTAGTTTAAAGTGAACTTCAGATGTGTTACTAGCAAAGCTTAGTTTCAGATGGAACAAAAAACCAACAAAAGAAAACAATTCTGTTCAACAGATAGCTGGAGAGTTAACTTAATCTTAATCAATTGAAGGTAACTGATTTCAAATCAGATTTACCTTTTTTTCCATGATCACATGGACCTGTGACCTACCAGTTTTTCTCCATGTTCATATCAATTACTTTTTGGAGTATGTCACTGGAATTCCCATTCAAATACCAAGCAAAGCCCTCAACCAGGAACAAGTTGATTAGGTTAATAGGCAGTAATAGGCATTTACTGTACATTTACTAACAATCAGCAATGTTTGAGTTTCAGTATATGCTCCTGTGCTAAGGCAGGGTCTTATTGACTGAACCAATGGATGAAGAAGAAGTGAGATTTTTAAAAAATATGGTAGTCATAAAGATTATCATCAGGATATAGAATTGTGCAAATAAAACCTTTCATCCCCAAAATAAAAAAAATATTATTTAACACAAAAATTTCAACACATAAGTTTCTTCTGTAATTTACACTTCCACATTGCTAATAACATTTTCTTCTGAAATATTTCTGAGTCTCACGTTTCTGAAATTCCTGGATTTTGGGATAATAAATATGACATTCCCAAAATGATCTTTAACGCCTCTTGATTTTTTAAATAAATAAACTACTTCAAAAAAGTATACCTGTCATGTAAATGGATGACTGATTAAATTGAGATAAACAGATTTTTAAAATGTAGCAAGACTGTGATTTAAATGCCATTAATAGCTGGTAGACTGATAGGGATATGGAAGACTACATGAACCACTAAGAAGCAAAATTTAATAATGGTGATAGATTTGGGTTTGTTTGTGTTATTGTTATTCTTCTAAAAATGAGAACATACATTTTGTTTATTGATGTAAACATACACTAGCTCCAAATTGCAAATGCATAGGGTTGTGAAGTATACAAATGCTATTATAAATAACTGGAAAATAAATATTTATATTTATTTAATAAAAAATAATATGTTTAAGAAAAAAGACTCAGGTTTAACAATGACAGCATGAGTTTTAAAAGAACTATAGCTGTTGCTGTTCATTTTTTCTCTTTAGTGATATAATTTAATTATCATATAGGCACAAACATTTGTTCCAGGGCTGGGTGCTTCACATCTGTTAGCAAAGATTTGATTAGGGCTACACAAATGCACCAGATTAGAGCATCTCGTTGGTGAAATTCAAACCACCTGGATATTTTAACAACATCAATAAGAAGAATTCTCTTCTTCCAAATCAGTAAATCCAAGTTATATTAAAAAGAATTAATTAATGAGTTCCAGAGAGGCAAAACAAACATTTGACAATGAATCATATTATCAAAGTGTTTGTGTGAGATCCTTCTCAGCTTATGTTTAGATGTCAAATTATATTACCAAAACTAAACAATCCACTTGACTGATTTCTTAATGCAATAAATGTCAGTGTTATATATACTTATTTTGGAAATTATATGATAAACAGTGGCAGAAAAATTTCACTACAGCAATCCTTAAAACAGTGGGTGATAACACTGCATGAGAATCCAAGTATTGCTTTTTATTTTTCTGCCTTGTTTTAACTTTCATACAGCTACTTAAAACACAGGAATTTCTTACCTAAACTTTCATACTTTTGAGATGAATTTTCTTTCCAACATTACAGTTGCATGTATAGAATTACAAATAGTGGCACTGCAAAAGTAGAGAAATAGTGGCAATTCCTCTCTGCTGTTCAGCTTCTATAAACAGATGTCATCAGTCAGGCAGCCAAACACCCAATCACTTTTGAATCCTTTTGAAGCTGCTTGTTCTGCTATTCAGTGTCTAATATCATCTATTTATGAAATCTTCCAATTTACTTCACTGAAATATAGCCGATGCAGGAGAAGCTGAGATGTTTTAAGGATGGATTTAAACCTTGTTTGCAATACTATTCTCTGTAATTCTGTGTATGTAACTATAGTGTTGAAAGTGTCATCCATTTTATCATCAAGGAAACCTGCTACAAAGTTTTCAGTTCACCTGAAAAGTTTAACCTTATGTGTCCAAGTTATAGTCAGAATTAGTAGAAGGTGGTCTGATCATTAGCATTATGGAAAGAATGACTTAGCTTTAATAGTCACTTTTAAGCAGGATGGCTTGTGACCCTTAAAATCATATATATATACTTGTATCTTGCTTTTTACTGTGGAAACTGACTCATAGAAGGTATGGTTTTTATGGGTAGAAATATATAAATTATGTATGTATCTTGGATTATTAAAAGATGACAGTATTATAACGACATTAATTTCGGTATATCATCCTTAAGCAATTATGCAAAACTGCAAAGTTGTACAAATTAAGACTTTGAACTGCAGTGGATTTATGTTGTGAAGACTCTACTCATGCTCCTTCTTCCCAGCAGACAGTGCCCAGGGGTTGAGGAGTGAGGACATAAAAAAAGGCAAGATGACACATGCCACAATTTCCTTTCTGCGGTTTTTTTTTTAACCTTCTTCCATAGCACATACCTAAAAAAAAAATGATATTATAGTTTTTTATTTCATATATGAAAAGACTTTCAAGTTTAAGTTGAAGTCATCAAATAGAGGTGGCAATGTGTGAATGTGTGTGTAGTATAGGCATACCTAATACTGTATATGGTTCCATGGTTGACAGATTATCACTTGGAAGTTCACTGTGTATAAATAATTTTCAGGTCTATACTGAGTAGCATAGATAAAATTTCCATTTATTCTATGGATTGAAAATAAGGTAGAACCAAATAGAGTAATAGGAATTTGTGTAGATTTAATCTGATGCAAAGTTTAGCATCTTTATTATTAGAAGAAACCAGCAAATCCTAAAATAGTATCATTGGATAGTAATAAACATGAAAAAAGTTTTCTGATTCAAATTATTAAAATAATTAACACTGTGAAAATAGCATAAATTAGACAAGTATCATTATTCGATTGTAAACGAATTATAAACTGGGGCATTGATTAAGTACAAAAAATAAGGATCATTTCTCATTTGCTATCCTGAAGCACTATGAAAACTGTATCATTTATGATAGATGTTCAGAATACGTTATCAGAATAAGCATGCTTCAGTAGATCTCTGTATATTGTGATGTTTAATTCTTATAACATTTAACGTATTAAAACAGCTTTTGATGATTTTAAAGTGATCTTTCATACGGCTTATTATTAACCAATTTACTTGGCTAACCTAAGTGAGAGTAATATATTAGATAGTTCCATCTGTCAACTGATGAAATACCAAGCTGTCAAGCACCACAAGAATAAGCATGCTTAAAAGCTTTCTCAGGCAATATAATTAATCTATTTAATTTTTAACATAATAATTAGAACAAATGAAATTATGCATGGTTATATTTGTTTAAAGAATTGTCCAAAGCAGCTTTGTTAGAATTTCAGAAAATGATATTCCTAAGGATGTGTAAGATGCACACCTTAACTGTCAATACTATGTTTTGACTACAGATAACTAGAACCAAGTGTATTCTCTCTCTGCAGTTTGCAGAGACTTAGAAATGTCGTGGCCCCCAGCAGATTACAATCTCTGATTAATCCTGCTCTGACTGTTGTGATGCATTAAGGTTTTATGCAGTAAACTCTACTGATAGAATGAATTTCCCTTTTCAGCTTTTCATATCTCCCCTACCCCATCTTTCTCAGGAAAGGAGAAGAAACTGTAGCCTTTAGGACTGTAACTGCCCAGCTGCAATATCACTAGTGATAAAATAATAAATTTTATAGACTTAATCACAACCCATCAGAATTTTTTAAATAAAAGCAAGAAACCATGCCGATCCCTATACAAAGGTACAAAACAACTGATCAATAACTATTCCATATGTTCAGAAAATCCATAAAAGCAGTTCATGGTCCATGGACAGTAGACAACACCTAAAACATTTGTATCCTATTTTTATCTTAGGGACAAAGTCAGAGAATCCAATGGACAAGGAAAGAGCATTTGTCACACTTACTGGCATTCTATCCAATGCTGCAGTAAAAGAGTGATGTTTGTACAGTTAATAATGATAAAAATGATCAGTAATCTCATCATAGACAATGATGTCATTAAGAGCACATCACATAGGGCACTGGCTTTCCCACTGTTGCTCTAGGGAGGGTGCCTGTAACAGCAATGGAAGACAAACCAATGTATTTGTTGCTTGAAAGGTGGGAAAGAAAGAAGTTTTATCTATCCTTTCATGTCAGATTCCTTTGCCTATTGTGGTAGGCAGGAAACTGTGTGCTTGAATTGCTGTTGGGAGGTTTAAGGATTCAGTCTTTAGGCATTAGTTTGAACTGTATTCTGGAAGTATCAATCCTGCATGGAAGAATCAGGCATATTGCTGAAGTCTTGCTCTCCCTTTGTCTTATCTAGTGGTTGTTTTATTTTGTAAGAAAATTCCCAACGAAAAATACTGTTAGATACTGAAAGACTGAAAGGTTTTCCCTCTGGTCCGTTGTTTGAGTGGGAAAAATACTCAAATGTGATTGGCTGAACCCCCTGACAGCTCCCTATATAAGGGCAAGCTGTCAGAGAGTGTTAAGGGTGTTCAAGGATCATGCCCAATAACTCCAACATGCAGGTATTCTTTAAATCAATAGTCTTTATTTACAAGGCATCTTATCATTGCAGGTACAGATCTGGAACTACACCAGGACCGCATGGCTGGACCTTAAGTACCCCCTGGGCGTGGCTAAGGTAAGGAGGGGTCATTGGGTTAGGGTGGACCTTGAGGGTTGGCCTGTCCAGCCCCCCTGCCCCTAGCCCTGGATCTGAGGCAAGGCATTTATCCCTGACAAAACCCCCTCTAAATGCCTGGCCGAGGTGCCCTTGGATGGTATGTACCTGGGATGTTGTTTTTGAGAGGACACCCAATTTTGATGTCAGATATGTATGCTGTTTATTTTGCAATGGTTTTGTTAAAATGTCTGCTGTCTGTTCTTCTGTATCACAGTGTATAACCCTTATGAATCCTATGCTTGCGAATTGTCTAACGTATTTATACTTTATGTCGATATGTCTCGACCTCTGACCAACTGCTTTGGCCTTTGATATTTCCACAGTGGCTTTATTGTCCTCGTGTATAGTAATTGGGTAGTTGGGTTCGGCCCATATGTTTGTGAGCAGGTCATCAAACCAGACCAGGTTGTTGGTGGCTTTGGACAAACATATGTATTCGGCCTCTGTTATGGATGTGGCTACCAGGTCCTGTTTGCCCGTGTACCAATGTACTGGGCTGTTATTGAGGAAGAATATGTAACCTGAGGTGCTGTTCCTGCTTTTCACGTCCCCAGCCCAGTCAGCATCAGCGTAGCATGTGAGTGTGGGTCTTGTGGCGTTCTCGGGCTCTAGTGATAGGCAGGCGTTGGCGCTATGCTTTAGGTACCTTAATACCCTTTTGATGGCTTCCCAGTGGTATACAGTGGGGTTACCTACATGTCGAGATAGCAAGTTAACTGGCAGGGCAATGTCGGGCCTTGTCCAGTTCGCAATGTATAATAGAGAACCTATGGTGGATCTGTATAATGTATTGTCCTTGAATGCCTCAGCCTCATTGTACATGTCCTTTATGAAGTCTGGTTGCATTGGTGTCTCACACGTTTTAGCGTTTGTCATATTGCATTTGTGTAATAGTTCCAATATTTTGTCTTTCTGTGATAGTTGGAAGCCTTTGTCAGTCTTTGTAATCTGTACCCCCAAGTATTTATCCACTTTACCCAATATCTTCAGTGAGAAGTGTCTCCCCAGCTCGTTGGTGAAGTCATTGCATTTGCTGGACTGCTCGCTGATGTACAGTATGTCATCCACATATATTAAGACATACTCGACAGAGTTGCCCACCTTCTTAGTGAAGAAGCAGTTGTCGGCCAAGGTGGCTGAGAACCCCATGGATTTCAGAGTCTTGGACAGGCATTCGTACCAGCGTTTCCCTGATTGTTTGAGTCCATACAAGCTTCTGTTCAGGACCCAGGTTTCCCCCTTCCTGGTACTCTGGCTAGGTGGCGCTCTTACATATATCTCCTTATCGAGCTCAGCATGCAGGTAAGCGGTTTGTACATCGAATTGGTGTACTTCTAGTCCAAGTAGTGATGCAATTATCAATGCACATTTTACGCTTTCAGCCCTGATTGTGGGGGAGTATGTCTCTGTATAATCATCAGGGTATTTTTGGGCGAACCCTTGTGCCACCATCTAGCTTTGTAGAGGACTTTGTTTCCCTCTAATGTTTTGACTTTGTAGACCCACCTGGTGCCTATGGGTGTTTTACCTGCTGGGACTTCAGAGGGGATGTATACATTTAGTTCCCTCAGGCTGCTCATTTCCCTCTCCATAGCTTGTTCCCATTTTGTTCTTTCTCCCTCTGGTAGCTTCAGCACATCCTCATATGTATTGGGAGTTAATTGGTTAGTGTGGAGAGCTAACACGTAGTCCCCTAACCTTTTTGGCGCTTTACCCCTGTTTGCCCTAACTGGCCTGGCAGGGGGTGTCTCGGTGTCATGTAGGTACCTAGCTTCTTTCTCTGTGAGTGAATCCACTTTAATGCATGGGTGGTTCTCTTTCCATTCCTTCACTTGCACTTCCTGCCTCTTGGGTTTGCCCTTTTCCTGCTCTGTGGCCTTTCCTGTGTTATGTCCTATCACCTCTTGGTTATCTCCTGGTCCGTCCTTGCTAAGGGACACCTCGTTGAAGTGTATCTTGGACCAGTTGGCATTCTCGTGGAAGACAGCTGTTCGTGATACCACAAACCTGTTATTGCTGTCTATGAATCTGTATCCCTTCGTCCCTGGTTCGTATCCCATGAACCTCAACCTTCTGGATACTTTGTCTCCCTTATGTCTCAATTGCTTGGGGATGTGCACGTCGGCTGTGACCCTGAATATATGTAAGTGTGACACCTGTGGTTTCCTTTGGTACATCAACTCATATGGAGTTTTATTCAGTACGCTGGACCACAGCCTGTTTAATGTGTAGTTTGAATAGATGAATGCTTCTGACCAGAAATGCTGCCCTAAACTGGCATCCTCTAGTGCGCATCTCATCATGGTTTGTAGTGTTCCATTTTTCCATTCTATGACGCCATTTTGGAAGGAGGAGAATGGTGAAGATGTGCAATGGACTATCCTGCGTGCCTTCAGCCATCGCGAGAAGTCGCTCGACAAAAATTCAGATCCCCAGTCTGTCATTATTTGTCTGATCCTAGTGTTGTGTTGTGTTTCCACCCTTGCATAGAATTCCTTAAATTTTTGGAATACCTCATTTTTGTGCTTCAGGGTGTACACGAAACCATGGCGGCTGAAATCATCCACTATGATCAGGAAGAACCTCTTCCTCTACTTGATGGAGGGCCTTAGTGGCCCCACTAGGTCCATGTGTATGAGTTGGAAAGTTGAATTGGTTGTGCGTACTGACTTTTTGGGCCTGGGTTTGGTTCTTAATTAGGAGCTTTTACAAATAGAACACTCGAGATAGTTCTCACAATTTTTTATTTTTACACCTTCGGAGCATTCCATCATTTTCTGTACCACAGGAAAACTGATGTGCCCTAGTCTCCTATGTAACAGGTGTGCACAGTTGTCATACATTAATTTCCCTATCGCTGGCTTCTCCTTCCTGGGTATCCCCTGCTCACTTGAGTCGCTAGTGGTGTGTTCTTGACTGACCCCCTCTACTTCCTCATTTGTGTTGTTTGGGTTGTCGGGTTTTGCCCTCCGGTGATTGTTTACCTCGGGCTGTATGTCCCTGACTGGGTGGAAGAATGGCAGATCCCCACTGATCACTGTTCTTCCTATGCTTTTGCCCCCTCTAGTTACATGTGCCTTTCCTTCTTTGAATGTCACCTCGACATTGTTGTCCTTGCTCAGCTTTAGTGTGGCAAGGATATTGTAGGGTATATTTGGCACCAATAGCACTCCCTCTATCATCCCTATCCCTGGCACGTGTGTGTTACCTTTCCCTGTCACTTGCACATTGTCTGGTTAGCCACTTTTATTATAAAGTTCTCCTTTGTGAATGATGTCAGTGAGTTCTGGTCATATGTGGTGTGGTTTGTGGCTCCCGAGTCCAGTAGCCATGTGCCCTCCGTCCTGTCCTGATCGTTGTGTTGTTCTTGGTCTCCCAGTCCATACAGTGACCCAGTCTGGCTTTCCCTGGAGCTGTCCCTGCAATTTCTTCTGTCCCTAGGGCTAGGGGAGTCCCTGCGCCTGTGCCTGTCCTCTGGTGAGCGCCTGTCGTTGTACCTCGCCCTCTGTTCAGGTCTGTCCCTCCGGTGTGACCTGTCCCTGTCCCCTACGTTCTTAGGGCAGTTCCTTTTGTAGTGGTTTTTTGAACCACATATGTAGCACTCTGTGTTACTGTGACTCCTACCCTGTGGCTCAGCCCTTCTGCTGGGTCTCTGCTCTCTACGGCTTAGTGAGCGGTCTTTCCTGATGCTGTCTTCAGCTATGAGTTTGCTTGTTAGTAATTCCAGTGTGAGTTTCCCTGAGCCGAGGTTATCTATCTGTGTGATGGAAGTGTCCCAGCTGGGGTCCAGGGAATTCACTATAATGCTTATCATGGTCCTCTCACTTATGACCTCCCCCCTTTGTGTCAGTTGGGCCCTGGTGGCATTTAAGGACAGCAAATGCTCGCTCATTGGGGTCCCTGCCTTGAGTTTGGTGGCATAGAACTCTCTGGATAGTCTGGTGGTGCTTGCTACGCTTTGACAGTAAAATAGTTTGTGCATCCTCTGTATTACCTCTAGAGCAGTTAAGTGGTGGCTAATGCTAGGGTAAATGCTGGGGGTAATGCTAGCAATAACAATATAATAAGCTTTATGGTGGGTGCAATCTAATTCAAAAGTCCAAGGTTTTTCTGGGGGGTCAGTGACTAGGGATAATAGGTCTTCCTTCAGCAGGGCGACTTGGAGCTGCTGGTTCCAGTCCAGGAAATTCTCCCCATCTAGCCTTAGTTTGGGAAAGTCACTTGGTAAAGTCCCTGAATTGTAGTTTAAATTACTTATATTGTGTCGCTGTCCATGGTTTCTCACATAAGGATACTCGCAATAAGGCAGGGGGATGACTGTGGCAAGTCTGAACTGACTTGCTTCTATGTGTCTGCATCGGTCTAGCTCTATGTCTTGTTCCGTTTCTCTTGCAGGGAGGCACTGCGCATGCCTGAAGTTATTTCAGCCCAGCCGCCGTGGACTGAGGAGCTCGTCCCTGCTGCTCCCGGGTGGAGGCCCCAATCTTCCGGATGGGCCTTCGGTTCCACTTTGGCCGGCCTCGCTTGGTCGTAGCTGCCTCGGATCGCCGTCTGGATCTCCAGGAAGCGGTGAGGGTCGTCGGCGAAGGTCGGAAGTCCCGCTGGGGCTGTGAATGGTCCCGGATGGCCCGGCCTCGCGTGGATGCTGCCTCCGGGTGTCGGGCCGAGTCCCCTGCCCGCCGATGGCCGTCCCCTGCCTGCTGACGGTCCCGTGGATCCTGGGTCTGGTCCCGGTCGCCAGTTAGGTGAGTATTCCCATCGCCTTCGGTGCTCCGTCCCCATGGGGGGGCCTCCCGGGAATCGTTGGTAGCGTTGGGTTTGCACGGCGGCAATCTGCTCCCCTGGGTAGGCATTGGCGCTGGTTCCCGTCGCGTCGGTGTTTCCTCTGCGCTTCGGCCTGGCGCTGGAGTGGGTGTCCGGTAGCTTCATTTTGTCCCCTAGGGCCGCAGTGATCAGTTCGATTGCCCTGTTGACCTCGGGCTCGGTAGGCGAGCTCGTGGCTTTTGGTTTAGGGCTTTCTTGTCCGTCGCGGTAGTTTTGGGTGGTTACTCTCGAGTAGGCCCTGAGTCCCACCATGAGATTTAAATCTCGGGAATCTATTGGTGGTTGGTCGGCCATCTTTGGTGATGTCACCTTCCAAGATGGCCGCCGCAAAAAGGGCACGGATTCTTTTTCGGCCTTTTCGGTGGGCTTCTGGTGGGGGCAGTTTTTTCTTACCACGTCTTCGTCGCTGTAGTCCGACTCGTCTTCATCTTCCTCACTCGCTGCTTCGCAGCCTTTGACCAGGCTTCGGAGTTCCGCGATGAGGTCGGTGTTGCTTTGTGCCGAGTCTATCAGCTTCAGGAGTTTTTCTTTTAGGTTGTGCTTCTCTCTCGTTGGGCTCTCGTGTTCCTTCCACCCCTCGTCGTGTCTGATCGGGGTGCATGGGTGGTGGAGTAGGTTGCTTATTTTGGGTGCCTCTCCTTGCGTGTCTTCGCGTTGGGCAGGCCGTTCTGCCATCTTCTTGGTGAATACCCTGGTATTCACCCTGTCCGTCGTGGTCCTTTGCATGGAGCCCCCTGGCATGTCCTGGAGTATTAGGGTTGGGCTATTTAACCATCCTCTGCTACCATATTGTTAAGGATGTTCAAGGATCGTGCCCAATAACTCCAACATGCAGGTATTCTTTAAATCAATAGTCTTTATTTACAAGGCATCTTATCATTGCAGGTATAGATCTGGAACTACACCAGGACCGCATGGCTGGACCTTAAGTACCCCTGGGCGTGGCTAAGGTAAGGAGGGGTCATTGGGTTAGGGTGGACCTTGGTTGGCCTGTCCAGCCCCCCTGCCCCTAGCCCTGGATCTGAGGCAAGGCATTTATCCCTGACAGAGAGGCAAGCTGCTGGATTGTACATAGTTGCTGAATAAAGAGCTGTTGTCTGAAGACTGTCTCCAGTCTCTTCAATCACCCAACACTGGCAACAAAGGTGGGATTCTGAAGAAGAACTGAGGCAAAAATAGCTGACAACTATACATCCAGCCAGGTGGTCGGAAAGAACGGCGGCCATCTTGCACATCAAATTCAAAGTCAAAACACAGCGGCAAGCATGTCTGCGTTCTACCCACCTACACCTTTCAATCCAGCAAAGGAGAAATGGGACACTTATATGACCCAATTCGCATGCTTCATGGAAGCCAATGATCTCCTCAGGTTATTGGATAACCGAAAAAGGGCACTCTTCCTTAGTCATTGTGGCCACGGCATGTTTGACACAGCAGAATACCTGTCCGAACCAATTCCAGTGCAGTCTATACCATGGCAAGTACTTCAGAATGCCCTGAAGACTCACTACACTCTGGCACCATCCAAAATTGTGAGACACTATGAATTCAGGCACCGATTACAGATGGATGGCAAGTCCATCAACCAATATACTGTATAGCTGTGCTTCGAAAAGCCGCCGCTCATTGTGAGTTTAGAGACTTTGATGATATTTTGTTAGACCAGCACATTTGTGGCATGCAAGACTTCCGCCTGCAACACAGGCTTCTAGCTAAAACGAACCTGACTCTGCAGGCTGCATTAGATGAAGCAAGAGCCATGGAGTCGTCTAACAAAGCGGCTGAATCACACCAGAAACTCACTTCGGCCCCACAAGCAATAAAGCTTATGGCCACCATGCATAAGGACCATTACCAGGGCAAGGACTTCAAGGGAAGCGAGGACAAGGTCTATTGCACAGAGAGGAAGAAATCCACACAGCTAGAAAGCAGGCGGCAACCATGTGCCAGCTGCGGGGGTCAGCACCCAAAGAATTTTCTGCCGCTACAGAGATGCCATCTGCCGGCGATGTGACCGGAAAGGGCACCTAGTGAAAGTATGCAGGGCGAACTTGCCTGCCAATCGCCAAGCCGCCCCAGAGGTTGTCCTACCCGAGGCTCCAAAACCAGTTAAATGGCAAGGTTGGAAACCAAGGTGCGAAAACACCAACTCAGGGGCGCCTGAAGCCAACCAGACTACATGTGACGGTACAAATCAAGGGGTCCCCCTGTGAGATGGAAATCGACACCGGGTCATCGGTGAACATCATCTCCTGGCAAGCCCTGAAAAAAGCAGTCCCGAAAATCAAAAAGAATCAGCTGGATCGCCAGCAGCTACGACTCAGAGACTATCAAGGGAATTGCATTCCTGTGTTAGGCTGCGGAACCTTCACCGTGAAATTCAACAAGTTCCATGGAGACCTCCCGACCCTGCTCAAGTTAGACTGGTTTGAATCCCTCAGGGTGGGGGTAACAGGCATCAATGCAATTGCCAGCACTTGTTCAGACGACTTGATTCAAGAATTCCAGGATGTCTTTAGCCTGGAGCTTGGTAAGTATGTGGGCACCCCTATATCCTTTAGATTAAACCCCAATATTGTGTCTATACGCATGAAGCCCCGGAAGGTTCCCCTTGCGTTAAAACCTAAGATCAACCTAGAATTGTACAAACTAATCAGTCGAACCCAGTGTGGTTACAGGGAGAAGCCCGGCCAAGATCCTAATAGGCTGCCGGCTCAGATCGGTTCTAGACCGGGTTCACTCAAACTATGCAGCCGAAACAATTCAAGAGACAAAAAATAGCACCCAGGCCTTTAGCATTGGGCACCTGGTACACACCAAAAACTTTGCCGAAGGAACCCTATGACTACCAGGCAAGATAGAGAAAATAACCAGGCCCCAGTCATATTTAGTTAGACTAAACGGCGGGCATCAATGGAAGCAGCACATAGACCAACTACGTAGTCACCTCAGCCCAAATACTGACACCCCAGAATCAGACCAAAAAGAGCTAAACTCTAACCCCTCCTTGACAGACTCAAGGAGGGGTTGATGGAGCCAGAGTACGCACCTGAAGAACCGGGAATCCAGCAACATTCATGCCATGAACCAGTTCCAGTAGAATCCGAGGCCCCACCCTGAAAGTTCCAGAACCTCCCATGGGTGGACCAGAGGCAGCAGTAGACACAACCTTTCAGGCCGCTGCCGCCACACCAACTGAGTTGCGCAGGTCTGATAGGACCTGTAAACGCCCTGCCTATCTGTGTGACTCCGTATGCAGAGTGGATTGCTTCAACTAAGAGGGGAGGGGTGTCGATACTGAAAAATTGAAATGTTTTTCTCTGGTCTGTTGTTTGAGTGGGAAAAATACTCAAATGTGATTGGTTGAACTCCCTGACAGCTCCCTATATAAGGGCAAGCTGTCAGAGAGGCAAGCTGCTGGATTGTACATAGTTGCTGAATAAAGAGCTGTTGTCTGAAGCCAGTCTCCAGTCTCTTTAATCACCCAACTTAACAAATACAGTAAGAGCAGTAAGAAGGCTGTGATTTCTTTGGCTGCCTAATTAACCATCATGTCATGTCTATCTCTAAAATCTACATATGTATTTACAGTTATCAATATAACTCACTTCAAAGGACTTTGCATCCCACTAGGTAAAATCATACTAAATGGTTCTTTTTTTCATCCTTGGGCATCTTTTTGGTGAAAATCTACAATGTAGTTTTCCAGCTATGCACAACTTTCAAACCTCCTTCTAACTTTTCTATGGAAAAAATATTGGCAGCATGGTTGGTGCCACTCTGTGTTTACATGCCTGTTTAAAGTGTCATATTAAAATATTATAATTTATGTTCTTTAAGAAATCCACATCATGTCATATACATAAGCCTAAGAAACACTAGGCATTGTAAATTAATATAACTGGGCAAATGATTACCTACTATTTTAAAATCCACGTTAAAAGGGAGATATACTGAGAAGGAAGTAAGAACCTTGCCTTCTTGTACAAGAGAAACTTATGCAATAATAATATAACTAGAAATTAATCAACACAATGGGGTAAAAAAAGGGACATATTGAAAGAAAAAGCTGGGCAAATATTGAGACAGGAAAGGACTTGTGTGTGTGTGTGTGTGTTTTACACACAAGAGAGAAGGCACACAGAGAAGAATTAGCATAAGGGAGCAGAGGTTTAGTAAGATTAATACTTGAGCAGAAAGATCAAAGAGGAAAATGGAAAATATAATGAAGGCAGATAAAAAAAGACAAAACCATGAGGAGACTTAAAGGTTAAAGACGTTTAAACTTATAAACAATGGAGGAAATCAGTGGAGAGAAATATAGCATGATTGAAGTACAGAGTGTATAATTTTTAACAAGTAAAAGGATTGAAGCAGACGATGTGAAAATAAGAGACACAGAGACCAAAAGACAAAATTACATATATTTTTGAATGTTACAAATGTGGATTCCAACAAAACACTGCAGCAGCGTGAAATGGTTTTATTTACTGATCTATTTGTCCATCCATCCATCTGTCCATCCATCTACCCCTTATTTTGTGTCCCCATTTCATTTCTCAATCCATCTGGCTAGCCATATTCGCCATCCAATACTTTTTTCACAGCCACTAGGTACATGCTAGCCTCTTTCGGCTATTTTGGGGTACCCTAAAGTTTATTTTTGCAAGCCTCAAGATGTTTCCAAACTCTTTTCCAAGTGCATATGACACTCCAACCACATCAAGATTCACACTCACCTCTCAACTAGAAAATCAGAGGAAACATAGATAGACCTTTGCTGAAATCCTAATTGATTATGCACATTTTCAGTCAAGACAGATTGGTCCAGAATGTGACGGTTTCTGCTGCACCAGCTTTCACATACTGAAAATCTGGTTGAGTAAAATGAGGACCCAGATTGTTGGGGGCAATGTGCTGATTCTGTAAACCACTTAGAAAGGGCTGTAAAGCACTGTGAAGCGGTATATAAGTCTAAGTGCTATTGCTATTGCTATCCTCTTTAATAGAGTGAATCAAGAGTATTGGTTAGAAAGTCAGAATAGATTTGGACAGAACAGAGTCAAATAGCAATAGCACCAACAATAGTACTTAGACTTACCTACCGCACCATAGTGCTTTACAGCACTCTCTACATTAGGGATGTCAAACTGGTGACCCATGGGCTGGATGTGTCACATGCAGGCCACGCCCACCTTAACTCTGTGAAAAGGAGAAATGTCACAATACATAACATGATGGCAATGTGACGCCACGAGTTTGACACTGGTGGTCTACATGGTTTACAGAGATCAGGATATTGGCCCCCACAATCTGGGTCCTTATTTTACCAACTTCGGAAGGATGGAAGGCTATGTCAACTTTGAGCCGGTCAGGACTGAACTCAGTGGGCAGAGTTATCCAGCAATACTGCATTCTAACCACAGCTCCTTGGTGACTTTGAAAAGATGGTCAGAGTTCCAAGTTCATCTTGGCCCGTTTCAACTTAATTTCACTCGTTCATTTATTTTAAAGATAAAAATAAGATGGGTGGAAGAGATATTAGTTTATTGTGCATCAATTTATTATTATCCTTAAAAGAAAAAAGATGATACAGTACAAAAACAAACAAACAAACAAACAAACAAACAAACAAACAAGTAAGTAAAAGGCTCCATAGAAAGCATATTAAAGTGTACTCAGGTGGAAAGTGCTGGGGGTGTATGTGTGTGGGAAGGACTGAAAGAAGACAAGTTTAATTTATACCAGCTCTTTTATGGATGTAAAGTTGAACCACCACTAGGGAAATGGGGGATGGCATGATCTTTAATTTTCAGTTTTACATCTGTACCAAGGCTCCATTATCCTTCAAATTTCATTGCTATAATTTGTGCTATAGTTCTGCAATGAAAAATTGAACATACACATACTGTGCATGAGGAACGCTGTTCATAGAATTCCTATCCCGATTGAAATACAGTGTATTTTAATCTTGTGCATATTTGTGCAAATTAAGTCTGTGACTTCCTTGCAAAATGATTCACATTAGGCAAAAATGCATAGATATATCCATACACTAGGGAGAACATGCTTATATATACATGTCTAGTTTGGGGCAAAGTTTTTAAAGTCTCAAATTGATATAAAAATGGGACAAATCAAAATGAAACTGAGAAAAATGAAATTAAAGGAAAATAAAATTCATAAATACATCCAGGTCTCCCATGGAGAAAATAAAGAATTCTTCATAAGGATTAATAGTGTGATCAAGCCCTAACCCCATTCACCTGCTTTTATCATCGTCTGGGTCCTGTAGTCTTGCATTAGTTTTTGCTACTGTAAAAATACAGCAATAGCAATAGCACTTAGACTTATATACCGCTTTACAGTGCTTTACAGCCCTCTCTAAGCAGTTTACAGAGTCAGCATATTGCCCCCAACAATCTGGGTCCTCATTTTACCAACCTCGGAAGGATGGAAGGATGAATCTTGAGCCTGGTGAGATTTGAACTGCCAGATTGCAGTCTGCAGAAGTAGCCTGTAATACTGCATTCTAACCACTGCGCCACCACGGCTCTTTATAATTGTACTGCTTAAAGTCACTGTTAGGAATATCTTCCAAATGTATTGTTCTGAGAGATATAGAGATCACAAACCTAGTGAATGACTGTTTAGTCTGCACAGAATTTGAAAGTTAAGAAACTATAAATTACGGCCATAGTCATAACTATTAAAATATATATATAGATTTTTGCACTTGAGAACAGTTGAGCTCACTTGATAGTAATCTGGTCAGACAGAAGTCTGGTTGGTCTGCCAGTTTGTGGGTCATTATAATAAGCTTCTATCTACAATTTACTTCTAGCCACAGTGGAAAAGGGAATTTATCCCCCAATGTGTGTTGCATTACATAGGATTACATGCCATGTGAGTGCCATGATATCCTGTAGTTTTGCAGAGGCTGATAAAATGTAATACATTTTCTCAATGTAGTTTCCGCAGAATGCGGTGACATGTTTTGATGAAATACGTTTTGTGTGTTTGTGTGTTTTAATAGCTCTGAATCAGCAAAATGCAGGGCAGCCATTCCTAATTTGTTAGTTCCATGTTTCAGAAGAGAAAACCATGGGAGTCTTATCATCTGCACTATGGAAATGCTCAAAAAAAAATTCTTTGGCTTTCTGAGAATCTGAGCTATCAGGCTGGCTGGATTACACAACAGATGGATGATACATAACATTGTTTTGTAGCTTCACCCAGTATGATAGAAAGACATGTAATACACAAAAGCTATAAGAATTAAATTCCAGGTGTCCTGGACTTATGACCAACAATTGTGTCCAAAACTGTATTCATAGTCACATGCCCACTGTATGAGCATGTGCATATGAATACAAGCATAAATTGCAGTGCTGAAACTGGAGCGTGCGTTGGAGCATCGGAATCCGGAAAAGAGCAGCTGGCCAGTGCGCGTGCACGTGGAGGCCAGCTGCTCTTCCGGGTTCCGTCTCACGCATGCACGCGACAGAAACCGCAAGAGCAGCTGGCGATGGCACCCGTGCCCTCAGAAGGGCTCTGTGTGCCACTTCTGGCATGCGTGACATAGGTTCACCATCACAGCTATATTGTATGAAATTACCAGTCCTTCCATTCTTTCATTTATTTTATGAGTTATTATACAATTTGGTACTCTGCTTTTGGAATTGATGCTTGACATGAAGGGCTTTCTGGAATAGAGTGGAAAGTAGACAACAATGGAAACAGAAAAAAAGAATGCCTAGTATGCTACTTATGATAATAATACTTAATTGTCCAAGTTTCTAAAGTTTAAGTATTATATTAGAAAACATTACCTATCCTCGTAAATGCATTTTAAAGTGTGTAACTGTGTGGATTAATAAAGATAATATTAAAACATTTGTAATATTGAAAATCTTACATGTCTTTGTGCAGGATTGAAATTTACCATTCAAGCGGATTAGCTTCTAAAAGTCAGATAATCCTCACTGTTGGATAAATATATATCCTATACAAATTCTTGCAATATATACTATGTAGGCTTGTCTGAAAATTAAATTAGTCACCTACATGGGATTCATTTTGATAACTTTTTAGAAAAAGGTGTTAGTGATCTTATTTACAAAATCCTTCGACAGTTGTAGCCTTTATTTCTGGAACATCTTAGGAACAAAATTAGAGACAGAAACTTGATGAAGTTTAGACACCTGGCATTCATCATAGGATAGTAATAAGATTTGGAATAAGCATTATAGTTGCTAAAATTAAAAGATTAATTTATCCCATCATAAGAATGCATCATAATTGTTGGAAAACTAAACAAATGATGGTGTGAAGAGTACCTTTGAAATATTCTCTATTAGACGTTTGCATATATTTTCATTAAGTCCATGCTAATAGCATTATATGCAATCTACATTTGAAGTCAAGGATTAAGATCCCACCACTTTTAGTGAAACAGGATTGTTTGTCCAAACAGATCATCTGTGATTTGAGTGGCAATATTTTGGACATTAGCCCTTATACAAATATTAGGCAATCAGTATTTCAGTGCTACTTTGCTCCTGGATGTACCATGAATTTCCTTGAATATGGGAACAGAGAAGGCAAGGAGACACTGTTTTTCTACTGCAGCACTGATATTATGGAACAGCCTCTCTGTGAAGATCATGCTGGCTCTTTCTTTGCTGGTTTTACACAAGCTTCTAAAAACAGAACTTTTTCAGAGATTCTTCCCTGATCTGAGTTGTTGCCATCCTTTTTTTTTTCCTATTGTTTTAATGTTGTGTTTTGTATTTTTGTAAAGGATTCATTTTATATTGTGGGGGTTTTTTTGCACATGGGCTGCTGACAGTGGATTGCAATGGTGTACAATTATGATAGATGGATAAATAATAAATTAATGTTTTTCCTCCATTTGCTTAGAATTACCATTAAACTTAGAGGGAATGGGAAATTCTGAACTGTGCAGCTGATGAAATGATTGTCCCTTACCTTAGGTTCTGATACCAGGTTCCCTGACTGCACTGATGACTTCAAACTAATCCAAATAAGGATCAGAGTGATCCTTCAGCTATTAAATTAACTATCTACTCAAGAAAATGATCTGGTAGGAAGATATCTTAGGGCTTGAGGAACAACAGGAGTAACTGGAATAGAACAAGGCTTTGGAATGGGTTGATCTTCTGTAGAGCAATGATTTCTGTGATGTTCTTCCATCTTTTCCATACTGTCATTCTAGAAGGATTTGAACTACTTGGCATCCTGCCTTCTATGCCCTGGGGCATTAACACATTGCTGGATTCAGTTGTAGTACTCCTGGTTTCTTGGCAGAATCATCCTTGTCTATACCAAGCCAAAAAAAAAAAAAAAGCTATTTAAATCATTTTAAGCTTTTATAAATGCCTCTACTGCACTAATTGTAGCTAGACAATTTATGCATGGGTGATCTTTAAGTAGGATCACAATACAACCAGAACATTCTCTGGTCAAGAAGCAGCAGGAAAAAATGATCTAGAAAGAATGAAAGATCCATTTCTGGCTTTAATTTAGACCCTCTGCCACCATTTGGAGAATGTACTTTTCTTAAGTATATAAAGATAACTAGGTCACTGCTATGAAAGCTGTCAGCTTTAATCATGTGGAAATTGACTTCAAGCTATACTTGGAAGAATATAAAACCATGTGTTTGATTTTTATTTTAAAGAATAGCAGCAAGGGTTCCCATTATCACCATGCCAAGCAAATAATCAACCCAAGGCAGAGAATTACCTCCCTTTTCCCTTTCCCATCAACTTTCTAGTTTCTAGTTTTCTGTGTACTACTTCTAGATGGGCTAAAACAGTACTTTTTTTCCTGATTTCTAATACCATCCTTTATCTGTCCACAAAATATGATTTTTGCATCCTTTCTAGAATGGACCCATTATTGCATCACAGTAATGTGGTACTGCTTTTGTCATTTTAATGAAAGCCCTGGATCCTGCAGATGTCTCCGGTGAGTACTAGTGGTTAGCTCTTTATTACCTCTGAAATCACAGCAGCATATCATACTCATTCCAGCTGAAAGGGACCTATAGTAGAAGGCTATTGAAATTATGCTCATGCTTATAAATTTCCTGAATGCATTATGTTGTGCGAATATCCATATTGAATATATAAGAACATTGAGTTTTTTCTATTTTTTTTTTTACTGAAGTAAGTATTTATAAGTTATTTAGCTTGGGGTTAAAGCAGGCAAGAAGAGACAGAAGTAAGATGTATAAAATCATGCACAATATGGAAAAAGTGGAAATAACTTTTTTGTGCTCGTTCTGTCACAATATTTGAATAGAGGTCTTTAGTGGAAACCAAGTGTGGGGAGATTTAGTACTGCCAAATGGATTTTTAGAATATACAGTGTATAGCGAAAACAGAGAATTTCTCACTGTTAAATATGGTGATGACAATGTACATGTTTTTTTTTAAATACCTAGAAGAATTCATGTTATCAGTGGCTACCAGAGGTGTCCAGAGTGTGATCAAATATCAGTCCTTCAACACAGGCCTTTCTGTGTTATGTTGCTAGAAAGAGGTTGATAGACTAGATGGGTCATTTATCTGACTGAGGAAGTTTCTTCTTATGTTCTTTGAACTGGATGATGAAGTTATATTGGGTAAAAGTCCAAAATATTTGAAAAATATCAGGTTATTGCATTTTACTGTGGCTATTCTTGAAGTGAGTGGAGAAATAGGACGGAGGGGTCCTTACTGACATAAAATAGCTTCCACACAGTGTTTGAAATAACAAGAGAAACAAAAGAGCTTGGCTATACCCATAGAAACTTAAATTTATTCATCCAGTTGATGTATCCTCCTTGGTATGATCAAATTGTCTGTCAGGTTCCGTGGTGGGAAACAGTGATTATTAATATTAAAGACAGCACTAGCATAGAAACACATAAAAATAATGTTTCCAGCACAACACACATTAAGTAATGAAAACAAAGAAAAGGTACACATAGCACATCTTCTTTCTCTTATGTAGCTGCACTACTCTTCAAACGCTAATCACATGCTGCAACTTGCCTGCATGAATCTAATAAATTTCTCACACAATCCTGTATGGATGATGATCCATTTTACTCATAAAGAAAACATATCAAAGTAGTGAATCCCATTTGTATTCCTTAATGGTGTTATTTCCACAAGATTGAAGTAGCAGACCTGTAATTTCTTAGCGCTTGATGTAGGAGATATATTTGATTTCATGATAGAGATTTTGTAGAGTCTCTGAAACTCTGAGTGTTTGCTGGAGAGTGAAAGTGATGAGGTATAGTCCAGCTTTAAACAATATCAAACAGGTTATGCTGCATGAAGGAAGACAGTTCTCTTCTTGCTAATAGCTTGTCCATTTCTACTAATTATTAATTAGTAATTATACTAAACTATATTGCTTTATGATCCAAATGGGGAGAGGGAGAGGGAGGGAGGGAGAGAGAGAGAGAGATGATAAAGATGGAGAGAGAGATAGAGATATATAGATATAGATATATCCATCCATCTATGCATTCATAATTTTGGTTAATCTAAAACCAAATATACAAAACTGTACATTACAAATTACATCTGACTTAATCTAATAAAACTCTTCTAAAAGTAATAACTTATAATTAATTTGTTTTATTAAAAATTCTAAAAAGTATACCTCAAGAATCACTCATCTTATTTGTCTGAAAACTGCTAAAGCGTCATCATCTCAGAAAAGAATACTACTTCTATAAATTTTATCTAATTCTGACTAATGGAAAAAACCCCAATCATACCATCAATTGATGGAAAAACCATCTATGTGTACTTAATTATTTGGATTTGAATTCTGTGTGCTGTTGATCACCCTTAAATTTACCTATGAGAAGTAATACTTTTTTTTCAAGTCAAAGAACTGAAGTATCCCTATTTTTACAAGCTTTGGGCCCTAGGGAATAGAATAGGTTTTCATCTGGTTTTGAAATTCGCAATGAATCTTTTTGGGTAGCCTTATCCTAGTCAAGATGTCATTACCAAGAAGGTCTTCTGTTTGAAAATCACCACGTTCCCATTACTTCTTCACATGGAGCAGAGTATCTGATGAAGATTTTAAGGTTTCAATTGTATAACATGGACATCACAAATGTTTTGTTTGTGTATATGTATATGTATATGTATATGTATATGTATATGTATATGTATATGTAGATGTAGATGTAGATGTAGATATAGATGTAGAAGTAGATGTAAATGTAAGTCAAGCCATCTGGAATAAATTAACAATTAGAATATATATAACAATTGAATATAAGAAATTATATTACTGTTATTTGTATTTAAACAATTGTTGCATAGAATTTGATTTTAGCAGTCTGTTTTTCTCTTCCACCCAATCAAATGTAGTAGCAAATGGCATTTTGCAGTGCTTTGCTCTAAATGGAATCCTACTGTTTTCAAAGAATTAAATATGCATTTTGGGACTGATCCTAGATCTCAATTTTTGATTTCTCAGTTTGAAGCAACACCTAGGAGTTCTAGTAATTAGCTATAGTTGTTCTGCCATTGTATCCTATCCTGGGATAAAATGATTTTATAACTTTATACCAGCACCCGCAATCTCTAGTCTTGATTGCTATAATACATTCTACATAAGGCTTTAAAAAAAACTTCATAATAAGCACAGAACCCAACAGTCAAGTCGATATATAGAAGAACTCAAATCGAATTATACCCATCCTAAAGCCATTTCAAGAACTATTTTGGTGTAGTGGTTAAGACATCAGGCTGTAAACCGAAGATCACAAACTCTAATTCTGCCTTAGGCTGGGTAACCTTGGTCACTCACTTACTCTCAGTCCTAGGAAGAAGGCAATGGCAAATCACTCTGAAAAGCCTTACAAAAAAGGGGCCTTGTCCAGCTCATTTCCAAGAACAAACAAGATTAAATGGGAGGGGAAAAAGCCATTGTACTGGCTGCCAATTTGTGTTTGGGTGAAATATGAAATAATGTTTATTAACTCTGAAGTCTTCCATGACTTGGATTCATACTACTTGAGAGAATGGCTGTTTTTATATTATTTCCCATCATAGAAATCCTCAGAGATTTACACTCAGCTGTTCTAAATAAATGTGGAAATCCATCCTTTCTATTGAGCAAACCATTTTGCAAGCTTCTCAGAAGCTTCCAGAGTCAGTTCAGAGTTAGGTTGTGCCTTAAGTCAATCAATCCAATAAATAAATGGCCCTAAAGTAGTCCTTTTTAAGCAGGATTCTTGATCTTAATTTTATTACTTTTTTTAAGCAGTTTTTAATATTATTGGTTTTAACGTTATTTTACAATAAACTTCTAGGGATCTTACTAAGTGCAGTTAATAAGTTTAATAAATATTTTAAAGACAGTCACACACATAATAGTTCTTGCTGTTTCCTAAATGTTGCCTTTTTCTTTAATAAACTTTAGAAGAGATTGAAGTTGCATTTATGTATGAGATTTATTAACACAATGTTTCAGAATTTTTCTCAGAAATATATGAAAGAAATCTGCAGTCATGTAATCTTGTGTGATCCATTTATCAAAAACATGTCTCAAAATCCATTTTAAAGCAAAGCATACTATAATTAGTTACAGTTGAGTTTTTATTCCAAAAGATAAATCAATACAATTTGTATTTGCGGCTGGTTCTCTTGATATTGGCCCGCTCCTCAAGAGAGATTTTACTAAATCAATCAATCAATAAAATCCCAAAAAAATAGAGGTTGTACAGTGTTCAACATTTGTAGGTTTTCTCTATTTTGAAAACAAACATAATCTATCCACTTTATTTGCTAATATACTGAAAAATCTTAAACAATGAATCAATCTGATCTTGGATTAAATATTGTCTGGTAGTAATCTCTGCTGATCTGGCTGTAGGCTGCTGGATAGAATTCTAGATTTCTTTTTTCTAGATTTCAAGTTTTTTATTTTATTTTACATATACATATCAATGCGTGAACTGTGTGGCACCTGGGTATTATACATTTTAATACAGATAAAACTAGTAATATTAATCATAGTTGTTACATTCATCCAGTTTATGTATTTCTATTAATAGTACACATTTATATTAAGTTATAGTCTTTCATTATTAAATTGTTTCAATACATTGTTCTAATGCCAATCACCATATTATTTAAACATACATAATAATGCCAATCACCATATTATTTGAACATACATAATAATACCGCCATTCAATTTCTAAACTTCTAAACTTCCCTCTTGTTATTGCTTTCATTTTATTATGTAAAAATGTGTATACTAATATTCCCCCTTTCTCTTATTCCTGTCTCTATTCTAACTTTTAATCATATCACCCTTATATTAAAATATGTTTTCTTTCTATACAACTTCTCTTGCCCACTTTGGTACTTTGAATCCTGTTCATTTTTAACTTACCTCCCATATTTCACTCTTTGCAGCTATTTGTATTAAGGTACAATCTTTCATTATTTCATTGTTCAATGTTTCAATATACGGTTCTAATACCAATCGCAATATTATTTAAACATACAAGGTTATTCTAATCATATTCTTACAATCATCAAATTGCTTGCTTGATTTTAAAAAAAATATAATTAAATGGAAATGTCTTGTGCATAACGATGTACAATATTTTTCAGACAAAGGTCTTTGAGCGATGTCTCGGTTGCATTTCAAGAAGTGATACATCTCTCACAAGAACTCAAACTGCGATAACTTTTATAGTTTAGAATATAGGAATTATATAAATTGTTTAAACCAGAGGCATCTTTGGGTGAGGGGAAGAAGGGAAAAATAATGAAACCAGCATCATATTCAATGGTGGGTTGCCCCTGGTTTGCACCGGTTCTATAGAACTGGTAGTAAAACTGGTGGGAGGCTCCACCCACCGATCTCAACATAATCAAAATGCTTCTGCATGGCCCTGTTACAAACCGGTAGTAAAGGTAAGTAGAACCCACCCCTAATCATGTTGCAAAAGTGCTTACCCTTTTATACGTGCATGGTGACATTGTGTGCATGTGTAAAAAGGGCCAAAATTCCCTGATTCTGCAGATGCTTTTATTTACAGTTCTTAACCTTCATTTCTTAACCTTCATAAAGTCTACATCTAAATTACTATTATTTGGGGATTTGTCTTGCCACAAAAGGCATTGGTTCCTCCTCTGTTTTTATAGGAAGAGTGGGCAAAGAACAAAATGTGTGTGATGATGCCATCAAACAAATGCTTTGATTTATGCACTGTTGAAAGTTGAATGCTTTGGCGTAAGTACTTAAGGGTAGTATTAGCAGGATGATGCCACCATGCCTCCATCAACATTTTAGCACCCTCATAGGTGCTGCTATGTCTCCTTCTATTTTATATTGATTAGGATAATTTTTTAATACTAAAAATGGAAAAAAATAAAGATATGGGTGGAATGTTCATGGTCAATAACAGGCCTTTTGTTCCACTTTCCTAGGCCACCTTTTTCTACTCTTCTATTCTCTATGTTTTCTTGGGCTTCTGTTTTACTGGTTTGTCTTCTCTGGTGGCAGAATGCCTGGATCAAAAAAAATGATTTTTTTTTTTTAAAAAAAGACATACTTGGCATCTCTCAGAACTAGTCACCTTAAATGGATTTTGTAGAAAGTTATAGCCTAGTATATTAGCTTTAGTTTAGTCTCGTTTATTCATGCTTCAGATTGGAATTTTGTCTATTAAACATAGTTTTATTCTATAAAAAATTCTCCTGGGTGTGGTACATTTAAAGAAAAATAAAACATATGGAGGAATAATGAGTGTGTCACAACTGCCAAAATGGTTTTTATAAAGCAAACTCACTCTTAGAGGAGAATCATGTTCCTGATAATTTTGAGGTTTAAAACCTAGGGGGGAAAAGCCAAGAATCAAGCTTAGATAACTAGTTTTCTCCAGCTAAATTCTTTCCATATGACTGATCAAAAGAAATATCTTTACACCAGGATTTATTTCTTTGGTACATCTAAAGTTCCATCAGCTATCTCTCTGTACAAATGATTGATTTTTTAAATCAACACTTAGAAGAATTATATATTTAATATTAATTGATCAAGCAAAACATTCTTGCTAACTCAAGCTTTTCCTAACCAGTCACTCTCCAGAAGTAAGGGGATATATATCCTGTTTCCCTGAAAATAAGATATCCCCTGATAATAAGCCCAATCAGGCTATTGAGCGCATTTGCTAAAATAAGCTTCCGCCTGAAAATAAGCCCTCCCCAAAAATATTTAAAGGCAGAGCTGGAAATCAGGTAAGATGGCAAGAGCCCCATCTTGCTCCATGTGCCCCAAAATAATAAGAGCCCCCTGAAAATAAGGCCAAGTGCTTATTTTGGGGTTCAAAAAAATATAAGACAGGGTCTTATTTTGGGGGAAAGACGGCAGATATATCTCCTAGAAATTTGCATTTTTCTGCCTGGCTCAGTCCTTGAGAGATCAAGGAAGGGACATCCACAATTGGGATATGACCAGATCTGACTGTTTCTAAGATATTTTTTTCCTCCCTATTGATTTCTCAAATACTATAAAAATAGCTCTGCGAGCTATTTGTAAAAGGAGGTGGGCTATGAAGATGGCAGAAGTCCAAACATCTGGACTGCAGGGACAGAGGTGCTAAAACAACTCACCTGATATCTCAAATTAGCACTGTCCAGATGGACCGTCCTAGGGGAACTTGTTTTATTAGACCTCAATTCAATAGTTGGCCTTTCCTTTGTATAATTTCCTTTGAGGGAAAATAGTATGCAACATGCTTATGTGAAATGGATGCAGAGACATATTTATACAGAAAGAGAGAGAGAGAGAGAGAGAGGGAGAGAGAGAGAGAGAGAGAGCGAGCACACATATCCTTAGGAGCAATATATATGAACTTGTACCATATGGAAACTACTTGAAATTACTCTTTGTGACAGCTGCTTTGACTCTTTGTGACAGCTGCTACCATGCTGTGGAATGTAAAATTTCATTCTAAAAATTTAGTTATTTTCTCCTTGCTAGTTTCTTATAGCATTCCTGTTAATGGTGGCAAAGCAAAGTAGTAGCTCTGCATAATGCATGCAACTAACTGTCTAGTTGAAAGCAGTTATGATGAAGACAAACTGTTTACACACTGTCATTCTGGCTAGGAAGTTTGTAGCTTAATAACTATGTATTTATTGGACAACCCATTTCTCACTAGTCGCTCATTCTGCAATAATGCTTTGGCATCATTTATTTAAATAGCTGCGCCATCAGAGAGTGGGACATTGATAAAAAATCTACTACAGCCTTCATCCAACTTGGCATCTTTCACATGTGCATGGATAATCATTTCCATCATTCCAGCTGGCACAATGGGAGTTGTAGTACAGCTTATCAGGAGGATGCCAGCCTGAGAGAAGGCTGATCTAGTCCTTCCTATTAGAAACTAAACACATATATAATTGTAGATCATTTCAATTTTAATGGTGCTTATTTACATTTTTGCTGCTGCTAAACAAAGCAATTGCCAAAGACACCTTTCAATCAAAGAAAATTTGAAGATTCAAAAGCATTACATAGGAAGAAAAATGTACTGTTTTTCATTCAGCTGCACAAGCAGAATTTCACAAATAATCTTAAAGTATTAAAACCAATAGAAAAAACCCCTTAGCTTTACTTTTGCATCCTTGAAAATGAGGAGGTTTTCTGTGAATGTGACTTTCTTTCAATAGACTTACCTAATATTGTACTATAATTAGGTATAGAATATAATTTGCCTAAAAACAAATACCAAGCATCCCAGCAAGCTGTAATTTTTATGTTGATTTGGTTAAACTTACGGCCCTTTTAAGGAATTCACCAAGACCGTGTCTTGATGAAATTGAATATTAGAACACAATTTCAGAAAAATATCAGATAAATATTTAGCATATCAGTCAATTAGCAGCCTTACTGATTTTATAAACAGCCAGAATATTTAAGTAATACTATTTGACTTCTTTGATAATTTGGCAAGTGCTTGCTTCTAATTTTAGTGAACATATTTTTCTGTTGTAAAGCCAAGGAAAACACACTTGGAAGACTTTAGGATTAAGGTTTGATTTTGATTCTCATATAAAGCTGAACCTCTTTGATTATCGTGATTTGAAAACAGCAGATAAAGTTTTTTTTTAAGAAAATAAAATAAAATATATAACCTGAGCATAAAAAGGAATATTAAGCAGAAAAAGGAACACTAAAATAAACTCTGATAATTTACAATGTTCATTAAACATTAAACTGTAGAGTGGTGGTGGTTGAGGAGCTTTCTTCTTTATAGGAGTTTGATGCAGGCCACTGAGATTTCTTCCCTGCCTAAGAACTCCTGTAGTTCCACTCTGTCAGAACAAAGAACTTTGTTCTTTGTAGCAGGACTTTCTTATGTAGGATCCAATCTGAGTCAGTCACTGGGACCAAAGGTTTATTCTTCCAAGCTCTTGGACTCATGCTGGAGCCCATCCTCATGAAACTTTTCTCTTTCCAGAATGTGTGAACTTTCTCATCCCCAAAACTTATTACTTTCCATCAATCTTCTGACAGGAATTTCAGATTCTTCCCAGTTAGAAATGGTGCCTTCTATTCTTTGCTGCTTTTTTTTTTTCTTTCAAGTCTCTGCTGACCCAGTTTGGATGGTCTCTCATTCAACTCTCCTTTGCTATTAATTGTCCCTCCAATGCCATTCTCAGCTGATTAATGGTACAATTTTGGGACTCTGCTATCACATCTTCCAATTAATTGAAATACTGTAAGTTTTGAAGTGTAGGAATGTCTATATACGTTAGATGGAATGCTTTCAATCAGTAGACTGTGAAAACATTTAAATGTGCTGTAAAATATATGCACTTTTTAAATAAACTAATAGCCAAACAATGCTGAAATTGCTACAGCCTTTGACATCTACAACAATTTATGTAAGAAACACCCAAGTTCTGACTCAGCCCTTTTATATGTGTTCTATCCTTTAGGAGAGGGATAGAGGAAGAAAAAGATTTGTGTTGAGTGCAGGTACTCTACCAGCATAGATTTCTTGACATACATCATGTTTCCAGTAGAACACACCTGTAATACGTGTACTAACCCACAAGTTTTAAGCAATGTCAGGAAGGGCAGGATTCATAATTTATATGCACACAGTTATATACAACATTTATATTAAGATTGAAAATGGATTGAAGTGGCTTCATCTCTGTTCTTGATATTCAAGTGCCTCTGGTGAGAATTCGTTAACTCAGTTTTTCTAGATAAGTGTTAACTTGGCAAATGAATCTTTTTAAAATCCAGCTGCATGTCTACAAATATCAAGTATCATGAACAAGCAAAGAATGTTCCACCTATTTTGTAGTCAGATGGTTTCACTTAAAAACCAAAAGGTCAGAGGTCAAAGCATGACCTCACCAAATTAGGCTCAACTGAGAGAAATGTTTAGCACAACAAAAGGAAGTAATTTGAAGTACATTAAATGCAAATGAAAGTGCCATGTGCAAACTTCAGGAAAAAACTGAGAAAAGCAAACACCCGAGGTGGTTGTTGGAAAGATGAAGTTTGAGATTTTAGCCATGTTTCTATTCTTGTAAATAGCAGCAGGATAAATATTAATCTCACTGGTATACAAATGCTTATACTATACTTACGTTCCAAGTTTTCCATTATTCCCTGAAGGGATTAAGCTGGATCAGAGCTGAACTTTGTGGCTATTCCCTCTTCTTTATTGGTTTAGATACCAAACAGGTCTGGTCACCACAGTAATTTGCTTTGGTATATAAAATAATCATTTACTTTTAATCTAAGGTCACAGTGTTAATACCGCTGTAAGTCTACAGTTTGGTGGTTGTTCCTAATTATTTGTCCGAGTTTTTTTAAAAAAAATCTGACTTTCATTTTCAATAAAGAGATGGGCTACAATATATACCAAGAAGTTCTGGGTGAAACATCTAAGACAAATATTGAAATGAGCACCAACATGTCCTTATGCAGATCTCACACAAATCAAATCAAATTGCTTAATAACTGGCAACCAAGAGGTGCTGATATGTACTAGACGACTATCAGAATTGACCTATCAGAAGGATGATATGGTGTAGCATGTATCTGTGATGAAAAGAAACCAACGCTCCCATGGTTGAAGATGATTTGTCAGCTACTCAGGTTAGATAATACTGAAGAAAGGTCCCAGCTATTTGTGGAAATAGAATGGTAAATCTCAGATACTTAATGCAATTAAGGTAGGTCTCATATTAAGACCTACCTTGTGGTGATAAAAGCGGCAAAATCTAGCTATTTTTCCACTCTTATCGCATCATCAGATAACCGCCCAGCCACTCTGTTTAGGGTGACCCGCTCTCTCCTCCATCTGGAAATGTGGGATGATCCCTTGCAGGGCCGAGCTGAGGATTTTGTCCAGTATCTGTATGATAAAATCACTCAGATTCGGGAAGGCTTGGTCTCTGACTGGGTAAGTCCGGACGGGATGATTGAGGCAGGTCTTGAGAGTGTTATCTGGGAGGAGTTTGATCCTGTGGCTCCCGAGGATGTGGACAGGATTCTGGGACGGCTGAACGCGACCACATGTTTATTGGACCCATGTCCCTCCTGGCTGGTGCTGGCTTCCCGGGAGGTTACACAAGGCTGACTCCAGAGGATTATTAACGCTTCTTTGAGTGAGGGTGTCCTGCTGGCCACCTTGAAAGAAGCGGTGGTGAGGCCCCTCCTCAAGAAGCCCTCCCTGGATCCGGCTGTTTTGGCTAATTATCGTCCAGTCTCCAACCTTCGTTTTACTGTGAAGGTTGTTGAGAGTGTGGTGGCGCGGCAGCTTCCACAGTACCTGGATGAAGCTGTCTTTTTTTTTTTTTTTAATAGACTTTATTGAGATTTTTTACAGAACAAAAAGGAAATAAATAAAACAAACAAACAAACAAACAAACAATCATTCAAACAATAACGTAGAACACATAAATATAATAAACATTTTCAATTTGTATCGGATATGCAGTGTTTTAACTATTTACATAAATAATACTTGTTGATATTTTGACTCACTTTTAACCAATATTTAACACACCTTTGATCTTTCTTCCATTTTAACATGCAATCACTTGTACCACCTTTCCCACACCATATAGTATACTGACTTTTCATCATTTAATTCATAAGTTAATTTAGTCATCTCTGCGCACTCGAGTATTTTCTTAATTATAAGCTCTTCTGGTGGTTGAATTTTCTCTTTCCAATACTGTGCGTATGCCAATCTAGCGGCTGTAATTATATGGATCATTAAATGTGTCATTTCCTTTCTATATGGCTTCTTTATTATTCCCAGGAGGAAAATCTCTGGTGTTAGTTCAATATCTTCCCCAATTATTTCGTGTAACCATCTCCTGATCTTACTCCAATATCCTTTCGCTTCCGGGCATGTCCACCACATGTGAAAGAAGGTGCCTTGGCCATGGCTGCATTTCCAACAATTGGGATGTATATTGGGATATATCTTCGCTAGTCTGGCCGGGGCTAGGTACCACCTATGAAACATTTTGTAATGATTTTCCTTATATGCCACCGCTCTAGTCAATTTAAGATTTCTATTCCATGCCTCCTCCCATTGGGAATGGGAGGAAGCTGTCTATCTAGATCTGCTCCAGTCTGGCTTCAGCCCTGGGCACAGCATGGAAACGGCATTGGTCGCGTTGGTGGATGATATCTGGACGGCTCGGGATAGGGGTTGTTCCTCTATCCTGGTCCTGTTAGATCTCTCAGTGGCTTTTGATACCATCGACCATGGTATCATGTTGCACCGGATGAAGGGGTTGGGGGTAGGGGTCACCGTTTTGCGGTGGTTCTCCTCCTATCTCTCTGACTGGTCATAATCTGTGTTGGCAGGGGGGCAGCGGTTGACCCCGAGGTGCCTTGTTTGTGGGGTGCCACAAGGGTCGGTCCTCTTGCCCCTTCTGTTCAACATTTATGTAAAGCCACTGGGTGAGATCATCTGTGGCTTTGGGGTGGAATTCCATCAGTACGCTAATGACACTCAGCTGTACATTTCCACCCCAGGCCACCCCAATGATGCCCTTGAAGTGATGTCCCGGTGCCTGGAGGCCGTGCGGGCCTGGATGGGAAGAAACAGGCTCCAACTCAACCCTTCCAAGACCGAGTGGCTGTGGCTTCCGGCGTCCCAATATAGCCAGCTGGCGCCATCACTGGTTATTGGGGGCGAGTCATTGGCCCCCACGGAGACGGCTCGCAACTTGGGCGTCCTCCTGGATGCACGGCTGTCTTTAGAAGAGCATATGACGGCTGTGGCCAGGGGGGCTTTTTATCAGGTTCGCCTGATACACCAGTTGCGCCCCTTTCTGGATCAGGACTCCCTAGGCACAGTCACTCAAGCACTCATCACCTCCCGCCTGGACTACTGCAATGCTCTCTACACAGGGCTCCCCTTGGGGTGCACCCGGAGGCTCCAACTGGTCCAGAATGCGACCGCGCGGGGATTATTGGAGCGATGGGGTGCTCCCATGTGACACCTCTCCTGCGCGAGGTGCACTGGCTTCTGGTGGTCTTCTGGGTGCGCTTCAAGGTGTTGATGACCACCTTTAAAGCGCTCCATGGCTTAGGGCCGGGGTATCTACGAGACCGCCTTCTGCCGTCAATAGCCTCCCACCGGCCAGTTCGCTCGCACAGAGAGGGCCTCTTTAGGTTGCCGTTAGCCAGACAATGTCGGCTGGCGACCCCCAGGGGGAGAGCCTTCTCTGTGGCGGCACCTGACCTCTGGAACGACCTACCCCCAGAGATATGCACGATACCAGACTTCCAGACTTTTCGTCGGGCCCTGAAAACACATCTATTTCATCTGGCCGGGCTGGCTTGATCCCATCCTTTCGGTTTTAATTTGAAATTGGTTTTAACTGGGTTATTTTAAATTGTGGCTGACATTATTTAATATCTTTTAAACTGTTTTAATTTTTGTATGTTGTGTTTTTACTTTGGCTGTCCACCGCCCTGAGTCCTGCTGGAGAAGGGCTGTATAAAAATGAAATGAAATGAAATGAAATGAAATGAAATGAAATGAAATGAAATCAAATAAATAAATAAATAAATAAATAAATAAATAAATAAATAAATAAATACTCAAATATTAGGTACACTTTTACCATATAAACTTACAGTACATTTATATTATTTACTAAGTTCATCTTTAAAGGCCACAAGACCCTTTGTTTGTGGTGAACTGAGAAATAACACAATTCTAATTTATTTGTTATGCATATTATATTAAGGAAGGTCAAATCAAACTACATGTAGTCTTCAACTTACGACCACAACTGAGCCCAAAATTTCTGTGGTTAAGTGAGTTTTGCCCCATTTTACAACCTTTCTTGCCACAGTTGTTAAGGGAATCACTGCAGTTGATATGTTAGTAACCTGGTTGCTAAGTGAACCTGGCTTTCCCATTGACTTTGCTTGTGAAAAGGTTGCAAAAAGTGATCACATGACCTTGGGACACAGCAATGGTCATAAATATACATAAATAAACCACTAAAAGCTAACATGATACTATAAAATTAAAGCACAAGGACCTTTCAATTAAAATGTCTTAATATTAATTCCAAAATTGTGGATTGAAGGATGAAAAAGAGCATGCCAATGCCAACCCGAACCCAACAGATCTCTATACCTTTCTGACCTTTCAAATTCTCCTGCTCCCACATCTTTACACAGATTCATACATTGTTGTTTGTTTATTGCACTTACATTCTCTTTCTAAGGATCGCATCACCTTCATCCACATACAGCTTTCTTAGTGTACCCTTCATTTCCAAACCCTTTCACCTCCCTTTCAGTTTCAGAAATAGTATTTCAATAAACTATTGGAAGCCTTGATCTAACTGGAACTAGCCTCCTTCACTAGACTGCTTCCAGTTATATTGGTTTTGCTTTGGAGAAGGTCAGAAGTAGGTTGCTTAACTTGTCACTCTATTCTTTACTTCCTTAATACTGAAGGGAACTTTTCACATGGATTATGGGACTTCTTCCCTATGGGCCTGGGTGTGAATTTGCCACCTCAATTACTATTTAAGCTAATTCCTGCTAGCTACTTGGGAAACCTGTCTGGTTTTGAAAGAAGCTTTGCCTCTTCCTGAAGAAAAGATAAAAATTACTTTCTTGATGTGGTTTCTTTAATGATCTAATCATATGGGTTCTCTAACCAATATCTGATCACCCTGAGTCTCAGGAAGATTAAAGCAAAGGTCAGGCTCTGTGCTAAATATAGTCCTCCAAAAGAGGCAGGAGTACTTCCTTCCCTTCTCAGATGGGAATTGACAAGAGAGATTTACATCAGCTAATTATTTATATAATAGGACCTTCTGGATCCCATAAAAAGCTTTTCTCTTGGCACAGTGTAATGACTTTAATGCTTTTGGGTAATGGAGAATATATATTTGAATTAATATGTCTTCCTCAGGCTGCAGAAATGGAGCCGATGATTCATGTGTTATTTCACTGCCCATTCTATATGAAAGATCGCTTCTATCTTACATCCTTGAAATAAGTCCCGGAAGGTTAAAGGAAGATGAAACTATTTATTTATTTTTTATCTGACAAGGTCACAGAGAGACCACCCAGAAAGCATCCAGATTCAGCTTAATTATCATCTAATTATATAATCATCTGCTAAGAATAAGTTAAAGATCTTGTTAATAAATGGGATGCTTTCTACTGTTTAAAGTAAAAACAAAATACTTGGAAGAATCCTACATTTCTGCTGAAGTTGGGTGATGGATGGTTTTTCTTGTAAAATGGTCTTTTTAGCTAATAAAATTTGTTGCAGCACCTGCCCCTCTGGAAGAGCATCCTCCTGAGATCTATGTAGCTCCAATCATGATAATGTGTAAGAAATCTTAAAAACCTGGCTAATTCTTGAGACTTTGGATAAGGATGGATGTCCACCTCTTATAGGATTTTGTCAGACCATTCAGTCAATTGGGTTTAATGGTCTGAGAAAGAATCTTAGGATGGACCTTCCCTAATTGATTAGATTGGGGTGTAAAACTCAAGGACTGGGGGCCAGATTCAGCCCATGGGGTGCTTAGATCTGGCCTGTGCGACTGCCCTGGAAACAGGAAAAGACTGGCCTGAGGTGCGTTTGCCACCGAAAATGGGCTTCCGAGCTACATTTTCGGCTGTGACAGCCTCCTGAAACCCTCTGTCAGAGCTTGGGAGCACTCTTGAGTTCCATTTTTGCTGGCAGATGGTTGCAGGAGGCCATTGCAGCCGAAAATGGAGCTTGGGAGCCCATTTTCACCAGCAGAGTGCTCGGGCCATCACAGGCACCCCCAACACAAGTGACGTCAAGCTGGCTATGTCCCCCCTGACCACGGCCCCCAGGTCAAACACAGCCCTGATGCGGCCCTCAATGAAATCGAGTTTGACATCCCTGGATTAGATGGTTAAAAGTGGGAAGTATGAACTTTCAGACTTGAAAGATTCTGTTAATGGATCCTACATTAAAGTAGAATTAGTTTCTCTAGTCGTGTTTCCTATTTGATTTACTTGCAAAGGCTGAAATCAATTTTACGAGTCTCAGGGTCCTAACTTCCTGCTGCCACTTTTCACTATCGATGAATTAGGGCAGCCCCATCCTAAGTTTATTCCTCTAATATTAATCCTTCACTTGTCTGATTGGATTCTAGGCAGTTTCACTTCCCTTCATTCCCCAAAGCATCTACACACCCCATTACAGTGCCTAAAAAAAGGTATTTCTTTTCCTTAGGTACATACAGTACAATATTAAACTCTATATGTATAGTTTCATGTAATGTTTTAGTTCTATAGTGAAGAATTAAGTAAATATTTATTTCAGTCACTAATCATATTTGGGGTATACTTTACTTTGCCTTATTCTTTGTAAGACACCTGTGTAGAGTAGGAACTTTTTCTCATCTTCAACCCAATTAACCTTGACAAACAGATACTCCTTAATTTTGAGATGGTCTCATTGCCATCTGGTATAAACAAGAACTCCTTAGCCTTGATGGTTTCATTCTTGGCAGGACTTCTCAACCTTCAAGGGCTGATTCCTGGCAGCAAGGGCAAGCATTCTAAGATAAAATAGATTTATTCTCCTTGCCCTTGGTAAATTCCAGTAAGATGAGACCACTGAAAATCAGATATGCTTAATTATGGTTCAGTGCCCATATGAGCTACTCAGAAACTTCCATCAGATGGAACTTCAATGCAGACATAACCAGGAGGGGCATACTGCATGTTTCATGGCTTTGAAGAGGCCCAATTACTTTAATCCTTTTGGGATTTACTGACTGGTAGAAGGTTATTTCTTTATCTTCATGTATTCTTGAATAATTTTACTTGATGTTTCATATAATATTCTTTGACTTCTGTCTTGGGTTATGTTATATTCTTCAGTATTCCTATATATTGTTCTATTGCAGATTCATGGTGCACAATCATTGTTCTTTTTTTATACTGTCTCAGAATAAAGCCTTAAATACTTACTTTGGTACAGTCTTTGCTTCTAGAATTTGTAGAATTTAAAGAACCAAAAAGCCAATAATCCAAGTCTGCTTAGTTGGGGAAAGAACAATGCAATCCCCATCCAGAATCAAATATGGAATATCCTTTGAACTGATTCTCTACTAAACCAAAAGCCACTATCATGAGAAGATTAAGTTTGCGACTATTCCTCCCATCCAGATCCTAATAATTTCCAGGCACCAAGACAATATTTCAGCTTTGCCTATTCAAGTTTGAAATGCACTGTGTTGATGCTAATATCAATATACTAATAATTACTTCCTCCAGTATACTGTATGTATGCATTTATTAAATAAAAGTTGACAGAGTATCAAGCCCCATGGAATCCCAAACTATAACTAGTTTCTACTGACTGGAATGTCCTTTCAAGATGGAAAAGAACCACTATAAAGTCATGGCACTTGGTCCAAACCACTGGTGGGTTGCTATTGGTTCACCCCGGATTGGACGAACTGGTAGCGGCAGTGGCGGGAGGCTCTGCCCACCCACCCAGACACTTCTGCGCATGTGCAAAAGCATTGTGTGAGCGCATGAGCTTGCAAGTGCCCACGAGCGAACTGGTAGTGATGGGTTTTGAAACCCGCCCCTGGTTCAAACCCTTGCTGACAGAAGGCTGTTGAGAGATCAAGCAAGTTTACACTAATAGGATTACACTAATTTTATCCTGCTCTCACCAAGAGTTACCCACAAGTGCAATGAATGTGACCTTAGTGCCATTCCCATTTCCAATTCCAAAGCCAGAATGAAAAGGATCCAGATAATCCAGTTCCTCCAGAGCATACTGTAGATTTTTCATCATCTTCTCAATGACCTTCCTTTCTGGTCAATTGGTGACTGGCTATTAGATGCTCAAAGTTGCCAGGTTGAACTTCTTCTTAAGAGAAAAATGCACCCTTGCCTTTTTCAACACAGGCTTGTTTCTTGACTTTGTCTACTTCAAAGACTGATAACAGGTGGCAGAACATATTATTACAGAGAATCCTGCCCGTTTCCTTATGACTAACAGGTTCAAACATATCCCAGATAACCTTAGAAGATGTGGTATAATCACTTCAATAGAACCTGTCAACAATATTGGCTTTAATATGAACTTTTGCTGGTTTTAATTAGACTTGCTCTTTGTTTTCTGTCTTCTATCAGCATCACTCCAGATACTTCCTCTGGTAACAAGCAAGAAAACATAACCCAGGCCCAATCCTAACTGTTCTAGTAGGCCACTAAAGCTTTGGTAAAACCATGTTCCAGAGACTCACAAAACTCCCCAAATTCCCTAAGGGTGTGAAATGGATCCATTAGATCAAATAAGATTATTCTTCCAGTATAGATTGCAAACACTGGTCAATACCAGCTGTTCTCAATCAGTCTATTGCAGACTGAGAAACCTTGATCGGTAGCTGCCAGTTAGTATTAACAATTCTGAGTCAGAGGAATGAAAGATTTTACTTGATATAAGAAATATCTTCAGATCAATGTTTATGAACTAAACTGAAGCTGGCATTTTATTTGTATGAAGTTAAAATATGTTTATTTTACTTTTTTAATTAAAAGTGCTCATAGCAACAGACAGCTGGAGATTGGAGAATGGGATTTTAACATGTTTATTGATTGTAGTGTACGTTTGGGTAGAAGCAATTCATGCCAACCATTAAATAGATTTGGCTATATTGATTCAGTTAGCATTACACAATGTTAGGTAGGTAAGTGGTTGGCAAAAACCAAAAAGTTTGTGGAATGTGCATGTAATGGTCCCAGTTGCTGTAATTGTCTTAAGAAGTGAAGGGTGCTGCAAGATATTTGGCTTTTCCCTGTATATGTGCGCTCTCTCTCTCTCTCCCTCTCCCCCCCTCTCTCTCTTCCCCTCCCTTCTTCTGTGTGCATTCCATCAATAATGATAGAACAGTTGATGTCTTACAACAGAATGAAGCGATGATGCAAGTCTGTCTGACCTCATATATGTTGGTCTGTTTTCCAGATGCTTAAATAACACAAATGGAATGTAGGGATGGCAGCAGCTCTAAACAAAAGCTCAAGGGAGGTGGGGAAAGATTAAAAAATGTTGCTGCATAAAATCATTAAAGTATGGCTTTATATAAGTCTTAGAATATAAAGAAGTCAGCATACCAATCTTTCCCAGATCCATATTTTTCCCTTAATGCATCTTAGTAGTCCGAGGACATTGACAACGTTCAGTCGTCTCTGAGTTTGTGACTTTAGAGAAAAGGAAAAATGGTTTCAGAGATTCCCACCTCATTTATTTTGCATATCTGAAAAGTTCTCCTAAATTTGCTGAAATCCAATGTGAATAATGTAAAATTCTATTTGACTTCTTGATTTAATTCAAGAAACCTAAATTATTTGAATCAATTTTCCAAATAATTTCTGTTCAGAGGCTCAGCTCAGGAGGTTAGGCTGATTCAATGTGGATTTCTAAGCAGATTATTTTTGTCCATGTACTAAACTGTCTGAATCAATTTGTAGGCAATTTGTTTCAACTAAGGATAGTACAATTTGATGGAAAAGTTGGAACTGAATCTCCACATTCTACATTTGACTATGCATAGAATTCTTTATTGGTCAAGTGTGATTGGACACACAAGGAATTTGTCTACAGTGCATAAGCTCTCAGTGTACATAAAAATACATTCATCATGAATCATAAGATACAACACTTAGTGATAGTCATAGGATACTAAATAAGCAATCAAAATCATATTAGGAAACTAAATAAAACAATATAAATTGTAAAGATACAAGTAACGAGGTTGTAGTCATAAGAAGGTAATAGAAAGGATGAGAAGAAGAATAGTAATACAGTCTTAGTAAATAGTTTGACAGTGTTGTGGGAATTAGTTATTTAGCGAAATGATGTCATGTGGGGAAAAACTGTCCTTGTGTTTAGTTGTTCTGGTGTGCAATGCTCTATAATGTCATGCTGTGTAGCTATATAAAGTACATCAGCCATAGTTGAACATTCACAATCTAGATCGGTTTTCCTCTACCGCAGCACCTTTAAGAAGTGTGGACTTTACTCCCAGAATTTCCCAGCCAGCATGAATGCTGGGAGTTGAAGTTCATACATCTTAAAGTTACCAAGAGTGAGAAACACTGATCTAAATAAATCAAGGAAATTGTGTTTTAACATCATAAAAATATGGTAACCAGACAATATAATACTTTCTTGCTTCAACAGATAGTAATATCTAGCTCTTTATCTATTTCTAAGCAGAACCATACCAATTTAGTTTTTGGAAAGCCCATAGCTGCATATATATGTCAAATAATAATAATAATAATAATAATAATAATAATAATAATAATAATAATAATAATAATAATAAGTTGAGCGACTGTGGAAAAAGAAATCGTGTGTTGTCCCGATTGTAATTGGAGCCCTTGAAGCAATACCCAAAGGCCTACCCCGCTATTTAGAAATTCTAATTTGCCGGACTTGAACATTTTGACTCTACAAAAAACCACCTTACTTGGAGCAGCTTACATCCTCCGACGATACCTTAACAGTTCCTAGGTCCTTGGTTAGGACTCGAGCTGCTGAGCTATTAACTAGCCTCAAAGGCTGTGAATCTCACTAAAGATTAAATCATCATCATCATCATCATCATCATCATCATCATCATCATCCAAGGGGGCCTAGCAAGCTGTGTAGATATCCATGTAGCCACAAGGATCTGAGTTTGATTTCAGGGAAACCAGCCTTACAAGGCGGACTTGCATGGCATGTAATATGTAGTTAGGAGTCAGAATCAGCAAATGTGTCCTTTCCTGGATTATGGAATGTCACTTGAGAAGCCCAGAAAAAAGTGCTTCTTTAAAGAGTGTTAATTGATGCTACATAAGCAATCTTGCACAATCCAAATTTCTCAACTTCTCCCTTTGCATCCGGACTGTTGCACAATCAGACACTAGTCTGTAGTGTTTACAGTTTTGTATTAGCTTAAAATATAAAATACAAGAGCAAATAGTAGGAAACAAAAGGGAGGGAAAGGGAGAAGTATAGAAGAGAAGGTGGGGAAAGGCATTGACTTCTGACCCCCTCTGGTGCAGTAGAATAAGACAGTAACATAAAGCCTCAACTTTTCATTTTTTCATAACAGTATAAACTAGCCATTTCTATAACAATAAATCAGGGGTGGGTTCTAAAATTTTTTACTACCGGTTCTGTGGACGTGGCTTATTTTGTGGGCATGGCTTGATGGTCATGTGACAATTCTTTAGGATTTAGCAGTGGTACTGGTCTACCAGGCTTTTAACTACTTGCAGAGCTGTACCGGTCTACTCATTTGTTTTTGGAGGCACCGGTCTACTCATTTGTTTTTGGACGCACCAGTCTACCACCAAACTGCCTTTTGATTAAGCTCTTTTTATTAACTGTCATTGCCACTGCTCCTTTGCAGCATATGTATTGGGGTAATGACGCATGGAACTTGATGAAATATTGTTCTTCAAACCCTTCATGATGACACTGAAGCTCTAGTATATGAGCTGGCCAGATACTGCTATTTTAAATATCCCATCTCCTAGTTTAATATATCATTAGTAAGATGATCTGGATGACAAATTTTGACAATGGATTGTTACGGCAGACACTGATAGTGGTTGAACTCCCAAACTTCTAAAGGCTACAAATTTAGCTTCCCTTATTCTAATGCACTACACTCTGAAATGATGTGTAACCTTAAATTAAAGTAGATACTATTATATAACACAAACAGACAGCACATAAACTAAAAAATTAAGACAAAAAATATTAGTAACATTCAAGGCATATACAATACCATCTGGCTGCAAAATGCTGTAAGCAGTTCTTTGAGCAAAAAGTGCCTGGTCAAAAGAGGTCACAGCGGGTTCATTTGCACTGTCAAGAGTGGACAAGAATGAATGTCAACAAAATGCTGCCATGGTTTCTTGGTTACATAAGGAAAGAAAAAAAATGGATTGTTGGAGGGGAAATAAGTGATTGGTTTTCATTCTTCAATCTTGTGAGAGTTAATGCAGATTCAAATCTGCAAGGATTTGCTAAACAGAATTGAATAGATGTTTAAACCATATGATTTATATTGGAAGAGGAGCATCCTTCTAAGTACATCAGTGTACATTTATTGGACTCTACTAGAAATGGCTAGGGAAATGCAGTAGTAGGTGCTATAGACAGGAAATCTATTATACTTTACTCTGTTTATTTTTCCAACCTCAAGTTCAGTCTATTAGAGTTCATATTAGTTGGCAAATGTTTTTAAAAGGTCCTCACAAATTCCCATTCACATTTTTCTATCTGGTGTTAATATACTTTTTACATGTGTATGCATTTTAATAGACTATGTTGATATATGATACATAATAGACAGACATAGAAATACAGACAGACAGATAGATAGCAAAACTTGGAAAAGATGCAACCAGTTTTGAAAAATATAACAATATTTAACTGTAAACCATATTAATTTCTCCTACATATCTATGTACAACACTGCAGTACTATAGCCTTAAAGCCTCAATATTACAATATGTGGCTAACATTGGCAATGGTTTGGACACTGTCAAACACCTATGGGTGGCTTACAACATCATAAAGCATTACAACATTTAAAAGCATTGAATGTTAAAAATTAATTTGAAAAAAACTAGATAAGAAAGGAACCAATACACAACTGGGTGTAGATGGGAGCTTAATCTATGGTATTAACCATTTCTATTAATCATCAGGGCCTCATGATGGTAGAGCCAGGTTTTCAGCCACTTTCAGAAAGCCAAGAAGATGGGGACAAATTTCACCTTGATATCATAAGGATAGAATAGAATAAGAATAGAATTTTTTTTTATTGGTCAAGTGTGATTGGACACACAAGGAATTTGTCTTGGTGCATATGCTCTCAGTGTACACAAAAGAAAAGATACGTTCATCAAGAATCATAAGGTACAACACTTAATGATAGTCGTAGGGAACAAATAAGCAATCAGGAAACAATCAATATCAATATCAATTGTAAGGAAACAAACAACAAAGTTACAGTCATACAGTCATAAGTAGAAGGAGATGGGTGGTGGGAACGATGAGAAGATTAATAGTAGTGCAGACTTAGTAAATAGTTTGACAGTATTGAGGGAATTATTTGTTTAGCAGAGTGATGGCGTTCGGAGAAAAAACTGTTCTTGTGAATAGTTGTTCTGGTGTGCAGTGCTCTATAGCATCGTTTGGAGGATAGGAGTTGAAACAGTTTATGTTACAGTATGTAGCTTTTGAGAAGTATTAGAAATATAAACTCTTCTTACCTTAAAGTCAACTCTCTCAAGATGAAAGTGCAGGCTGAAAGCATTGATAAACTGTTCCTAAGTTTTAGTTCTAGTTTGTAATTTATTATATATGTATGCCTTATAATCCTGGCAAAGTCAGCTCATAGGAGATAATTAAAAACCTAACAGCAATAAATACAAATAAATACATCAAATATAATAAAATATTAAAAGAATGTTGTATGATAATTTTAATGAGTAAACTAATATAAATAATCCAGAAACATGTTATCAGATTCTGACTTTCTGGAGTCAAGAAACATTGGTTGCCAAAAAAGGTAATATTTGATTAAGATAGGCAAATAAAATTGGCAATTTAATGGCTTGAACTTTGAGAATGTGTTCAAATTTTGCATCACAATTAAGTTATCCCTCTGAAATAACAATTGTGTTAATTAGGAATACCTTTTCTTCTTTTCCATCAATATTTGGATGCAATAGAATAACTGCTACAAAATAATTAATATTCATTATGCTTTTGGATGAAGCAACCTATCTTCAGCTATGTGTCACCATGTTATGTGAGCTCATTTGCTGATATATGTGTGAAACAACCCTGAAATCCTCTTGACTAAAGACCAGAAATTCAGAATTTAACAAGCCTTATGTCAATCTTGCAAGAGTAGGTTTTAAGTAGTTTTATGAAATTTTAGGCGCAGGGACGAGTTTTATGAAAAATTCCTTTATAAAACCAATGCAGATATAAAATGAGTTATTGAGAAGAAGAGAACCTTAGGGAAAACAAGGGAAAACAATAAACAGTGGAATTCTAAATACAATAAATATCCATACAGCTAGTGTAACTAAAATAGGTATGTATTATGAATGATAGCTTGAATAAACTCGGGTTTCAGCACATATTCATCATAGAACAGTTGTCTGGAGAAGATTTATCAGGGCCACCTGTTTCGATGTTCCTAGGATGGCCTGTTTTGTTTGGCCTTTGTTAGGATGTTCTTTTTTATTCCTGTGCTTTCCTCCTTTTTCTCAGCACTTACATTCAATTTTATAGAACATGGAGCCTATGAGAAAACCAGCTTCTTTGGCAAAACCAAAGAAGGGCCATATATCAAGGGCCATGCAGGAGGTTTGGTGTATGGTCAGTCCAAGCAGAAAATCTGAAGTAGTCAAAATGAGACACTTAAAATGTGGAAATAACATTAATATATCATGTGCATAATTACATAATTGTATGAGTGGCCTATGTCAATATAAACGATGTAATTTTCCTAAGTAGACTGTTAATTTGAAATTTCACAGTACATGGGAGACATTTTTTTAGGAAACAAAAAGCTTCCATCTATTCCAGACTTAATGAATTCATGATATTTTATGCATCTCAAAGTAGGGGTGTGTCACAGCACACAATCGTCCAATGGCACATCAGTATCATATTAAGTCTGGTGCTGGTTAAGGCTAGAAACCAAGATATTATGAGTTCTAATCCTGCCTTAGGCATGAAAGTCAGCTGGGTAACTTTGGGGCAGTCACTCTCTCTTAGCCCAGGGGAAAATAGGAGGAGGAAGGAGTATTAGGCAAGTTTGCTGCCTTGAGTTATTTATAAAATTAATAAAGGTGGGATAAAACAAAATCTAAAAAAAAAAAACGTTTTACAATTATATTAGGATTTCTTTATCTTTTACTTGGATTAGGAAGCTCAATAAGGCAGTTCGCGGGACAATTAGGAGCGGGGGTGAAATGTAAAATCTGTTACTACCGGTTCTGTGGGCATGGCTTGGTGGTGGTGGGGTAATGCGACTGGGTGGGCGTGGCCAACTTTTTTTAAAAAAAACTTTTCAAAGCATTTTTTCTAATGCTTTGAAAAGCCTCTCTGCCGATCAGGAACTCAGCTGGGATTGTCAGAGAGGCTTTTTAAAAAATTCCTCTCTGCTGATCAGGGAACTCAGCTGGGATCGTCAGAGACTTTTCAAAGCATTTTTTCAACCACCTCTTCAGCCAAGAGGTTGCAGAAAAAAATGCTTTGAAAAGCCTCTGATGATCCCAGCTGAGCCACGCGATCATCAGAGCCTTTTTTTTTTTTTTACTTTTAAAAGCATTTTTTTCAACGGAAGAAGTTGTAGAAAAAATGCTTTTAAAAGTAAAAAAAAAAAGCCTCTGATGATCGTGCGGCTCAGCTGGGCATGGTGGGGGGGGCACTCAGGGATTTTTGCTACCGGTTCTCCGAACAACCCGCCACCGTCGCTACCGGATTGGGCGATCCGGTCGGAACCGGGAGCATTTCACCCCTGATTTGGAGGCTGCTTGGCTATCCATCTGTGTATTTAAAAAGGTGCAGAAAGAATACTTCAAAATTTATTGTGATGAACTTCCGGGAAAGAAATGGTGAACTGACCGTGTCAGAATTAAGAGCTATTGAGTAGATTGGCTCTTTGTAATTCATTCAAGGGCAAGGCTTGAAATTTCTTACAAGTCTAAACAGTTGTTTCTCATGAGCAGGTTTGGAGTTCTGAAAGCTGGGGTGAAATGCTCCCGGTTTGGACTGGTTCAGCCGAACCGGTAGTGATGGCAGCCAATGGTACAGAGAACCGGTAGCAATGGCGGCACGAGGCTCTGCCCACTCACCCGGTCATCGTTACTTCCTGGTTTTAACCAGGAAGTAACCTGTTTTTTACCCTCTGCACATGTGTGGAAGGGTTTGCGTATGTGCAGAGGGTCTGCATGCGCATGTGATGCACGTGTATGAACGGTGCATGCATTTCTGAACCGGTTGGGAAGGTAAATAGATTTCACCCCTGCTGAAAACCACATTGCTTAAGCCATAGTCAGTACCTTGAAGGACACTGGGTTTGCATTCTTTCTTTTCTAATCATTATGTTTTTAGCTATTAGGAACCTTTAGATCAAGAAGTCTCAAAACTTCTTGGGTGTGTTTCCTTCAATCCTTAGAGAAAGAAGTTTTAAATACAAGTTTAAAGAAATATTTTTTCCTGTTTTGAAATAAAGTGCGAAAGGGTAATTAGAAGCTTGATTTTGGAAAGTTACAAAGGGACTAAGAGTATCAATGGATTTGAAATAGATTTTGGAATTAATTTTCCTATTGGAAAAAAAAATGGGTTGTTTTGAATTGTTAAAAAAGTGATAGGATGATATTTTGAAATTGAACACTAGAGGGAACCAGAAGGAACTAAAGATTGCAATTAGAGAAGAACATTGAAATTTAATTTACTAATACAGAATGAGGCAAAATATCATATTAACATTGGGCATATTGAAAGATATTTTTGGACAATGGATCCAGAAGTTAATTTTAAGAATGTCACAAATAAAATATGTGAAGGAAAAGTGAAAAAGTCAAGAAGAAGTGGAAGATTGAGAAAATTATGACTGAATGTAGTTGCTAAGATCCTCAAAAAGAGAACTGGGAACTTTAAAGACGAAAAGGCCATGTATCAAGTGGTGGAAACAAAGACAGTTTACAAGAATAGATTGATAAAGAAATGTAGGTTTAACTATATTCGTTCCTCTTATAGTTTCACTTACTATTTCTTTTGCTTTAATATTTCTCAGTCCTTGAATTGCATGTCCAAGGGAGTATTTTGTTGCCAGTTCACTCAATTTTCTTTCAAAAGAAATCCATGATTGATTTATCTTTCACTCAGAGTTATATATGAAAATCACCACAACAGATTGGAGGGAACAATGATTGAAGCACAGACATTTGGAAGAGACTGTAAAAAAGATAGCCACTCTACATAATAGGGCTGTGCAGTTATCCTGATTTAAAAGGGAACAGGTGGCCCAGAGTGCATATTGAATGCATAGCTGCAGAGTCCCAGAAAAAGACATATTCAATAAGAAGGTGCTGACAGATGCAATGTGTTTACCCACGTGTGTGCTGAATCTCCTTTTCCCCTTCAAAATCTGGTTCACTCCTACAAACAAGATCCTTAATTTGATTCCAAATTACAAACCTCACAGAAAGGAATTCATTCCTTTTATGTATTACTGCTATTTCTATGAGGAAAAAAACAGGGTTGATGAAATTGTTCAACCATATAATGATTCAGTTATGTTGTAATTCTTAAAATTACAACAGCAGCCAGGGTTTTGCATGGTTTAATCTTTTCATTGATTCAAAAGGATTCATACCACTCTATGTTTAATTTATATTGTCTAAGTATGTTTTAGTTCAGAATAACACAAGCTGCCAATACAACCATATCATCACAATTCTTCAAGCACTTGAAAACTGGATGCTTTATGTGTGAGTGAGCCCCATCTCCTTTAGACAATTGGAGTGAAGCTCAGTTAAGTCTCAAATATTTGGAATATGCAGCTGGGGAGGATGAAAGAGAAAATTACAGATAAATATTACTCTTCCTAATCTTGGAAGATTTCACATATTTATAGAGTTGGGAATACTAGAAAAATGTCTTTACTGGAGTTTGCCTTTACTGGAATCTGTCCCTCAGTAAAATTATAATAAAATTCGACGTTTTAGAGAAAGATATGCCATGTATATTTTTTTTAATGTTAAATATAAACATTACCTTGACTGTCCATATTGTTTGGCATCTGTTTTATATGACAGGTGCTTTACATGGATTTTATTTATACTGTAGAATTATTAAACTGAATATTTCATCTATTGAAAAGGCTCTTATTATCATCTTAATGCCTTACAATAACAATAGCAATAGCAATAGCAATAGCAATAGCAATAGCAATAGCACTTAGACTTATATACCGCTTTACAGTGCTTTACAGCCATTTCTAAGTGATTTACAGAGTCAGCATATTGCCCCCAACAATTTGGGTCTTCATTTTACCTACTTTGGAAGGATGGAAGGCTGAGTCAACCTTGAGCCTGGTGACATTTGAACTGCCAAATTGCAGGCAGCCGGCAGTCAGCAGAAGTAGCCTGCAGTACTGCACTCTAATCACTGTGATGGTTTATTACCCAACACCATGGTGATATTGGAGAATAAAGTCTGGGGGTGGATGGATGGGTGGAATATTCAAAGCATCAGTTTTGCCTTTCTTTGCACCCTCCTTTCACTAAGAAAGTAAACTGGAAGTGTGTTCTGAGCAACTAAGCTTAATTTAAAGCAGGGCTGGGGAATTCTGGGAATTGAAGTCCACAAAGCTTAAAGTTGACAAGGTTGGACAGCCCTGATTTAAAGTCTCTATAGAGACTGTAGCTTGCAGCAGCTGCCAATGCAGATATTCACAATCATTATTTTTTTAAGAGAGAAATGCGCTCCTGTCATCTATGGACAACATGCTCTGGTTCCCTTCTTTAGCTGGAGATAGGAAAGGGCCAAAGCCTGTGGCCCAAGATTGAAATTGAGTGAGGTTTGCCATCTCATGCTTTTCATGAAAATTTGGAATTCCAAGAAGCTGGGAAATTCAGGAGAATAGAAGCAGAAGAGCAGATGCTTCAGGAATAGAAACTGGGAAAACACTGGCTAGGAATTTGTGTTATGTTTTCCACTTGTCCTTTGTGTGGCATTAAATCAGTTATCAAACTCCAAATGTTTGTTATTTCTGCCTACAAACCACTGAATTGTATATAATTCAGCCTTTAATCAGTCTTTTTAGGTGGCCTTCCTAATTTTTGCTTTAAAACCTTTTGATGATAAATTTTCCGTAGAATGATCTGCTGATCTGTAATACAGGTAGTCCTCGACTTACAACCATTTGTTTAGTGGCCACTTGAAGTTACAACGGGACTGAAAAAAGTAACTTTTTCATACTTACCTTGTAGCATCCCCGTGGTCATGTGATCAAAATTCAGATGCTTGGCAACTGGTTCATATTTATGATGGTTGCAGTTTTCCGGGATCATGTGATCCCCTTTTGTACTCTTCTGAGAAGCAAAGTCAGTGGGGAAGCCAGAGTCACTGAACAACCGTGTTACTAACTTAACAACTGCAGCAAGAAAGGTTGTAAGAGGGAGCAAAACTCACTTAGCAACTGCCTTGCTTAAGAACAATTTGGGCCCAACAAATTTGATGAGCCCAAATACATCAAAGACTACCTGCATTTTAAGAAGAACTCTTATTTGTAGCACACCAGTGCTATCTAATGGTCTGCCTGGAGCATTGCATTATCTTGTAAATAATAGTTAAAGAAAACTATGGCTTAGTGTGGTTTCTGAATCAGATATTCTTTAATTTTGGAATCGGTCAGGCCACTAATATGAAACTATTGGAACAAATGAAACCCAATATTTCTGATGAAATTATGACTTTCCACTTCAGATTAAATTTAAGCCAGTCGCTATGCTAGCACTGTTTCAGTAGAATGAGTTGTTATTGTATAGAGTGAGTTACAGTCTTTGTAATCATTCATTATGCCAGCCATATAATCAGGCAAGGTACAAACAAAGGGAAAGCCTGTGACATTTAAAACATGTTATCTTCCAGAGCTATACTGTCCAACACAAGAAAAAGAAGAAGAAGACTGCAGTGTATTTCAAACTCCTTTATTGTCTTTTCCCAGTGATGGTTTCAGAAATTCTGGATGAGGCTGATGCATCACTTGGGCTTTTCAAATACAAACACAAAAGACAATTTTAAAAAAAGCACAACTTTTCATAGGAAGCTATTGAAAAAGTCACCAAGTGTGAATCATCACATCTGCATCAAGTTATGAAAAAAGTGGTGCTTGTTAGCCTGCTGCTTGAAAACCAGAACATTTTTATCAGTTCGTATAATTGCTAACCCCTTATTCACTGTTCCACACTGAAGGGTTCTTTGCCTCCTTAAGATCCCACTAATTGCTGACAGATTTGATTTCTCTGTGACAGCAGGAGTCCTGTTGCTGGCCTTTACATCAAGTAATTGCTTTATTTTTCTCCCTCTGCTCTCAAAAACGGAATTCCCTTCTCCTCCTGCTTGAACCGGGCGTAATGACTTCTTTCTATGTTATTAAATCCTTGCCATTTAAATCACATTTAGAGATGTTTTGAATAACTGATTCCAATTACTAAGGCTTCTTACTAAGAAGCAGCTGAAAACGCAAGTCATTACTTGCCCGTAGTCAAGCAGCTACACCTTGCAGGGAAATCTCTGGTGGACCGTATTGTATTTCTGCCTTGTAAGGTGTAATTTCTATTCGCAGGGGGCTGATATTCAACAAATATACAGCTGCTGGGCTTCTCTTAACCTGTCATTTGTGCAAGACAGAGATATTAGAGGATATATTTATTTTATAAATACTGCTGTCCCTTAAAGAAATTAACTAGATTTTCCCCATGACATCTCAGTAAGGGTGCTTAGAACAACAGCAGAGATGAGCCGTTTGACCGCCGAGTGACCCAAGTATGCTGTTTATTTGATTAGGCCGCACAAATGTATTTTGAAGATACCTTAAAACAGGCAATCATTAGAAACCAGAAGGAAAAGCCCTGGAAAATAGCAGAGACAGAAAAAACCCCTATCCTCAAAATTATCAGAGCAAACTAATCAACCTAGATCGGGGTGTCAAACTCGATTTCATTGAGGGCCACATGAGGGTCATGTTTGACCTTGGGGGCCGGGTAGGTGTGGCCATCTTGACGTCATTCGTGTCGGGGTCATCTGTCAGCTGCATGCAGCCCTCCTGAGCTCCGTTTTCACTGGCAGAGGGTTGCAGGAGGCCGTCGCAGCCTCCCAAGCTCCGTTTTTACTGGTAGAGGCACCACAGGCTGGTCCTTCACTGTTTCCAGGGTGACTCCAGGGGCCAGATCTAAGAACCCTGAGGGCTGGATCCAGCTCACAGGCCTTGAGTTTGACACCCCTGACCTAGATAAACGATCTTCAAAAAATGTATAACAAAGACATGTTTCAGATAGTCTTATGGGAGCAACCGAGGAGAATGCATAAACATGTGAAATAGAAGGGGACATCCAGAGAAAAGATCAGAAGTTGCCTTATACTTATTTAAAGTAGGTCTTGTTTGTCAGCACAGACTGGAACTGATTTGCCAGGGTTTGGGTCAGATTTTACTTCCTGCTTGCTTGGAAATCGAATCTGAGACCTCTGTGTGCAAAACATCTGGGCTACAGTTTTGCCATAGGACATCTGAGCAAAGAGAAGGAAAGGCTTAATCCTCTGACTCCCTTCCCTTGGCTTTCACAAGCAGAAAAAGCCATTGGGAAAGCTGAGCCAGAACAACATTGGAAAGTTAGACGGCAGGTTGCTATTCGTATATTCGTCAGAGATCATGATTCTAGTTTTGCTGACTTTCCAGCAATTGGCAGCTTGCTTCTACCCAAGCTCAAAGAATGGAACACAGTGCACAGAAAGCGAAAGACATTTGTGATTTTCCTCAAATTATACAACTCAGTGCCTAATAATCAGAAAAAAGTAAGAAAAAATAGATACAAATATTTCAATAAACCTTAATTATCTTTGGCATGTTTAGTATGTTTTTAATAGGCACAAACATTTTAATAAGGGCACCCAGCAATGGGATTTTCCTTCCAATTGTTTATTCATATGTAGCCAGCTTCTGCTAAGCTTCAGTGTATTGTTAGCCAGAATGGACTTGGAATTCTGTGATTTACAATCCCAACATACCTGGAGGGGGCCTGTGCCAGGTTGGGACAGCATTAACCAATGTAAGCCCACTGTTAGTCCCATGTGCTATCAGCATGAGGATTACTGTTGTCTCCATATGGCTGACAACTGTTAGGCCTGCTGCTTCAGTATGCCTGTCGCTTCTATACTGTCTGCCTGGAAAGGCTCTAATCACCATCTCATTTAAAACCTCTTGCATTCCTTATATCTGTTGCTCGCCTCTAATTGCTTCTTCCTTCCAGGATTGCTATATGTCAGCTGGAAATCTCTTGTTCTTCATTTCAGTAGTTTCTACCTACGCCACTTAAAATCTTGCTAGCCACCAGAATGGCTAACAACTCAAAAAAGATATATCTCAAATAAATCAATATAATCAACACCTTTGGAGTTTCCAACACATATATTGTCTTTCCAACACATATATTGTCCAACACATATATTGTCAATATTTCAATATTCAATATTTCAATATTCTTTCTCAATAATTCAAAAAGGTATAAGTTGGATTGGGGCCATTTATATCATAACACTACATTTCTGAATCCTGAAATGGCCATTTAGATTGTCTCTTTCTTTGCCCAAATCCAGTCCTGCTAACCCCACTGTGATATTTTTTATATTTTCTTTCCTCTAACAGTGACAGTTGAAATGAACTTTTGAAAGGGAGATAAGGAGGTCTGAGATTCCCAGACACTGAATGGTTAAAAATTCCCAGTAATCTCAATGTACTGTAGTTGCTTGTTCTATGCTGCCATTTATTCAAAAAACAGTTGTTTAAAATCTTTCATCAACGTAGCACAAAGCTTATGGCAAACTCAAAGCATCCTGCGTAGGAAAGAGGCAGGAGAGTTTATCCCAACACAAGAGTCCAGTGACACAAACCTCAAGTTTAGGAATATTCAAGACTAGATCTTTTTGCAGTCCAAGGGTCTAGGTAATCTAGTTAACAGACTATGGATAGAGCCACACGCAAGAGATACAAGTGTCATCTTCTACAAAGAATCATCACAAAAGTCATCCTTTTTTTTAGCCCTGACACTCAGTTTGATTAATTGGCTGAGTCATGTGTCTTTCCCTCAAGCAGACGGTTTGACTTGTTTGCCCTTGTTTTCTTAATTTGCAATATGGCCATGACCTTGTCTTGCTCAGACTTTAGATCAGCTGACTCAGCTCATATTGGTGTCTTCTCAGATGTTCATTTTTCAGCAAAGTCCTAAGGTGATGCTGATACTTGGACTAGTTAAGGTCTTTGGCATTTGAATAAGAAGATTCAGATTGATCCCTAACACTACTGTTATAGCCACTCTTCCTGTCTTGCAACATCCCCCATACTTAATATTTGTATGATTAGGGAACCAGCTAAATGCAGACTTTTTTTTCTAAGAGGGAAGTTGTTTGGAGAGCTGCTAGTCAAAAGGACAGCATGGTATAATGGTGAAGAGGTTGGACTAGGAACAGAGATATACCACTTAGTATCATCAGCATACTAAGAAACTTCAATCCATGCCACTGGATGATCTTACCTAGTAGCTTCATGAAGTTGTGGAAAAGGAGTGATGACAGCATGAACAATCTGAATCAATAGTAGGACTCTCCATGTCTCTCAACAAGGAGAAGCCTGCAATTATAACCAGGTACCTGGCAGCTGGTCCTACCTCTGTGAATACAGGTGATTTCTCCAGATTGTCAAAGCACCCCAATTCTGGAGGGAGATATACCTCACTCCAATATTATTTATTTTAAGGTTAAGGACAGGAAATTGGTGGTCATCCAGATGAAATCCAAGCAGCCTCAGGCAGCAAAGCCAATGGTGAAGGAAGCTGGGAACTTACGAGATCGCCTTCTGCTACCGATAGCCTCCCACCTGCCAATACGTTCCCACAGAGAGGGACTCCTCAGGGTGCCGTCGGTCAAACAATGTCGACTGGCGACCCCCAGGGGGAGAGTCTTCTCTGTGGGGGCACCTGCCCTCTGGAATGAATTGCCCCCGGAGATACGGATGATCCCTGACCTACACGCCTTTCACCATGCCCTCAAAACTTTATTGTTTCAACAAGCTGGGCTGGCCTAAACATGAATTTTAATGGTTGTTTTAGTTTTTTAATAAGACTGGGGCCAAATTATTTAATATATTTTTAAATTGCTTTTAAATTTTTTGTATATATGTGTTTTAGTGTTGGCTGTGCACCGCCCTGAGTCCTTTGGGAGAAGGGTGGTATAAAAATTTAAATAATAAATACATAAATACATAAATAAACTAAAGCTCAACAATCAGACAGACCACTGATATTTTATTTTTCTTTTAGACATTAGGAATATTTACCCACACTTTTTCTTGCTTTTGGGTACCCTGAAATATTCTTTTATCTCCAGGTTAATTTGGTTATCTATTATTTGATTTGCTTTTTTTTAAAACTATAGAATCAGTTGTGCTGAAAGGCAGTATAAGTATTTACAATAAAAATAAGTCCGTGCTATGAAAATAATATGTTATTAATTTATTTAGTCAATTTGTATAACTGCCTTCTCAAGAAGGATTCAGGGTGGCTATATACCTAACTTTATATTAAAACTATAAAATCAGTGCAGAATTTAGTACTATACTGACATGTCATCATGTTACGATTTTCATAAACTAAATGTCTACCTGTCACACAGGGGATGAACAAATGATGTTGAAAGTCCCTTGCTACTTTGGTCTTTAAAATGCAGAACCTTTTGCAGCAAATACAATTTCCATGGATAAAAATCTATATTATTACAAACCCTAATGTTACCTTTTCCACTAAAAATAAGATATCAAGCCAGATTGGCCTTCACTGGATATTACAGCATTGCACCCAAGAAGAATTAATTTCAGATCTGCTTAGGTTAAACTCCAGCAGCAATCAAAATCTGATTTAGATCCTTGCCCTCAGAAAATCCTTTGGTTTCCCTTACAGCAGCAGCTGCAATTAAAAAGGAAAGGACGAGAATCATTATTTTATTGAGTCATCCACTTTTATTATGTCTACTTATTTCTAAACAGAAAGCCTCAATCAAGCCCACTTTGCTTTGCCCAATGGAGTAGAAATTCTTTTTGATGGACATAATCATGTTGCAGTAATTCATTACCCTTGGGCCTTGTTAATGTCAACTGACATGATAACATTTCTTTGGCTTCTGGTTTTAAAAAAAAATAAAAATAAGGCAGTATTCATTACTTTTCATGACCTAAGCAGAATTTTCAATTCAGTGCTTGTTTAACACTTATTTTTCTCTTGTAGTAATACTTTAGAACAGATTATATCAATGGGGTAAAAAAACCCACATTCAAATGGAAAATCTGCATAAAGCATTGATGACATTAACAAAAATGCTCTTTTGTTCATTCAGTTTATATCGATATTTACTTGGGCACATGCAAATTATCTAGATGAAAAATATATTATAAGAAATATTAAAACATGAGTCAGAATAATATCAGTCTCAACCGTCGGTGTTATGATAAAACAGGCAAAAGTGATTTTATTTTTTACATGTTCATAGTGTACATTTAATTCAATAAAGAATCTTTCTTATTACCTTTAAAGCCCTGCATGTTTAGGTTACTTGAGGAACCTTCTTACCTCACTGGCACTCGTCCATTCCACCTGCACCAGCAGAGGAGGCATGCTGCAGGCCCCATCAGTCAATGAATACCGGCTGGCGGGGTCCAGGGAAGAGCCTTCTCTGCTGTGGCTCCTGCTCTTTGGAACATCTAACTTGCTGAGGTGAAATTGACTTCCACCCTTCTAACTCTCCACAAGAACCTGAAGACGCAGTTCAATGGGGACCATCATTCTGGAGGTGGTTGATGAATTAAGAGGCAATCGCATCTCCTCCCATGTATCCTGTTCCCTCCCTCCCCATCTTTTAACTATAATTTTATTTTGATTGTGATTTCCATTTTTATTGTTCTGTTAGGATTTTAATGTTTTAATGCTGTAAACTGCCCAGAATCATTTTGATATGAGATGTGTGGCAAATAAGTAAAATTCTCTGTAATATGCTAAATCTCAATACAGAGTATAATCTATATCTATGAGTAGCCTCTATATACATGTATATACACTCCAGTAGGGTAAAATCAATGATGCTGATTATCTTGCCAGCAGCAAGTATGTGTGATATCACATTATCAAACAACTATTTAAAGGATAATATTGGAAAATAGGTTAAAACTTTAGGATATACCTTGGAGTAGGCTGAATGTAGTACAAAACCAGTAGTATAATTATATAATTATATAATATTGAAAAGCAGTTATATATAACTAGAGAGAGAGAGAGAGAGAGAGAGAGAGAGAGAGAGAGAGAGAGAGAGAGAGAGAGAGAGAGAGAGGAGAATATGGCAAATGGTAGATTACAATAACTTGATGTCTCTGAATTCCAAAGAAAAAGGAAGGAAGGCAGGAAGGAAAGAAACAGAAAGCAGCTATCATTAATGAATTAGCAGACAAAATACTCATACTAAAAATTATGTGTGTCATCAAAGTCATGCGAGCTACCTTTTAATACTATGTATTAGATTATTACCTTAAACATTCATCACAAAATGTTCATGATAGATGTAGAATCGAATAAGGATTTAAATGTTTTTATTATACTCCAGCTGTTCTATTGGATTAGTAGAAAAGTAAGTATCATGATTATGGTAATGGGAACCAGAATACTCATATGTTCATGTACAGTATAGAACTAAAATATTAATATCTGGCTGTCTCAAATCTAGCTGAGTACTTCAGTCACAGCCATGTTCTCTCAATAACTTTGTGGATCAGATGTAATATTTTAAGGATTTGTTTTCTAAAAAATTATAAACTATTCTAAAAAGTTTAGATAAGACACTTTCTGACAGGGAATCCATAAATGTGGAGAAAATCCATCTGTGGAATTAGTGACAAAAAAAGCAGCAAGACCAATATTTGGAAAGAGAAGCATGGGTAATCTAAAACTGTTGTATGGGTATGTCATATTATGGTGATTTTCTTTAAGCTTTGATCCTTCAGATCAAAACAGGGTGAGATTTTGAATTCTTCACCAGCAGCTGAATGACAGAATATGGAAACATATTCCTCATTGAGCTCTGGTTTTCATAAAAATCTATTATGCATCTATCATGACTAAAATATTATTTCTTTACTGAATGTAAAGAAAACCAGCATGCTTAAATTACAATGCTGCCAAATTTATAAACTTTGACAGTCCCGCATAGTGAGATGAATAGGCACATTTATTTCATCTGAAATAATATACATTTTCTCATTGCATTTGCTGAAATATGGAAATACATATATCTATCCCATATTTCTTAGAAGAAATTGAATGATTATCAGTTAAAACATCATCATAGTATCTCTACCATTGAATTCATACTTTTGTTATGTTTATAGTTAGAATTTACTAAGACCCAAAATGGAAACAAATAATATATGTGAAAACTAACATTTTTGATGCTGATATATCTATTTTTACATGTCATTAATTCACTCAAATGCAAAATGAATGGCTCTCAAAAAATTTGTATCAATTTTTGTACTGAAATATATTCTATGCTATTCTATGCATTTCCTAGAAAATGAATTCTTTTGAAGTCAGCAGGACTTACATCTTAGTTATGTATTTCAGAATATTCTCATCAGCTTCATATTGCAGACTTTTTTCAATAATTTGATATCAATGCAGATTATTGTTTAGACACTTTCTATAAACTGAATTTAACTTATACATTATTGTAGATATGATTTATCGAATATCGGTTCAAATACGTTCAGACTATAGGAAGTTGTGATTTTGTCAGACCCAAAGTTCTACTGCCTTCAAATTGGGATGGGAAAATATCCTTCCTTAATAAAGTTTTTTCTGCTGTTTAAAATATGGTGTCCTGCTAACCTCAGGGTCATACCATAAATACTAGATGTATGAATAAAAAATTTACAAAATTTATGATCAGCTGGGTTCTAAAATCTCTTTATGAGAGCACCTGATTGGGTTTTGTAATATGTAGGAAATGTTTACTTTCCTTTCTTATCATTCACTGTAATTTGATTTATATTTTAAAAAAGCAAACAAGCCAGAAAAATGACATTGATTCTGGATGATGCTATAATCATAGAAGTGTAGAACTGTAAAAGAATGCAAGACTTATGCATTTTCAGTCCTATAGGAAAACAGGAACATTTAAGGAATTAATTTTTAATTAATTTTTTTTAAAAAATAATTAAAATGTTAATTAAATTAAAATTTTAATTTAATTATTTAATTGAAATTAAATGACCCAGCAACCAAAAAGTGACTAACCAGATTAAAGACTTCCACCAAAGACAGAGAACTCACAATCTTAACAGTAGACTGAGCCACTATTGTACTGACTTTAATCCAGAAATCCAGACTATTTTAATCAGTGTTGTCTATATCTAGGGCAATTCTACTTATGCAGTGAATTGAATGTAATATATTTCTATTGATTGTGTAGTTATTACCAGTTTTTAGCTCTACATACTATATCTGCTTCTTGTTTGCTTCTTTTACAAAACAAAGTCTGTAAAAGATCAGGCTAATCTATCTATAATCTTTAAGACCAATTACGAAAATATGACAGCAATTAAATTTGTTGGGAATATCCAGCACAGCTTTAGTATCTTGGCATTTCTTCTTTGCCAACATTTGAGACTTTCCTGGCTAGCTCGAGTTATCCATTAAAAGTCCTGAAAACTGTAAGTTTAGTCTTGCTGGAACGCAAACCCTTTCATGTTGCCTCTTAAAGATCTTGATCCTGTTTCAAATGAAATATTTTATTATGGTTTCTAATAATAGAAAATTACAATCAGTCCCAAATGGGGAACAGGGCTACTATTGCCGCTGAAGTTATTGCACACAAACACCTAATGATTATGAGAACTGTTAAAGGACAAGCTTTTCTTACATTTAAGCTAAAAGGGAAATGAAACGAATCTTTCCATAGATTTTGGAAAGGAGAATTTAAGACAAGAAAATACACTCCCCAAAGAAAATTGTGGGGGATGGTACCCTTGACACCAGTTACTTTTTTCCCATAGAAAGTGGAAACTTTCTTTCCCTCCTAAAAACTAGAAATTATTCATTATTTCACTGATCCTACTATTCTTATTTCAAAATATGAATTTGTGTGTATATTACTTTCTCTATCCTGCCTACATTTGCTCTAAACTGCCCATATATCCCATTCTTGGCCATTTGAAAAATTCTGAGAGTTGACGTTCACATGAAATGGCTAAAATTGAGAAGCACTGCCTACATGACTTATAATAATGGTAATCTTACTGTTAAAATACGTCATTTGTTAAAAAAGCACCCATATGATGATGATGATGATGATGATGATGATGATCATCATCATCATCATCATCATCATCATCATCATCATCATCTTTTGGGACTTTCGAATACAGACAGATCGTCATTTGGAGCATAATACGCCAGATATCACGGTTGTTGAGGGCTGAAGCATACAGTTTATTGATATCACTGTACCAGAAGACACCAGAGTCAAAGAAAATGAAATGGAAAAAAATCACGAAATATTGTGACCTGGCCATCGAAACTACACGGCTATGGATGAAACATGTAACAGTGATACCCATTGTCATTGGGGCACTTGGTACCATGTCCAAGAATTTTACAAAACACATCAAAAAATTGCAGCTTCCTGCAATAACACCAGTGGAACTGCAAAAACTGCACTACTCGGAACATCGTATATTTTAAGAAGATACTTGGTTGATACCTAGGACACTGGCAGCAACCCGTACCAACCATTAACATCAATCAATCGTATTTGTGACACATTTTTAAATGTTCAGTTGACTGAGTTTCAGGATTAATGAATAAAAGAGATAATAAATAATAACAACAATAATAACAATCATACGTGAGCATGGAATGCTTCAAGTACAACAGACAGTTGAGGTAGAATAAAGAGCATAGAAAGAATATCTGGATGACAGTGAAGAAGATGCACTGAAGCTAGTAAACCATGAAGGTTTATTGAGTATTGGACAGATCAAACCGGCCTACAAGAAAGAGCAATGAAGAACAGATAAGAGACATGGCAAGGCCCGTTATATGCCAGTACATACCCGTGCACACATACACATACACACAGAGAGAGACAGACAGACAAAATCACACTATTAGCAGGCAAAGCAGATAAGAATAGCAAGATATTGCAATGTCTAAGAGCAGGAAAGTTGAAGAAAGGGACAAAGGGTCTAATTCTGGCTGTACAAGTCCAAACCTTAAGAATAAATGCACACAAAGCCAGAATTGAATAGACAGCAGCAGAAGAAACAGTGGACCATCTGGTTAGCTGCTACCAGAAGATCACACAGACTCACTACAAGCAAGGGCATGACAAAGTAGCAACAATGGTGAATTGGAAATCTCCAAAAAAAAAAAAAATACCACTTGTCTGCATGCAAGAACTAGTGGGACATAAAATAGAGAAAGTAATAAAGAAAACAAAGAAGCTAAAGTACTCTGGGATGTTAAAATTCAACAGATAAGCACCTGCCACTTAATAATTGTTAGGAAAGAAAAAAAAAGTCAGGATACTGGATGTTGCAGTATTTAGCAACAGCAGAATTGAAAAGTACTGAGGAGAACTAAATAGGTGGATAAAAATATCAAACTCAATCTAAACACCTTACTGACTGTGTGACTAACCATAATATTAAAATGACACTCCAAAGACCAAACAATGTTCGATTTTAATGCCAGATCTGCCCAACGGAAGATATGAAGAGAAAAATATGTGCCCTAGAAACTTTATTGCTGTCCAAGAAATTAGAACTTAAAGGAGCTTTAGGGGACAGCATATTTCAAAGGCTCACCTCTGGATTAGGTTACAAATAATGAATGTGTGATTTTATCCATCTCATACTGAAGAAATGAAAGGCTAGGTTTCTTTGATGAGATGGTAGGTACACAATGGTAGCCACCAGGCTAATCGTTCTTAAAAAGGGCCACAATTGACAGCTCAGCCAAAAACTAGGCAAAGCCTGGACTCTTGGTCCAGCAGGAATCTCTCTCCTTTGCTTGAATTAAAAGCATTATTACCTGAAGCTAATACAGTCAGCATGTAGGGAGGGCTGTTTCCGTCCAAGCAATTTTAAACATGCATTATTCACTGTCTAGTTTCTAAGAGTGGAGATAAGAAACAATGCCTATCTGTGCTAAGCAGAGATTACTGCCTCCCTTTGCAGAGCAGTAATAGACTACTACTAAAAAAAAAAAAAAGGAACAGCAGACTCTGAGATGTTATCCCACGATTCCTCCAATATGAGTCTTTTTCAGAAACATTTGATTTAGGAATAATTAGTGCAGCATCTTCCTTAAAGCGCTCCAGCATTTCAAACAACAGTTTAACCAATTCCTTGCTGCAAAATGGGGGAAGGAAAGATTTTTAAATGATGAATTAGAAGTGCCTTCAGGGCTTCAGATCTGCCTTCTTCAGAACTTGATGATTCTTCTCTGATGCCCAAGATATCAGAATGAGCAATAAGCAGATTTTAGGTTCTGTTAGAGAGATGACATTGAAATATTTTTATTTTCATTTATCTATTTCTGATATCCATTCTCTAAACTGATCAAAGCAAACACCACTTTCAATATTTATCTCAGGCTGAGACTGAGAATCTATTTTGCTTTCCTGGCGTTAAGCAAACCTAAGACTGTTCAGTGTATGTGAATGACATATCAGCTAGAACCAAGATGCATGCTCATACTGGAAAGTCTCCCAAATATAAAATATAAATATACTCACTTGTGGTCTGGACATAGGTCTCCATCACAACTTCCAATATGTTATCATACTATGCAATTCTTAACAGATATACATCCTGCCTTCACTATACAGTTACTATGTTAGGAGTGAGCAGGAATGATAAAATGAATTATACTGAACCCAAGGGTGAAATCCAGCATGTTCTGACAGGTTCTGGAGAACCAGTAGCAGAAATTTTGAGCAGTTCGGAGAACCAGTAGCAGAAATTTTGAGTTCAGAAAACCTGCAAATACCACGTCTAGCTGGCCCCAGAGTGGGGTGGGAATGGAGATTTTGTAGTATCCTTCCGCTGCCACGCCCATCAAGCCACACCACACCCATCAAGCCACACTCACAGAACTGGTAGAAAAAAAAATTGGATTTCACCACTGACTGAGTACCAAGCAGCCAAAAAGAACTAGCCACATTAATGATAATTGTGTGTTGGGCACTCAGTACATATGGGCAGATATTTTGTTGTTGCCTCAAAACACCACTGCATTTAAATTGAAAGAAAAGATGCATATTTTCTGAGATTTCTGGAACAAATGCCATTGTTAAAATTTATTTTACCTGCCAAGAGTGAATGAAATATTTCATCTGCAGATTATTTAGAAAACTTTTGAACTGCACCACTAAATGAAAGAAACCAAATAATACATAAAGCTTCATAATTGTCGAGATTCAGACAAGATGGATGGCATATAAATTTAAAAAATAAATTAATATTGATAAGTTTGGACAGAACTTTTTGTCTCTAAGGACCAATATTGGGTAGCTGGGAAATTCTGAGAATTGAAGTCTACACATTTTACAGTTGTCAAGGTTGAGAAACACTGGTATATATTTTTCCTAACAGATGGCCTTAATAAAATGATGGGAATCTGGGGTATTCCAGATATTAATGAAATTGGGAACTCCTCAGGTTCAGCCACATCTCTTGTCACAGAAACTGTTTTCCAGTAATATATAGAAATCCATGTAGCCCAGTCTTTTCTGTCATATGCCAACACAGTCGGGATGTGTATATCTATTGAAGAGGTGAAGGTAAACGACCCATTATGAAGACTATTGAACAATCTTGTGAGAATGACCGTCATTGTCATTAATACTGCTTCCTGAAATGTAAAGTAAAAAGACTTTGCCCTTAAGGGAGCTGATGTAGACGGATTCAGCTAGACACATTCCTGTGATAAGTTCATTTTGGTGCTTATTGTTAGCTACTAACTCATTTAATTTTGTGTAGTTTAGCACATTACAAGATTGTTCAAGAGTGTCATAAATGATGTCAAACACCATCAAAAACCACTTCAGAAAATCATTGCCTGTAGACAGAGCAAAAGGTGAACACCTGGAAACTAGCAAAGCTGGGGAAATACAATAAATCATTTTTTTTCTTTTCCTCTTGAAGGTTTGTTAGAGAGGGGGTTTTTTTAGTTAAAGAATTTGGAAGATTTATTTACATTTTCCAAATGACCCCTAATTTATTTAGGAGAAACACAGGCAGGCAAATCCATCTTCAGTGCAACTCTACCAGAGGCAAAAAGAGCCTTGTGTGTTGTTTCCTTTCCAATTAGCTTTCATAAATATTGTGACAGTTTTTCTTGTTATCTCTTTAAGAAATAAAAAAAGATTGTACAGTATTGCTTAAATTGATTATCTACTGTCAGCCTGTTTGCTGTGTGTCTCTTCTTGAGAAAGATTGTGTTCATAAATGCTGGAACATTTTATATGCAGTTTAGTTAACCCTAGCATCATAAATAACACAGACATCTGTTAGTTCCATTTCATGTTGGCAATATAATTAAGCCATCCATTCATATTTCTACTTTGGGGGATGTTATCATGTTTGAAGTAAAAGCCAGCATAGTTAAATATTTTACTGTTTCTTACTATCCTAGATATTAGCTTATTACAATTAACTAATTGTAAAATTACAACTTCAGACTCTGAGAAAGAAAAATAAAGGATACAGAATATTTAACAAAGAAAGACATGGAATAAAAGTTATGCAAATATAAATACAAAAGTATGCATTTGGACTTAACATGCACAGTTGACCTTGGTGGGACACTGCAGCTAAAATGAATTGAATGGAAAAGCTAAAAGGAATCCCACTGGTATCCTATCTTCATTCTTGCTAACGCAGGAGCCATTATTATCTAACAGCATGATGCAGTTCTAAAAAAGGCAAATGATATTTTTGGATGTATTAATAACAGTGGCATAGAGTCAGATCTCTTTTCTCTGGCCTTGAACATGCCCTACTTGGAATATTATCGTTGCCTAAAAAGACATTGCTAAACTGGAGTGAATTTAGAAGACAGATATCAAGATGGTGAAGCAAGGAAAGGTTAAAAAAAATTTCAACTGAAATAAAGTTAAAGAGTTGCCATGTTTCTTTATTTATTAAATGTATATGCTGCCCTTCTCATTGTTGAAGTGACCCTGGGTGGCATACAAAATAATAAAAGGATAATAGATAAAATAGAGATTGGATTAATATTTTTTGTTGCTCTGAAGACTAGGAAGAAAATCAGGGAAGTAATGACTGAGGTTAGTGTGGTATCAGACTAGAAAGCAGGAGACCATGAGTTCCAGTCCTGCCTAAGCAGGAAGCCAGCTAGGTGACCTTGGGGCAGTCACTTTCTCTCAGCCCTAGAAAGCAGGCAATAACAAATTACTTCTGCAAAACTTTTCCAAGGGACTTGTCCAGGCAGCCTCCAAAAACTGGATACAATTGAACAGAAGAAAAAGAAATAATCCAATTAGATATTAGGAATAAGTTCCTGATTCTAAAAGCTGTATCAGTGAAATAGGTTGGGTTATTAAATGGCTGTCTCATTACAGATCTTCAAACAGATTAGGAAGCCATATCTGTAAAAGGTTTAGTGCATCATGCATTGAAAAGTTTGTTGGACTGTATGACTTCTGAATGTTATCTCAACTCTGTAATTTTATTTGTTCACTCAGGGGTCAATCCAATCACTTTATTTAAAGGGATAGACAATTTATATTCTTGAGAAAATTACAAAACCTTTTTGTTTTTCAGATTTCTGGGATGAACAATCTGTTGCTGCTATGAGTAGAATAGAGTGTGAGAGAACTAATGAAAAAGCAAAAAGGCTCCACCCATCATATGGTCAAACTCTACTCATTTTTGGCAGGAAACCAAAATATGGTATAAGCAGTTTTCAAGCTAGACCAATTGACTAGAAAAACAATGCATTTTCTACCTTGTGAATACCTATATATATATATTTACTTCTTATTATTACTTATATACTTGTAGAACATTTTATATATTCTCTCTTTGACTTAAAAAAAAAACACAAAACAATTTAAAAAGAACCAGGGTATGTAAACATTTAAAAAGAGCATTCAAGCATAGTGAAACTGATTAAACCACAAACTGAATAAAAACAAAGTTAAACAAGAGTGCATTAAATACCTTCCTAGATGGTATTGGGGATGGTAAAACATGTTATTTTAAATTTCAGTGTGTAATCAGGAAACAGTAGTTTCAGTAACCTGGATGTCCACAAGATGTGGTAAAACAAGATTTTACCATGCTAGGAGAAGGGCGGTATACAAATTTAAATAAAATAAATAAATAAATAAATAAATAAGATTGTGGCCATAATGGTGCAGTTGAAGGTCCCCTTTTGTGTGACATGATGTATGTGGAAAATGAGAATAGCTTGTGTCAAACTCTGATGGCTACCATCTCAATCTTTTTCCTATGCCCTATGGGCATGCAATGCATGTTTAGCTATGTTTTTCCAGGAATGTATGTTGAATAAATCAGAAAAAGGAGACATGGTGCTAAAAAGGAGGAACATTGATGTCATAATTTGCATGGTATGTTGGCTTCATAGATTGAGATATAATGCAGTTTAGAGTACATCCATACTGGAAATATGTGAGTTGAATTTTGTGTTTCCATTTTGTTTGTTTCTGAATGATGAAAAAATGGAAGATGCCTCAGATGAATGATAACAGTTTTGTGTAATAGAAACTATGGGCAGAGGTTTATTGGAAGTCAACAACGCATCTTTTCTTATAGACTGTCTCTTAATGACATAGTTAGATCCTTCTGCCTTTTAAATTAGTTCTTCCTGTTGATTTGGAAACATGCGGGGCAAATGCACAGTTCTGGTGCACTTTTTAAAATAACTTTATTCCTTCGTGGCAGAAGACAGCAAGGTTATGCTTCTAACAGTAGGGAATGAAAATATGGAATAATTGAATCTTGGGCCTTTTTTTTGTTGTTGTTTGGAAGAATTAGGAAATATATTTAATGTTAATAAGCACCAACTGGAGCACAACTCATCTATTTTACTTCTTACAAAGATCAGTGGGAAATCACACTAAACTAATTTGAGTGAACAATCTTAAAAATCTTCAACTTTTTGCCAGTGTGGTCTTCAAGCAATCATCTATTTCAGGAATGCTTGAGGGCTGAATGCAGGCTGTAAGCTATGAGTTATTAAAAGGTTATGTCTCTGTGTGGTTACCCTTTAAAAATCTTGCTGAAAAATGCAGGTTTTCCATACATTCAGCTAATCAGTTTGATGAGGAAGAGGATGTGTAAACAAGCCCAAGCAGACCAAGAGCAGCATTACAGATTAGTTAGGAAACTACCACAATACCTTGTCATTAGCCAATTACCAATTACCAATCATTGTTAATTAGACCCAGGAACTGAAGTTATTTATCCATAAGCTTTGCCTCATCGTTAAAGGACATTTTTTTTTCTGTGAAAGCAAATTTCTGTCAAAAGGATTTCTTGAGACAGTTGGCCACATTAGCATCTAATTGACAAAATTTCTAGCTTATTGGTATAGTTTATTGGTAAGAATGGCACCATTCTTACTAAGATTGATTTCCTAAGAGAATATGGTAACTCTGTGTGGTTACCCAGATCCACATCTACCCAGATCTTATAACAGTATAACTATATTCCTTCTATTTTTGATCACGTCAGTATCCTAAATTATTCTCATATTTAAGGCTCTCAAAGATTATTTTAGAGACTACAGATGAATAAAAAGTTGCAATGGAGATTGCAAAATAGACTTCAGAGGAGTATTTTGATACAGATTAGAAAGTGTGCCCCTTTGCATTAGGGATTGTCACTAGAGGGAGCAGTCACAATATGAACAAATATATATATATATATATATTTCTCACCTTGACACCTTGGAAATTAGAGCACGGATAGGTTTGTTTTTTTTAAAGTTTTTATCATTTGCTTCAGTAAAATAAAAAGATCTTAATGGAAGTAGCAATAGGTGTATTAGAATATAAAAATGGGGCTGAATCAGCACATACGTAAATCAAGCTGGTTCAGAAGAACATATAAATAAATCTAAATCATAACTGTTTAATTTTTTAATAATTTTACATTTTGTATTGGATATTTTTTATTCTTGGCTGTTCACTGCCCTGGGTATAAAAATTTAAATAAATAAATAAATAAATAAATAAATAAATAAATACATACATACATACATACATACATACATACATACATACATACATAACTAGCTGACCGTATATACTGAAATATTTAGGCAAATAAAATATTATCATATCACAAGTGTTCAAATAGCATCAAGGAAGCCTTTTTTTGTAAAACGCTTTAATAATTAAAATTATATGTATGGATTACATATGGCGCACGAGAACCCTCATTCTTTGTAATAGGAAAGAGTAAAGAATTTACTTGTAGCTCTAAGTTGAACTGTGGAGTCCTCGTATTGTCTGACCTTATCTGTTCAGAAATCTCTTCTTGCCACTTTTGACCGTTTCATTTTCCTGTCTTCAAATATGCCCTTGCACATTTATCATTTAAAAGGCCGAGTTAAGGACAAGTCTCATCTCTTCATCATCTGTACTTTTATTTCATTATTTAGAGAACAAAAGTTTTAGCTTTCTCCCTCTTTAGCAGCAAAACTGAAATCCCTGATTGTATTTGACAGGTTGCCATACTGATAGGGCAGGAATTATGATTTGCACTTTTATTTCATCTTTAGTAGCATGGTGCTTTGAGTGCGTTTTGTTCATTTCCCCTTGCTATTAGTCAGATTTGAAGTTCAACTGCCTAACAAGGATTTAATTTGACAATTTCTAGATGGTATTCTAGTATTACCTTTTCAAACCTTAACAATAGAGTTTTTCCCCTTTAGTGGAGTGCTAAAACATTAAAGGCTATAAATTCCACAGTCACCTGCATCCATTTATCGTTAATTTATTATAGAGCATATAATAAACCTTTCTTTGACATAAAGGCCTCTTCATAACTATAAATCTTTTTTCAACTGTTTAGATAACTTATGTGTAAGTTCATGAAAAAGACCTCTAGCAGCAAACTTTTAGAACATATTTTTATTACAGTAATGGTACATATATAGGTTAGTCATGCTGAGTGTAATGTAAAGTTTTAATCTGCATTGTGATTATTTATCATATCAAACTCTCATTAAGGCATACAGTAGAAGGCATTTCTAGAGATAAAATAACATAATTTTAAAAACTGATATGCCAAATTCTGTTTCCTGAAATGCTTTTGGGGTTTTACTGAATTAATTCTTTATTTTAGAAATTATGAATATTTGTGATTTTGTAAGATTTCTCCTCTTAACTCCTGCTACATTTGAAAAGCTATCCCATGGTAAATACGAGGTTTTATAAGATGTATCATTTTTAAAAATGAAAAATAGAAAGTTAATAATAATAATAATTAAAACGGTATTAATAATAATACAAGGTTCAGAATGAAACTGAAATTAGAATCAAAATATTTAATGATTTCAACACAAATATCAATAACCTAATATACTTTGGTAATAATCTTTTTTTCAAAACATTTTCGCCTGAACATATTTTCCAGCATCATTATCCAGCTTGCAATTTTCTATCATTTTTTTCTACCCCTTATTCTGTCTCTTATTTTAAAAGTGAAGAGAATAAACACATTTATTAAATTACCACCATCATCTATAACAGTGTTGCTTTTTTGAAGAAATCTTCACACACAGTGACTTCTTAGCAACATTGTACACTAACTTCAGAGTAATATTATATAATGACAAACACACAGAAACAGAGTGCAATACACCAGTGTGGCTTTATCTTTCTGTTGCCCAATGAATTTACTGATATGAAATCGTAATGGCTATGCTACTGCAAAAAGCCAGGTCTGCCTTGAATTTTGAACCTTCATTGTATGATGGTTAACTGTAGTTGTTTGATGCATTATTACATATTTGTTCTGAATGTGGAAACCCTGAAGCCATCTGCACATCTAGATATGATGCTGAGAGTTAGATATGGGCATTTGCTTTAGATAAAAGATGTACATTTAGAAGAACGGCATGGACAAAAGAATCAATTTTCCAGGAAATAACCTGGAGAAACTGCTTCCTACCATCACTAGCTTTCTATTGCCTTTTTAATTTTTTTGCAAGTGGCTCACCTCCAAACAGAGCAATGAAATTAAGCAGGTTGGCATTTATGTTCTATAAATGCCTACTGGACGTATATAGGGCCCAGATATACTTAGGAAAGTTAAATAGAGATGATGCTACAGGCTGATACTTGCTTTGCAGCTGATAGCTTCAGTGTATTCATGTTTAATTCAGGGAATTTAAAAATAAAGTCAGATGGTGAATTATGTAGTGCTTTTTGTTTTCTTTTTGCATCATGTTGTGTATCCCTAGTCTAAGAGGCTAAGAGTGGATTCTGTGTTTGCTTTATAATTGTCTTTCAATGAGCCATGGTGGTACAGTGGTTAGAGTGCAGTACTGCAGGCTACATCTGCTGACTGACGGATGCCTGCAATTTGGCAGTTCAAATTTCACCAGGCTCAAGGTTGACTCAGCTTTCCATCCTTCTGAGGTGGGTAAAATGAGGACCCAAATTGTTGGGGGCAATATGCTGACTCTGTAAACTGCTTAGACAGAGCTGTAAAGCACTGTAAAGTGGTATATAAGTCTAAGTGCTATTACTTGCTCCTATTACTTTAAATATTAAATTTAAAAAATTTTCTTATTTACTATTTTTAACACTGTCTTTTTCTATTGTACTAGAAAGTGAATTGAACATGACATGCAACAAATACAAAATTCTCATAATAATGAAAGCATGTTTATTTTTTCAGGATCTTTTCAGGAGCTCCATTAAAACATAGTTTTTCTAGTAGACTTGGGGATTAGAATGTTGCAATCTAATTTCCCTTGGTAATGAAATGTGTTTTTCCTTATTGATAGGCAGATATTAATTTCATTAGACTTGATTAATGGTTGATTAATTAATGTTCCTACAAATATATTCATTATGATGTCATTGTTACATTATATTTGTATTGTTACTTTTTACTTTTAACATGATTTAAATATGTTAGAATATAAGCAGTAATATGCTGGCAAAATATTTCTTACCACATACTGTATAAAGTGCTCAGAGTTTATGACTGAGAAGTTTGTAAGTTCAGAGGGAGGGAGGGAGGGAGGGAGGGAGGGAGGGAGGAAGACTTGCTTATATATCATAATCGTGGCATATTCTTTCTCTAAAAAAAGCTTATAAGGACCAATTCTGTCAAAAATTTTATGTTATTACCTGGAGATCCAAATAGAAAGGGAAGGATGGCTATTCCCCACATGCACCCCATCACCACCCAAAAAATGTTGATGGTTAATGGTAGAGCAAATACACATTTTTAAAAAGTTGAACCAAGGGAAAAAAAGAGCTGAAAAAACAATTACTTGGAATGAGTTGTTGCCCCTCCCTTGACCAGGTATGGGTGACACGTCACTTGGGAGATACAAGCCAGACACTTGCAGGGGTTGGAAGAAGGGAAACAGCAAACATTACTTTAAAGTTACATATATGTAATCCATTATCACTGTTCTTGCACATTAACACATCACTACAAAAGTGGGGTTTTTAAAAGCACTCTGCGAATACCAGTGTAGCAGTTAGCAGCTAAAAGAAACCACATGTGATTAGAGTTCTCTGCCTAATCAGAAGAGACATTTATTTTAAGATCCTATTTTTCTGCAGGCCTGGCTTTTAAGGCTAATAACTCACAGTGTTAATCTATTTGATCTACTGGACTGATCTGCTCCACAGGTCAAAGGCCGTGCCTTCTCCTGCTGGTATAGTTCCAAACATTGTTTCTGCTCTGCAAATTGTAAATGGGACCGATAATGATTCTCCATCAGCTCACGACTGATAGCAGATTAATCTTGTACATGTACATGACTTGTACAGACTTTTGCTTGTTCTCCATGGATTACTGGTATACAGTCAACAAAGCATCAGTTCTATCTCTGAATAAAAATCTTTTTCGTGCCAAAGTAGAATTGTAAAGTGATCAGTTCTGGCTACTGTTTTATTGCATCTCCTTGAATATTGCCAAAATATTCCTTTAGTAGCACACAAGTCATAAATCAACATTTCTCATATTCAAATGTAACCACGAGGATTATATTTCAGGGAAGAGAAGACACTGACTTTTACCATGTTCCCTAAATAGGAGAGAACTATTAAATGGATTTACATTCCATCCAGGTAATGTTTTCTTTTATGAACACTTAGAAGTTGGTATACTCGAAACTACCCCAATCTTCTCTCCTCTACAGAGCATTTGAAATTCTAAACTTTTACAGTGACAACTTTTTTCACTGCTGTGTATGTTTTCAAATAACCTGATCCACTGAGATTATACACATTTCAGCTCTGTGCCACTACTACTTGTGTCCTTTGGTCTTAACCTGCAGAGGAAATGGTTTGTAATTAAAAGATAAGAGATATACTGCATGTGGGTAAACATTGTTCATGGGCTCTATAACTCCTAGGTTCCAGAACCAGCATATCTTTCTGACAGAATATATTATGGCAATCATTGGTTTTGGTGCTTAAGTCAAATAAGATTGAGTGTATACTTTGTCTACTCCAGAGTTCAACATATCTTTGAGCCTAGATGCTTTGAGCCTAGATTTTCCTTCTTTTTTTAAAAAAAATTTAGGCTGTCAATCTATGCACATTTATCCATTTACTGATTTACTTAGTCAGTTTTACTGATTTATGTACTTCTTAGTAAATTTTCTACCCACAGCCCAATATAGACCTATTAATTATCACAATTTCATTGTATTTTAAGCCAGGTCTCCTTAACATTAAGCTACTGATGCAGAAGTACTGTATGCTAGAATGGAGTAAAGTGGCCCAAAATGTAAAATCATTTGTAAGAGAGTATCTTAGAATCAAGCAACACACGTATTTGCTAACCCTGAAACTGACATACATTTCTTGAATGGCTGTATTGGATACTGTTCAAATAAGTATCTTGGCAAGAAAGCTTAAGTCTCTGATTGTCTCTTCTCTTTGATCTGTGCAGAATAACCAGGATGTATTAAAGATTTTTATCTTTATTATATGGACATGGAGAAACTCAAATATAAAAATGTCAAATATGAGCAGAACTATATGGATATATTTGCTTCATGGGTGAAGAAACCTGCCATACAATAAGAAATTAAATGTCTTGCATGTGTTTCCTCTTTACACATGCCACAAATATTATCCCATTAACTGCAAGAACTGCCATATGTTTCATACCTTCATAGTTAATATCAACTACTCTAATTAAGTAAAAGAGTATTGCAGTGAGTAAACCACATTGTTATTGTATGGGTACATGCACAAACTATGAATCTATTTGAGTAGCATCAATCTTGATATCCTTGGCACTGGTTTTCCGTGATCAGAACATATAGTTCATTTCCATTTTCACATTATTGGTATTCTAACCTGCTCCATTGTGGTGAAGTCACATGGAACAGATACATAATAAAATGAAGATGTTCAAATAGTTCAAAATTGAATGCCCAGGCTGGAGCGGGTGGGAAACTAATCTGTAATTAAACTGCACCTTTCCTGAATTGTTAGTTTTTCTGTTTATCAAACCGTATGCTACTCACAGTTTAGGAAATGGCATAAGGATGAGAAGAACTACCCTTATTGATTTTGGAAGAGGGGGATTAAAAGAAAGTATATTGAGGTTTCTACCATTACTGCAGACCATCCTTTGGAGATAGAATGGGAACAGAGAATCTTGAACAACAACATAATGTTGTCCTGGGCTGCTAGATAAAGTCATCTTACTGCCATGAAATATAACTACATTCAAATTCCTCTAATAAAGGGATGAATGAATACTAAAGATATTCTGTAAATGGCAAGTTTTCTGCCATTTTCTAAATTTAATCAGTTTATTATCTACATGAACACATATCCCCCGACAAAATCCTGTATCTGCACAGATCTCCAGCATAGCCATAAGAAAATGACATATTGCATTTCCTCTCTCAATGCTAAAGAAATTATCAATTTACAAATTTATTTTACAGAAAAAGAAAGATGTCACATTCACTAAGAGTACTGCTGTTTTCTTTTCTGGCTCTCAGTGTACTCAGATCTGATTTTCTTTTTTTCTTTCTTTTTTTTATTATTAAAATATAAACGCAGATATAAAGACAATACAATACAATACAAAAACAAACAAAAAACCCACCACCTACAAACCCACCTAACATTTTACATATACAGATCTGATTTTCAAATATGTTCAAATATTAGCAACTTTGCATCATATTTTTTTTTCTTCCCACCTGCAGGGACAAATGATTGTAGTAAAGCAAGAAAGGTCATGCTGTCTTGCTATCAACTGAACTTGATTAAACTCTTTATGTTTATGAACAATTTTAGAAGGTAAATCTGGGAAACTCATTAGCTTCTTATCAACATAATCCAAAGAAATTGCTTATTGAGAAAGCTGATGAATATTATCTTGTGTTGTTCTCCTGAGGAATTCTATCATTGTTGGGTTAGGTCACAGGATGGATTGAAATCTTGACGTAACCACAGAGGCTAATTCAATTTCAAATGGATAATCATTGTTTAAAGAAAAAAAAATCTCACACAGGCATAAAGACCACTAGGAGATGTTCATCTTGTTTGGTTATATAAGGTACATTTAATGTACTGAGTCTCTTTCTAGATAAATGGCCTTGGAATCAGTGTCTTGGTACATGTTTTTCTTGTTTTCTCCAAAAGTGGTTTTCCAAGACTTTCTTCAGCCCTTGCATCTCGTACCTGCCACCTTACGTTGAGTCTGGGTTGGCTTAGGGTTCAAGATCTCCATGGTAACCATGAACATGTTCCAAGTAAATGACCCAGCAAATACCAGGGGTCATATGTTAGATCTGTTTTTTGTCATAGGGCAGTTGCAGGGTGATCTGACATTGGAGGATATTACCATTTATTGGTTTCCATGGACAAATCACTCTGAGGTTGCCCTCTGACTCATTGGGACTATATACCTCTATGGAGAGGCAGGTCTGTTGGGTTAGCTAGCCCACCCCAGGTGATTAATGAACACTGCATAATCCTAGAAAGAGCTTGAGGCTTTCTCTGATGATCTGTCAGACAGGTTGGCAGGGACTTTGATTGCAGGCTGGAATGTATGGGTGCGTGAAGTCTGGTCTAGATTGTTCCTGTGTGGGCCTTTTCTGGGCACTGATCTCAAGGAGTTCTACTAGATGAGCTTCCAAAAGCAACACCTGGAGAACAAGAAGAGTGAATCCAATCCAATGTAAGTTAGAGCCCATATTTTGCCCACATCATGGTACTAAGGATGGCAAAATATAGTTATTTTTCCATATTATTTCATCTGCCCAGTAGCTGCCCAACAGTTACCCAGCAGCCCTATTTAGAGTAACCTGTTTCCTGTTGGTGGGGGAAGATAATCCACAGGCTCTGGTGGAAGATATTCATGCTGTCTGATTGATAACCTTGCTAGGATTCACGTGGGAGTTGGGTTCTCACTGGAATTTTTTTTTTTTTTGACCAGTGAAAAAAGTTCTGATGTATTATTAGTCCAAAGTGTGTAGATCAATTTACTTCATAATTCAGAGAGATGGATGGTTCAAACAGCATTTGGCTGTGAACCCTGTGCTATTATGTTTGGAATGTAACATCTGCCATTCTTTCGTAAGCATCTTAGACTCAATCTACATTCCCTACATCTCAGGCCCAACATCATGTGTTTGTGGGTGAGTGAATTAACCTATTGTTTTAACATTTAAATAAGTCATAAAGCAGAATAATATGTTGATACGATGAACTTTTTAACCTCATGTTAGTCCTAGAAATAGATAGAATTTGTTATGATGTGAATTCAAGAGTATTTTCAAAGTTTAAAATTGATAGGTGCCAACAACTAAGGAAAGTATTTCTTTTAATAGTTAGTCCTCAATTTACAGCGGTTCGTTTAGTGACCATTCTAAGTTACAACAGCACTGAAAAAAGTGATTTGTGATCATTTTTCACACTTATGACCGTTGCAGCATCCTCATGATCATGTGACTAAAATTCGGATGCCTGTCAATTGACTCATATTTAAGTCGTGTCCTGGGGTCAGGTAATCATTTTGTACAACCTTCTGAAAAGCAAAGTCAATTTTGCAAAGTCATTTAACAACCATGTTACTCATTAACTACTACAAATGTGGCAAGAAAGGTCGTAAAATGGGGGCAAAATTCACTTAACAAATGTCCCACTTAACAAGAGAAATTAAGCAATTCAGCAATTAAGTTTAATTCTAATACAAACCAAATCGTCCCAAATAATTTACTGTTCGTCTTATGTTATTTTGAGTGGATTAAACTGATATAATAGCACCAGCTGGTTTTAATTTTCATCCGGGATCTTTACTAAACTGAAAACTCAGTCTACAGAGGTTACTGAAAAAAAGAGGTCATTTTGTGAACAGAAAAGTTTTAAATGGTAGGTGCACTTGGATAAACATGGCAATATATCAAAATAAATTACTTTTCTATATTTTCTTTTATTTGAACAAACATTGATTCCAAGTATACCATATTTAAAAAGTGCCTTTAAAATTCTACTGGTTTCCCCATTGAGTTTCCTTCTGGGAAGCAGGCAGGGAGAATCAGAAATCTTTCCTCCCTTTGTCCCTTCTTCCCTTACTTCCCTCTCTCCCCCTCTCCTCCCTTCCTTCCCCCCTTCTTTCTTTCCCTCCTCTCCTCTCCTCCCTCCCTTCTTCCCTCCTTTTCTTTTCCTTTCCCTTTCCAGCAGCCAGGTAAGTTGGAGAGAGTGAGGGATTGCAACACTGGCTGAGAAACTGTCATGGAATCTTGAAAATGAAGATCATGATTGCAACAGCAGCCCAGCAACAGCCTGTAGCACTGAAATAGCCACAAGTGTACAAAATTTCATTCCTTTGTGACCATGAATCACAACACATTGGACTAATTGGATTGGACACATTTTGTAAGTTAGCCTACTTGAGGCACAGTCATACCGTAATACTCGATCAGCTTTGAAACTGGCCAAATTTGGGTTTTGACATATTTTGACATGAAAATTTTGTCCCGGTACTCATTGTGTTTGGTGCAAGCTAGACTTTGTCAATATGAGTTGCCTCATGATTTGCCACCCTTTCCAGCCAAAACAAAGGATCACACATTAGTCATATAGTAGCTCTTGCCCTGTGCGCATTTCCTTGAGGCCTTAGCTTAGCTTCTGTAGTCATTTTGTGTATTTTTGTGCTTATTTTCTTCATCATGGATCTTTGGTTTGGGGACACATTAAATTTATTCATTCCTTATGGGAAAAATTTGTTTAGTATTCATTATTTTTGGTACACAAAAGATTTTATCAAAAGAAATATTAATTTATCAGAAAGCATTAATTGCTTTTTTTATAAAAAGGAATATTGGGGACTGTTTTATTAATTTAGAGTTTATATTCCTTATAAAATACTTAAAAATGTAAAAATCAGAATTAAATGAAATCAAATAAATAGCTGTCATTTTTTACTAATATTTTAAGTAAAGAATATTACATTTCTCAAGTAATCAATATTTTAAGGTTTTATTTTAATTTCATTTCACATTTTTAGTCATTACTTTGTAATTGAAGTATGGCATTTAACTTTTATGGGTCTCCAGATCCGTACATCTACAGCTGTTTTTCATACAATTTATATCCTGGTCTTTTTTAACTAATTTACTCAATAATGTTTACTAACCTTGATCACTGAGGTTATACATTAAGGCATAAACAAGCAAGCTATCATTTGATTTAAAAAGTACCCATGAATTTATTAATGTCATTAGCTGACATCTTTCCAAAGCTTCTGCCGAAACACTCTTTGGATATATTTCATTATCAAAAATCTAATATTGCTCAGTTAAGGGAAAATGTGATTGCATCCAGTAGATATATATTTCTATATACTGGGAAATCATTTTTAAGCAACCAAAATATTTTCATAAAATATGATTGGTGACTTTTAGCAATCATACAGCTGGGTTATTTGATTGAAGATCTGTCCTTAAACTTGTCTTTTAGGTCTTCCAACAGTGCCCCCGTAACTGAGTCTAAGTGTAGACTTGTTCAATTTTGCAATTATTTTCCTGAATGTACCATAAATCCCTTACAAAAACACACATTCACATACACATGCTGAAAATGTACTAATATATTCCTCCTACCATTGAAACAATATAAGCTTTTCATTTTGCCTTACCTTACAAATATTTCAGAACCCATTTACCTGAGTTTATAGGCAGAAATGCATGCTTACCAAGGGCTGATGATGTGAGCACATTTTTCAAAGTTCTGCAGGCTAACATTGTGGTTTTGTGGTCTGTTGAGTTAAATCCCATTACCTCATCTAATTGTGCACTGGGTAATTATTAGATTCATTTGTGGTTATCACACATACATTTTGCCTTTTTAATTCCAGAAGAGTGAACCAGCAATCCTCAGACCATAAACTCAAGCTTTGTTTTACAGCAAACAATGATTCCCCTCCCCCCAATAAAGAGGTTTAAAGATTGCAGAAACACTAGCCTTCTTAATGGAGGGAAAGATAATCAAGCTAAAAAGATCTAACACAGTTCAAAGTTAGGCAAGTATGCAAATTATCTCTCTACTCATTCAAACATGCAGTAAATATGTTATTATGCTGATCTTTCCCCTTGGTTGCATAGCATTGTTTTCATCTCTTCCTCAGATCATAAGTGAAACAATTTGAAGTCATCTCATGGCTGGCTGGGGTATGCTGGGAGTTGAAGTCCAGACGTCTTAAAGTTGCCAAGGTTGAACATTCCTTCTTTATTCCATTCATTAGAAATGATTTCCTTTTTATTATTACATTGATTTTGTTGAAGGCATGTATAGTCTTCTTACCAATTTCATTAAAAAACGCTCTGCATTCACTCTCCGAGTTTTGTTAATATCTTTTTATATACACTCTGCATATCAATACCTTCTAGGCATATTAATATCTTAATATCATTCTTTTTTGTGCATTTTCTCATCCAGTCTTTTTTTATCATTACTCCATCAAATATCCTTTTTCATACAATACTTATTACTGTTAATTCCACACACTTCTCTGGCAGTACACCTCTCTGCACTCTATTTTATGCAGCTTCCACATTCTTTCCTTGCATCTACTTTTATTTATTTAATTTCCATTCATTCTGTTGGGAAATTAATTTAGCTTCTAAATTACTACTCCAATACTTTCCCTTCCTGTATTAGTTGTCATTTTACTCTACTTTCTTTTACTAGTATTTTTTAATATTCATTTTTTAAAAGATCTACTTTAGATACTATCAGGAATGTTCTGTCCCACATTCAGAACTTCTCATTGTTCACTAATGGTCTCAGTCTTGCATCATAAAAAATAATCAAGCCTTTTGATTTATTCCTTTTACTTTATTCCCAGGTGAATTAATTTGTTTAAAACATATTTTTTGAAGCAAGTCTTCATTAAGCCATTCATTCATAGATGAGTCTCCATACAGCTCAGATCCTTTTTATTTCATTCACTGCATTCCACTAGATCAGAACACTTTCCTTCAGAGCCATTAAATCTTTCACTTTCTCCTGGTTTTATGCACCGTTTGCCCCCCTCATTTCTGGACTTTTGGTCCTGCAACTTGAGCTCAAGGCTGTATGGGTAATTATATTGACCCTACATGACACTTTTATATTCCATGATCCTATTGATGAGATAACCTACGTGAATGCCTATATTGGGTCATAGAGACAAACTGTGATCTTACTGGTACACCAGATATTTTGTTGCCCTCCTCCCTTTATCTTTCTTAGATAAACATCTAGACTGAAGTTTGTCTCCTTACCTTTTGGTGTTCAGTGACTTCAACCTCTATGTCCAATTGTTCAGGAAATGCCAGAGTTCATGGCCTCCAAAGTAATCATACCATTGTCATGGATTGATACATGCCAGTGAATGTATGCTGGATCTCATTTTCATATCAGAGAAATTATATTGTGATTTGGATATGGATAGCATTATATGTACTATTTGCCAAATAAGACTGCCACCTGCAGAATTAGAATAGGGGCATCAGGAGGGTCTCAAGGACAGTAAAAATAGTATCTCAGACGTACCACCTACACTTAAGAACAGTTTCCCCACTGATGGTCTTCTGAAGGTTGGTCAAAGAGACCTCATCGGTTGCACCAGACATTGATCAGTATTATGTATTTTGCTTCAGGATACTCTTATTATTTTCTACAGTAGACATTTTAATTTCTACTGAATTATCTTTTAATTAAAATAAACTGCTGAGATTCTGTAAATATTTAATAGTACACCAGCACAACGATAGGGCCACAAATATTAACCTCTGCTGCCTATCAGAGCTTTGGTTAATTAAAGCTTTCACATAACAAATTCAATAAAAGATGTAGACTAGACTACTACCCATAATCACATTAATGCCCCATATATAATATTTCTAGCTAACTGCAACAACAGTACCAGTGAATCCTGACAGCAAGTATACAAGCAAAATAAAAGTCCAATTTTATCCCAACCACAGTCACACCACAGTAGTTTATTGAAGCCAGAATGCCTAATTTACAGATTACCTTGCAGGTCAACATACCTGTGTTCCATCATCTAGAAGTTATTTGGAGAATGCATACACTTTTATTGGTTTCATGTTTTGAAATATGTTTTCCTAGAGTAGTTAAATGAACATGGCTTTATTTTTAAATTTGTGATTTTCTTGCAAGGCCTTCATCATGGTCCCTATATTCAAGTGTGAATCCCAACCGATCTCACTGTTATTATTTCAATCATGGCTTTTTTAAAATATTGTTGCTTGGGGACTCTCCACTTTTTTGAGTTGTCATCTTCATCATCAGCCTATGGGCCAGAAATTGACATATTTGGATCTCCATTTAATTTCCATATCCATTCGGTTGGACAGATTGAGCTGACTAAAACTGGCCCCAAGTCACCTCGTGATTTTTAAGGAGAGATGGCACCTGAATCTGGTTCTCACTGAATACCTTAACTATTAAACTACACCAACTCAACAAAATTCATCATTTTTGAAAGCGTTTCCGAGTTTCGTTATCATGTCCGCCACTCCATTACAGTCAGCATATATCATTAACTCGTTTTTTCCCCTTCTTTTTAAATTTTCTATGCTATTCCCGATCAGTTTATTTTCCATTCTCACTGCAATTCGCTTGCCCTTCTTGTGCGGATTCACAACTTCGCCCATATTGTGTAGCGTCTTTTGATACTTCAGCATGACCGAGACAAAAAAAAAAAAAAAAGTTTTTACGAACCAATCAGGAATATCTTTAAAACCGCAAGCCCTTTGGAACGTTTACTGCATTGCAACCCCTCAAAGGCAGGGCGAAAAGAAGAAGAAGGAGAAAGAAGAAGGCAGAAGTCAAACCTCCACCAAATATACACTCCAGCTTGGAAGCGGTCCTTATGCGGGGGGTCCTGCCTTCCGCCTAGGGGCTCAATCCGGTGGCCTGAGGTGCGGCTCGCGAGGCCGCCGGGCTGCGCGAGCTGTGAGGGACCACGCCATCCTTTGGGATTTCTCCCCGGCCGTCCCCCCCCCCACCCCTACCCCCCCACTCCCGGGGCCCACTGGAAGCCGGCGAGGCAGGGCAGGGGAAGCGTCTGGCCCGCCTGAACCCTACCCTTCGCCCTCTGACCGCCCGAGGAAAGAGGCGGCGCCGTTCCCTCGCTCCCACTCAGCGGCGCCCGTTTAGGCAACATGGGGAAGGCGGAAGTGGGGCCTCGGCTCGGCGGCTGGAGCGTTTCGGCCGAAGGAAGGGAGGCGGCTGGGCCACCGCGCTGCTGAACGTCCGCACGACTTGCCCGTTTTCCGAGGCGTTCTTTCTCTCGACGCTCCCCCCACCCTTTCCCCCCCAATCCCGGGGATACCGAGGGATACCCTCCCCCCCAGAAAAGCCGTTACCGGGCAAGGGCGGCCTGGCAGAGCCCCCGGTGGACCGGGTCCAGTTTACCTCGGCAGGAGCTACTTCGGTGCCTTCGGCAGACCCAAAGTCTTGCCCGACACCCCCTTCCCCCGTGTTGTAAAGAGGTGTAGGAGGTTGCTTTGCGAGCATGCAGAGGAATCTTGACGGGTGTTAGCCAGGGCAAGTGCCAAATTGTACTGGGGAAAGCGGGGAGGGAGGGAGGAGGTGTAGTTTTCTTTTTATTTAAAGCCCGTTAGTCTCCGGTCGGCCTTGGGTGTGAGTGAAAATAGGGTGGGTAGAGGACAAAATCAAATATATACTGTCCTGTATAGAGAAGTATGGAAAAGCAGAACTATTTCTAGGATTGCAGAGGTATGCTGGAAATTAACATTTGGAGACAATAATCTGAAGGGATGGTCAACTAGGTTAGGGAACCTGGCCCACTTTGTTTAATGATGCTGAATGAATAAGAATCTCAAAAATGAGAGTTGCTTAGTTCTCTGAAAGGCTCTATCAGGCTTCCCTGTTGTGAAATATACCTTCTGATCCAGTATTTTATTTCTGTGGCTATTGTTACTCAAAATCCCCCCTCCCCTTTTGTTACTATGTTGGCCGAGCAAGCTCAAAAGTGGTTCCCAACTCACGTGCAGGTCACAGTCCTTCAGGCCAAAAGTCTCAAGCCAAAGGGCAAAAGTGGCACTAATGATACATACACTATCATACAATTGGGAAAAGAGAAATACTCTACTTCGGTGGCAGAGAAGACCCTTGATCCAATATGGAAAGAAGAAGCTTCGTTTGAGTTGCCTGGATTGCTGATGGAAGGGAACTCTGAAAAATACATTCTCTATCTGATAGTCATGCATAGGTCTCTTGTTGGGCTTGATAAGTTTCTGGGACAAGTGGCAATTAATTTAAATGATATTTTTGAGGACAAACTGAGAAGGAAAACAGAGTAAGTGTTATTTTTATATGTCTTGTGTTGGAAATGTAATCTTTTGTAGGTGTTGCAAATCTGTGGTTTTAGAAGATGTAACCAAACCTTGGCTTCCATAATCTTTCAGTGTTCTTGTTGACTGGAGCTAATGGTTTTATCGAGTACCAACTTTAGAGGTTGCATGTTATCCAACCCTTTTTTAAAAGGTTATCTTAAAATCTCCACTAATAGTTCACGTAACTACCTCATAAGTACAATTAGTATCAAGCCAAAGCCAATGAGAATTTATAGGCTTGCTCATAAGAGTTCATTGCTCATATGTAGTTTAAAATGTTTTTTTCCCCAATTTGATGAGAACAACTGTGAATTATGGATTATGCACTAGTAACTTTACAAGAGAGTGAAATCAGTATGGTTTTTTTGGATTATTTTATTTTGAAAATATGGCTTGTAAATCATTGCTTATACTGTAACTTGATCTACTTTGAATATATAGTGACAATAAGCAATGGTAGAATAATCTGGGAACAAGAAGTATTATTTGGATGGATGATTTGAGAGATGTGGTACTTTCTTGTCTGATTTATTGATTGCAAGATGTATGGCTTGATGTCAGAGCCTGTGAACTTCTGATGTTCTCCACAGTGTAACATTCCTGATTCTAAGAATATACTGTATCTTTGGAGATATGTTGCTTCTTTTATTTTTCTACTCATATTACATGATATCCTGTTATTCCATACACAGTACAATGTGTGTATGTGTGTGTATACACACAAAAATGTTCTTGGGTGTGGTATTTTGGAACATACAGGTACAGTATTTTATTTATTTATTTATTTATTTATTTATTTATTTATTTATTTATTTATTTATTTAATATCTTTCCCTTCTTTATATTTCCACATTTTTTCTAACAATACAAGACAGCTTTATGCCATAACAAAAATCCTATATGGGTGGTTTGGCTTAGAGTAACTGCTTAAAATTGCACAGTGAACTCCTGGTTGAATGGATATCTCATAGAATAAAACCACCATTTCAACTTCTATGCCATATTTGTCAAACTCATGTGATCATGGCGTTGTCACGTGATGTATTGGGACTTTTCCTCCTTTCGCTAAACTGGGCGTGGGCATGGCCAGCTTGGCCGTAGCCCTGGCCTATGCTATCTAGCTTTTGATGCAGTGTTTTAATAAACACTATTAAACAAGTTTAGTACAGGGATGTGATAATGGATCCATCCATTCATTATTGAATTGGGATATATTTAATTTTCTAATTTTTCAGAATATAGAAAGCAGCACTTGGAAGCAGTCCTTCTGAAATGTTTACATTTTCTTATTAGATATATTTGTCCCAAGTATCAATTATCCTCCTAAAAGGCCACTTAGTTGGGAAGTAGTGAGGTGTATCTATATTTTCAGCTGCAGTAGTAAAGTAGAGCATTGGATATTAAAAAAAAAAATGAATTGATTAAAACCTTGGGAATGAAGTTTCACAGATTTTATCATAAACCATTTTTATTTATGTTTAATGTATTATGGTAAATACTTAAATTACGAAACAAAGGAGGTTCCCCCCCCCTTCCATTGACTCTTGTCCAGTTCTTTGAGACGGCCTGAAAAAATCCCTGCAGTTTTTCTTGACTACGTTTTTCAGAAGCAGTTTTCCATTGCCTCGTTTCTGAGCCTAAGAGAAAGAGACTGGCCCAAGGTTCCCCAGCTGGCTTTGTGCCTAAAGTAGAACTAAAATGCATGGTCTTCCAGTTTCTACCCTATTGCTAATTATCTAAAACGTTGTATACTGCAGTTAATTTTTGAATTATGTTATAGAGAGATTTTAAGATTGTTATCTAGGAAGAATCTACACATTCAGGAAAAACAGAATATTTTACAATTATTTTCTAAATAGCTTCATTTGACAATTAAAACATTTTCGACAAGCCTTATTGTATTGCATTGTCTCCCTTATTCCCCACCATTTTGAAGTCAAGATTAAGGTCAAACTAATGATTAAGGTCATTAGAATATTAAATGGTAAACTGCACAATTTGTATACCCCAATTTTGGAATTTATATACTCACTTCAGATCTTACATAACATGCTTTCTTGTCATCTATGACAAGAAATTAATTTAAATAGAATGATGTCTTTAAAAGAAGTATTGAATTTCACCTTAATATTCAGGAGGGATAGTGATGTTATTTGGTCAATGACTATCAATTCTAATGATATGAAATACTAGTTATTTTGTTTAGATATAATATATTTATTTCTTCTGCAGTTTGTTCATATCTTGGCCTTTTAAGTAGAGATTATGACCTAACTGTTATTTTCTGACCTAAAAGTTATTTTCTTTGTGCACAGCATTTATGCCAAGTTTATAATAATTTTGTGTTTTAATCCTGTATATCAATAAGATGAAAAAAGTACAGCAGATTAGTCCAGAATTGAGCAATACTTTTATTAGGCTCAACATGCCTGATTATATTTTTATTAAGGCCTACCAAAATCATACAAAAAGTATTAATTTTTCAAGCTGTTCAAACTCTTGATCAGGTAGTATTTTACAATAACCAGGGAATGACGAAGACCAAATATTTGAAATCATAGTGTTGGGATTTAACATATTTGGAAACTTGCTAAGTTTCTGAAGGCAATAATGAGGAATGTACTCCCACATAATTTGCTGCATTGTGCAGCTTTTAGTTAATGGCTACGATAAGACATAGAAACAATACAGTATTTCTGATCTGTCTGACTGCGCCGTGTATGTCATAGTTGAATTGTAGTGGCAGATACACAGAGCATCATTAACAGGCAGAATCTATTTAGCATGTTCACTCAAGATGACAAACCTAATGGTTCAGTTATGTTCCCTCCATAAATCTACTAGCATTGGGACGTGCAATATTTATGTAGTTTGAAATAATTCAGATGAGTTACCGTAAATATACCATATGAATGATTTTACGCCAAGTTAACTCTTTGCACATGTTGCTTTTCTTTGGTACTAGCAAAGAAAGGCACAGCCTTCTGATAATTTTAAATTAGTCAGAAGTAGGTAGATAGATAGTCAGAAGTAGGCAGGTAGAAGTAGGTAGATTCATTTAAGTAAGTCTAAATATGTAGTCTGATTGTAACAGTCATAAGATTTTTTGGGTAAATATTTATTATATAATGATATATTTGCCCCCTAATCCAAACATATTTTTAATTTAGGAAGCATATCAATGTGAAAGGATATATTTTTCTAGAAAGAAAAAGTGCCAATTTACAGTATGTTTATGGCATTGAATATAAGACGCATTTCTTGTATGTGTGCTATTATGTTTGGCCAGGGACAAACTGTTCACTTCATTTTTACTTTAACACATGGTCAGTTTTTATATTTTTAAATAGTTTCAAATTATATTATGCTATGTATTCCATAATAACACTTTTTCCACTCATTTGGTGAAGCTAGAAAGGCCATTTATCACCTTCTCATGCAATTCCCTGTGGTTTGTGATATTCTCCACTCTTAAAAATAAAACTCTATATTCTTTAAGGTTGTACTTCATAGCACAAAGTGAAACAGATGAAAAGATAGAGAAAGAAAAATTTAAAAACTAGCATACAGTCTGTTCCTTTTTTTGAAAGAGTTCCTCTTCCATCTGTTGTATTGGGCTAAGATATTAAGTTAACCCAGTGTAGACATTTGGAACATACAAACTGTAAGGGTTGGAGTTCTACATCAGATCCAAATTTCTTGAAGTGAGAAAACTTACTTGGTTTTGGAGTGTAGACTCTAGGTTTTTCTGGCCAATATGTACTATATTAGATTCTGCTTGCCGGCCTGCATGCAAGCCATCTTGCTCACTGACTTGGTTGTGGGAAGTTCTCAGAAAGTTGCCTTGTCTGACAACCATGTTTAATGACCGCATTGCTTACTAACGAAAATTCTAGTCCCAATTGCTGTTAGAAATGAAGGGCTACCTGTATATATTAAAACAGTGGAAGCTGCCTTTCTGCATTTCCAACACAAGTATTGGGCTACTCCACCTTAGCATAAATGGATGGTTTTGGAGGAGAGGGACTCTTATCATTATCATTATAATTGTTTTCTAAAAACGCCATATCTATAATTTGCACTTTATTTGGCATAGGTACCATTGTTCTGTTATATATTCAGTGTTTGTGTTGCTAGAAGTAATAAATCTTCAGTGCATTATAACTATAATCGTGATATAGGAATACATGACCGTTTGTGTGGTTATATATTAACATCTAAAATCCATTGCAGAGGAAACTAGGTTATCACAGAAATTTCATCATTATCCTGTTTAGAAGTTTGAGAGGGTAGAAGGAAGACAAGTTTTTTCCAAACTTTTCAAAGATAAAATTGTATATTGTATGTGAATAAATACAGTAGTTTAACAAATAAGCTGTCCTCTGGTCCAATACTTTAAATGTAAAATACAGGTACATGGTATCTAATAATGTAATGCTGATTTTTTTTCAAGATAGATAATAAATATAAATTGTATAAAATATAAATATAGTATTTTATCTAAAATGATTTCTAAATGATGAGGTAATTTTAACATTACTTAGTTTTGGAAGTATTGATGGTTTTTATTAGTAATTCTTTTAGTTTTAATATAGTTAATAGCTTCCTTTTTCCAACACATTATATGTATGGTTTTCTAAAAGACATCCTTCAAAATCACTAGAGTATTAGAAAAAGAGATATTTTAATATTCTGCATAATATTGAAACTTGTAAGCAGTTCTGTGGCACATGTTTCTTTTTGGAAAAGGAAGGATAACAGCTGATCTAGAATTCTAGGAAGACTGCAGAACTAGCAACTTGTTCAATTTTCTTTTTATCAGATAAAGTTTTTTTTTATTGAAAAGTTTTACAAAGAAGAAATACAAAAAATTTTCCCCCCATGTTCCCCCCACCCTTTCCCCCCCTTCATCCCCCCTCCCCCCCAGACTTCCCAGAGCAAAATACAAGGTATTTAATTTAATCAATCATAAACTAGATTAATCTACTTATCCTCAAAGTACTAACATCCCCCCTGAAACCTTAACTCCACTATAGATAACCTAATACTTCTAATACTAACATTCATTCATAAGCTATTTGATATTTTCTTGTCTGATACTTATTTTGAATATAATCAATCCATCTTCTCCATTCCGATACGTATCTTTCTTGCTCGTGGTCCTTCAAGTACGCTGAGATTTTCGCCATTTCTGCTAGGTTTGTTACTTTCAATATCCACTCTTCAATAGTAGGCAAAGAGTCCTTCTTCCAATATTGAGCTACCAGCAGCCTAGCTGGTATCAGAGAAAATTTTGTTTGCCAGGCATTATGACTTTAAAGATATATCAGCCCCCAAATCAAAGGCATAAATATTAACTTTATTTAAGTTGCTGTTAGTAATGGCTTAAGCATATTTCTTTAAAAATAATACGAGTGATGAAGTTGAACCTTCTTTGTCTGTGGCAAAATATAATATATTCACTCTGGCAAAAGACCCAAAGATTATTTGGGAGACGGGTTGGTGATTTCTTTATGAGTATGAATAAACTTCAGCTGTTGGGGAAAGAATTGCTGCTTCAGATTTGGAACAAGTGTAATTTACAATTTTTGAATTGTTAAACCATGAACACCTGAAATAGTTGTGTTCTTTCTTTAGACTATCCAACATTGTAAAGCATGACAATTTGAGTGACTTAAGGCCTTTTCATTAGTTAGCTAATACTTGGAGGCCAACTCTGGTCTGCTTTAAACCTTTGCTGCACTTATTGGACTGAGAATTGCTCACTCATTCTCATTCTCATTCTCATTTATTTCATTTATTTATTGGTCAAGCATGTATAAGATAACATATATAAGTATAGACATGATTATGAATACATGAAATGAATACGAATAAATGGGGACATTAGGACAAGGACTGAAGGCACGTTGGTGCGCTTATGCATGCCCCTTTTCTTCAATACAGAATAAATTAAAGAATAAATAATTATTTTTGTTTAGATGGTCAAAAAATAAAACATTAAAGCTGTAATTCTATATCCATAGAACTCCCATTAATAGGATTTATTCCTAAGTAGAGAGGGATGTGGCTACACTATTAAGCTGATTTTAGAAATATTGGAAGATTGGGGGAGGACTAATATGAATGTTTACACTTGTACAGTATATAAATTTGTAAATGTAAAATCATATTTCTTTCTGGCCAAAGGTGGGCATTTTTAATTATATTTATTTATTGAAAAGTTGCCATTTCCATTCAAACTATTGAAACTTTCATTAAGTCTGTAACAGCACCATAGAAAGAATAAATGAAAGTATTGAATCACTACAGTTTTGGTTAGTTCTTGATATATTTCCTAATCCATAATTTTGGAATAATCTCAAATCATAATTAACAGGACTTTTATACTAACTAACAAGACTTTTTTATACCTTTATACAGAGCAATGCTTCAAATGGAAACAAAGCTCTTTATTCTATCCTTCACAGTAAAAATATAATTGTATATTTTCTCATACGTTATGGTTCTTCATTCACTACATAATGCAATTGCACAAACGTTTTTAACAAAGTACACATAACATGAAATGCTAATGTCACAAATGTCTACAGGTAGTTCTCAAATTACAATAGTATTTGAGCCCAGAATTATAGTTGTAAATTGTTGCAATCATAAATTAAGACATTTCCAGCATTTCCATTTCCAAATCCATTTTACCCAATGGGCATTTTTGCCTGCAACTGGAAGTAAACTCTGGAAACTGGCAAAAAATGTCAAAAATTATGGTCATATGACTGCAGGATACTCCAAATAGCCATTAAGGTGAATAGCTACCAAAATGTGATCACATGACTGTGAAGGTTTATACAGTCGTATAAAGTGTAACTTTGAAATCAGGGTCTCATTCTTGTGTAGGGAGTTGGACCTCCAAGGTCCCTTCCAGCTCTGTTAATTCTCTTAAGATTTTAAGTAGCTTTTGGTGGAGTTCCGTTGTAACTTTGAATGGTCAGTAATCAATCAGTTGCAACTTGAGGATTACCTGTACATATCATTGAATATTATATATATAAAAAAACCTACATCCATATAACTTAAGTTTACTTGTGAGGCTTTGTTCTGAAAGGAACTGATGCCATTTGACTGGTGTTTATGTGGGACATGTATGCTTATAAGGTAAGCACTCTGGAATTTGAATGTCCAATGAGAACTAAGCATTCATAACTTATCACCCTTTTATAATAAGCAAACTCCTATGAGGTTTCCTTTTAAAAAAACATGTTGGCTGCAGTAAATGTGGAATATACCAACTAGATTGCTGAAAGTTGATAAAATTTATATTCATCAACTAGATTGATGAATATGCCATATGCTGAATATGGCATTTTCCACATGCCATATTCCAATGGCATGTGGAATATGTGTAGCACAAGTTTTAAAATAACTTCTTGGTTTTAATTTACTGCTCTGGCTTTAATTCAAGATACATAAAATGATTATAATCTTAAATAGTTTTATTTCAAAATAGAGATAAGAGTTTATAATACTGTGCTAAACGTAACAGTGTTTGATTTTGGCTTAATGTATTGTAAACAATGAGTTAAGATTTAGCATGTTGTGTGAAACTGGTGAAATATTAATCAGTGGAATAGCTTGCATCCTGGGATTGTGGGTGCTCCATCATTGGAGGTTTTCAAGAACAGACTGGACAACCATTTGACTGGTTGCTGGTATAACGTTCCTGCCTTGAGCAGGGGACCTCTGAGGTCCCTTCCACCTCTATGATTCTACATGGTGTGTTCCTTAACAGCATATTGGTAAACAAATGATACTCAGGTTATTTTAATTTGATATTACAGACCTTGGGATTCCCTGCCTATATTGAGGGATCTTTTTTCCTTAATAGGAAAAAAATATTGAGAAGGGCCTTGAAAATAGGAATAAACACAGCAATAGGCAAACTATGGATTTCATTCCCTTCTAAAATTCAGTGGTAAAATAACCAGGTTTTGGTCGCATGATTTTTTCTCCTATTTAGAAATAAGGATGGGGATGGCACAGGCTCTAGGAAGCAAATCTGTTGTGTTGCCAATTTTGGATGGCATTTGGGATGTTTACTTAATAAATCAAAAGGAAATTCAATCCCATGACATACTTTTTCCATAACTGTACCTGCAACCTCCAAACTGTTTGGTGAGTTTTCATCCCTGCTGAAGGAGAAAAGAGAACAACCACAACTTAAGAACAGTGTGAAATAGCTCAGCATATCCAAACATTGCATTCTTTTGACAAGACATATATCGAAAGAATGAATATTTGTCATAATAGTAGAATGCTGAAATTAAATAGGATACTGAAAATTAGTTGAAAAACCTGTCAAGTAGTTTTGAACGAGATAGTATGGTCTGTCTTTCTGTGCTTAAAATGCAAGAACTATATGCTGGCTGGTGGGCCCGTGGGGGGAGGGCCGTCTCTGTGGCTGCCCCAGCTTTCTGGAACCAGTTACCTCCTGAGATCCGTACCATCCTCACCCTATTGGCCTTCCGAAAAGCGGTGAAGACCTGGCTTTTCCGGCAGGCCTGGGGCCGTTGATCTCGCTGTTGCAATCTGGTGAGATCTGGCCATGAATGGTGTGAATGGGTTTTAATTGTTTTTAATGTTTTAATTTTTAATGTTTTTATATATGGTTTTTAAATGCATTGTAAGCTGCCTTGAGTCTTCAGAGAAAGGCAGCATACAAGTTGAATGAATGAATGAATGAATGAATGAATGAATGAATGAATAAATAAATAAATAAATAAATAAATAAATAAATAAATAAATATCAAATTTACTTATAGAACCTAGTTTTTATTTGTAATATTGTAGTGTACTTTATAAAAGATGTGGATGATATACTCAACCTCAACATTATCATTCAACATAAGGTTTTTTTAGCACTTTCACAAAAGCTATTGTTATAGTAATTAAATCTATAAATTTCTTTCAAGTATTTTAACAACTAAGAACATCATTTTGGGTTGTTACTCTTTCAGTGTAGACACTATTCCCAAATAAAATACAGGAATATGTTTTAAGTTTATTACTATGAATTATATAAATAGTGGAAATTACTATTTTTAATTGAATATTAAGAATTTATATATGAAATCTATGGGATCTGATCTTGAATTAGGTTCAGGAACACCTGACTTAAAAATTGTTTGATGGTGGGAACAAAATGATTAAAACATATGAGCCGCATATTGCCTCATATTGTGTTGGCTGCTAGTATTTTTCTGAGCCCTGTTTAAAGCATTTTTACTAAGTGATCTGTTGCCCTATTTTAGTAGTCATTAAATTGTCTACAAAGAGACAGCCTTTTTTGCAATGTTATCTCCACTTGAGGAATGCCTTATCAACAGGATTCCCTTTAGATCATCGTTGTCCGTTTCGAGAAAGTTGTATGTAAATGTTTATTTTAAGTCTTCCAAATGTCATTTGGTTTCTCTACTTGTGTTTCAGCTTTGAAACTAATTTTAATACATTTTTAACTGCTGCAATTTCTTGAAGTTTAATTAATATTGCTTTAGTATACAGGATTCTGATTAAATTAGGCACTTTTATTCTTCTAACACACTTATTCTAAAATTTGACCAAGGAATACTTTTTGAAATAAATACATTTAAAATTGTAAAGCAACCTCCCTGATATGTGTCTGTATTAACTTTTTGCAATCTTACATAAGTACTGTTTAGATGAAATGGCATCATATGCTTCTGAGGCATGCTTATGCAACTAACAGCATACTATCTTTTCTTTAAGATGGTTTCCTCTTGAGTCCAAGCAAGGAAAACGAACTAAAGACAGAGGAGAGATAAAAGTCAACATTCAGTTTATGAGAAACAACATGACAGCAAGCATGTTTGACTTGTCAATTAAGGACAAAACCAAATCCCCTTTTGCCAAATTAAAGGACAAAATGAAGGGTCGTAAGACAGATGGAACATTTTTGGATACATCTTCTGCAATCATTCCAAGTACTCATACCCCAGAAACTAACAATATAACATCCCTCAATGAATTGCAGTTAAAGTCAAAGCCAAAAAAACCTTTTCTTTTGGGACCTCAGCGACTCTCTTTGGCTCACTCAATGTCTGATCTAACTGGACCTCAGATGACTTCAGAAAAAAGTAAATTAGGAACAATTGGCAACTCTTACCTCTTCAGACATCAGCTTGAGTCTGTTGGTTCTGAAGATGAAAGTGGTAAGTACAGATTTCTTAAAAGGCAAACTCTACTTGAAAAGCCTTCTAGTAGAATTATTCCAAACCCCATATCTTTATGCTCTTATTCCCAAGAAAAATATAGTTGCTAATAATTTGTGATATAGTGGAAATCAAATGAAGAATAGAATGCTTCATCAATAATTTGTTTTAATAAGTATAATTTTTTCCAACTTTATTACTTATTACTATATTCAGTTTCATTTCACTGTAATTTGTTTTAAAAATAGATTTGATGTATACAAAAGTCCAAAGTTCCAAGTTTCAAATGTTTTTATCTTGAAACAGACATTCTGCATCTTCCATGATTGAAATGAGAGTTTTGTTTCAAGCTTGAAATAAACCTTGACAGTTTTATATTTTGTGCTGTTCTGTATGCTGTGATGGGACATGTTTTCTTGCAGTTGACTTTTCCCAGATGTTGTAGCCTAGGCACTACAGCAGGTGGGACTGATTTAATTAATTTAATTTAATTTAATTTAATTAATTCAATTTATATGCCGCCCCTCTCCGAAGACTCAGGGCGGCTCACAATACATTTTAAAAAATCATTATAAAAAACATTTAAAAATTAAAAACATTAAAAACATTAAAAACTCATTCACGCCATTCATGGCCGGATCTCGTCAGATCACAAGAGCGAGATCAACGGCCCCAGGCCTGCCGGAAAAGCCAGGTCTTCACCGCTTTTCGGAAGGCCAATAGGGTGAGGATGGTCTGGACCTCAGGAGGTAACTGGTTCCAGAAAGCTGGGGCAGCCAGAGAGAAGGCCCGACTCCGCAGGCCCGCCAGCTGGCATTGTTTAGCTGACAGGACCCGGAGGAGAACAACTCTGTGGGATCTTACCGGTCGCTGGGAGCTATGCAGCAGAAGGCGGTCTCGAAGATAACCTGGCCTGAGCCATGTAGGGCTTTAAAGGTAATAACCAACACCTTGAATTGTGACCGGAGACCAATAGGGAGACAGTGCAGCTCTCAGAGAATTGGTGTAGTATGGGTGTATCTAGGTGTACCCACAACAGCTCGCGCGGCTGCGTTCTGGACCAACTGTAGTCTCCGAACACTTTTCAAGGGTAGCTCCATGTAGAGCGTGTTGCAATAATCTAACCGTGAGATAACAAGGGCATGAGTGACTGTGATGAGAGCCTCCCGATCCAAGTAGGGTCGCAATTGGTACACCAGGCGAATCTGTGCAAAGGTCCCCCTAGCCACAGCTGTCAGATGTTGCTCTAATCTTAGCTGTGAGTCTAGGAGGACACCCAATTTGCGAGCCCGTTCTGAGGGGGACAATTTCTCCCCCCCCCCAGAACCAAGGATGGACAATCGACATAGGAGGCAATACCCACAGCCACTCGATTTTGTCTGGGTTAAATCTGATCCTGTTGAGCCTCCAGGCACCGGCACGTCACATCCACCGCATCACTGAATTGATGCGGGGTAGAGATATACAACTGGGTATCATCCGCGTATTGCTGATACCTCACCCTGTGTCAGATGTTCTCACCCAGCGGCTTCATGTAAATGTTAAATAGGAGGGGAGAGAGGACCAAGCCCTGATTTATTGAGCTTTTTGGGGGAGTGTTGCAGAATGTGCATAGTCTTGAATGCAATGGACATTAAGATACATAGTTACATACAAAGATAAATCAAAATAGGACAAGTATTTTTATTTAAAGCTGAAAATACTTGTCCTATTTTGATTTGTTATCTTTGTGTGCACTCTATGATGTTGTGATCTGTACTTTAGAACACATTTCAATACAACTTTTAATGACTTCTAGAGTTTAGTTGTATTACTGGATGTACTTATGCTCTTTCGTTTTACTCTTACTCATGCAAGAATTAGGAGAAGCACTTTGTTCCTATAACATATAATTGCTTTTTCCTGGATTTATGCAAAACTTGTATTTGATTTTGTTAATAATAGAAACAAAACATGGACTTGTGCTTGAACCTGATTTTTGTTGGTTCTTATTTAAATTTTTTCTTCAGATACTAAAATAATTTCTATAGGAATTTTTTAATGTTTAAATTAAATTAAATTGTGGCCAATTTTGCAGCAGGTTGGATGGCAGATAACAATCAACATGAGTTAATATTTCAACTACTCTTATGGCCCTTGGAGGAAAACAAAGAGCAAGGCAGTTCTGCTGAATTCCCATTGCTTTCTTTGATTAAATCTTCTAAATAGTTAAGTTTTATCGTAGTGGAACATAGTAATCTCAATTGGAATGTTTCTATTTTGACTGTTTTGTTCCAAGCTTGAAACAAAATCTGTTTTTCATACTATGTATATCCATATTATACACCATCCTTAAACTAGAAATTTTCAGATTGGATGACACATGTTATTAAAATACAAAAACAGTAACAGTGGAAAAAATGGCAAAATTTTAAATATTTGAATCGGCTGAAAACACCTGGGTAAACAAAATACTATGTGCTAAGCCTATTAACTAGTTAATGTTGACTCTCCCCAGTGAAGTAATGATTACAATTTGTTCAGATCATTCTATATACATGAAGTTACAATGTTATTATAATAACATGTTTTATAGTATTCGGACATTTGTCCTCATACAGGAATTATTAAAGTATTCAAAATTAGAGGATAATATAAGCTGCATTAATTTTGTTTTAATTGTAAATTAACTGCCTTGAAATAGTTTTTGGGAGTAAAGGTGGGCTACAAATTGCCAAAATAAATGGCACTATTTTTCTCCACCCTATAATCATTATGGTCACTTGCTAAATATAAAAAAACTTTTAATATACTACTGCGTTTTTGTTATGTTTAGAAGTTCTTCAGGTGACTACAGTGAACTTAAACACAAGCATAATATTGTAGTGGGAAAATTTATTATATGGTCAAAGGCTTGTTGAAACTATTGGTCTTCACTCAGCCAAAGCTAATAATTTTTATAGTCTATATTTGTAGAATAATAGCTGTTGGAATAAACTTTTAATTTTAACTTTTTGCAAATAGTCATATAATATTTTATACATATATATGTATGTATATATATATATTCTATTTACACACTTGAGTCCAGTTGCATACTAATAACATTGTTTTCAGGAAATCTAAAATCTCCACACAGACGGACATTAAGTGCAGATACCACTAAAGTGAGTAAACTGGACAATACAGGTGATGACAGTGACTCAGCTTTTGTAGCTCAAAACGATCCTTTTACAAATGTGAGTGCTTCATTGCCTCAAAAGTTTGCTACATTGCCAAGACAGAAGAATCCATTTGAAGAAAACCCTTTATCATGGGAACAAAATGTGGGCTTATTTTCGAAACCACCTGAAATAAAAAAAGAGAATAAGAAAGAGAAAAAGGAAAAGGTTAGTCTCTTTGAAAGAGTGACTGGAAAGAAAGAAGGCAAACGATCAGATAGACTTAGTAACGGAGGATCAGAAGGCTCCTCTGATTTGAAATCACCCAGTCCTTTTGCTGAAAGTCATCAGGGCAACTTTGATTTTGATTCCACTAATCCCTTTACTACAAACTTCAAGCCAAAAAATATGCTGTTATCTAGGTAAGTTCCTTGGTTAGATGTTTTTAAGTTGATGTTTTTTATTATAATGTATTTCTTATCTTTGTACAATGAGAATATTATTTAATAAATATTACAGTCTTGGTCTGATACTTCAGTGCTGTGAAGGAACTAGCCTAAGTGGGTATTGTGGAACAATTCTGTCTGTAACAAATAGTTTTGCCATTTTATTATACAAAAGCCAGTGTACTCTTAAAATGCAGGATTACCTAACAAAGAATTAAGAATCCCTTGTGCTTTAAATGATCAAGCAAAGCTTCAGTGTATCCATTATTAAAAGGCTGAATATGTCTATGCAGCTGAACACAAGTATGTGTGTTTGGGAAACCCACCTACATATTTAAGTTTTTTTAAAATGATTGAAATGCACTTACTTCCTTAGAAGACATCTCACTTTTGAAAATGATTTTGAAGCATTGCACAACCTTTATAAACCAATGTGTCCTTTAGATACCTGCTGCCAAATAGTATTGGACCTTATTTTTTTTTTCTTAAAGGCACTTTAAGTAGAGCTTAGAAATGCACTGAGAGCAATAAAATTGTCATATAATCTATGCCGTATTTTGTTATCTCCATGGTAAAATTGGTATTTTTTAGCTGTAGTTAGTATACAGGTAGTCCTTGACTTGCAACGTCAATTGAACCCAAAATTTCTGTCATTAAACGAGACAGGTTTGTCCATTTTACAAGCTTTTTTGCCACAGTTGTTAAATGAATCACTGTAATTGTTAAGTTAGTAACACAATTGTTATGTGAACCTAGGTTCCTCATTGACTTTGTTTGTTAGCAGCTTGCAAAGTGTGATCACATGACTCCAGGATTTAATTTAATTAATTAAATTTATATGCTGCCCCTCTCCAAAGACTCAGGGCGGCTCACAACACAATGCAGGATACTGCAACTGTTATAAATACATGCCAGTTGCCAAGCGTCCAAATTTTGATCACATGATCATAGAAATGCTGCAATGCTGTAAGTGTGAAAAACAATTATAAGTTGTTGTGTTTTTGTGCTGTTACAACTTCAAATGGTCTCAACAAATGGTTGTAAGTCAAAGACTACCTATAATGAAATTTCCAGATTGACTTAAAATAAAGTTGCTTATCAGTTTGCAGAATAATATTTTATTTATACTGAAGTCAGTTACTGCTATTGAGATTTTTTTCCCACCCCTCCCTTAAAGAAAGTCTTTGTAAGAAGTAATAGCTTATTTGACTTTTTGTACACATTGATATAGAATCTATAGCTCAAATGACTAATTCTTTGAAAAACCTACATGAGGTCGTATTGTCCGTTAACAACAATAGAGTTAATGTTTTGTAATCCCAATTACACTTTTCAAAGTTTTCTCTTTTAAAGTTCCTTCATCACTTTCATTACAGTAGCCTAATGGCACTATTCATCATAGTAGCTTTCCAGGTGTTAATGTGTAGCTCTCATAGGAGTCCTATGCACTGAACATACAGTATTTAAGAACAAATGTCAGCTAAAACATTGGTTTTCCAGGATATAGATAACTCTGTGTGCAACATTTTTATAAAAAATGTTTGTTTTTATGCTACACTACAGTAGACTAATATACTAATGTGAAAATTTCTCAATTTACAGCACTTGACAGGTGTTAAAACAAAAGCATCTTTAATTTTAATGTGTTGTTAGGCCCTCTTTAGAGGGACTGTATAAGTTATTAACAAGGTCCTCTGAGACAGGAGACAGGTAATTAACAAGACCTAGAGAAAGAGAAATTTGGATAATTAACAAGCTCTTAGGCACTGGACACAGGGTAACAAATAGTTCAGTAGTTAAAGGCGACAGGTTGTTACTAGCATGATCGAATGCCAGGTTTGAGAATGTGAATAGATAGGTGTCTCAATGAAGTGTCTGATTAGATTATTATATTGGTCACATAGTCAACCAGATGTTTAGACTGGATTTCACATTTTTATCTAACAAGTCCTTTCCAGGGACCTGGGATACAGATGTTGTGATTTGATGATGTTAAATGTATTGTTAAATGTATTTTGTCAATACTAATGGTATTCAGATGTTTTGGGATTGCACCCAAGACACTTATTACTATTGGTACTATCATTGCTTTCTTTTGCTACAGTTGTTCCTTTTCTATTTGCAGGTCTTTGTATTTTGTGATTTTCTCCAGTTCTTTCTCTTCTATTTTCATTGTTGTTTAGAGAGGTTTCATCATTTCTACTTTGGTTCATATTGCTTATAATTTCTAGCTATGCATTACAAGTAGTTGGAAGATTTCTCAGGTCATCTAGTCTATCTTTCTGCTTGGTAAAAGTTCTACTAAAGCATATCAGACAAATGTTTATCCAGCCTCAGCTTGAAGATCTTTAGTGAAGAAGGACCTACCACTTAATGAGACAGTCTCTTCTGAAGGTTAATGGACCAAATCTTCCCTGATCAACTAAAATGATGTGAGACTTACTTAAATGATATCATTGTCTATAGTGAAAGCTGGGAAAATCATTTAATGCATTGGAAAAAGTAGCAACAAGTCTCCAAAAATTGAATTTCACAGTAGAGCCAACAAAATGTCATCTGGATTATAAAGAAATCAAATATGTAGGGTTTTTGGTAGTGAATGGAATTCTAACAGATGAAGAGAACCCAATTAAACAATATAGCTAAAGAGAACCCAATGAAACAACTGTTTGGAGCACCTGTTAGGTAATTTGTACATATTCATGTATAAATATTGAAAATTCAAAAGCATTCACAAACTTTTAAGCCCACTGTATATTTTCTTTAAAAGGGATTTAATTTTATAATTATTCATATAATGTTTATAATTTTCAGCTTTTTAAAAGTATATGATGGTGATGATGATGATGTTGCTTATGGTGAAATATATTCTAAAAATGAGTAGTAATTGAAAGACCTTGAATAAGGAACTAAATGGAGGAATAGCTAGTATAATTTTGAAAATATACATTTTTTCCACTACTGCAAAATCAAATCAGTAATTTTAGCATATTAAATATTGTTCAGTGTTCAATGTTGATTTGTATTTTGTACTCTGCATTGATAGCTTATGTTTTGAAATGTTCTTTTGCTATTTCAAACATTAAAAAAAATGTTTAGGAAAAATCAAATGTCTTAATTTCCATCTGCTTCCTTTATCTTTCTGCTTCCTGTTTGTCTGACAGTTTCAGCAACATTATTTTCTTCATCTGTGAATGTTCATGTTTCTGAATACTGATGGAATTTAATGCTACGTTATATCAGGCATTAATTTATATCAGGCATTGATTTAATATGCTCATAATAAAACAAAGTTTCAAACAGTGTTAATATTGCCTACTTGGAATCTATTTTTCCATGTTTGCAGGGTATATTCCTTGCCACATTTTGAAAATGTTATTCATGGTTTGATGTTTGTTATGGTAATTATTGTTTACAAAAGAACTTCACTGAAATGAACCACATAATTGCAGATGGAAACTTAAATTTAACAAAAGTTAATAATAAAGTATCTTAATTTTAGTAGAATAGATTTGGAAAAGGCAATAATTTCAGTTATATTTATAAAATTTATTTAATATGTATAATAATTATTTATTTTCCTTTTTCTCAAATTGTCCATTTATTCCAGAATTGTAGCACACACAATGTTCCTGTTCACCCTGTTTTCTCGAATATTTATTTATTTGTTACATTTCTGTATAAATTGTATCTTCAATATAATATGGTCTGATTTTTAAAATGGACACCATTTTATGATATTTGTTTAACTAAGTTTATCTTAGCAACATATCATCTTGATGTTATGTATAATAGTCTTTTTAAGGGAGGGAAAGAAACTTGGAGGGAACAGGTTCACATTTTTGAGGAGATTGAGGGTCACATTGGGCAGTTAAGAATAAAAAAGGTAGATGAAGACAATTTACACATATGTCTGCTCTTGATTTTATAATAATTGGGTGGGGGGCGTTGGGAGAGGGGAGGAGAATCACTTTAACTATGTAAACTTATTTCAAGTTTGCATTAGAGTTTAGTGTTTTGAAGCCTGAAATGGGAGATTGTCTTTTAGCAATCTCACCAGAAAAGTGTGGTTGGGATAAACTCTAGGAACAGCAACAAAAAGTGTTTTGGACATCATGTTGCTTAGGGAAAAAAAGTTGGAATATATTTTGCAGATATGGGCAGTCATAACTTAGCATATAAAATAATTGTAATATTTTTTCTAATGTTTTGATTTTGGAAGCCTGATTATTTTGGGGTAATTTACTTGTATTCTTAAAATGTAAAGGCAAGCAACACTCACATAAAAGCATATTGCTACTTTTGTGACTGGTTTGTTTATAATATTATTCACATAGGTTTGCTTCTGCTATACCCATACTGTTTCTATGTTCCAAACCTCCAAAAGTACTTAGAAGAAAGTTAATTTCTGTTTTCACTTCTGCCCACTTGAGATACTGTAAACCAAAAGCAGACATCTCTGTTAACAGCCCGAATATCTACAGTTCCTACAACAAAAATATTACCCTAAGTTTATACAAAAGTTTAAAAAGTAATTATACAAATGGATGTTTCTTTAACAGATGTCTCTTTACTGCCAAAACATATCTTAAGACTGTTATATTTTGAGTCATTCTTGTGAATTTCCCTGTAATCATTTTGAGAGAATTAAAAATGATACAAGTTATGCTTTTTCTAGTTTCTAACAAATTATATTTTGTTATTTAGAATTAATTAGAATAATTTGAATTCATGGAAATTAGAAATATCAACTCTTTAGCTGCTAGGGATAAATGACTTTTTCCTTCATTCTTCATTTGGGGACAGAGCCAAATTGCAATATTGTTTCTTCAAAGGAGAAAACAGCAAACCAGCTGTTTTAATCCATTGTTGAATCAGTACCTATTATCATTGCACTTAGGCTTATAAAGAGATTTTATTCTACTTTATTTGGACTTTTACTTCCTCTCTGATAATACCTGAGCAAATTTCTTCTGGAAGGAAAACTAATATCCTGATCCCCATCCTAACTATATTCTTGCTACATGGACACAAAGTCCCAAAGGGTCAACCATTAGGTTTTTTGTTTTTTTAGGACAGCTACCCCTTTCATTGAAAACCTGGTATAAACTTCAGCCAATTTTCACATAGCATTTATTCTAGATAAAGAAGGGCCTATAGGAATCAATGTGCTTTAGTGTTATTAAAGTTGGAATAGGGTCAGCCAACTCTCAACTTATCCACTCTTAGTATATGTGTTTACATTAATATACATTTTAAAATGCTACAGCCAAATAGTTTTCTATGATGTATAGTATTTGCATATAATGTATATATAGTTTACTGCTTCTTACTATGACTTTATAGTAAAGAAGAGTGTGTTTGTGTTTGTTTTGTAACCAGAATAGTAGCACATTATTACCATGCACGGTAATTTTATTGAGCTCACATATGGTCTGATAATGTCTTGTAAGGGTTTGAACTCCATTATTCATATAGCTCTTGAAGACATCCAAATTTTCTGAACTTTCTGTTTGCTACACATGTTAAATATTAACACGTTAACTTTTAAAAAGATAGTGCTCTTTAGAAAAAAATGTCTGATTTTCAAAAATCTGGGGGAAGGATGATATATGGAAAAAAAGAGCAACCATTATGTTGAGATCATATGCTTCTAAATATTTATTATATAATATATATTTTTATTACTTCCATAGTCTTAATGTGAATTCCGAAAACTCTGAAGAATTTCAAAAAACAATGGTAAGTAACTACTTGATTAATGTTCCATTTGATATTGAGAAAGGATATCCGGTGTTTAAAGCTTTGTTGTTTAAAACTTTGTTGTTTTTTTTATACTGACTGATTGAACCCTAATTTAATAGTACAAATGGCAGATTTTCTTTCCTGAATTAATTCAGAAACCTATCTGGTCCAATACATTTATTTCCTTCTTAAAATGGACAATTCAGAAACAAGTTGTCTTTTCTTGTTGATTATTTTGACGTGAGATATATTAAATGTGGTTAGTAATTTAAAGGTATAAATACCGTATTTTTCATACGATATGCACCTTTCCCCCCCAAAAAAGAGGATAAAAATCTAGGTGCGTCTTATACTCTGAATGTAGCCCCCCCGGCTTCTCAAACGGAGGTTTCGGAGGCTGAAAAAAGCATCAGAAATGAAGCTTCAGAAAAGAAGCCCCCAGAGCTTCAGATAAGAAGCCCCCAAACAGAGCTTCAGGGGCTTTTTTTCTAAAGCTCTGTTTCGGAGGCTTTCAGAGGCAGGAAAAAAAGTTTTTTCTGAAACAGAAGGCAGAAAAAAAAGCAAGGCACAGAGCTCACAACCAAGGAACCTGTTGCTAAAATTCACCTCTGGGAACAGCTGATTGGTGGTATTCTGGGACGAGGATCCACCTACTAATCAGTTTTTTCTTATTTTCCTCCCCAAAAACTAAGGTGCGTCTTAAACTCCGAAAAATACAGTAGCCTGTTCTTCATGAACCTGTGGCAAGTAGTTTCATGAATCAAACCACATATTAAAAGTTTGGGTGAAAAGCAGAATAATGCAGTCTAATCCCATACCTGATATCCATAAGAAGGGATGCATGCCTACTTATGTGTTTTCTTAATGTTTTTAAGTACGCAAGGAATAACAATTAGCTTAAACTTTCTAACATAAAAAGGATGAATTTGTACCGGTATAAATATAGACTGTTTCTTACATTGCTTGAATATGTAAGTGGGTGATATGACTGACCTGCACAGAGAGTACTTTCCTCTTATATTTAAGATGGGCAATCTTTTAGTGGTTGGAGGCAGCACTTTTTTCTAGAAGCAAAGGCTATATTGGATGGAAGAGTGATGGACAATAGAAACAACCAAATACCACATTTGGTTGGGGGTAGGGTTTATCACTTTCTCTTTTTGTTTTGGGGAGAGTTTAACTTTTAAAAGATTGTTTTTATGCTTTTTAAAATAATCTCCTGCCTTAAAATGGGAATAAATTATTTTATCAGTTTTAAGTGTTTGCAGTATATGTTATGGCAGTTATGGCAGCTACAAAAAATGCTCAAGGGTCATAGCTGCCTATCCTTACTCTACGTTAAAGAAAAATTAATTATCTAACTTTATTTATGTTGCTGTATATTTCTCCCCAGTTTCTTGCTTTCTAATCTGAAGAGATTAACCTCCCTTGGCCTCTATTTATATTGAATGGAGTCATACATTCTCAACTATATTACCTGTTGTTTTTCACCTTGGTTATATATTTTTAATTGGGTGACTAGATACAGAATAATACTTCTTCACACAAACTTGTTGGTTTGATGGAAATATGAACTTTTATTCATTAAATTTATTGGAATATATATTTTAAGAAGGAAATATATTAGAAGGTAACAGAAATACTGGAAGATGACAATGCATGAGCACTTTTGAACCTAAATTCCCTAATCCCTTTTCATCCTTTTGCTTTTTGTTTATTCGAAGATAATATACTCAATTATTATTCGCTAAATCCAAGTCCTATGGGTCTTTTTAAGTGGTTTAGGAAAGTTAATCCAAATGTGAATTCTAGATTGATTAATAAATATTACAAGATGATAATCAAGAAACATTTATTTATTTATTAAAAATAAACTCAATCATAAATGACTCCCAGTAGAGTACAAAGAGCAACAGCGACAAACCAGAATGAAAAAAGAAAATGTAATTTAGAATTACTGAAAAAAAAATTGCAGGTAGTACTCACTTTGCAACCCAATTGAGACTGGAATTTCCCTCTCTAAGTGATGTGGTAATTAGGCAAAACAGTATTAGTGATAACAGTTTTGGTAGTCCCTGTTTCTGTCACTAAGCCAGGACTGTGCTGTAGTTAGGCAAGGCTTTCACGCTTCTCCTACCCTGCTAGCACATTTCTGCTTCAACCCATCCCTTCTGTCTCCTCAACATTTCTGCTCTTTTGACCTCACTGCATTCTGCACTCCCATTGCCCTTGCTAACCTGGGCATTTGCATCTTATCAGCAATGGGAGGAAGAAGACGACAGACTGACTGAAGTCCGAGATTGGGTGAGGAGATAGATGGCTAAGGAAGCTGAAACACGCCTTGTATTTGTAAACGTGGGCAGGTTGCCAAGTGCCTGCATAATAAATGTTATTATTTACCCAATATTTAAAAGCTTTTTATGTCTCTGCTTCTATATTATTATTCAGAACAATATAACAAATTTCTAAAAAAAACACTATTTTACTTTTGAAGTCCAAATTATGGGAATACAATGTCTAGAAGGCACTTTTCAGGAAATTTAAAACATAATTATTGTAAGAATTCAAAGATCGCAACTTAACTATTAAATATTAAACTGAACAAATAAGTTTGAAGTAATTTAGATATTGCTCTTTCGATGACTTACATTGTAGTTTTCCCCTGGGAAAATGGTATTTGTTTTGTTTTGTTAGTGCCATCACCTGTGATTGAACAAGAGTTAGCCCATTGAAAAGAAAGCCCAATTAAAAAGCCAAAAGGAGAATGGAAAAGTAAAACAAGAGATGTGAAAGTGGTTTCAATTATATTCCCAAAACAAAACTCCTCATTAGAATAAACAAATGATCAAAGAATGCCAAGTTCAAATGTTATCTTTGCTTTTTCCAGCAGCAGCTATCAGTTTGTACCCAAATAATACTTGATTATCAGGCTTTCTCTACACGCTTACTAGCTTGAAACTTTTTCTCTTATTCTTTATTGAATTTGATATCAGTATTGTTGGGAAATGGCATAGAATATTTATTTTTTGTTAATTTGTCCTCATTTACTGAACATGTGTTTCCATTTAAGATAGTAAAATTATGCAGATCTCAGTCACTACATTAGTTGCATAGACATAGTTGTTTTACTTGCAACTATGCATATGTTTTGATCTAAATGATCAGAAATGAACAAAATTTAATATATTCAACCATCTGTGGTATATAATTAAAATGGTATCTCTTCTGCCAACTGTTACAAAGTTGGAAACAGGAAGAAAAATTGATTATCTAAAATACGAACATATTTTTTTAAGCCCAAATGAATATATAGATACAGAATTATTACTTATATAATTCAGAAAGACAAAAAGTATGGATCACCATTTCTTTTAGATTTTGAAAGCTATGTCTATGTACTGTAAACTTTTCTCAGTTATAAGTATTTATAAAGTTGCAGGAGATATACACATTATTTTGAGATGATTTCTAAAAGCAGATGAGATATAAACATAAGTAAAGCATTCTCTTTATTTTCAATTAATGATCGATCAGGAGCTCAAAAAAATTAACACTTGACTGATTTGCAGCATTTATATTGCCTCCCTCCCTCACCCATTCTAGTTAGCTTTATTTCAAATTTCCACTTGCATATTTTAATGATATGTAGGATAGCCAAACTAAATAGAAGAAATTTAAATAAAAGAGATTGAAACTGAATTATTGTACATTTGATGTAGTTTAGCTTCCTAAATCACAAATGATTTTGGTGTTTTTTTGATGATTTTTATGATCATATTCATATATAAACAAACCTTCCCATTTGTTGAAAATCTGATTTAATGGCTATATGATAAGTAGTTAAAGGATCTTACATTCATAGCAGAAATTCTGGTTTTTACTAGTAGACAAGTTGAGGAATTTGCTTTTATGCTGATAGCATAACACTTTTTTATTTGTAGATAACATTAACAAATAAATTTCATTTGAGAAGCAGTGTATAATATCTGTTTTCGGTGTAATGTTAGAATAGAATAGAATAGAATAGAATAGAATAGAATAGAATAGAATAGAATAGAACAGAACAGAACAGAACAGAACAGAACAGAACAGAACAGAATTTTTTATTGGCCAAGGTGATTGGACACACAAGGAATTTGTCTTTTGTACATATGCTCTCAGTGTACATAAAAAGAAAAGATATATTCATCAAGAATCATAAGGTACAATACTTAATGATAGTCATACTCAGTTTAATAAATTGTTTCTTTATTCAAATTTGATTATATTGATACAATGGAGCTTAATTTTGAATTGATACATAGTATGCAAATGTATATTTGCACAGTAAATGAAGTACCATAATCTATGCATAATCAATAGTTTTTTATTTATTTATTCATTAATCAAATGGATACAGCCTTTCAAGAAGTTTCTCTGGGCAGCATATAATAATTGAATATAAACATTACACACATAAAATAATCATTATAACAATATACAAATTAGTATTAAAATTAAAAACTTACACAAGCATCTCTTTTATTCTTCCATTTAAAGAAAAAATCTGTATATGACCAGCCATATAAGACAAATTTCAGATATTCTATTTTTTACTAAGTGTTGCATTGCAATATTGACAGTTTATCGCTATTCTTAAATTTAGATATTACAGTCACTTTGGTCAATCTGGAAGAGAAACATATATAGTCACAGAGTCATTAGTATCACTGAAATATGAATATTGCAAATATTCTGATTTTTCTATTAAAACTCTGGTAGGACTAAAATGTACAGCACTTAGACAAACAATCTTTAGAAGTACCATAAATCTTTGTACCTTTAAGATTCAGTTCTGAAAGAAAGGCAATTCAAACTTCAATTTTTAGGTATGTCTTGAATAAGATCCGTTCCAGTCGGGCTTCAGGCCCGGGTACAGCATGGAAACGGCATTGGTCGCATTGGTTGATGATCTCTGGAGGGTTCGGGACAGGGGTTGTTCCTCTGTCCTGGTCCTGTTAGATCTCCCAGCGGCTTTTGATACCATCGACAATGGTATCATGCTGCACCGGTTGGAAGAGTTGGGGGTGGGAGGCACTGTGCTGCGGTGGTTCTCCTCCTTTCTCTCTGACCAGTCGCAGTCTGTGTTGGCAGGGGGGCAAAGGTCGACCCCGAGGCGCCTTATATGTGGGGTGCCGCAAGGGTCGGTCCTCTCGCCCCTTCTGTTCAACATTTATGTGAAGCCACTGGGTGACATCATCCATGGTTTCGGGGTGAAGTATCATCAGTACGCTGATGACACTCAGCTGTACATCTCCACCCCGGACCACCCCAACGATGCCCTTGAAGTGATGTCCCAGTGCCTGGAGGCCGTGCGGATCTGGATGGGGAGAAACAGACTCAGGTTCAACCCATCCAAGACCGAGTGGCTGTGGTTTTCGGCGTCCCGATATAGTCAGTTGGACCCATCACTGACTATTGGGGGCGAGTCGTTGGCCCCCACGGAGAGAGCTCGCAACTTGGCGTCCTCCTGGATTCATGGCTGTCTTTAGAAGAGTATTTGACGGCCGTGACCAGGAGGACTTTTCATCAGGTTCGCCTGATCCGCCAGTTGCATCCCTTTCTAGATCAGGACTCATTACGCACGGTCACTCCTTCCCTCATCACTTCCTGCCTGGACTACTGTAATGCTCTCTACATGGGGCTCCCCTTGAGGAGCATCCGGAGGCTCCAACTGGTGCAGAGTGCGGCCGCGCGGGTGATTATGGGAGCGATGTGGTGTTCCCATGTAACACCTCTCCTGCGCGAGCTGCACTGGCTCCTGGTGGTCTTCCGGGTGCGCTTCAAGGTTTTGGTCACCACCTTTAGAGCGCTCCATGGCTTAGGACCTGGTTATTTACGGGACCTCCTGCTCCCACCAATAGCCTCCCATCGGCCAGTACACTCTCATAGAGAGGGGCTCCTCCGGGTGCTGTCGGTCAAACAGTGTCAACTGGCAGCCCCTAGGGGGAGAGCCTTCTCTGTGGGAGCACCTGCTATCTGGAACAAGCTCCCCCCGGAGATACGGAAGATCCTGGATTTACGCACCTTTCGCCGCGCTCTCAAGACTTTCCTATTTCAACAGACCGGCCTGGCCTAACTTTTTCTTTTTCCTTTTTAATTCAAATGATGAATTTTAAATTTGTCTTAAAAACATTAGGGTTGTTTAAATTGTTATGGGCCAAATTATTTAATCAGATTTTATACTGTTTTTAAATTTTGTAATTTATGTGTTTTATCTGGCTGTTCACTGCCCTGAATCCTGCAGGAGTAGGGCGGTATATAAATCTAATAAAATAAATAAAAAATAAATAAATAAACAATTTCATTCCCTATATTACCAGGCTAGGCAAAGGTTGGTATATAAAATTGTACAGATAAGGTATACAAAATGGAACAAGGGGGAATTTGCATATTCTTTCATTAGGTTACAGAATTAGAACATGTTGTCAGATTATAATGAGGTATAGAACAGATTTTAAGGTGGTTTGGTCAGAGATGTTTCCTTTTTTTCAAACTGCATGGAAATTTTCCATTCATATTCATTCATCAGGTAGCAGTCTAAATGCTTCAGATACATATCTGGAATCTTGCAAATGTTCTGCCTGTTTTGTATATTAGAAAGTAGTTGTGCACATCTAAATGTTTCACTTACTTTTAAATGCCATTTTAAATCTATACCTATATGCCTGTATCTGTCTATTACTGTGAATAGTTTCAAAAAGGCAGAAGAATTCATTGATATTTATATTTGATGAGCTCAACATTAGTTGATGATTTGAATGTATTAATTGTCATCTAGATAAATAAGAAAGAGAGAGCATTTTTATATCATAGAATTTACCTCATATATGCAGTAATACTTTCAATTTCATTCATTCAGTTGCAGATTATTGGATGATAGTGTGGTTTCTGCGGATGTGAATTAGCCCTAACTTGTTGTTTAAATATAGAAAGTGATAGATACCAGCAAATCTTAAAATAGAGCCTGAATTCATTAAAAAGAAGTATGTAGCATTGTCTCACTGTTGGGAAGCAACCAAGAAATGTTTTTGAGTCATGTCTATTATCCATTTTAATCATATTGGGTTCTTTTCAAATATAGACTAGTTGCCTTGCATCATCATCTGCCAGGAAAGTGGGAAACAGTCCAGAGAAATGTTCACTTAATAACACTGCATTGTGGATCCCAGATGGAGGCCTCTTTCACTTAGATCTCAATTACAATCTGCTCCTGCTTTTGGTGCAGACCAACAGTGAGAGATGGAAAAAAATGATGTTCTGTAAATTTCTTAGTATTTATATTTTCTTGCAACTTTCTTATTGAAGTTCTGCCAGAATTAATCAGCTGAACCATTCTGATAGTTGCAGGATTTACCCAGAATTCTCTGGGTTGTTTTATTTATTTATTTGTTGCTTTTGTGTGAGTATTTGTGTCCCAATTTTCAATTAACTAGCTATTCACATATAACAAAAGAGAGAGAGAGGCCCTGTCATCAGGTTTACAAACTAAAAAAAAAAAAAAAGCAAGATATACAAGCAAAGGGAGTGGATGAGATCAGTTCTTCAAGGCCAGAACAAAGTGATAAACTATACCCAGGATTTGTGACCAGCTGGGCAAGACTAATCTTCATTCCGCTAATTCTTTCTTGAATGGCAATTAATTGTTCCTGTTTCTTTCACTTTCCCCCTTTTCAGGCTCAAGTCTACAAGTTGTTGCAGCTAAGGGCTTCTATCTACATAGAAGGATATAGCTGTTCTTTTCCTGGCTTATGAATATAGTTACCCTGATTGTTCCAGTACTTCATAGTCATAATAGTTGCCCTAGATCCTTAATTGATAGCAGAAAGTACAGTATGTTCCTTTTGCTTGTTTTCTTATATCAAGGCTAATTTTTTCCATACTATTGACCAATTGTACAATGGATATATAAATACAAATCAGAACTTGATTTAAACAGATTTTTTTTTTTTGGAATAGTAAGTTTGATAGAAACAATACAAATATACCAAATTTTATAATTCTTGATGTCCAGTGGCTGATTTGAGAAAATGTGTGAATAATTCTGAAATTGTATGGTTACAATTTCTGGCTCTGATGTAGAAATATTGCCTGCAGCTTCCACATGATAGTAATATAAGTATCCTTGGTTTTTACCAATCCATATGACATATAGGACACATTTACTAATTCTCTCTGCATTTCTTTAGAAATTGAGTTCTCATTATTCATTAATTCATGAAATTTGTGACCACTGTACATCACCCTGTACAGTGCTATGTAGGATGTGCTATGATAATAGAATTAGAGCAATGCTGAAATTACATGAAGTGATATGGAGAAACGGTTAAATACAAGTAATCCTTAATTTATGACCATTTGTTTAACAACTCACGAATGAAGACCAACCCAGATTGAATCCTGTTTAACAACTGTTCAAACCTATGACAGCACTGGAAAATGACTGGCCCTCGCACTTAAGAACATTGCAGTATCCCCACAGTCATGTGAACAAAATTTGGCCACTGGGCAATTGTATGTGTTTATGATGTTTGCAGACTCCTGAGGTCACATGATCACCATTTGAGACTAACTCAGTGCTGCCGACAGGCAAAACCATGTGGGAAGCCACATTTGCTTATAAACTGTGTAAAAATGGTAATAAAATTGAGTATGAATCACTTAAGGACCACATCACTTAATGACAGAGGTTCTGGTCCCAACTGAGCAATTGTGAGAATTACCTGTAAGCTGTTTGTTACAATATTTTAAAAACTTGTTATATCTTCAAGACAGAAATGGGTCTTGATGTATTTGCAGTATTTATGCAGAGGTGTTTGTCATAAGTGCATTTCTTTGCTCTTTATTTAAATATGGAAATAATTCCATATGAATTATATGGAAAAACTTTTGTGAGGCCTCTGATTCACATTTTTCTATTAAGACAATGCTCCTAGGTCTGTCATCTTAAAGAAATATCTTTATTCTAGGATGGAAATCCTTTTGATGCTTCAACAGGATATCGTAATCTTACATATGAAGAGGTCTTACAAGAGTTGATGAAACACAAAGAACAACTGAAGAAAAAAGATACCCACATTCGTGAACTTGAGGATTACATTGACAATCTTTTAGTACGAGTAATGGAAGAAACTCCAAGTATTCTACGAGTGCCATATGAACCTTCTCGGCGAGCTGGCAAATTTTCAAAAAGCTAAGCTAATGCCAACACTCCTTGGTATTAATTAAGAAGATGGATCAGTCCAGAGTTTTGATATTGTAAATTTCATATTCATGCATTTGACTCCAAATTTAAGTTAGTATTAGTTCTTGAATCTGTATATAAATTCCAAGTTTTATAAGGTGAAATGTAAACTCCTTTTGCTGCAAAACATTCCTTTACCTTGAACATGTACATCCAGGTATGCTTTATTTTCAAAATATTATGGTTTGAATAATACTGTACAATAGTCATGTAATATACATACTTGAATATTTATTTTGCACTTCAATCAAACACTTTTGGAGTTTTGCAGCATGCTGCCAGAATGAATGTGCAGAGTTAGAATGTGTTTTGCAGCTCTTAATATGAAGGAAAATGTGATGTACTTTAGGAATCACTACTAAATGAGGTGATAATACATTTTTGTCTAAGGAGATGGACAGTATTGATGTAGAGCTTGAAACAATTACATTTGTGCTCTTGAAGAAATGTGAGCTTTTCAAATGGCAAATTCCATAACCTATTTGGATGGACCAGAGTTTAATATACAAAGGTACAGCATGCCATTAGTTTAAACATACATATGCATATTTAAAAAGAAAGAAATAAAGCAGAAGAAACTAGTGGATAATACCTCATTTGTTTAGAGTATAAGAAGTATGGGGAGAAAAGCTGACAGGAACATAACAGTCTAAATATTAATATGTCATTGTCAGCCAACCTATACATGTGTGTTTAGGGGTTTGTCTGTATACACATACACATATACATAAACATATGCATCATTTGGGTTCTGCAATATTTGAGACAACAAATTGAGATTAACTTGCTTGTTTTCTCCAATATAGGAAATTATTTTGTAAAATAGATTGCAATTATTTCAGTACTGTATTCTGTGTCAGAATCAAATATTGTCCTCTATTAAAGAACGATGGACATATTTGACTCAGCATGTCTCCGACTAAATAAATGTATGTGCATTGTTGTGCAACTATTTCAAAGTGGTAAATGCAATTCTAATGGAAAATATTGCCATACAGAAAATATTGTTTACTATATTGTAATCAAAAAGTTATTCCTTTATTTTATAAAAATTCAGGCAGAATGATTGCTAGTATGAAGTGCAAATAGACTTAGACATGAGGAGGATGCAGTGTTTGGAAGAATGAAATGATGTTTTTGTTCAATTTTCTTCTTGATTGTGTAATGAACATTTTTTTCATACACAAACATATTAAGGATTTCTATGGAGAAGAATGGAAAATATTTTCCCTTTTTCAGAGTAATAATAATTTAAATTCAGAAAGTTTTGTTTTTGATTATGTATTACTGATTAAAACCGTTTTGTAACTATAATAGGTTAGCGTATTATCAGAAGGAGCAAGTATTCCTTGTACTTTTAAATTTCCCTACCCACATTAAGCAGCATATTGTGCCATGAACAGAGATCCCATTTGAATTATTAGACTTTGGTTTATTTTTCGATACAGTTTGGAATAAATAAGTAAAACTTATTAAGTGGAGATAGTTTGCATACATTTTTCCTCTATAATTCAAATAAAGTACAAATCCTAAACTATGCTTTATTTGTTAATGTTAACTTGTGCATTTAAAATAGGTGCTTATTTTCATAGTTTGTATAGAATATATTTTAAAAATCAGTTGGTGATTGAAAGCTTACAGATGTTGCATGGTAACACATTTAATGACTTCCACTTATATTATTTAAATTTTTGGGCCAATGACATTTAATCTGAGATTCTACTATATTAAATTCATTAGGTCCTTCCTACATGTGTTCTTCAAATATACCAGATGAATGTAAACCACTTTATATGTTGGAATTTTTAATATTTAACTTTTAAAAACTTAAGTTTTCAAATTAACTTGGTTAATCTTAATGGGAAAAAACAACAGACTGGAGTGTAAAGTGTTTAATTCTTAAAATTAAAATAAAGTTAAGTTTTATGAAGGGTTTTGTTTTTTGTTTTGCTTAAATTCTCTATTCCTTTTAATTTCTGCTTGATGCAAAAGTGAATTAAAGGATACTTTAAATTTACAATAGTTAATTATAAAAATCACAAAAGGCAGGTATATTAAAAAGCATAAAATATATTCAATGCAATGTATATAAATAGCAACTCTATAATTTATATATTAAATGGCTTATATATTTATTAATATAATTTAAATACTGCTTTGTGATCAACTTCTTAAATATCAGTTTCTTTAGGTACATAATAATTGAAACTTCAAAAGAGGTACAAGGCTTCCTTTTATAAGTGTTTTACAGAAACAAATACAAAGTACCATCTATAATATAAATTAGCAGGAACTGCCTTCAAAAGCATAATTGTTGCATCTATGTTTCTTTAACAGTATAGAAGGCAATTTTGCTTTAAATATGATGTTGGTGAAATCACAGCCAGTATTAATGTGTTTTCAGAGCTTATTATTCTCTGGAAAGCATTATAATTCATTAATTTATTTAAAATAGAATGCTGCCTCCAAGAATGTTCCATAAAAAAAATAATTCTGAAGCATTGTTTAAAATCAAATTACATCTATTGAAATTACCTGATGGGTAATATTAGGAAAGCATATATTTTACACACTCTTGTGATACCTTGCATGAACATTAATTTGAGCTTAATTACAGTTTTTCATTGAATATAGAATTATCCATAGATTATAGTTGACTAATCTATTGTTGTTCGCTTAAATCAAGGGCTATTTGTAATGGTCCAGCTATGAAAACATTGCCTGTATTTTGAAGGCTTTTTTCAATTGGAGTAATAATCTCTGTTAAGCATTTTAATGATTTCTTCCCTTCTGCCTCCATTAAACCTTTTGCTCAGATTCTTAAAAGAAATCAAATCTAAAGTTATTGCTGCACTGAATATTATTAAAAATGTAAAATGGCTATCTATCCAAAGTCCTGTGCACAAGTTGTGCATTTGTAGAATGTTAGGAATGCAAATATATGTATTTGAAAACATGTTTTAAATATGGTAATTTCCTTCCGATTTCAAAGCAACTGAAGAAAGGCCATAGCATTGATAGGAAGAAAAAGGCAGTATTAGTTCCATTAAACTATTTCTAAACATGAGATATCTTCCAGATATCCCTTTTTATGAATGTTCAATATAGTTCTACATTTAATTACTGTTATTAAAAGTTTTTAGTATGCAACTGCTATAGCACTTTATCTTTTTTTAAATTTTAAATTTTTAAATTTTTAAAATAATTTTATGACTATAACACTATTACACCCTAAAAGATTGTTAGTCCAACTAAATCTTCTAAACCAAGTATCAAAAGAATCTCAAGTACGTATATTTCAGTTTATCATGAATGATTTTTCCGATTCATTCAGCATGGATGATTCCAGTTTTTATGTATTAGTGTGATAAAATGCATAAGCCTGTATAGCCATATATTAAATCCCCAAACAGGTCTTGCACAAGAAAAGTTCATCTATTGAACGACGATTTTTCTCCACAAAATGGAAAGTCATGATGTAAGTTGAGCCTATGTGTGTAGAATGTGAAAATGCATGAACCATCAGTTTTGTTGCATTTGTAGTCTTCAACACTTTTTAAAAATCAAAATTGTAATCCTAAATTTTAGATTTTGTCCCAGTGGTTGCTGCATGTTAAGCACTAATAAAATGCCACTGTGTACTCGGTCACTTGTGTCGTCATCATTTTAATGTATTCAGTATATGCTGCATTTTACTCTGCCATACCAAATTAGTAGATGAAATGTATTCCATTAAATAAGATTTTAAAATTCCAATTAATTGGTCAGTGCCTGGTAAACCCTTGCAACAGGGGAAAAGCCGGGTACTGAACTCAATGGTTCCTGAGCAGCCTCTTTCTGAAGGTGGAGCCTAGTTGGCACCATGATTGACAAACACACACAAACACAGCAAATGTGCCAGAAATGATGCCTGTAGCCTCAGTAGAAAAAGACAAAAACTAGAACTGAGTAAACATGGTTATATGCTCACATTAGCTGATAAGAGTGGTAAAAGGAGCTCACTGTTACTGTATCAGTTACTTGCCCTGCAGTCTTGTTTAGGTTTAGAACTCCCTTTTGGAGAAAAGTCATCTCAGTTGGATGCTAAAATCAGTTTGCATAATACTTTGCTGACAGCGAAGTGCCACAATCTTGACTCATCAGAATTTGGGGCGTGACTAGGGCACTGTCCTCCCATATTACGATTCTCTTTGTATGGGGGAACTCCAAGGAATTTGAGGGGGTGAGGTCTGCCATGTATAAATACTTTGGATCCCTGTCTTTTGTGAAGAGTGAATGGGGAAGTGACCACTTGGACCCATGAGATTGATAATCCCTCTCTGTGTGACGGGAGTTGCCTATAGTCAAAAGTAGATTATGGTATATTCTCTGAAAATGCCATCTCTGGATCCTTTGTTCCTAAATTACTATTTGCCAGTCTCCAAACTTCTCCTTTGGGGATCTGGATGGAATTGATACACCTCTCCTGGTCCTCTTAGATCTCTTGTGGTTTTTTGATAGCATTGACCATAATAATTTAGTAATTTATCTTTGGGGATTAGGAAGATGAAACACTGCTTTACAATGGCTCTTCTCTTTCTTAAGATGATCTGCTGTTATGGGGAAGGAATGGTCAACCCAGTGGCCTCTGATATATTGGATATCTGTGGAGAGTAAGAGGTTGATCTTGACAGGGGGAAGATCGGATAGAGGCAACAAGCAAATAAACATTGCAGAAGCCGAGGTTGAGATTTGGCAGGGGGAGACGAGTGGCAAAAGTATCCCAAATTCACATGAAGATAGAAGGACAAGCACATTCTGACTTGCAAAATTCTGTTACAATAGCAAATCTTAATAAAACTTAAAAATAGTTTTAGAAACACCTGGTATCTGTTTCTTGGTGTAGTCTATCTTTAGGGTTATTTCAGGCCTTCTCATCCCATGCATTTAACATCTACATCAAACCTCTGGGGAAGGTCCAATAGTTTGAGTTATGTTGTTATCATTATGCTAATGATATCCAGATATGCATCAGTTCCCTGGGCAGTATAAATATTCTGTTGATGTTCTTTCCCATTCTATGGAAGCTGTGGCAGTCTGGAGTGGATAGAACAGGATGAAGAAAAATCCAAGCAAGGTACACTTGGTGTTCTCCCAACAATCACAGCCAGGTGAATAAATCTTTCTCAACCTAAGACATTTAGATGTTTTACAAAGTGGGACTTGGTTCTCTGAAGACTAATTTAAATATAAGGGCTTCTAATTATCACTAAGAGAGTTCACCGTGAGCAGATGGGCTGGCTGATCCTTCACTGACATCACCTTTATAGAAGAGATATTTACCATCACTGCTTATGTGATCAATTGTACAACATATTTCTTTGTAAGGCCTGACTGCCCCTTATAGGCTTCAGAAAATGCAAGTTTTATATTATCCAGTCAGAACTGTAAGCATGTTACAAATTGTGCTTTTAGCTATAGAGTGCTAAATGCAGCAAAGTCAGTTCTAACCCATGATTATCAATCTACGCTTCTTTTAAAAATAATCTTACATCAAAAACTTAAGGTATTCCATCACTTATGTGAAATTGATTTAAATAACTTCGATGTGACTGAAAAAAAATCTGCAGCTGAATCCCTGAAGCAAAGGCATGGAAGTAATATACCAATAGAGAAAGGCTTGTTTTATATAATAAAAAAATGTTTTATTGATGAAAGGAATTGTTTGCATACGAGAATAAAATTGGTTTTCAACTGGAAGATGAAATTACATGCTCACTATTGATAGGTTAAATATACTAATAGGTAACCCTTCATCAATTAGACACTAGAGAAGTTTCTTATACTGCATTTCATAATCTTCACCCAACCAGTCATAATCTCACCCAAAACTATTGGAACAGAGTTATAGAAAGAGCTCCCTTATATTCCTATTATTTCAGATTTCAATGGCTTTGTAACTGCTGGTTACAGATGTTGACCTTTCTTAGATCTCTGCCTGAAGCTCACAGGTGCATTATTTTACAAGGTTAGTATACAGTAACTTTGTTTCAATATATTTTTATATTGACTGTATGTTGACAATAGAATATAGTCATAAATCAGCAAAATTATATTAAAGACTGCATCACAAACTTCATATAATGATATATGCAATTTTGTATAATTTTACATATATACATAATTCAATGATTATGTTTCTAAACAATAAAACAAGTTATCTGACTCTTATAGTTAGTCAGATCTTCAGTTTAATCACTTAAAAATAAAGAACGTGATCACTTTAGAGGACATTTAGTCAGTTTCCAATTGTGCTAAAACAGGAGCACTTTCATATAGCAGAGATTAATTTGAATTTATTTTTTCAGTTTAAGATACCTACCTGTGTGTAGTTAACTATGGTTCTGCTTAATTAAAAACCATTATATTCTGATTTTCAATGCAAGATGGTAGGAAGTTTAGCAGATGGGTTTGTAACTAAGGCACAGCCCATAAGACATATGCCTGGGGCAAATGCATTGCTTCAGCCTGCTGTCACCTCAGTTTTTGAGATTTCTAGGACACTTTTCTAAACCTTTAGGGATTAGACTCCCCAGTATCAGCAGGCAGTGTCTTACGAAATCTGGTGACATAGGCTGAATGTGGCAGGCCAGATTGCCTCTATTGTTGCCCCATGTAGGTGCCTGCTGCATAGTGCCAATAGCTTTAACAAGGAAAAACATTGCAATGTGTCATGTCACCTCCTCCTAAATGATTGCTGCTGGCCTTGTTAAGGTGTTGTGGGCCTCATTTTCAGATCTCCGTGGTTTCCATTAGAAATTCCTTGAAAATTAACTCCCCAGGACACCTTTAGAAGTAACTTCAAAGAGTCTCATTTTAATGAGTATCATGCCATTCTATAAACGTTCCCAACAATGGCATTAGAAAAACCAATATTCCCCTTGTTCTCTATGGCGGCATCAATGAGTAAACTCCACAGCAACACTAAATATAAAATAAGAACCTGCTTCAACCAGATGTAGACTTGACCAACTATCAATAGTTTGTAGTCATTTTAGTTAAAACAGCCACAGTTTTAATTAATGTTATAACTAAGGCAGCACAATTAAGAATCTAATAATCAATACAATTCACATTAGAAATTCTGGCTTTCAAAGGCATATATTGTGAGGCAATCAAAACAGTTTCCTGTGGTTTGAGGCAAAGATTTTGCATAGTTTCCTTCTGAAATACTACTCTATTTCTTTTTTTTAAATCTGCAAATAAGAATGTTTAAAAAGTCATACAAAAGAATGTAACAATAGTTAGATTGATAGTTAGAATAACAATCTAAATAGTGAGATAATAATGTCACAATAGACATCTAAATATTTATATGACGTAGCGAAAAGCTATATAGAACTCTTAATATAGAAACATACGTGTTGTTTGGGTGCCAGCTTGCTCATGCTGATAGAGGAAACACAAAGGAAGCCCTGCGAGATCATAGGAACAATCCAGTTAAGATCAGTATTTTGCTCTTTGCTGCTACCAAATGAATGTTCTTAGAAACTCAGAAGCAGAGCATTAAATCTTGCCATTGCTCTTTCAATTCTAAGCAGATGAGAAATTACAAAGTTAAAAAAAAAATGATTTTGTCTCCAACACAGAATTTGCACAGAACTATATTTATTCCTTCATTCCTATCCACACACCTTACACTTTTCAGTTAATAGCAGCTTTGAATTGTAGTAATGCTTTAAAGAGAAAAAGGCTTGCAAAAAAAAAAGGCTTAAAAAAAAAAGTTTAAAAGGTACATTAAACCACTGCCCAAATTGAGGTCTGTGATTTCCACAACAATAATACCACATGTGCCTTTGCTTTTAGCGAAAATGTTACAAGTTAGTTTCCAACATACAGTATAAAGTCACACTAGGCTCTACTTACTTTTAAAACCTTAAGGTACTGCAGTTTATGTACTATTATAGAACTATTAAGAAATGTTCAGTTTATGAATGGCTGATGAAAAATAGATGAAAAAGCTAGTCCTAACTTGAAAAATAACACACGAACAGACTTTTGAAGAGTAAAGTTATAAAGATTGTTCTGGCTATTCTTCCTGGGTGTTTAATCAAAACACTGCTTCTACAGTATTTTACTTGTAATTACTTAAGAGTATTTATTTATATTTTAGTTTGATCAATAAGAAATGTTTCTGGGGCAATCCAAAGGTGCTTTTTCAAGAGATAAACCTCTAGTGGCCCCAACAACCCTCTGAAAGAATGCAAATGAATAGCTGTCTGCAAGGAATATAAATCCTTCCATTGCCCACCATCCAGTCAGAGCTGAAGAAGCTTCTTGCATGAGAAGTGAAAAGTCTTCAAAGAAAAACAAGAAAGTCCAGTTGCCTTTTGAAAAAGCATCTTGAGGACAACCATGACCTGGATGACTGAGAATCTCCATAGGCATTTCTGGAACAAGTTATAAATACAAAAGACTCAAATTCACATATATAAATGTATATAAATGTATATACATTTAAATCACACATATATAAATATAGCAAAAGTAATCTGTTGATTATCCTATACACAAAGATTCTTAAAAATGCTATAAGAGCTAAAATATCTGAGAAATGACAGAGTTAAATATGATTTGTATTTATATGAATGCATATAAACTCTAAAAGTAAATTTTATTTAGTATAATGTTTTTCTTCATTTTTTAGTTTGTCAGTCTCTGGAAAGCTGAGAAAAGAATGAAAATGGAACTTTGTAATGTTCCTTCTGTTTCTCTATCACAGTGTATGATATAGAGTCACTATACATTAAATGCCAAATTCTCAATAATACTTATGATCAAATCTTTATGATATGTTTTTATGTTGATATAAGATTGAGAATAAATTAACTGATGGATCTTCCAGATACTTTTTGTATGTAGAAAATAATGTTTACTTCAAATAGAAAATAGAAGAGTAGTTTGGTCTATGGATTAAGGCTATAAACTGGGAGATGTGAGTTCTAGTCACACCTGAGGCACAAAGCCAGCTGAGTGACTATAGGACAATCACTTTCTGTCAGTCTTAGGAAGGAGACAATCAGAAAACATGTGACAAATCTTGCAAAGAAAACTATAGGAACTTGTCCAAGGAATCTTTGAGAATCAAAATCAAACAAGATTGAGCAGAAGAAAAAACAACTAAAGGCACAAGAAATAAATATTGTGACGCAATAAACATGGCAGATCATATCTTGTAAGAAGTGGTGTGAGATAGAAAACATATGAACTTGTTAACTACGTGAAGGCAAGACGTGGCAAGTGGTACTTCCCAGCTATGCTTAGCAACATTTTGAATGTCATTCAATTCCTGTTCATGGAAATCAGTGTGCAATATCGCTAGAATCTAGAATCCTATTTGTTAAAAGTTTCAATTAATAGAGATCAAGGAAGGTACAGTAGATATTCCACTATAACTATTGCCTACCTGCGGTGTATTCATGGTTCCACAAAAAACTTTTGTGAATGACTGGAGTAGAGAATATGTTCCCCATCATAAAACATGAAATCCCTAAACAGGTTTAGAAGCTTTGTCTTCTAATGATGATTGGCATATATGTGAGGAAAAATATAAGTTACTATGTCTTTCTACACACAAACATTATGTAGAAAAAGCTGACGTATTCTCATGCATTTAGTAACATTCCTGTATGTTAAAAGGAAAAAAAAAAGTAACAGGTTAGCATGGGCTAGATCAATCATGTATGAATGGGGATGCATGAAGATATCTATATCTTTCATGTAGAGATATGTTCGTTCTAGGATCCCTACATATAAGGAGATATACTATATCTGCAGGAAGGTTTAAATGGGGTAGAATGATGAAAACTGTGTTTCTCCACAAGGTCCACCCATCCGTATGCACATTGTGGTGTTGCACACATGCCCCAAAATAGGGAAGCTTGTGGCAAAATAACACAATGCTGCTTTTATCATTTTGATAGAAACAGGAAGTTTTTGCAGACACTCACAAATAGCAAGCACAGTCTCTTTCTATCCCCTCAACAATGGTATATATTGAATTTATATTTTTCCAACAATATTCCTTGCAATATTTACTTCTACCCAAGGTTTATGTTAAATTCCAAAGACATGTAACTAACCTAGAAGAATTTGGTAGCTTGTTATGTTTTACTCATTGTGCTACACAGAACATAGAATTAATTAAATGTCATGTGACTTGATGTTTATATTTACAATAAACATCTATATAAAATGTAGTGCTAACATTGCTTTCATGTTTAGGAAGTGTGAATTTGAGACTACAGTTTCTAATGTTTTTGGATGATGTTTTTAATAGTAAACAGAAGGAAGCTTTTCAGAAAGAGAGAAGTAGAGCAAATTCTGCTGTGTTGTGACATGTCTTTGCCCATTGATTAAAATAAACCACCAAACTTAATTTCAATCGGTTAAAAAGGGAACCACTTAGAAAATGCAGGGAATGAGTTACAGCTGGTTTAAAAAGCAAAATTGTTTCTTATAAATTGAAAGCAGTGATCACAGCAAAACTTTTTTTTCACAAAAAAGTTAATAGAACTATTACTACATGCAAGAATCACACAAATCCTTCTGGCTTTTTTCTGTATTAGCTATATGCCAGCCAATCAACTCAAGGAAATTGTAGAAAGGTAGTGATCGGATCAACCAATCATATATCTATCACATTACAAAACAAACACTCCAGAAAAATAAACTCCTTAAAATAGTTTGCATTATTACCTCCATTATACTGTAACTAATGTCAGAACTCCATTTTTCAAAAAGCACTAGCTTATATCAGCAAGAACTGTCTCCACAGACCAGGATTCAAATTGTGTTCATATAATATCGTTGTTTGCTCCATATTTTGCTCACTATGGTTGCCATAGGCAAAACTGTTCATTTCATTTTTATCTAGTATCTTCTTTTACCAACTATAAGTACACTTCACTCGCATATCTGCATTAATGAAACTGGCATTCAGTACAAAAATTTATTTCTGTGTTCTGTAGTAAAATGTTTGGGGAGAGATTTTCTAAAAATAAAATTGCAGAGTTACTGTGATATTGCTGCAATATGATAATGTCATTAAGCCAGATATATTGATATAAACGTCTTTATAGAAATCTTTTATGCCAATATCACCTGATCGGACATACTCTACAAAATATCAATGTCTTTTCTAGTTTATTTCTGTCTTAAGGAGTATGATCAGGAAGCAAGATGAGACCCAAAGTAATGTCCTGTACATACACATACCAATTTAATTTGGCTCAATTGCACAATGAGCTTTGCATTTGGAATATTTATGGAAATAGTCAAAAGGCAGGATAACTTTGTTTAGAAAACAAAACTTATGATGAGCCCCTCAAACTATTTAAAGGCAATGCTCTGTCTTCATGGATTTTACAAGGCACATGCGCATACACACACACACGCACACACGACAGATGATATTTTGAATTTGATATAATTATTACTGATATAAAGAAATGTGAGTTTCAAAAGTTTTCATTCCTCAGAGATCAAAATTGTTACCAGTTTTGTCTTCAGCTGGGTTTTTTTTCTGATCCAAAGAAAACCCTACATTACTATACAAACTTCATTCCTTTGAAATATACATAAAAACAGTGGAATTTAGAAGTAGATAGAACAGAAATACTGCTGCAATTTATACTTTGAGTTTCCTTAATTTCCAAATGTTGGGTACTTAATTGGCTCAATTGCTTTTTCTTTTTCTTTTTTAAAATATTAATTACTTGAAGAAACCTGGAAACGCTCAAAGTGAAAATGATGTAAAAATACTTATCAATTAATGTCAACAGTGTTTTAATTCAGAATGTTTCCTCACTTCTGTACTCTTTTTAATGAGTTGATAAAGTATAGCAGGGCTGGGCAACTATGGTCCCTTTATGTCCAATCGACTTCAACTCCCAGAATTCTTGAGCCAGCATGGCTGGCTCAGGAATTCTGGGAGTTGAAGTCCACAGGTCATAAAGGGGCCATAATTGCCCATCCCTGAAGTATAGTATAGTACATGATTTAATTTTTATCTCATCTTTATTTTTCTGTAATTTAAGGCAACATTCTAGTTAATGTTACCACTTCCTGTTTCCCCCCCACAACAACTCTGTGGAGTGGTTGAGCTAAGAAGGAATGACTGACTAAAAGTCATCCTGCTGGTTATTATGCCTAAAAGACTTTTAGAACGCATGGTTTGCCAATTGCTAATCCAGCATTCTAATCACTACACTAAATTGGCATAGAATTAGATTTAGAGAATAAATGGTACAACCCAAATTTTAAAGGAAATTCTATCATTCGAAAATGTATTCGAATATTTTCAAACCCGGACTAATAGAGTCCAGAAGACCCTGGTAAATAACACAGGTAGTTCTTGAGTTAAAACCACAACTGAGCCCAAAATTTCTATTGTTAAATGAGACATTTGCTAAGTGAGTTTTGTCTGATTTTATGACCTTTCTTGCCACATTTGTTAAGTGGATCACTGCAGTTGTTAAATTCGTAACCTGGTTGTTAAGTGAACCTGGCTTCCCCATTGACTTTGCTTGTCAGAAAGTCACAAAAAGGGATCACATGACTCTGGAATACTGCAACCATCATAAATATGAATCAGTTACCAAGCATCTGAATTCTGATCTCATGATCATGGGGATGCTGCAGAAGTTGTACCTGTGAAAAAGGGCCGTAAGTCACGTTTTTCAGTGCCATTGTAACTTTGAACAGGTACTAAACAAACTGTTTTAAATTGAGGACTACCTGTAATTGTTGGTTTAAGCTGAGTTTTTATCTTCATGGCTTAATCTCTATAAAACTGGCATTGCTTTCAAATGGATCTGGAAGGTAGAGGAAAAAATGTCTCATGTCAGGCTTACACTAGAGTATTTTTCTGAGGAGGAGGTATGATTTTTAAAAAAGGTGTACTGAGGCAGAGGATAATTCATGTTGACATAGAGACAGATTTTTAGAGTCTCTACAAATATAATAGTTGGAAATAAGATGTTCAAACCCCAGGCAGCAAAACCTGGAACATCTTTTTATAGCAAAATATCACAGAGAGTTTACCTTGGCACACTTAATATCCTTCCTTCTGTAGTTCTAGAATGTGGGGATTTTTTTTTTTTTTAAAAAAAACCAATTACAAATGTTTTTTCCCTTGTAGAGAGAATGTAATTGAAATGCTTACTCATGAACTCCTAATTGTTTCTTTTTGAAAGAATCCTTGTATACCTCACTACATCCTATAATTTGCAAAATCCATGGTTGCTCAGATTATTTCTATGTTAGCTATTTACTTTCAGAACAAGGGGCTAGAATTTAGTAGAAAAAAATCTGCTTTGTTAACTTGTCAGTCCAGGTTTAAGGAAAAAAATAAGATGTGGAGCCTAATATTGTAATGGTGTATTTGTTATATTAAATTATATGAATAATAAAATATTTTTAGACCATCTAGGACACTTCTGCATATTTTGAAAAATCTTATTTAGATACACAGATGTTCAATTTATTAGCTAGATGTGGTGGCTCAGTGGCTAAGATGCTGAGCTTATCAATCAGAAAGGTCGTGAGTTCAGCGGCTTGAATCCCTAGCACCAAGTAATGGAGTGAGCTCCCGTTACTTGCCCCAACTTCTGCCAACCTAGCAGTTTGAAACCATGTAAAAATGTAAATAGAAAAATGGTGGGAAGATAACAGCATTCCATGCGCCTTCAGCCACATGGCCACGGAATTGTCATCAGACAGTGCTGGCTCTTCAGCTTAGAAACGGAGATGAGCACCACCCCCTAGAGTCGGGAATGACTAGCATGTATGTGTGAGGGAAACCTTTCCCTTTCCATTTCCCTTTATCTTACATTATCTGACACAGTCTCCCCCAAAAATTTTTCCATAGCAATGTCTTCTCTCTAGTGCAGGGATGTCAAACTCGTGATGATATGTTGTTGTCACGTGACATATCACAACTTTTTTCACCTTCGCTAAAGTGGGGCTGGGTGTGGCCAGCATGTGATGAATCCGGCCCAGGGCCTGTGAGTTTGATACCCCTGCTCTAGCATATTTAAGCATATAAAGTAGATGAAGTATCATATCCATCATCTTTGCACTAAGTAAACTGGTTACCATGCCAGATTATCTATGACTACAAATCCTCAATACATATATTTGTAGTAGAGAAAAATACTTTGACCCCCGAAGGAATAGTTACATCTATTGGACCATCTCTTTCTTCCTTAGAGAAATCCCTTCTCTATCATATGCATGTTTTTAAGACAATCTGGAGAGTATATACAAGCATTATGGCTTTACAAACCATTTTGCTTTCCAGATCATCTGCCTACCTACCCAAAAAATGAGGTTGTTCCTGATAAAAAGGAGGTCATTACATGAACCACACATTTATAACTTCTGCCCATGAGACTAATTAATCATACAAATGTTACTTTATAAGATCCATTGGATTGTCCTAGATCTCACTATCTTTCTGCCTTCACAAACTTTTTGTTGTTGTTTTTTATAATGATTTTTTAAAATGTATTGTGAGTCTGCGTCTTGAGTCTTCGGAGAGGGGCCCTGAGTCTTCGGAGAGGGGCCCTGAGTCTTCGGAGAGGGGCCCTGAGTCTTCGGAGAGGGGCAGCATATAAATTGAATTAATTAAATTAAATTCTTTATTTAATTAATCAATTAATTCACTATGAAAATTGTTAATTATAATGTTAAAAAAGGACAATAACTCATTGTAGTGTTAGACATATACAGGTATTTAACTTGCCTGTTTATCTTTAGATTTTGTGGCTGTGAATAAGGTATTTGGTTTCGCTTTGTGTTCATCTTCTGTTCAAGTTTGTATCTATAGGGAATAAGATTAAAAATGCAAACTTAAATATTTGTACCATGTTAGTTAAGAGAAGAAGATTGAGGTAAAGCTAAAGGGAAAGGATATTTCCTATTTGGCCAAGCTGATATGGCTTTCCAATGAATTTCATCTTCGTATCCCTCCATTACTCAGCTATATAAATGCAAAATGTTATTCAGAATAGGCACAATATTATTCATATATGTGATATGCCAACTTGCCTGTACAAATATTTTTTTATGGAAGAGCAATGCCTCAAGGTTCATTCTGACATATTTAGTAATATGCCAAGATTTTCTTGAAGCTTAGTACAGAGGGTATCTTTGAATATTAAAACAATATTAATTTCATGTCTTTCATTGTTTTATATTTATGAATGTAGTTTTCCCCACTTGTTAATATCTCATGTCTCTCATCTGATAAGTAACTTTAAGGAAAATGCCTTCTTCCAAATTTGGTTGTGTAATCTCTAGTCATTGATGTGGTTGTTTATGGCTCCTTGGTTGTCTCTAGGTGTTGGGCAGGAATTAAGACCTTACATGTCAGGGTTGAAAATCCCACATCAAGGTGTCAGCATGTTTGGCAGCAAGATAATGAACTCATGATGTATAATTTGGGAAGCTCTATCCTTGGGGCAGAACTGCATGATCCAGCATGCAGAATGTCTATATTGAGGTGCATCATTACCAAGAGTGCATTCACAAAATTAATTTGCACTTTAATACTTGTATATTTAAAACCTGCTCAGTACACAATGTAGCACATCATTCCCAAGACCAATCTTCCATATATGGAGTAGCATCTTGAATGGGAAGTTTTGCAACATTCACCTCATTCAAAATGAGGAGAGAAATGCTGAGCCTAGCTTTTGTTTTTCACCAATAACTTAGTTCTCAAGAAATGAGTGTGATTAAGGATACTTTCACAAGGGTTTTTTGCCCAGTTCTAAAAATAGGTTCGCACTTGAGTGTCCTGATTGTGCTGAGAAATTGAGCCAATGATATTTAGTTCAGCCGCACTGTCTCTAGAATAGCAGAAAATCCAACTTTTCTATTTACCATATTGAAGCTCTTCAGAATTTGTCATTGATCTATTTTCCAAGTGGCAGAGCCTTGTCTTGCTCAACCTTCTTGCTGACTGGGTCAGTATTTTCCCCCATGCCAGAATCACAGGTCTTTTAAATGTAACAGAGTACAAAAGCCTTGACTGGATTGGATCTCTCTTTCCATAGCAACCATTCTTCTTTATTTAGAAAAATCACCAGCCAATTGGACAAACCATGAGCAAGACATAAGAAATGATGTTCTCCTATTAGACAACTGGGAACTGATTGGCTTAAAACTATTTTAAGCAGATTGGGGAGTGGAAACAGTGAACAAAAATACAAAAGGAGGACTGCATCGAAATTATTCAGATGGGCATCCAGTCTCTTTCTATTTTACATATCTGTAATGCTGATTTCAATGGAGAGGCTCAAATCTTCTCCAATAAAATGTCATTTCGCCAAAAATGAGAATAAGCTTTTTTGATAAGTATGGAAGTATATGCTTCATATTTTCCACTAATATGTTGCAGGTTTAATTTCAGGCTCACTTTTCAAGCAGGTACAGTATAATGCAAGCCTTCTATGCAGGAGATCTATTATGCAGCAAATGATTAAAATTCTACAATCCCATCATTTCATTAGCAGCTCAGCGTGTGATATGATGAAAGCTCTGCCATCTGACAAGCCAGCTTCATGATCCCTTTTAGAAGAAGTTTGAAAAACATGATGGGTACTTAATCACTTCTATTTTACCAAACCTTCCTTGTGGTTTCCGGACACAAAACTAAAAAGCAACACATGTTAGTAGACTAAAGATATTTATGTTCATGTCTTGGCTCAAAACTCTTTCAATAATTGACTCTATAGTAACTATCATATTGTTTTTGACTGCATTGTATATTGTCAGATTTGTAAACCACAATAATATTTCCTATTTATATCTAAAATAAAATATTGATAAGTGCCATTAATCTCATTTTAACAAGGAAAAGGAAAGCATTTTGAAAAGACACCAATAAAACTGTGTTCTCATTATTAGTATTCAGGTAAAGTGACATCCTTGAGATTTTTTAAAACCATGGTTCTACTAATGTATTCATAGGGTTTTTTTTTTTTTTTTTGTTAGCTTGTAGTTAGAATTCTTATTGTATGATCAGAACTTTCATGCTCTACAACTTTTCTGGGTCTATAGTAGTAATATTATATGGTCTGAACTATTTGTATTCAGATTTCTGACCTATTTGTATTCAGATTTAGAGGCAAGCACCTTGATTTTGTCCTCAGCAATTTGTATTTGTGTGAATGGAGTATTAGTGAATTAACGAGAAAGGTGAACTCGTAATCCCCAAAACACAGATTCCCTCTCCTTTGAACATACTGTTTCCACTCTGGTTCAGATAACTGCTCAACTTCCTCTCTCAAGTGCCATATTTCCAGCAGCTCTACTTACCAGACAATTGCAATGGGATTTCCTTTTTTTTTTTAAATTTGATTTATATGCCGCCCTTTTCCGGAGACTCAGGGCGGCTTACAATGTGCTAAGCAATAGCCTTCATCCTTTTGTATATTTATACAAAGTCAGTTTATTGCCCCCACAACTGGTCCTCAATTTACCTACCTTAGAAAGGATAGAAGGCTGAGTCAACCTTGAGCCTGGTGAGATTCGAACCTGCAGTAATTGCAGGCAGCTGGTCTTAATAACCAGGGTGCTTTAGACCACTGAACTACCAAGGCTCCTTTGTTTTCTTTGTTTACAGTTTAGGACAAGAGGCACTTTGTGAATGGATAAAAAGTGTCAATCAAGTTAGGTTCTCCAAATTTCAAGTATGTCCATAAAAAGATTGAAGAACCATGTTCCATTTTATTTTAAAACAAAAATGGATATAAGAATTAAGGGCTAAGCTAAACAGGATGCTGTTTGTGCAATTAAGACTATGAATGGCTTCTTAAAAGTGAAAAGCAGATACTGAGAAAATTTGGCTGGATCTGTGGAACTGAAAATAACTTACCAGAGTTGTATTCCTTCCCTTGTTTATTTTTTTAAAAGCCATTTCTGTGAGGCTACCAAATATGGTCTACAAAAACCTAAATAACCGAGATAATTTTTTTTAAAAAAAATTTGATTTATATGCCGCCCTTCTCTGGAGACTCAGGGTGGCTTACAATGCGTTAAGCAATAGCCTTCATCCTTTTGTATATTTTATACAAAGTCAGCTTATTGCCCCCACAAACTGGGTCCTCATTTCACCTACCTTAGAAAGGATGGAAGGCTGAGTCAACCTTGAGCCTTGGAGAGATTCGAACCAGCAGAAATTGCAGGCAGCTGTGTTAATAACAGGGTGCTCAGACCACTGTACTATCAAGGCTTTCTAAGATAGGTAAATACAGAAATACAGAATACAGAAAATTCTAATTCTGTTCCATCAACAGGTAGTCATCTGGATAGTTTTAAGACCAATCTGATAGCCTTGATTTATTCATAAGTAATTCTGTACAAATTTAGATATGATGTAAAAGTACAGTAAACTCAATTGATGTATCCATTGATTTGTGGTGGGAAACTGAAACTCTTATTATCACCTGGCAGTAATGTTGCTTTTCACTGGATTAAAGTGCTTTTCACATTCCTTGCAATAAATATTGAATTTCAGAGTATGAACAAGCCTTAGGTTGCAATTGAACACCAAAGTTTGTTCTGAGTGGCACATGGGAGGAAGTCTTTACTCTTTTGGCACGGTTCAGCCTGTTTTGCAAATATAGCTGCTCTTTCTCAGTCCCACCTAGATTTATTTGATTGATTTCAGAAATTTTCAAGGTTCAGAACCTGTTAATAAAAATCTTCCTTTGTTTAAATAAAACAAAAAACTTATTGAAAACGAAACTGATAAAGGTGATCTTTCAGCTTCAGATACTAGTATAGGCTGATTTGATATACTGTATAGCTAATGAGCCAACACATTTTGTTATTTTCTCAGTTTACTTTCTGCAATTATTTTAAGGTGATCTATTATATTATTATTATTATTTTAAGATATTTAAATTTAGTAACTGGAGCAGTGGGGTTGTGCGGTGAGCCAGAACACACAGTTATAGTTGATTAGTTGGCAAATTGCTGGCTTCTGCGTGAGGCAATCTGCACTGTGATTGGTTGCTATGGGCGTGGAGGGAAAGTTCCCTTTTCTCCTGTCTTTTTCTTCTGTGTGCCCTGTGTGCTCTGTAATTTACCTCATGATGCTCCTGTTTGCTTGACTATCTAGTTTGCTGTATATATCATTGTAAAATATATTTGTTTATATAAAACCATGAGTCCGTGTCAGCGTCTCTGACTTCATTTGGACACCTGCTGCGCAATTCCCTGACATACTATTATCAGTGTCTGTTAAGAAATTCACCAATTAAAAGTAAAGTGACCTTTTTCTTTTTAGCTCACTGAAAAGCATTAGATTTCTTTATTGACTGTGCTGCGCCTGCCACATTCAATTTCCAAAGCACATCTTTCAAATAAATATAATGATGGACTTGCTAAATGTCTATGGAGATTCTCAGTCATCCAGGTCATGGTTGTCCCAAAGGTGTTTTTTCAAGAGGCCATTGGACTTTCTGAAAGTCCAGTTGCCTCTTGAAAAAAGCATCTTTGGGATGGGCTTACTGTAGAACTTGTAGGGGATATCTTCAGCCAGATAGGTTCACTTCATTATTCATTTCACCACCTATTCTAGATTTTGTAGCAGTTGATCAGGACTTTCAGTGATGTTTAGTCGTTGCTTTGATGTGCTACAGGACACAACACTTTGAATGTAGCTTGAGAAGGAGTATAATATTTACTACTGTGCCTCATGTGAATGTGTGTTTGTCCTCTCTATTGCAGGCCTTGTTTGTGTCTATCATTGTCGAGGTCTGGCATCTCTGTTCCCATCTGAAGTTTGTTTTACTGAGCCCTAAGACCGGACCTTATGGCTTGTGACACTGTGACGATGGAATTTCCTTCCTCGTAATCTGTCCCTCATTTGGATGGCTTTCCTGTGAACTTTATTAGCCTATTTTCAGTGCTATGCTTCTACATGGTGAGTTTATTTTATCTTGTTTCAAATGTATACTGTCTGGTTTATTATTATATATTATATGGTAATGCTTTAATCTTTAATGTTTGTTTAACCTTCAAAGTTAAATAAATAAAAGGTCTTCAAGACCTAGAAGCTATGGGTCATTATTTTCCCCTAACTTCTAATCTGCACGTATCTTCTCCAAACAGGGAGTACATTTCTCTAATTGTCTTTTCTTCTATTCATATCAGTGATTATTTCTAGGGTCTATAATATTTATTCATTTTGTCTCAGTGGTTATGTGTATTCATTGGTGTACAGATAATCCTCGACTTACAATATTTTGTTTAGTGACCATTCGAAGTTACAACAGCCAAAAAATTGACTTATCACCATTTTTCATACTTATGACTGTTGCAGCATTCCACATGATCAAAATTCAAATGTTTGGCAACTGACTCATATTTATGATGGCTGCAGTGTATTGGAGTCCTGTGATCAGTTTTTGTAACCTTTGGACAAGCAAATTCATTGGAGAAGCCATGATCACTTAACAACCATGTTACCAACTTAACAACTGAAGTGAATCACTTAACAAATGTGGCAAGAAAGGTCATAAAATTGGGCCAAACTCATTTAACAAATGTTTTGCTTAACACCAGAAATTCTGGGTTCAATTGTAGTCATAATTCAAGGACTACCTATATATGACTCATAAAAAAAAATCATTCACTTCCAATCTAAAACTAGCAAAATTCAATCAGCATTTGTAGACTTCGGCGCTTGAAAATCAAGTAATTCTGAACTAGGTTATATTTGAGTTATTGTTGTCCTTGGATAGTTGAAGCTAGAAAGTGTAGTTAATAAACATCTATATAAAGTATATATAGTTTTTCTACTCCAGGTATATCTAGTAGTCTGATTTAGCTTGCAGCTGCATTAAAGCCATAGTGGATCTCCTAAATGCTGAGTTTCAATCTTTTAGACCAGGGGTAGGCAACTGTGGCCCTTTTACAACCTGTGGACTTCAACTCCCAGAATTCCTGAGACAGCCAAGCTGGCTCAGGAATTCTGGGAGTTGATGTTCACAGGTCATAAAGGGGCCATATTTGCCCACCCCTGTTTTAGACAGATGCTTTTGCAGTGTTGCTTTTTAATTACTTTTGATTATTTGATTACAAGTAGTGCAAGATCTAAAGATGCAAGGCCTTTGGATGATTTCTGAGTGGGTTTACATAAACTGATTACTTCCTTGAAAATTTGTTTATATTGTGGAATAGTGTTTTGTGAAGCTTTTAACTATGTGCTAAGCTCATTGTAATATATGCCATCATATCATATTCAATACGCTGCTTTGTGAAAACTTATTAGTATCAAGTCTTTCCTGTATTTGTGCATGTGGAATGCTTTGTCATAAAAATAATTTTTAAATGGGTACAATGAGTGCAAGTATTTCAGTGCTTCATATGTTTAATCTAATTGTAAATCAGTAATATTATATTTTATATTCCAAACTGGGGTTAGAGAGAGGACTTAGAGAGGGCTGTAAAGCACTGTGTAAAACTTTGCATAAAAAGATCAAACTTGAGAATGAAATGAAGTTATGGTTACTGTCTTCCTATGACCTCTATACTTTATGGCAAGCTCTTCTGCATTTGAGATTTTGCTAGAGCAAGACCTGAAATGGGTTTCTACTAATAGCCACTTAAGCAAGTTTTCTGCATTAGCTGAGCTGAATATTGTCAAACATATTCCATGCTAGATTTACAATTTCCTGTATCTGTTTCATGTACGGGGGAGCTGGATCAGAAAAATCTGGGCTTTTCTTATGAATGAATTAAATCTACAGGTACTTCTTGACTTACAACAGTTCATTGAGTGACTAGTCAAAGTTACAACGGCACTGAAAAAGAGTGAGTTATGGCCATTTTTCACAGTTACAACCTTTGTAGCATCATGTCTTGTGCTCAAAATTTAAATGCTTGGCAACTGGCTCATATTTAAGCCCATTGCTGTGTCCCAAGGTCATGCGATCACCTTTTGCAACCTTTTGACAAGCAATGTCAGCGGGGAAGCTAGATTCATTTAACAACCGGGTTACTAACTTATAACTGCAGTGATTCACTTAACAGCTGTGCAAAAATGTCATGAAATGGTGCAAAACTCACAATATTTGTCTCACTTAGCAACAGAAAATTTGGGCTTGATTGTTTCTTACAAATTCATTCCACATGTTCCACACTGAGGTTTTTTCTCTCTCTCTCCCCCCCCCTCCTTCCCTCCCTCCCTCCCTCCCTCCTTCTCTCTCTCTCTCTCTCTCTCTCTCGCTCGCTCGCTCGCTCGCTCGCTCACTCTGTAATTTTTCTTAAAGAAGAGGCAGTCATGTAGTGTGGAGCAATATCTTCAGACCTGGTTCTGTTCCTTCAAATTTCCTTTTGCACCTGTTGGCAGACAATGCTATCATATTTGTGCACTGCAGCAGTGTGCAGATGGGCTAATTGAAGCTTTACCCAGTCAACTTAATTGGAGGAATGGCCCTCAAAGCTGTCAATAAATGGTGTGTTCACAGTGAGGTAATTAATAACACCATTTCCTTTTGGTAGACATATCATTAGCCATTATTTCTGAAATCACGACAGTGATTTCTTTATTCCAGGAGGTAATTGCAGGTTTCTGGGAAGGGTTTGGATTTACTCACCAATTCACTAACAGTGACCTCATCTTTGAAAATTAAAACTGCCCAAATCTGTTATTTTTGAATTAAGACTGAGGAGGTGGTTTGAATAGCAAATATGCTCTTTAGGAAAGACAGCTCTCTGTGTAATATGTGTTTACACAAAGAATAAATGCAGCTTATGCTGGGAGAATATTCTGAAACATAGATAGTGATTTGCGATGGTTTCAGTAGAAAATGCCTTTCTCGTTGCATTATGCTAATGTTAACAGTAATTGCCATGATATGATGCAATAAATACAAAATGCTTTTTATTTGTTTCCTCAAATTGACCCAATATGCAGTAAAGGTCTCAGCACATCTGTGTAAGAATAATTTATTTGCAAGGTTGTAGGTATAGAATTACATTTATAGTGAATGCAATATATAAGGAATGAATGTGAACAATATTTTTATTCTAATCCTTGATTATTGTCGCTTTTCTCTTCTTCATAAAAAAATGATTTCTTTTATGAACTTTTGTTGTTCACCTGATTTAATATGATTTCTACTTTTAGAATTTCTACTTTTGGAAACTTTATTGGAAAAGTTTCTTTTTTAAAAGAAAATATTTTATGGATGTGTGCGTGCACATAAACACACATGCCGTAACTTGCATAATGCAAAACACAGATCAGTATCTTTTCTCTAGAATTTCAACTTGGAAACTGACTGGATAGTGAAACTATACAAAACTGTTCAAAAGTAATTTATCAGTTCAATAGGACTTATTTTCAAATAAGTATATGTAAAGCCTTAAAAGTACGGCTGGATTAATTGCCAGTGTTGGCTTCTTTCAATTTCTCATCTTTACATTTTATGTATCCCATTCCACATAAGCTATTTACTTGCATGAAATGTATGTTTATGACTTAATCATATAATCATGCCCTACTCTTATCCCATTTTGGTTTAATAGCCATCAGTTGGTTAATATGGTTTTCCAACAATGCTGTTGAAAGATATATAGGTATTTTTTAATTCTAAATGAAAAAATACTTAATTTATGGATTTATTGGTCATGGGGTTAGGTATCAAAAATACTACTGTTCAGTGATAGAAATATAACTCCTGATTTTAAATATTTAATCAACTGATGTGTCCAATTTTTGTTTATAATCTGCCTTTCCATGTACACACATATACCTTAATCAATATTCCATGTACTCAAGTTTCAGATAAGGCTGAATTATTTCCAGAATACTGTATAATACTGTAATTTCAGTTTTCTTTGTCCTTTCTATTGAAATAGTTGAAATATATATATAACAGGAAGAGAGGAAATTTGTTCACATGTAGCATAATGTCTTTGTTTTTCTTATTTTGCAAGGCAGGTTCACTCAGAGGAAGATGTGTTACTTGTGTTAGTAACATTGTGTGACAGTATTTAATCATAATCAGATCAATTATGGGTGTCAATTTAGCATCAACTATCACAACTTTACACCCATAAATAAAAATGCAGAATTCAATAATATGAGGAAATATTCCCCTCCAAACAGCTTTGAAAACAAATATAATAGCTATCAGGCATATTATACTAATGTAAAATAATAATAGCTCTTATAAGCTCCACCTACAATTATGACTTCAGCAACTGTTTCTCACATATTATGATTGTGATAGAAATTGATCCATTGCTTTTCTTGGCCACCAATGATTGCAAAATTGAAATTGGAATCATTTTCATTATTATTCCTCTTTAGCAATCTAGTAATACAAACCAGCTGCATAAAACTTTGAAAAAAATGTGTAAGACTGTGCTATATAGCTGTGTAGCTGAAATACAAGAGCTAGATTACAAAATAAAAATAAAACATTTGGACAAATTTAGTACTTTCACTGTCTGACTTTTTCAGCATTTCTTCCTTTGTTCTTCTTCTATTCATTCCTAAAAATCTTTCTTGATTATGGGAACATTTTTTTAAAAAATGAGATATTCTCATTTAGGATACTGTATGTGCTATTGTATGCAGCATTCACAATATAAACATAGGTAACAATGGTTTTGTTCCCTGATTGAAACAAATTATTTTTGACTTCCCAACCTCCATGGAGCCATTACATTGTGCATCCAACATACTAAAGTATAGAAGTAAATGTTTCCCCTGTCTAGTCATGTCTGACTCTAGGGAGTGGTGCTCATCTCCGTTTTTTAGCTGAGGGAGCCAGCGTTATCCAAAGACGCTTCTGTGGTCATGTAGCCAGCATGCCTATATGCCCAGGCCAGGGGTGGGTTCTACTTACCTTTACTACCAGTTTGCAACGGGGATGCGTGCTTCACTCTGCGTGTTTCTTCGCTCAAACAAGCACAGAAGCTTCTGCGCATGCACAGAAGCATTTTCATGATGTCAGGGTCAGTGGGCGGAGCCTCCTGCTGGTAGTAAAACCATCGGGAGGCTCTGTCTACTAACCCTGACATCATGAACTGGTTGTACTACCGGTTTTATTACCGGTTCTATAGAACCGGGGGCAACCCACCATTGGCCCAGGCACACAGAACGCTGTTAGCTTCTCATCAAACTGATACCTATTTATCTACTTGTATTTGCTTGCTTCAAACTGCTAGGTTCGCAGGAGCAGAGACAAGTAACGCTCAGGTCCCAATATCTGGGCTGTCCAGATGACAAGCTCAGCATCTTTACTCACTGAGCCATCACATGACCCTATATTAAAGCATGTGTCATGATATATTTTTAATATACTTAGTTTCTTGCGATGGAGCTACATGTAGGAAACAGTGAATATTGAGCAAATAAACGATATTGTAATGCTTTATATTCTAGTATTTAATCTGTATCAACTGGAGCATAACTGCTTTTAACAATGGAAAAGGAAGATGGAGTGGAACTACTTTGTTATTCAAAGATGGTGCTGAGGATTAAAGAATCCAGATTTTTGGAAAAAGCAAAGATTTTTTTTGAGGCTAAAAATCAGGTCACACTATACCTTGCTAAGTCTCCCACTTAGTATGGCAGACACAATTTTAAGGCCAATCTCCTTCCCTACCTCTTTGACATTTAATCTACCTTTTTTGTCTTTGCTTTGATCAATTTTACAACAATGAGATTTCTGAATAAGGTAAGATGTAGCGCTGGTATGATCAAAGCCTTTTGCAAGGCCAAATTAGTATATACTTCATAAAATGGTCAGATCAAAGCTAAGCAGTAGTTAATTTAATGAATGTATGTTTGTATGTTAATTTGATTTGCAAAACCTTTTCCTTAAAAGGCTTTTAAGAACTTCCATCTACTATTTAGAAAAATAACAACACAGAATTATCTCTTAGAGTGTTTATTCTCAACACTTATGTAAAAACCACCAAACAATTCATAAATAAATAAATATTCACTCTGGTGTATTCAGAATTATTTTTAATATGAATTTATAAATCATATAGTCCTATAATGATTGTTGGGAGAAAGGCTAGAATGAGATACAGATAAAAAAAAAATCTATAAATTTTGGCTTCTCAATGTTTCTCACTTCTACAAATTTATCAATTCAAACATTTCTCAATTTCTCATGTTTTTAATTAAAAGGTAGTTGATAGGGTAATTTATTTAGAAATTTAGAATACAATTTGTATGTATTTTGGTGCCTATTTTTCAAAACACAGATTCACAATTTGGTCAGATACAATACATTTTTGTACATTTTCTATAATACAATATGTGTATTGTAAGGAATTTCTCTTGATTCACATTAAAATACACATACACATAAGATAGGAAATGTATGCAGATCATGGATTCTGGAATTGTTTGTAACCCTTTTATCAGCAGGGACCATGGGAGCTGTATTTCTTTTCTTCTTCATGAAATATATGTTGCATCTGCAACAATAGTATGTATTTCTGCTTTCCCGTTGTGTTATGTTTGAGTGTGATTGAAGAATCTGTGCATAGGAGTGGGCTGCAAATACTCTGCTTTGGATCATGTGACTAGAAGGAGGTGAGAGGGATCAGCAACACTCTAAGCAACTGTTCAACTGCCTCATCTATAGGTTGCATTGGGAGATTTCTTTTCTAGACCTCACTGATTCCATCTCAAAACAATTTTTCTTTTGCTGGCCTGTCTAAATTTGGTCCATTCTGTTTTTGTTTTTGTAGATATCTTGCTGATTGAAAACAGGATCTCAAGTCCTGCACATATAAAAATTCTGAATGCATCTTAGATATTATTTAAAAATAATATCAAGAAAGATAACATTACCACCAGATGTGAACTATTCCTCATCATTTGCTAAGTCTTTCCAGATTCATATTTGCTAAATGGCATAGTATCTTAGTAAGAATGTTTTTTCTTTTTTTCTTTTCTGTTTGTATTTTTTATTTAACTGGTATGGAAAGAAAAATAATTAAATTGTATAGACTTTTTTTTTTTTTTGTATGTTGGGGAATCCAAAGTACTCTTAGTTCGAATCCTGACTGAACAACTGTGGAACAGGTAGTACCATGGAGCTTATATCAGTAGCCCAGAGGGATCTCTGCTATCTTAAGCAGACATGTCTACTTCTTTGCTATGGCAAAAAATGTCTACTTTAAGTCTCAGACATTATACATAATTGTACTTGAAGCAGACAGCAGGATCAGGACACAGTATGGTCCTTCCCTTGGGTTTTAAAAAATGGATAAAAGTGATTACATTCTCTTCATTTTCCATAACTGTGTTATTTTTTTTCCCAGAAACAATTTCAATTAATTTGTCTTCAGGGTCTAAGTGCATCTTTAAATTATAAGATGCAAGCCTTATTTAATCTTATCTTATTTTTAATTGCCCAGTGGTCATTCACCTTTTTCTGACTGCATGGAAAATTTTGTTGAGTAAAACTTAACTTAAACAAGCCAGTTATTGCTAAATAAAGTTTACAAATCAAGACAAGTTTCACCTTTTCTTTCTTGCCTTAAATAGCTGATAAAAATCAAGAACTTTGTCAGGCCTTTGGATTTTAAAATAAGGGAGGGGGAGATGAACTTTAGCGATGGCCACCTCTTGCTGTGTCTGCTGACCCTGAACCAAGTGACTGGAAACTGTGCAAACAAGAGAACTATTGTCCCTTTCATAATCAAATGCACCAAGTCAGGTAAATCTTTAAGCAAGATGAATGAGCAGTATTTTTAAAAAATAAAATCACTCACTAGAATTTGGCGTGCATTTTCCCTTTAATTAGATGAGCGTAAAGTCAGAGGCCCTTGTCAAACACCCAGCATTACCTTTATGATAACAGCTGAGGGAATAAAAGTGAAATATCATAAGACAGACAGGTGAAATTGGCCCAATAAATGCCTTTTTTATTAAAGTCTTTTCTTTCCAGATGAAAAATGTCATTACGACGATGATGCTCTTAATTATATGGTCATTAGGATACTTCTGTAATGGATGCAGCTGGTTTCTAACAGTAACATGATAGAACATAGCACAGAAAAGTCTGTGCCATTAACTCTTTGGTAGTAAGCTAAATGGGTAGCCTAAATCAATAATGTAATCTAAAAGTATGTTTAGACTTCAGAAGATAATTAGAATTGCAGAAAAAACAATTGCTACCAACCTGCCTTCCATTGAGGACCTGTATACTGCATGAGTCAAAAAGAGGGCTGTGAAAATATTTACAGACCCCTTGCATCCTGGACATAAACTGTTTCATCTCCTACTCTCAAAATGACGCTATAGAGCACTGCACCCAGAACAACTAGACACAAGGACAGTTTTTTGCCCGAACGCCATCACTCTGCTAAACAAATAATTCCCTCAACACTGTCAAACTATTTACTAAGTCTGCACTACTACTAATCTTGACATCATTCCCATCACCCATCTCCTTCTACTTATGACTGTATGACTATAACTTTGTTGTTTCCTTACAATTTATATTGATATTGATTGTTTCCTGATTGCTTATTTGTTCCCTACGACTATCATTAAGTGTTGTACCTTATGATTCTTGATGAACGTATCTTTTCTTTTGTGTACACTGAGAGCATATGCACCAAGACAAATTCCTTGTGTGTCCAATCACACTTGGCCAATAAAATATTCTCTTCTCTTCTCTTCTCTTCTCTTCTCTTCTCTTCTCTTCTCTTCTCTTCTCTTCTCTTCTCTTCTCTTCTATTCTATTCTATTAAAGTACTTCATATGGTTTTCTATTTTTCTTTTCACAATTAAAAATAATCTTATTTTTATCTTATCGGTCTTGTTGGGTTGCAGAACCGAACCAGACAGTTATAGAGGTGCAGATGACAGACTCAATAATTCCTCTGTAGAACTGTTCTATTCTATTAAGGCAAAGGGCCTTTGAACATGATTGCTCTATATTAGAAAGTTTGTTTTTCACTTTCAGATTCTTGATTAAAGGCAAATGAAAAATTTAACATCATTTTTATTGCTATTATTATTAGTTGGAGTATTTAAAAATCGGTACAGGTAGTCCTCCACTTATGCTCACAATGGAGCCAGAAATTTATGTTGCTAAGTGAGACAGTTGTTAAGTGAATTTTGTTGCCTTTTATGATCCTTCTTAACAGTTGTTAAGTGAAACACTGCAGCTGTTAAGTTAGCAACATGGTTGTTAAGTGAATCTGGCTTCCCCATTGACTGCTTGTCAAAGGTGATCATAGGTGTCCATAGGATCCTGGCAAACTGCAACAATCTTAAATATGAGCCAGTTGCCAAGTGAATTTTGATCATGTGACCATGGAGATGTTGCAATGGTTTTTCAGTAGTAACTTTGAACAGTCACTAAATGAACTGTTGTAAGTTAAGGACTATCTGTATTGTACAAAGCCCATCAAGTGACAGGTCATGCCAATGAATTTTACATTTAAAAGAAGTATTGCAAGCAAAAAAAAAAAATATCACAAGAGCAAAGAAGCAAAACAAATCAGCCCTAAAGCAGTGAAATAGCTTTTTTGTATTGCAATTTAATCAATACAGCATGATTCAATTTTTGGGTGGGCCTTTTATTCAAACAACATTTACTAGTCACATAATCTTTTACCTAGGCTGCAATCCTATATACTTATATTAGTGCCCTATTATGTTGTGTTGTAGATCTCATTATTCTCAGCAACTGTGCTGGTTAAGATTGATGAAGATTTCAGTGAAGTGCACCTGGAGGGCATGTGGTTGGGGAAAACCATAGAATGCAATTACTTGAGGATAAAGCCAATGGACCTTGCTATTGACTATACCTATGTAAGACTTACTGTAATACTGGTGCCTTCCAAAACCTTGAATCCTTCTGATGTGTTGGATTACAATTCCCATAAATCCTTGCCAGCATAGCTCTTGGTCAGGTTGGCATGAATAAGGTTATAATTCAAGAAATATGACAGACATTAGAGGGAAAATTTATGTGAACATTTTGAAATGAATAATGTCTTTTAAAATGTATTTGTATTTCTTTCTTAAAATAATAAATACAAGATCTCTATGATAATTTTGTCCTCTTCTGCTTTTAAGAATTAAATGTAGAGGCACGTTAACATTTACCTAGCTTTTACAAGCTTGAGAGCTAAAAATGTATGGCAACTCACCAAGCTCCCACTATCTTGGAGCTCTTTTGCAATACAAGTTAATTAACTGGATTTAGATATTTGCAAGATGATATATTTAATGGGATTACGGCTCATATAATGTTCTCTGTGGCTCATTTGGAATCTAAGCTGAAAGAACAGAATACTGAATTTCCAGCTCTTTGAGAGTTAATGTTGTGTTGAAGAAAAGTACAATTTGAACCTCATTGTTCATGAATAGCTAAGTTATTTGAGTGAAATAGAGCTGGGCTCCTGCAAGGGCTGTGCCAAGCAGATGCATGAACACAAGGGTGCAGAGTCCGATTTTCTTGCAGCCACTGAAAGCACAGCTATACTTACCCCTGAACTCTTGGCAAGTTCATGGCAATTGTGTGTCTCATGAAAACATAATGGGCCTTTATTTAGACCCTGTCTCTCCAGTGGGATCAGTTCAAGTTTATGGTCTAGAGGTTGGCAGATAAACATGTGTTTGTTTAATATGGTTGTACTATGAATCTAACCCTTATATTGTTGAAACACATTGCCCATCTGTAGTATTTGAAGGCATTAGTGCTATCATTATTATTCACTTTTAATTATTTTTATAGACTTGATTGGGAAATTAAATCACTCCTGTGTCAATGCAGATCAAAGAGCATACACTAATGCATCTGTGGTTAAATTGATAATAGAAACAGCAGAATTGAGCTTAGATTTTGGCTTTTCAAAACAGTTTCTAATTCTAATAAAAGCAGAGAGTAGAAGAGAAAGATGATATTTACAAATAACATTAATTCCAGGTTTTGTATATCCATATACTGGAAAATTCTTTGTTTTAACTCCAGATTTCAACCCAAATCATAACAACTTGCAATAAGAATTAGAAGTATTGTAATAATAATTCCCTTGAGACTGTTCAGTATTAAACTCTGGAGAGAAGGAGAATAATAAGTGCACATAGTCCTAAAACTTTTTGTTTTTCTATTTGCTTATTTATTCATATATTAGTATTATCTGATAATTTGGTTTCTTTTATATGTAATATATTCTTGAGCAGCATCTTTTAGTGCATTTGCAGAATGTATAGTTTTCATTTAGACAAGAATTTCCAAATTTGGAATATATTTATATTGAAATGTGTTTATGTCCAAAGGGACAACCAAGACCATTTTTGATTGCTAAACCTCTGTTTAGAATTCATTTTACTAGATTCATTTTGCTTTGACCTTTGGTACTAATAGTTTCGGTACATTCTATACATCTTTTTTACATATGCACTTTTGGCTTCTGTTACACTGAGCCACAAGTTTTTTTCAAATGTTTTATTAAAGTTTATCATCAAATAAAATACAAATAGAAGCAAAAGTTGGGAAAGTTAAAGAAGAAAGATGCAAAGAGAAAAAGAAAAGAAAAAAGTAGTTATTCCTGGCTTTCTTCAGAGCAACAGAATACAAAAGTCTACACACCCCTGTTAAAACTTTAGCCTTTTCCTTTACATTTTTATATATTTGTTGCCTATAGCAACAGTCATCTAGTCATCAAAAGCTACACAGTTTCATTTTTTTCAGTTTTGAGCAGTAAGTCCAGAAGTGGTGTCCAAGTAGAAACAAAATTAGATGGATTCTTCTCCTTAATTAAAACAGTCAAATTGAGCAATAGGTTCTGATGAAAATTCACATGCATATAAGGAGAACTTGTCCCAGTGATCACAACTCACAACCTGCCCAAGGTGACAAAAATACAGTTGCATTATCCAAGCAAATATGTCATATAGATTCTGCTAAGGTCAGAATGAAGCCAAATGCTAATCTACCAAGATAACATATAAAAAGTCAAAGCAAGGACAAGTTTTTCTCTTATGGTTGTTTCATTTAAGCAAAAATGTTATATTTGAAACACATCTCTCTCTACATGGGGCTACCCTTGAAAAGTATTCAGAGACTACAATTGGTCCAAAATGCAGCCGCGCGAGCTATTGTTACATTACACCAATTCTCCGCGAGCTGCACTGGCTCCCTATCGGTCTCCGGACGCAATTCAAGGTGTTGGTTATTACCTTTAAAGCCCTACATGGCTCAGGGCCAGGCTATCTTCGAGACCGCCTTCTACCACATAGCTCCCATCGACTGGTAAGATCCCACAGAGTTGGTCTCCTCCAGGTCCCGTCGGCTAAACAATGTCGGTTGGTGGGCATGCGGGGGAGGGCCTTCTCTGTGGCTGCCCTGGCTCTCTGGAACCAATTACCTCCTGAGGTCCAGACTGCCCCCACCCTATTGGCCTTCCAGAAAAAGGTGAAGACCTGGCTTTTCCAGCAGGCCTGGGGCCGTTGATCTCGCTACGGCGATCTTGCGAGACCTGGCCATGGAATGGAGTGTATGGGTTTTTAATGTTCTTTTTTAAAAAATTTATGGCATATTGTTCGCATTGTTTTTTTGCTGTAAGCCACCCAGAGTCCCTAGGGAGTTGGGCGGCATAGAAATGCGACTAATAAATAAATAAATAAATCTCTTGATTGTCCTTTTCTGACCATTTCTGATGTTATACATAAGTAGGAAAAGAATACAATATTTCATGCATCATCCCTGCACATTTATTTTATATGCATCAGAAAGTTAATTAAATATAATTTATGTATTTAATATAATTTGTGAATCACACATACAATCACACAGATTTATTTATCAATTTTTTCTATTGCCTATCTCATTCTCAGAGTGACTCTGGGCAGTATTTATTTATCAAATTTACTGTAGATTCTTATGTACATATACATACATATAACGTTCCTCCTTTAAGTCATGTGGATAACACATTAATGGTTGTGCAACTAAGAATTCCCACATTTATATCTATGCATTTGGATTAGCACCTATGGCTGAAAATTATGGAGTCTGAAATGGAATGGAGTATTTTGGAAGTTTGTCTTCACATTAAATTTTTTCCAGTTCATCTCCACGTGCAAATTATCAGTTGAAAGTAATTTACATATACATATACATGAAATAAAAGGGATGCGGTGGCTCAGTGGCTAAGACACTGAGCTTGTCAATCAAAAGGTCAGCAGTTCAGCGGTTCGAATCCCTAGTGCCACGTAACAGGGTGTGCTCCCGTTACTTGTCCCAGCTTCTGCCAACCTAGCAGTTCAAAAGCATGTAAAAAGTGCAAGTAGAAAAATAGTGACCACCTTTGGTGGGAAGGTAACAGCGTTCCATGCGCCTTTGGCATTTAGTCATGCCAGCCACATGACCACAGAGACATCTTCAGACAGCACTGGCTCTTCGGCTTTGAAACGGAGATGAGCACCGCCTCCTAGAGTCAGGAATGACTAGCACATATGTGCGAGGGGAACCTTTAACTTTACCTTATACATGAAATAATAATCTGATTTTGTTCTTTCCATGATACAAAGTTGCAGATTATTCCAAACTACAGAATTCAACATTTTAGATTTTTCATCATCCTATACAAAAACAGGAAATTTGATTTAGGCATGAATATAGGAAATTCAGGTGACATGTGCATTAGCCCATGCAAATATCTGAAGGATTGCATATAAACAGGAAAACAAATTTAATAATTTAAAAGATCATGTAAATTTAGTTTGTTTCAAAAGGGAAGAATTGGGAGGTGGTGAAATAAATATTAGCAGATCATTTCAAATATTTGTATGCATTGTCTATTGAAATATATACCATGGATATATAAAGTCAACACACCCCTATTAAAATGATTTTTCAGATCACGATAAATCACTTCAGAATTCTTTCCACCTTTAACACAACATATAAGCTAAACATTTTTTTTCAATTGAAAAACAAACCAAAACCTTTTAGGTGGAAAAATAACGATTAAAAACTTACAATAATGGTGTTGCATAAATATGCATATCCTTAAACTAATATCTTGTTGAAGCACCTTCTGATTTTATGACAGCATATAGTCTTTTGGAGTGAAAGCCTATCATCATGGCACATTTTGTCTTGGGGATCTTTGTTGTATTTCAGCAGCCTAAAACCTAACTCTGCCCAGAGACTGTATCTCTCAGACTTCTCATCCCCCTGATAATTGAGGGGTACCAGACAGAATCTAATTTAACAACTTTAGCATTTGGATAGTCTTAAAAGCCATAAATCAGACAGTTACCTGATTTAGAATTGGAGAAGGTAACATAAAGTAAACCTCTATCAAAACCAGATTAGAGCAAAGCCACAGTGAAGCCCTCTTCAATTTTAGTGAAGAAGCTTGTTGAACACTGTGGCAAAGAGAGACTTTCGCCAATAGTAATCTTTCCCAAATCAGGAGGTTCTGACTACAGTGGATCCTGATGACTATGATGTGTTAAACGTGTATGTCACCCAATTTTAATGACTTTGGGCGGCTCATAACAATTTTACAAGAAATTACAATAAAACCAGTAGCTCATAAAAGATAAAAATAAATAAATGGCAAGCCCAATGAGGTGAGAGGTCTCGCTGTTTTATGCCAAAGACCTGGGTGAACAGCTAGGTCTTCATGGTTCTTCTAAACAATAGTAAAGTGGGAGCATCCATATATTGGGGGAAACTTGCTTCAGAGGGCAAGTGTTATTACATGTGCACTTCTGGAGTCCCAATTACAATATTCTTTTTAAGCAAAGAAACCCATATAACATCAACCCTACAGGAACAAATTGGCTAGGCAGATGTTATGGCAAACAGGTAGTCCCTCTAATAACCAAGCCTTATACTGTGCAGGGCTTTATAGCTAACAACCAGCCTTGAAATGCACATGCAATTAAACTAGCAACTAGTACATCTTGCAAAGCAGAGGTGTTACATGGGAAGATTAGGACATGGCCATCACTACCCATGCTGTTGCAAGCTGGACCAGTTGAAGCTTCTAGGTGGTCTTAAAGGGCAGCTCCCCATGTTGTGATAGTTAAGCCACAAGGTGACTAGGACATAAGTGATTATCTGAAGGGCAACTGGTGATTGGATGGAATTGTGCAAAGGCCCTCCTGGCCACAGTGTCAAACTGGGGGCCCACAGGCCAGATACATCACACACAGGCCATGGCCAGCCCAGCTCTGCGAGTGGAAAAATGTCACGAAACATCACATGATGGCAACATGACACTGCGAGTTTGACACCCGTGTTCTAAGGAAAGATAAGGAGCAGATTTCCCTTCAAAATATCCTCCTAAATTAATGCCTTCTCAGATTTCATGCTCCCTAAATATAATTGTGTGAATTAGCTGAAAATGAAATCTATGCTCCATTTCAGTATTTTAACTGTTATTATTTTTGTGTCTCCCAGAAAGCTTCTTCTCCTTCCTATCTCTTGCACCAACTCCTTCCAAACAGCCAGCCTTATGGGAAACATTTTTTTCAGGTAATGAGGCTCAAAGTCAGCTCCTTGCCCAGGTGAGCACGCACACGTTGACTCATTCAGAGAAGAGCTGAAAAGCTCACATTCAGGTTGCATTAATCTGAAAACAAGTGTACTTTTGTGCCTAAGGAGTATTATTTTCATTGCCATCAATTTAGTACATAGATAGACTGTGATTCTAGACTAGCTATCAGGTTGCCCTGAAGACTGAGACCCCTTAGCAGACCACTCTATTTAATTTAGACTAATCTACAGCTCAGCGAAACTTTGTAACCTCTCTGATTTCCTCTATCATCATGAACACTCTTATTTCCCTTTCCCCAAAGTAACTTCCTTGGAGCTTAACTTGGAAGGTGGGGGAGACAAGGAAAGAGAGAAGAGTGACCACCAGGTAATCTAAAGAGAAATCTCTTTGTGTGTGTGTGTGTCAGCAATTTAGCTGAAAACACAAAACATTTAACTAGTTCATACCTGAGAGACCTGGTGTTTGTTTAACCTGATTTTCTTTTATTCCCTTGTATCTTGTTCCATGGGAGAATCCTTAAAGGTAAAAATAAAAAATAAAACTGAAAACTACTTCAATTCTTAGATTTCACAACTGGTGCTTAATACAAGCCACAAACTATCTATGAAAAAAAAATCTTGGCAAAGAATTAAACCTACTGTTTTGTACATATTTATCTGGAAATAAATCCCATTGAACTCAGTTTATTTCTTTTGAGTAGACACAGGATTAAGATCATGGTATGAATGACACCCAGCTAATACTAGCAATTTGAATTTGAGGCCACAAAGGCCCACTGAAAGCAGTCTATGCTAAGATGAATGCATAATTCTAAATTCAGTGCCGCAGTTGCCCGCTTTTATGTTATCATTCCCACCACAAAATTTCTCTGCATTATTTGGAAATCATCATTTGTTTTTATGTGCAATTTCTGCTGATGTGTTCAGTTTACACTGTTTTTGGAACTGAGTTAGAGAGGAGCTATCTTATTTGGGTTATCTAGTCTTGGCAACTTAGCTATTGAAATCTGATATTGTAAAATTTTAATGTCATATATCATATATTTTTAGATTGTTATTTTTGTAACTGTTTTGTCTTTTTCCCTTTTTCTTTTCTGTTTTGTTTGAAAAGGCCTTCGGGCTATTCAATAAACAAATACAATACATACACTGTTTTTGGATATGTATCTTTGTTAAATAAATGTTTTCCATAACACAAATTCTAAATTCAAATGACATGAGTCTATGTCAATGAAGCAGGGGATAAGGCCATTTAGCTGTGGAAGAAATAGGCAGCAGCTACTCTTAATCTTTGTAATAGGCATATTTATGCCTGTTTGTCCCTGGTTAGTATTAGGGTGGAAGATCATGGAAAAGTCCCAGGGCCAGACAGGCAAGCTGGAAAAACGCCCTTGAAAAAAATTGTAAGAAAATACTTTGAATTCAAATAGGACTCAAATGCCATTAACTGAAACTTGAGACTGGTATTAGATTTTGTTTCTTTTAATCTTCAATATTTATTATGTCACTGCTGTTATGTGCTGTTGTAATTGACTCCTAGTGACCATATAGATCAGGGATGGACAACTATGGCCCCTTTATGACCTGTGGATGTCAACTCCCAGTATTCCTGAGCCAGGCTGTCTCAGGAATTCTGGGAGTTGAAGTCCACAAGTTATAAAGAAGCCATAATTTCCCACCCCTGGTATAGGTAAAAGCTCTCCCAGCCATTCTGTCTCTTTTCAGCACTTTGTCTATCCAATGTGATCTCCTCCTGTCCACCTTGTACAACATTGGAGTCTTTTGCAGAGATTCTTTATGGTGTCATTGATCCAATGCATGAGTTTTTGTTTCATGATTTCACTGAACACCTGGTATGATTTACTGCAATGTTGTACAAGTTGTTTTCTAGCAGTCCAAGCAATACAAAGCAGCCATGTCCACCAACAGAGCTCTAAGGAATCTACATTCTCACTCTTGGCCAGACACCATCCTTCCAATCTGTCATTCCATTCAAAATGAGCAGAACAATTTTTTTCATTAACTGTAACTGATATCGTTGGTATAATATCAGATGGAATTAGAATTGGAATTAGAAGGATTCTATCTTGGAAGATAGAATCCTTCTAGTCTTTTAGGAAAATAGCAAAAATAGCAGCTGCAATAAAAAAATGTGATCCCCTTCTTTCTCCTTCCCCTCTCGATCTTTTATCCACAGAGAGCATAAAGTGTGTGTTTCTCCTAAAATGTATCTGAGTACATTTAATCTTTTTTATTTGTGTTGTCATTTAAAGCTTTCTAAACAATGGTCCCTGGACCGGACATGGCTGAAATGATAAAGTTATCCCCTGTAGCCAAATCTGCCCTTACTTAGAATTGATATTTAAAAGGCTACACAAACACTACAGAGATCACTTGGCACTTTGGTTAAAGCCAACTGTAGAAAATAGTACCAGCTAAAGCGATTCAACTATTTCAACCAGCAGGAACCTGTGTTGATAGAATTGATTTTCACACCACTTACCAATTCACTTCAGTGTTCTTATGATGCTTCAGCAGTTACTCAGCACCTTGACAACATGTGGCTTTGATGATGTCACTTGAGTTGACGATGCTTAACTCTTCATAAGCTTGAAGAACAGGCTAGATAGTAATGCTAGTTTGCTGCCCCACTGCCGTTTACCTGAAAAAACTTGGTGTGATACCAAATTGTCTAGGATTTTACTCCTAGGAAGCAATTACAATTTTTAAGAACCAAGCTACTTTTTTTATATGTTTGGAAACCTTTGGCTTTATGTGTGTGTTTCCTTGAAGCTAAGAATGCTATCTTGCTGCAGTATACCAGATGCCTGTAACTGAATTAAATAAGATGGTGACATCTTTTAGTAAGACCTGTTACCCTTCAACAGATTGATGCTGGAGTCAAAATGCTAGCCAGTTTTGGCAGCTGAGCATGTGAAATAAGCTTAAACCACTCTTATCTTTGCACTACAATTATGATTGTGTTAGTAAATATTTTACATATGCTATCTTCAATCTTTTAGTAGGGTAGACTAGGAGAGAATGAAACTGTGCTTTCAAATACACCTTAGCACTAACTTTAATTTCTGCTCAGTCTGAATGAAAATTAAAATTTGCCTAAGCACAGTACATAATATAGGCCACCCAAACCAAAGGATTAATTTAAAAGTATTTAAAAATATTATATGGAAGTTTTAATTACATGAGGGAAAAATCATAAAGCTGTCCCATAATTAAAGCATATTGATTTCATTTTTTCCTTGAAATGCTAAGACTATTTCAACACATGCAGAATCAATAAACATAATTAAAATATGAGCTCATCAAAACAGCAATTAAATGTACTTAACAGCTTTTGTGGCTTTTTCTCCATATGGTTACTGTGGGAGTGTGAATCTGGCTAGCTAGATAAATGTAACAAAATGAAGAGAAAGTCTAGGAAAATATTACTGTAGTATCATGAGCAAAGACAGTAAAGTTTAACTCTATAATAAATTCCAATAAATCAAAAGTTGATTAAAAAGCAATATATACAAACATAAGGAAGAACTTTTGTTTTATATTTCTGTAAGATTAAGATTTTCATTAAAAAAAACACCCATGTCCCTCTCTAGACCGAAGCATCCTCATAACCTTCCAATATACAAGTTGATCTGCCTTCTTTTTAATAATGTTTGTGTTTAGGAATTGCATTGCATGAACCCAATATTTGCTTAGGTTACAAGGGACTGCTGTTAAACATGATGGGTCAGACTTCAAAGTAAACATGCATATGAATGTTATGTGTAAAATTGGACACTTCATGTCATTGAGATCCTTCTTCCAAACATCTGCAGAAATTCATGCACACTTCATATTCTTCAGGAATGTGTGTGAAAATAAGTGCTGAAAATGACTTGGACTGAAAAACTTCTTTAAATCTACATTGTTATAATGCTCAGGATACAGTTTTTGATTAGCCCAAGTTAGTTCAAACAGTCATTAGAAAGGTGTAGATGAGAAAACCTTGCATCTACTTCCTTGTTCATCATTAGAAATACTAGGTAATATTATAAACAGATTTATCAGACAGAAAGCCAGTATGGTGTCATTGTTCAGGTGTTGAAACACTGAGGTTCAAGTTCACTTTTAGCTATAGAAGACTTACTGTGTAGGCTAAGACAAGAGATCAATTCTACAGAAGAACTAAAACTATGTTTATTAATAATGACTATAGTAACAGAATTTTGCAAGTGTGGCTGTGCTTTACTCACTTGCTCCATTACATTAATATGAATTAGAGGAGTGTTTGCATGAGTCTTTTGTATGTGCTTTTTTGTTATTTTGGACTTAATCCATGCTTTTCTACTTGTTGCTTTAGTAACAGATCTGGCCTATTTTTATCAAGGTCATCTTCCATATTCTGTATGCTGGATTATTTTGGCTCAAGTATCTTGAAGACCAATCTATACTACTGTTCTAGGAAAGAAAATGGAGAAAAGAGTATTATATCAATAGCACTTAGACTTAGATACTGCTTCATAGTGTTTTACAGCCCTCTATAAGCAGTTTACAGAGTCAGCATATTGCCCCCAATAATCTGGGTCCTCATTTTACCAATCTCGGGAGGATGGAAGGCTGAGCCAACCTTGAGCTAGTCAGGATCAAACTGCTGGCAGTCAGCAGAATTAGCCTGCAATATGCATTCTAACCACTGCACCACCATGGCTCTATGTATATTATCTTGACTTCCTAGATAAACCTGGGCTCCTTTGTAGGAACTCAGTTTATGACCATGAAAAATCAATGTGAAACAGCAGATAAAGAAGTTCCAAACCATATATAATTTTATAGATTATCAACTTGGATTACACTTTAAAAGGAAATTGGAAGTCAATCTATATACTATATACTCCATACACTTATTAAAATATATTTTACTTAAGGTTAGTAAATGAAGCTTCACAGAATTCACTTGACACCTCGTTAAAGAAAGGCTCAATTCTAATGCTTTCTGCTAATACAGCAGAAAGGCTCAATTCTAATACTCCTTACAAAGAGTTATACCACAGCTGTACAGTAAAACATCTGCAGATGCACTAGGCTCAGTCTCTAACATTTGTGGGTAGAATTGGAAAAGATTACTTTCAAAAATACTGAAGAGCTACCAACAGGCAGTATAAATTCAGAATACAGCAGATTTTATTTTTGTGGCATCCAGTTGTGTTCTTAAATGATAAAAGGCCTTTGATATAGTAACAGCAAAACATCTTCTATCCTCAGAAAAACAGGTCTAATTTTTGCTAATTTTCCCATTCTTGATGCATCCTTCTATGACCTCCGTTCCGTTGCAGGACAGAAAAGGAAACACATAAAGAGATTTGGGGAACCATGGGAGATATCACAGAGGAGGGTTATTACATCACTCATGGAAGCTTTCAGACCTTTGTGTCAATGGAAGACACAATTATAGCTCTATACTTTATTTTTATTTATTTATTTCATCAAGCATGTATTTGATAACAGATACAAGTATAAACATGATTATGAATACATGAAATGGATACGAATAAAAGGAAACATTAGGACAGGGACGGTAGGCATGCTGGTGCGCTTAAAGACTTCTTAGGAATGGGGTGAGGTCTACAGTAGACAGTCTGTCAAAATCATTATGTCCAAAAGGGCATTGCTTCTCACCCCTTTTCTTTTGACTTCTTTGCCTTCTAACCTGCCTAATCAACTTTACTTCAATCTCTCTGTCCATTTTGCTTTTGCTTTTCCTCCTAAATGCCTTTTCTCATTCTCGGAAGATTCATGCCTCCCAGATCATTCCTATAACATGAGCAATGAGACTGAAGTTCAGAAGAACAGATTTTTTGGGGGTGAAGAGAACATTTCCAGGCAATTAATTCCCAGCTTGATTCTGGGCACAGCTTTCCATTGTATTTTCAATAATAGATTCAGGCATAGTTTTTGTATACAATGTATATAACTTCTCTGTCAAGTTTACCTGAAGAAAGCAACCAAAATCAGTAAGATTCTTCTATCACTGTCCTTCATTCACTTTTCATGACTTTAAATTGCATATCAATCTCTCTTTTGGTTTTTCACCATATTTACCTCATCCCAAGTCAAAAGCAGCCTGTCAACCTTAACCAAGTATTCTGAACGTGAGTATCTTAACAATGTTTTCTGTATGTTCTGCAGCTATGTAGAATCAGATTTCAGCCTTCAGATTTTTTAAAAAAGAAAATTGACAATAGGAACTGCCGGAAATGTTTCAGGTGTCTGGAATTGACCTATATGTTCAGGCTTTGTCCAAAGTTTTGTTCCATTTCTGCTGTCATGGTCGAATATGCAATATTATATTCTAAATCTAGCATGCTGTAATAATCACAATTTTGCATGTTGTTTTATAGGAAGCAAAATGTCTGGCAATTACATTTGTCTTTAAAGTAGAAAATTGATTTGAATAATTCCAAAATTCAAAACAGATGAGGGAGTACAAAAATATCTCTTGTAACAATAAACCATTTTATTTTATTTTGGTTATTTTAAATTAGAACACAGATTGAGTTCCATAATATTTTTTTAAAAAAAGATTGAAAATAAAAAGGATATAAAGCAAAAAACAAAAACAAGAAAATACACCATTGCAGATATAGAGAGTCTATGAGTTCCTTAGGAAACAAATTTCCCTGACATTTGTAGCTGCTAGTGAATTTTGTGCAGTCCTAGTCACCACAAAAATGTATGTATGTTACTTGTTTGGAAATAAACCAAACAATGATACACAAATAGTTAATTTGCTTTCCTTGGGAACAGATTATTAACATTTTTATATTGCTGTCTTTAGTAGTTGTGTGGATTTGTGCAGCTCAGATGTATCTTGATAGGTCCATTTTACTCCTTAACATCCATTTCCCAAAGAGGCCAAAAAAAAAATAAAAATGTGGCACTGCTCACTTCAGAGATTAGAAAAAGGTAGGAGTTAAGCTAGAACCTTAGTAAACCAGAAAACAAGGAGTGGATTTATGTTTTTGTGTCAATATGTAAGATCTGTTAGCTACCAAAAACAATTTCCATTATTAAACTTGTGCTTAAATGCAATATCACTCATCTTCTTTTTTCACCCATCTTGACTTGATGGATTTCAGAACATCAATTCTGAAGAAGTTTCTACAACCAAAATAATAATCTTAAGCATGTGCAAAGTTTCAATAAAGGTTTAAGTGAAGCAATTCTTTCAAAGCTGCTTCATAAAAATATACATACATATTTCCAAAAATAATGCAAAGTAACCGTGTTGAATCACTGCATTGTTCTGAGCCTCTCATCTGGTTGTTCTAATGCCTAGAAGAAGCATCTAGACATGTATGTATAAATGGAACTTCTCTCCCAGTTCAGATGTGCTGTTAAGGTAGCTCAAAGCAACTTGTCAAAGAGAATCTTGCTTAATAATAATATCACAATTGTTTTCTCTTCTATCAACCTCACAACCCTGAAAAGCAAAGAATCACTTTCGCTTTACTGCTGCAGGTCCCAGTGAAACAAAACTTCTCTTGCCATTTTTCATGTAAAAAAGGGAAAGTAAAATAAATTCACTCACTATAATCTAATCTGTATTTTTGGCTTGTACTGTATGAATTTTTCCGCTGACATGAAAAATGTCACAGTAAGTGAGAACTGCGGAATCCTTAAGGCAGGGGTCTCCAACCTTGGCAACTTTAAGACTAGTGGAATTCAACTTCCAGGATTCAACTGGGAGTTGAAGGCATCTTTCTCTTTGGACCTCTGAAGGGGGTGGAGTTACAGTGAGGTAGGACTCACTGTTCTACCAAAAGTGAACAGTGAGTCCTACCTCACTGTTCACCTACCTCAGTTAGTTCCAGCAAAACAAACTACTTATTTTGCTGGAAGAGAAAAGAGCAGAGAGCTCTAGTGTTTCAATAACAACCACACAGACTAATTTTACTGTATTTCCAATACTTTAGAGGGAAAAAATACATTCCATTTTCAAACACAGCCCACATCAAGAGATCATTGAGATACAGAATTGGTTTTGAGCTGGAGAAAAATTGTCATGTGGAAATATCCAAATACAGTCTGCAAAAAATATGGACTACATTCTATGTTAGATAGTATTTTTTTTCTTTCCCTATTTCGATCATCGTTCAATAGCTGAATATCAAAAATAATCAAAATCAAAGCTCCATTGTTTGATTGCTTTTGTTTGATATTGATTGATTATGTCCATCTTGAATACTGTAACCATAAATAATCTGTTAAAAATAACCTTATTTAAAGGCTGTATATATAAAATAGGAACTGCTTAAAGATGGGTCAAGGACAGAAATAGTTACAGTCTGATAAAAAAAAGGAACTATTTATTTATTTATTAAATTTATTTGCCTCCCATGTTGCCATGAGGCTATGTTTCAGAGCAGCTGCCATGCCTTTTTCATATGTAATAAACCTCACATCTAATACAAATCAATGCGAATTTGTTTAAGGCCTAAAATAGGTCACAGAAGCCAACAATAAAAGGGTTGCATCAATCATCAGGTAAAAGCAATTGACTGAAATATAGTCAAACCAACTACTTTTTTAATCAGCGACATCTAGAGACTTATTTTATGCTCTAAGAATCTAACATATCATCAAAAAATAAATCCTTTCAAAAACAAGCCAGAAGTCCTAATTAGCATAAGAAATGTAGATATATCTGAAGATAATTATTCACAGATAATAATTATCCATAGAAAAAGATTTTTTTTTAATTTCTGTCCCCCAATTGTCTTTAGCATTCACAGCATCTGAAGCAAAAGTTTATTTTCATTCAGATGTTCCCTTTCCTTCCTCCATTCTTTTTTTCATAAACCTCAAAAGACTAATTATCTACATATTAAGCATGTTTCTGAAATATGACTGAACCTATCATCATAGGCAAATGTGCTGAAGAATGTACCCCATTATTTGAAATGACAGGATGTATATAAAGCCCATATGTTTTCAAAAGGGTTTCTGTCAGTGTTAATCAAAATGTTGGCAAATTTATGAACACACTGAACAGCACGCTTGCCATATGGGTAATCTCTCTCCTTTAATATTGGGAATTTGAATTAATAATAAACAGTGTAGAGAGCATGAGATAAAATCAATGATCTAAGTGCCAGAAAAAATAAAATAACTTTTGAACTTGTTTGTTTCTGCAAAGGTCACTTTTTGTCTTCCCTCAAATGATCTTTATGCTGACTCTGGTTATCTCAAGGAGTATCATGAACTGGAAAAGGCTTTTAATATTGACTGTATCCTGCCACTGTGACAGGATTTTAGGCAATACCAGCTTCAACAACTCAATATTTACCCTTAGGTAAGTTGCAGGAATCCAAGATTCAATCATAGCTCATTGCTGATATTCATATATGATCACTTTTTAAAAATTTGGTCAGCACTTTAGCCAGCTCTAACTAGCCAGATCTATCCATCTTTTTTATTTGCCAGAATACTTTTTGATAGCTAATATTTATTGGCATGAAAATCAAAATATTCTTGATTTTAGCTGGAAAATGCCTACATATGCCTCAACAACATTCTAAGATAATAATAAGAAAATGTGTATTTATTTGGATTTACTACGTTGTAATAATATATTATAGCTAGTCCTTGTTCAATGGCCACAATTGGCTTTGACTTTGACTTTTATTAGATTTCTATACCGCCCTTCTCCCGAATGACTCAGGGCGGTGTACAGCCATATTAAAACACATATAATTTACAAAATTTAAAAAATCATTAAAATCGAATATACAAAAAAATTGGCCCACAAATGAAAACTAACATACATCCATTTAAAATTCATATTCATGCTAGGCCAGCCCAGCTTGTTGAAATAAGAGGGTCTTCAGGACATGACAAAAGGTGCGCAGGTCGGGGATCATATGTACATCTAGGGGCAGCTCATTCCAGAGGGCTGGTGCCCCCACAGAGAAGGCTTTCCCCCTGGGTGTCTCCAGTTGACATTGTTTGGCCGACAGCACCCTGAGGAGCCCCTCTCTGTGGGAGCGAATTGGCCAGTGGGAGGCTGTCGATGGCAGAAGGCGGTCTCGTAAATACCCAATAATTGGGACTGGCAACTGCTAAGCAATGCAGTGGACTGCAAGGAGTTATTATATCACTTCCCTTCAATTATTAAGCTAATATTCACAAATCGTTAAGTGAGACATCACATGACCACAACTTGATATTTTCCATTGACTCTGCTGGTTGGAAGCTGGTTCTGAAACATGCAAATAGCAATCTTATGACTACAGGATGCTGTGAAAGTTGTAAATTCAAGGACTAATAATAAAGTTCCTTTTTCAGTACTGTCTTAATTTCAAATGGTTGCTAATTAAGTCCATCATTAAATGAGACCTATCTGTAGAGCGGAAGGTTTCTTTATTAAGACTTTTCATGGACTTACTGCAATATACCATACATTAAGAAAAAAAAATACTTGGTTGGTTTACAAACCATAACATGGACAGGGATATTTGAAAATGGTCTTTAATGTTCAAAGAAAAATTCCTGAAAGAACATTTTCCAACTGCTAGAGCTGGGACTTTTTTTGTTGATATTCAGTCATTGAATCCCTTCTGTCTCTTTGGTACTTGATGGAAACCATTTTGCCAGCTTTATCTATTCATAATAGTTCCTTAAATTCTTGTATGCTCCTGCTTGTCTTACTGATGATAGTATCTATCTACTTCGTTTTCTGTGAGCATATTTTTCGATTACCCTCTATTTTTTTTTTTTGTAAGAATAAATTTTTTGTCCAATGAATAAGTCTCTGATAAACCCTTGACAGGCCTCTAACCTACCTGTTTCCATTTTGTTTCCCAACTAATTTTGCAAATACAGATTGACTACATTTGTCTCTCTGTGACAAATCTCTCTCTCTATAGTCATGTGATACTTCATCTCTTTTCTAGGATTTCTCTGAAATAATGAAAGATGTTCAAGCTTCCTTCAGCAATTTTCTTCTTCTCCTTAGGATGAAAGCCAAGGTCATTCAAAGTCAGCAGATATTTATATCTGTTTCTATCAAGCTCTTCAACTCTTCATAATTACCTAGAGGAACATATTTCCTTTTTTAAGAGAAGTCTGATCTAAAATAGGCATGGAATCATGTGTTCTGTCTCCTTCTCCTCCTCCTCACTACTTATTTTTCTCGCTCTTTTCTATTTATTTTGAATATAGCTGAAGCTCTTCTACTACACTGTTTCCTTCACTAACCTCAGCATTTATGTTTTCTTCTGTACAAATCCAGGGTGCCTGAATGTAGCTTTCTGACTTGGCCTTCTTCCACATTTTATATGTGTCCTTGTGGATTCTTAGATTTTTAGTAAGCTTTTGTGCAGTGAACTGGCCTGTTCTGCATCTTCCATTTTTTCCCCTTTTGGATTTGTTTGTCATTGTGCTTTTGTTTTTTTTAGGAACACTTATCCATCTTGGATTCCTTTTCCATTAGCTTCTCTATAATGGAATCCTACTTATCATAGTTTGGAGCTTATTAAAATCTGTTTTCTTGAAGACCAAGACAGGCATTCAATTATGTTCAGCTTTCATTTTAAGTCTCCCCCAAATCAAGCTCAACTCCTGGTGACTTAATAAGCACGTCTTTGGGTTTTCTTTCTGAGGTGGTTTGCCATACCTTCTAGGATGTTTTGTGACTTTGCTATCTAGCCTACAACCTTGATATTTCCAAGTAATGTCCTATGCAATTATTAACCACAAATAACCCTGCCCAGAGAAGGTCATACAAATGTTGCCAATGGCTTTATTTCCCTTATAATTATGAAGTCCACCATTATATAGTCACCAACATTGTTGTTACTTCGATTTACTACATTTTGTCTGCTGATTAATATAAAGTCATATATAACTGATTCTCTTTTGTCTTCTTTTGTTTTGCAAAAAGGGATGTTGTTAGCGTATATAGGCTTTGTCTTTTCATTTTATTTTGAAAATTCTTAGAAGGATAGTCTGTAGTCACAGGCACCACAACTGATCTTGGTGAAGTTAACAATCATATTAGGTTCCCAACTCTACAAATTTCATCATGCACTGTATGCTTTCAGCCCACAAATTACCCATATGAATATCTCAGATTATAATATCAGAATATATTGATTGGCCTTCCCTCTTATTATTTTAGGAAGTCCTTGAAGCTGTATTTATTTCCCTTCTAATATAACAGCCTCAAAGATGCTGATTGGGATTCCAAAAGTACAAAATGATGTTTGTGAAACTGAATATTCAATAGCATATGTTTTGGGACATGTGTTTTAGGCCACTGAATATATTTGGAATTGGAACATTAGAGCATGCTAGACACCCTCTCTGAAGAGAACTGGCTTGGTAGGGGGTGGTTGATTAAAAATAACACATATAAAATATAAATAATTTCCAACACCCAACTTTTATTTTTTAAGAATGTTTGTGTGGAATCCAGAGGTACTATTTGCTATACACATCATCCTTAAAGCTAATGATTTGCTTTGCAGTCTGCTAGCTTCACATTCACTTTTTAATTTTTAAAAAAATCCAAAAATATTTCAATAGGACAGGAAATTTGTGGGCAGGCACAAAAGCACGACACTTTTAGTACTCAGAATATATATGCTCCTGAAACTATGAATCAGGATTAGATAAAAGGAATTCCATGTAGACATCCTCTTTCCACTTTAAAAAAATAAATAACAGAGAACTGCCATTTCAGATTAAGCAAATTATTCCCACAGAGAATGTAAGATTTCAACAATTCCCTTACTCAGCCTTGACAGAATAATTTTGGGTTTTTTTATAGCATGATGTCTGAACAAATTATGCATATATTGATCATAGCTAAGATTAAAAAGAAGTAACTGCTAACAAGCAGTTCATTTCTACTGGAAAATAAATAAAATGGATTAATTCAGTATTTTTGTATCTCAGTTTCTTAAACTTCTACAAAACTGAGGAGATAAATTGTGAGTCCTATCAACTACTTTAACAATGGTTTTCCATATGTCACAAGAATAGTCAGGGAAAAATAAATTTTATTTATCCTCTCAAAAGGTTTTCAGTTGTAGAGATGGGATATATGTTATTCCAAATAGGTCTCAGGATCATTTTTAAAATTGTTTTGCAGGAGGAGTTATTTATTATAGGTGTCATATTCTGAGTAATGGTGGAGACTCCATCTTGCACCTGTTTGATTCCTTATTTCAGATCTGAGAACAAAGGACTTTGGGAAAGAAAGTTATAATTTGGAGCTGTCAATTAACTTTAATGTCATTCTTTGGACAAAATTGCAACAGCCGCACAGCAATGATTCTCTAGTGAAACTGTGTATTCCTTATCTGTCAACATTGATTCTAAATTTACTTTAGACTTAGAACTGCTGACAAGTGAACAGAAAGAACTAAATTTATACTGTTTTATTTTGCATTGAGGCTCTGCTAACAGGATCTGCATGTGGTACCCAGTTCAATAAGCTAAGCCCCATGATTATGCAAAGCAATGGTGCTTTGGTGCTTGAAGATGTTCCTCCATCGCTTCAGCTGAAGTATCAGTGAGAAGAAGGTGTTTATTTATTTATTTATTTGCCAAAGTTTCAATTTAAATGAAGCATTCCTTAGGAACTTTCCCAAAGCCTTCCGATCCCAAACTACATTCAGTTAGTAAGCACATCCTATTGCTCACAGTAGAACTTTTTTCCTAAGTGTGTACAGTTTTTGATTTATCTACCATCATAACTTCTTATCACTGCAATAAATTTAATTATACAAATCAACTTGCCTTATTCCAATTTCCAATTCTTAAAATTCTTCCTTTTTTGTTCAATGCAGTACATTCACATCACAAGTTGATTTGCATTTAGTTTAGAAGCTGAGTTTAAAGTTTGAAGGCTATAGTTTCTAGTGCCTTGTCCTTGTTAGAATGTAGTTGTAGAGCAGGGGTGTCAAACTCATGTCGTCATGGCTTTTCCCCTCCCCTTTGCTAAACCGGGTGGGGGTAGGGCCAACACGTGACGCATCTGGCCTGCGGGCCATGAGTTTGACATCCCTGTTGTAGAGAGAAATACCATCTCCTCTATCTCCCTCCCTTCATCTTTCTTCTTTCTTTCTCACACACACAAACAATACACGTTATGAATGATCACTTGATTATAATCAAGACATGCTGCTATTGTGATTGATTGCGGTTGCATTGGGATCTTTACTGTGAATGAAGTGCATTTTGACAAATTAATATTAGTAGTGTAAAACCAGCTCACATTGTTGCTTAAACACAAGATGTTCCTATCAAGAGAGTTTTGGCTGGCCAGTCTTCATTTCAGTTTTCCTATGTATGCAGAACACTGTCACTGTTCTGCCCCAGCTCCGGATCTCAAGGAGTGTGACACACACAAAGCTCCAAAAATTCCATTTAATACAAACAGACCCTTTTCAAAATGCAGGCTTTCAGTGCAAATGTCCTTATGAACCTGCTATGAATTTCAGAAAATAAAGTCCAACAAGGGTTGGCAACCAGCCCAGAAACCATGATGTAACAAGAAACTCACTCTCATAATGTTCTGCGTAGTAATTAAATGTTATTTCCAGCAGCGTGTACTATCTGTGAGCGAACTTAAATAGGCTAAGGGAGTCCCAATTAGTCCCAAGCTTTACTCTCGAGGAGACCTCCTCCTGAGTAGCCACTCCTGCCTTTTGGCAGCCCTGTGCGCTCAAGCATTGAGAAGAGGCTCCTCCACTTCACTCTCTTCACTTGAAGGAGTCTCTGGAGGTTCTGAAGGCCCTGGCTGAGTCTCTGCCTCTGGCACCACATCCTCTTCAGTCTCCTCACTGTCCGACTCAAGTGCCGGCTGCACAGGCTGCTGGCGCGACACCACACCAGCCTCCTCATCGTCAGGATCAGCCACAATCCGTGCAGGCCACTGGTGGGCCACAACAGTCACCAAGACATAAAGTCACTGTCATCCAATCTATTTTCTTGTTTTTATGCCATTGGCAATGGAGCATAATTGTCCTAGGAAAGGTGGGCAGCTGTAATGGTGTAAGAGAGAAGTGGGTCAGTGAACTGAGTATAGATGAGTTCTCCATTTCACCAATGTTTTGGATTAGTCCTAAATGATAAAAGTGAGAATATAAGGCAATAGATTACCAAAGGAAAAGAAGAAAGAGTTTTTGTGATTAGCCTGTACATTCAGAAATACTTGATTCAATGCTACTTTTCTCGATACTTGCCTATTTTATCAGAGAAAATCATGAGAAATAGCAATGAATCAAGTATTTTTGAATGTGTGGGCTAATCACCAAAAGTCTATAGAAGGGGTGTCAAACTCAAGGCTTGGGTGCTTAGATCTGGCCCACAGAGCCGCCCTGGAAACAGCAAAAGACCAGCCCATGGTGCCTCTGCCAATGAAAACAGAGCTTGGGAGGGCCGCCGCAATCCTCCCAAGCTCCGTTTTCACTGGCAGAGGGTTGCAAGAGGCCATTGCAGCCAAAACAGTGATTGGGAGCACGTTTTCACTGGCAGAGCACTCAGGCCACCAAAGGTTCCCCTGACACAAGTGACATCATGCCGGCCATGCCCACCCCGGTCCCCTGAGGTCAAACACAACTCTGATGCGGCCCTCAATGAAATCGAGTTTGACACCTCTGGTCTATAGCATTTATTACTGTTGTTATATTTTTGGATAACTTTATTTCTATAACATCATGGATTTTCCAATCTAATTATTATGTAATGGTGGTTTTATTATGGGCTTTTAAAAATTGTATTAACTTATCTGCTAAGCTAAAAAAAAGATGTGTAAAATATATGAGTTGAGTCCCCACATTTGTATCTTGCATAGGATTTAGGTATCAGTTTGAGAGCAAAGTTTACAAAGGTTTACAAAGAACACCTGTGAATCCAGCTCTCCCCTGCAACAATTAATAAATCAAGCCTTTTTCTTATAAAGACCCATCCTTTGAAGTGTATGTCTTCTAGGACTAATGTTTTAGCCTTTCATCTTGATTCAGCTGTTATATAATAGATGACCCATGTGAAAAGATAATGCTGGATGCATAGAACCTGGTATGTCAGCTTAAGGCTGATGGAATGCCAACCAGGCTAGTCATGTTAACAATGAAAGCTAGAATCTGTCTGGAGAAATATGATATTGATTTTGACCTTAGAGAGAATCATGGCTGTTCAGTGTAGTGCTGATGTCAAATATATGGAATTGATTTATATGATTAAATGAATAAATAACCCTATTGTTTAGTTTTGCATGAAAATATGTGGCACCTAGGTTGGAGTTAATCCTTAATTTTTTTCCTATGCATAATAGATTCCAATGTGTAAACATAGCCATCAGCATGAACCAAAGTAGAGGCTCTGAGTCAACAGTCAAACGCTTGATTGTGAACTCAAAAACATTGATCATGTTTGCGAAAAACTCCAGACTCTATTATATTAGATTTTAAAAGTTGATTGTAAGAGTCTTTGTAAAATTGTCAGGTCTCTGACTCTAAAATATTAGAAATAAAACAATCCCAAGAACGTTTTTTTTGGGATATGTCTTTGTCTCTGCTTTTATTGATTTATTTTCAAAATCTTTAATATTTTTGCTTCAATTCAATTTCTTCATTTACATTTTTTTTTCATCAGAATCACCCCTAAAACTAAAGATGGAAGTCAGTAGGAATGAATGGGTATGTATATGTCAGAAAACAATTTGCCTTGAAGAAAGGAATTTGACATACATAGCCCACTACCATGCCACGGCCTATTCAGAACTAGGCCAAGCGACTCTGTTCCCCTCTCCCCCTATTAATAGAATAAAATCAGATATGGGGATTTGTGCTTCTTTCCCCGATTTAAACCTTGGTTTTCTTTTTTTCTTTTTCTTTCCAAGGGAGAAAGAGAGGAAACAGTTAAATTATTCTTCTGCTCCAGCTGGCCAGCCTCAGCTGATAAAATTTGCATTTTAAAAATCTTGTCTGTTTAATGAAAAAGGTGCATTTAATTGTCACATGTAGTTTTTGCCCCGAACTGTCAATTTGGTAATGATTTGTTAATTTCTTAGATACAATGAAGGGAAAATTAAGCTTTCCCAGTCCCACAGTTTTCAGTGGAAGTAAGTTAATCACATACCCGAGCTATTGAATCATAAATGCTTCTTTATTTCATGCTAATATATTAATGTATGGATCAGAATGTCATATAATATAGAATAGCATTTTCAGTTCTCCTTTGGCAGCCTTCAGACCTCTGACGTGCTACATATTTCCAGGCACTTGCATGGAAAACAAAAATAAAAGTGCAAGCAATTATGATTGAATGTTTAGGAATTCTTCATGCTGTCTCATAGCCTTAGCAAATGCAAGACCTAGTAATGAAACAAAATAACGTTTTGCATCAACTAGTTCATACATATTTTAACAGCATAATAATGCTATTATCTCATATCATTTATTTTAAATGATGTATAGGTCATTTTACTCAAACAGTTTTAAGTTTTAACAGTGGCACAAAATCATAAAAACTCCTATTGCAATCTGAAGTTAGCATATTAAATTCTGCCTTGCTAGATTAGGATAAACAGCCATCTGCTTGTTTTTTTTTCTCTTCAAAACAGGAAAACATTAGAAGGTTCACAAAGCATAATATGAATAGCCAATGTCCCAGCATATGTTTTTCTCTGAGTTTATGTAATTTATAGTCCATGATATCCCACTGAAGAATCTTAAGTAATTGCTACAATATACTTCTCTTTCCTGATATCTGATTTTCTCTTATTGTAAAAACTAAATGTTCAACGTGTAGACATAACTTCTGCACAAATGAACTAGGGTCCAGATGCATTACAGCTAGGTCTCAACTTACAACCACAATTGAGCCCAAAATTTATGTTGCTGAGTGAGACATTTGTTAAGTGAGTTTTGCCCCATTTTATGACCTTCCTTGTCACAGTTGTTAAGTTAGTCAATGCAGTTGTTAAGTTAGTAACCCAGTTGTTAAGTGACTCCCCTGGCTTCCGCATTGGCTTTGTTTGTCAGAAGGTTGCAAAATAAGATCACATGACTTGGGATACTGCAACCGTCATAAATATGAACCAGTTGCCAAGCATCCTAATTTTGATTGCATGATCATGTGGATGTTGTAATGTCATAAGTGTAAAAAACAGTCATAAGTCACTTTTTTTCAATGCCATTGTAACTTTGAATGCTCACTAAATGAACTGTTGTAAATCAAGGACTACCTATATTTAGACAAAGATATCTAGAGTCCTTAATTATAACTTTGTGTGCATCAGCTATTGCCTCTGGCATTATCAATATATAGATATCACATACTTTGACTGAGCAGCAGAGGTGGGTTTCAGCAGGTTCTGACTAGTTCTGGAGAATGGGTAGTAGAAATTTTGAGTAGTTTGGAGAACCAGTAAATACCACCTCTGACTGGCCCCACCCCCACCTATTCTCTGCCTCCTGAGTCCCAGCTGATAGGGAGGAAATGGGGATTTTGCAGTAACCTTCCCTTGATATGGGGAAGGAATGGAGATTTTACAGTATCCTTCCCCTGCCACGCCCACCAAGCCACACCCACCAAGCCACACCCACAGAACCGGTAGTAAAAAAAATTGAAACCTACCACTGCTGAGCAGGTCTCAAGATTTAAAATAGTGAAGATATCATTAGGGATTAATTCCTCTGAACTCTCTCAGTAGATACAAATACTGAGTTTGGTTATATTTGCATACATTCTGTTCTGGATGAGCAACATGGGCATGATTACACCATGAATTTGTTCTTTGGCATTTAACAAAGATAAATAACAATCTATTACAATCTTTTTATATGCCAAAAATATTTATGATATTTTGCTAGATTAAAACAAAAAACACTTAAAAAACAGAACTGAAACTAATACTGATTGGCATTTTGAAATCCTATCCAATGGACTTGAACATAAAATGATATTGTTGGTATAGTTTACATATTCTGTGGTTTGAGTTTATAATGTCAAGTTATAGAGAAATTGAAAGGCAAAGACATTATTTAGCTTTACTTTCCATGGAACGTCAAGATTCATTTTCAGTGCCTATGACATATCTTTTTAACAAATATTTTACTTCTGAACAAGTTCAATTATTCACAAACCATCTAAATACAAATTTATTTATTTATTTTTTGGTTTGGGCTAACCCCAACCATTGTGCTTATAAATTATGGTTAATATTTTGAATCACTGTGTGAATCTAACCACATTGTTCTTTTAACTGAAGTTATTTCCATTATATGCAATGTTATGGTTATTAATGTGTCAATTTCTGAATTTGCCCAATTTTTCAGTTTTATACACCCCAAGCACATCTAGATGTTTTGGGACCTGTTTGAATTCTCATTTCTATTATTAAACTAAATATACAGTATTAAAAATAAGGAAGGCAAAGTCATTTCTCTCTACTATTAATGGGAACCCAGAAGATTTTGACAGGTTCTTTTTCTTCTATTTAGAAATTTTGTGGATTTTTAAAAACTTTATATCTCGTTGATCTGTCCTTCAGTTCTCAATCTTTCTACAATTATTTGATATGGCATGTGCTTATTTTACAAAATGGAGCCTTATAAGAATCTTAAAACAAAGAAGGAGTATTGTTATCTCTTAAATAAGAGCTACCTTATTATGAAACAAGTATTTCTCACAATTTGGGCCTTTGTTATCTATACATGAGTTAAATCTAGAAATTTATATTTTTGATTGATTCCAATGGAAATATATTTTTCTAACCTTAATCACTGTACAAGTGAGCAACATCGAACAAGGATAAATTTGCACTACAAAGAAGTTAACTTTATAATCATTGACTGCATCTGCATCCCTTTTCCCAAAATAATCATTACTTCCATTTACAACAATAGACATTTCAGTCTCTGCAAGATGGTTTGGGTCTCGGGTATCATAACTCAACATTTAGCAATATTGCATTGTAATCTAAATGTCTGATTCTATTGTGCAGTCAGAGTTATGCAATACTTTGAAATACTCTTTGTCTTCCATGATGATTATGACATATTTGAGCTGCAGCAATTGAATATCCTGATTAAATACCTGAAACAAAGAGGCATTTAGATGATTTGATATAAGATCTGATATAAAATACTCTCCCAGTCACTGTCTGTTTGTTATAATATGCTATCAAATTACTAAATTCATCAGAAAGTCTCCCAGTACAGCTTATACAAAACTAATAAAATAATAGTCCTTGTGCTTACAGTCTAAAAGACATAGCACAAGAGGAAAAAGAAAGTGTAAAAGAAAAGTAAGCAAACTCAGACACCAGTTCTAATGTAACGTGTCACTCTTTATACTGTTTATTTGGAGCAATAACAAAGTGAGAATAGATTTTGATCAGATGAAATAGGAAAACTGCTTAGCATAGTAAAAAGATTTAAATAAGCAAATGAACTATGAAAGCAAACACCTTTCCTCAATGTAGCATTTTTAAAAATATGAATTCATATTTGCCCATGCCAGAAATATTTCAGTAATGAAATCAGATGCTCAAAAACAACATTATTTTTTTTGCATTTTGCTTGTACAATCAGTTTTTATTTTTCGTCCAATATGTTATTCATTATTTCTATATAAATGTAGGCAAGCAGAAAGAGATTATAATTTGGCAACTATGACCCATGTTCAAAATCTACTGAAGCAATGACCTTTTCACAGCAGAAATAGGTAAGGCAAAATCCCTTCACCAGATTTTGTAGTTGTGTGTTTCCTACCACACATAACACAATGAGTTTTTCTTATTGGATAAACTGCGTTGTATGTAGTGGGAAATAGTCATCCACAAAATGCAATGATGGGTTTCACAGGATCTATTTCTGGTATTCTTTTCTACAATTCTACTGAATTGTGTCTGCTCTCTTTTCCAATGCACATACAGGTTGAATGGGTTAGAAAAAGTCAGGTGTCCTTTTTTGCCTTTGAAACTTCTGAGAAGAAGATAATACCACTGATTTAGGGGTCAAAGAAAGGGGCAGTACCTAGAAGACCTGGACATGGTTTCTATGTGATTCATGCAATATGAAATTTCTTGACAACATGTACTGTGCAAGTGCTTTCCTTATGCAAACCATGGCTGTGGCTCTAAGCACATAACTGAAATTTTCCTAAGTTTCAATGCCTTTGCTTATGCCAACAGAATGACTGTACAGAACATCAAAAAATAGAATAAATGCCTATCATATGCTTTCTTTGTAATTAAAGTTAACTAACCAGATCTTTTTCCCCTCGTTGTTTGTATTTTATTATACATACAAATTTCCTTGCCAAACCATTCTTGAATATATTTGTAAGAGTATTGATGTTCTTCATTTCTCTTAAATATAAATCAGAAATTCTGACAAATATTTTCGTTCAGAGAGTTTGATCGTTTCTTGATGACTCTTCATACCTGTAATTAACCTCAGCCAATATCCTCCCATCATACTTGCAAGCACACTTCTTAGCCAAACATAAAGGTTTCATAAATATGTACTAAGTAACCTTAAAGCCCTTTATGAATAATTATGAGTTTTTTAGTTTTTCTGAATCTGCATATTAATTTGGCTCCATAAATAATACATGAAGCCAAAGCCAGATTGTGTGGTATCTGGGGATAAAGGAAGCTAAGAGAGGGATAATTATCAGTTTAATGTGGGAATGTACTTAACCCAAAGATTATCTGGAAAACTGATGATTCCGTGAATTTGTTCTCTATATATTTATCCATGGTTTTGTATATATAAATAACAGTATGAAAAGCAGATGTTTCATTGATAACATTCAGATTTGCTTTTCATGGAGTCATGATGTTCCAAGTGACACCAAATTGCCCTAATTTTTCTTTGGTTGAGTTCAGCACAATATCATTCCTGCTTATATCAAGGTACATTTTCCCAAAGGCCAACAATTAATGAGAGACTGCTGAATAAATGGCTTCAATATTCACTTCTGTGGGACATTATGGATTTTAATGATAAAAAAGTGCTGCAAGTCCAGAAAACAATTTCATTTCATTAATCCCTCAAATGCCTTGGGAGAAATCGTCCAGAAGAATCATACATCCTTTTGCACACTTGTGCATCGATACATATACATACAGACACACAACAGAAAGAGGGAGAGAAATAAATGTGGCAGAGTTAACCCTGTCTATGCCATGTTTTGAAGTGTAACTCATGAGTGGAATGAAATTTGACTAGTAATTGACTAGTTACTGTACAGTAACATTTAAATTTGAAACGGAAGTATTCGATAGTAGGAGCTCTTAGTCCAGAGAATAAACATGGATTCTTAACATTGCAAAGTTATTTTTCTAGGGATCAAAATATATGATAAAAACATATTCTTTAATATAGTATACGTTATCCACTTTACTTTGTTCTTATTAACCAATAATAATAAACATTTTTCTTCAGCGATAGAGATTCATTTGCATTCAGTTAATGTAAGCCTGAAATGCAATCCAGTTTACTCAGAAATAACAAAGTACAAAATGACTTAGATTTGCTTCACACGCACACTCATGTTGTGAGAGTTGTGCCCAGCTGCTATGGCCAAAGCAAATGTATCTTGCTGCCTTTGCTGTCTCCTTTTTGCTGCTTTTGCTGGCTTGTTTTCACTTCTTTTGCTGTCTCCTTTTTCAACCTGGCTTCTCCAATGAGCGTTATAAGACAGGACGCAGGTAGACAAAGAGCCTTGGTGGCGCAGCAGACTAAAGTGCTGTTAAGTAGCACTTAGCTGCCAGATGCCTGCAATTACTGCAAGTTCAAATCTCAGCAGGCTCAAGGTTGACTCAGCCTTCCATCCTTCCGAGGTAGTTAAATGAGGACCCAGATTGTGGGGGCAATAAACTGACTTTGTATAAAAAGAACACCACTTAGGGGGGGGCAAAAGCCCTACTAAGCAGGTATATACAAAAGTATGAAGGCTATTGCTTAACGCATTGTAAGCCGCCCTGAGTCTCCGGAGAAGGACGGCATATACTGTACATCGAACCAATAAATAAATAAAAGGGCAGATGAGAGGAGGAGATAGGCAGGTTGAAGCACCCCTGTAGTTGTAAATTGTAACTGTGGGTCAGCTGCCAACCACCTGGATTTTGAGCATGGGGAAGCTGCAACAACAATAATTTTGGGTAAAATAAAAAAACTTTAAAAAAGAACCCAATAATTTTGGGCAGAGGTGTAAATCCAATTTTTCAGCATTATCTTATCTTTGAATGCTGCTGAACAAATGGTCGTAAGTCAAGGACTACCTATATAGCACTGGATATTTTTATTCTCTTGACTGTATCCAATTATTTTAACCTCAATATTCACACTATAAATCCATGAGCTTAAATGGACTCCAGAGGATGGTACAGGACAAGAAAACCTGGAGGAACCTTGTCCATGGGGTCGTGATGGGTCGAACATGACTTCGCAACTAACAACAACAACGCTTTTTTTCTGCAGAATTTATCTTATCCTTCAGCCAATCAAAGTTTCTCATTTAGGAAAGTTCATATGAAGAAGAATGGATAAATATTAACAATTTATCCATTCCTTAATATTGCAGAAAAAAAATTCTACTGGGTTGAACACAAAGGTTTTTACTCATTGTTCTCAACAGACTATAGAAGAAGCTGAAAATCAAATTCCAGAATTATTCAATCACAAAATAGGAATCATTATATAACAATACAAATCAACTGCTTCCATCTATCTTTTTAGCTACTTATGACTAATCTAAATTCTCCAACAAATCTATGATCAGAAAATTAAATTAAAATTCACCAGGGATGTATAGTCTTCCTTTAAATGTGAAACAATAAATTCTGGCTTTTTAAAAACCTTTTACTTGTTTCCAAAGTGGGACAAAACCTCATTAGTTCTAATACTGAGTTATTTTCCATTCCCATAAACCTTTTCTTCTATCTGGGCCCTTGAGCTATTCTCCATTTTTTAAAAAATTTAGTCACCTATAATAATGAAGTGCAATATTTCTATACATTCTATACATATTCTATACATTGGCTTCATTTTTCTAAAATATTTTATTTATATGTTAGTCATCCATAATAAAGCTTGTTAAATTTTATCTTACCATGTTTATTTTTACTTTATGGAATCATAGCAATGATCTCAGAATTCATCCAGTCCAATCAATGCTTGGTGCAGGATTTACTAAAGTTTTTCAGTCACATCTCTTGTGCATGATAGTGTCCAGTAAAATAAAATGCACTATATCATAAGGCAGCATGTTTCATTAGTTGATCATGCTTTCTGTATGACAATTCTTCCCAACAGCTAACTTGAATCCATCTCCCTATAATTTTAGTCACTTGATTATGTCACTGCCCTCTGTAATAAGACAAAACAAATATCTCTTGATGATTTTCCATCTTGTAACACTATATTTAATTCATTTTTCCTTTGTCGTATAAATTTAGATTATATATTTTACTATTCTTCAAATAGTAAAGAGCCTTGGTAGTACGGTGGTCTAAGGCACCCTGTTATTAAGCTGGTTATTAAGAACAGCTGCCTGCAATTACTGCAGGTTCGAATCTCGCCAAGGCTCAAGGTTGACTCAGCCTTCCATCCTTTCTAAAGTAGGTAAATTGAGGACCCAGTTGTGGGGGCAATAAGCTGACTTTGTATAAATACACAAAAGGATGAAGGCTATTGCTGAGCACATTGTAAGCCACCCTGAGTCTCCGGAGAAGGGAGGCATATAAATCAAATTAAAAAAAAAATGGTACTTCACTTATCAAAAATTGTTATTGTCAAACACTGGCAAAACATCTTTTTATTACATAGATTCTTCCCAAAAGTGACAATTTTAATTTCTCCCATTGAAACACTTCCCTCTTACTTTCATTCCATATCTTAACATAATTATTTTAAAATAGCATACATTTCTATTTTTGTTACAGTAATTCTCAAGTATTTTACATTTTTCTCAAACTTAAAACCAATTCTTTCCATCAGTTCTATTTTATTTTCTAAGTTCATATTTTTTTTAACATTTTTGTCTTCTGATTATTAATCTTAAAACCTGTTAAATATCAAGTCATTTAATTTTCCCATTAATATTTCCACTTCCTCTAATGGCTCTTCTAAAACTAATACTAAATCATCCACAAAATTTTAACCTATATGTTTATTTTAATCTTAACTCCAATGATTCTCTCATCGTCTTATGTCTCTATTCAGTAGCTCAAGAACAAAAGTGAAGACAGCAGATATCCTTGTCTTGTTTCTTTTTGAATCTCATGAAATACTGTCATTTAATAAACTTATCTCCAAGAGTTATTCCAGAACTCTAAACAAAAATATCCAATTCAAATTGTCAGAAGCCTTCTCTGCATCTAAGAATATACCATAGGTAGTCCTCGACTTAACAACCTTTCATTTAGTGACTGTTCAAAGTTTCAAAGACACTGAAAAAACTGACATAACCATTTTTCACACTTAAAACCATTGCAACAGCCTCATGGTCATGTGATCACCTTTCGTATGCTTGGCAACTGGCTCCTATTTATGACAGTTGCAGTATCCCAGGATCATGTGACCTTCTGACAATCAAAATTAAGGGGAAGCCAGATTTATTTTACAACCATGTTATTAACTTAACAACTGCAGTGATTCACTTAACAACTGCAGGAAAAAAAGTTCATAAAATGGGGCAACACTCACTTAACACCTGTCTCGCTTAGCAACAAGAGGCCAGCAATGCATCTGGATCAGGTACCTTCCTATTTTAGTCTTTGACAACTTCTCACAGCTGTCTTTTTATTATAGGTTCATTCAAAGTTTGTCTCTGATTCTCTCATTTGGTAAATTCTATTTATGCAAATATTCATTTACTTTCTCCAAGGAAATTTATTGATCTTTGTATAAAGTAGTACAATATTGATAAAACATATTTCACATATTTGAGTATCTGTTTTTGCAGTATTCCCTTCTTGTAACTTTCAATATCACATTCTTTTCCTTTTCTTTATGCAGTTTGTATGCCAACCAGCTTACTTACAAATTCAAAATCTCTTTCTTTTGCACAGTTCATCTTTATTTCCATCTTTTTCACTGTTAACATTTTATCATTTTTGCTTTTTACTGTTTTTATGTTGATTTTTTTTTTATCTGTGTGAGCTGCCTAGAGTCACTGAGAGTGAGTTGGGCGGTCATATACATTTTGTTAAATCAATCAATCAATCAATCATTTTCTTAATGAGGATATCAGGAAAGATTCTGCTGAATGTTTTGTTGAGGTCAAGGTATACTTATATACCTGGCATTCTTTTAATCTCTTTAGCTATTAATTTAGTTAAAAAAAGGGGGAGGGAGATAAGATTAGTATGGCATGACTTTTTAATGATTAATGTTACATTACTCTGAACATTTAGATTCTATGAAGTAAGACATGATTCACATATAATTAATAAATCTGTCTTACCCATATATCTGCAAACCCTAAAAAAACCCACCACTTTTAAAAAATGTTTATAGTAAAGAAAAATATTGTCAGAATTTGCATTCAGAATTTTAAATTTTAACTTTGCGGGAACTATGGGGAAAGCAATATCTTTAAAGACTATTGAAAATTATTTTAGTGCATTTAAATAAAATCATAGCCCAGCAGAAAAACTTCAAAACAATAATTTTACTTTATTGTATTTGAAAAGCTGCTATTAGAAATGCAGGTACATGTTTGATAAATAGTGGGGAAAGTGCTAGTAATGTTATTCTTTAAGATTTTTAAAACATCACTCTAATATAGATATATAGTGCATAAAAAGCATATTATAAAGAAACCATTATTATTATAAAACTGTCTTTCTTATTCTAGGGCCTTATTTTTTCTCAAAAGGGTCTTATTTTTTACTGACTGACAAGAATTATTTCCCATTCTGGGGAAACACCCATATATGCATTGGATTTTTAGAAGCAGTCCATAGTAAAAGGAAATGAGATGTGTATGTTACACAGAATGATAGTCAATCTATAGTCAATACTGTATGTTTTATCTATAAAACCTGAAAATAAAAAAAAAGTTTTCATATACCATAAAACATTTCATAAAAACATTTTCACTATTAATTGACCTAAAATTTTAAGATAAATGTTTACAAAAAGACATTTGGGTATTACATTTAATAGAACTGGAATATATATGCATATCATATATACAAATCATTTTATTTATTGATATGTCACATATAGAAATTGCTTCCGTCCATCACTGAGTGATTATTCACACACACACACACACACACACACACACACACACACACACACGGATTCTGCACAATGCCAGAATTTGGCACTATGTTTCCATATTACATATAGGTTAATGTAGGTTTATTGAACTCATCAATTAGAATAAGTGCATGTGTGTCTATGTGTTCAGTATATACACAACAGAATGTGGAAACGGGTTGCTTCAAACCTTCAAATGTAGGATGAATTGTTTTCCAATCCATCTTTGTTTGAATTCAGAGAAAACCAGGTAGGCCAACTGCCCAGCCAGCAGCTAGAGAGCCTCATTATGTGTCATTTGCATCCCATTAACCACAGAGCTGTGGGTCATTCACTGCCTGTCAAGCAGACAAGTCATTCCTTTTGTGTTAATTAGTAGAGAAATAAGGAGTTAATGAAGATCTTATGATCGGGAATGATTCATCTTTGTTGTTTCAAATGAATCTCTGCTCTCTAAACACTCTCGCTGGCTCCTACATGTTGAATAATAGAGAATCAGTTGGAAGAGAGCTCACCAAGGCCTTTAGACTGATGGTCTCCAGGGGCATTTTGCATGGTGGGCTTTGTTAGTTGAAGATTAGAAGGAGTTAATTGCTTCAAGATGGCTAGCAGATTAGGTTACAGGGTGTGTAGTATCTGTGTAAGCATATGTCAGCTCTTGTTAAAAGATAGGATATGCTTATTTTAATGAAATTATAATGGGAAGAATTCATTTGCCAGTATGCTAAAAATCTTATTTATGCACTTAATTTGAAAAAGAACAGATATTGTTTTAAGGCAGATCTCTTTTACATTTAGCTGTATTGCATTGCTAATATTCAAACTTTGGAGATCCATGCCTTTTTCTTCCTGCCAAATGCTCTTCAGGAGAAAGCTGAAATATACAAAATATCCCTTTTGCATTTGTGGTTTTGCACCTCTGACTATAACATATGATTTTAACTATGTTAACAATGAGAGATCAGTATTTATACAAAAAGTGGAAAAACCACTGGTTATGATATCATAACTAGAAGCTGAAACAGCCGAAGACATATGTTTATAAAATAAACTATGGTCTGGAACTAAACGTATAGGATACCAAGGCTTATGCTTGTCTTTAATCTGATTCCTAATGGAAGGGAAATGCATCAATTCATGATTCCAGGACTTCTTTCTTTTAAGAAAAGAAGAAAATTAGGATACTTCTGGCAGATTTTTCTTTAGTAAATGTAAATAATTATTAATAATGTTAATAAATAATTAACATAACAATCAAACTCATTGTAAAAATATCAAATTTATACACATATTAGCTTTATTTTTGCCTGGAATGGAAAGCTAAAATTCTTTATGAGAACTCCAGATCAGAAGCTTTTTTCTGGTTCTTAACTTCTCACCCATCTTTTTTCTTTCATATTGCAATTTTTAGCTGAACAAACTGGCAAGTGATACAGCAAAAATAAATGAGGCAGAGTGTACCAGCATGTTACTCATTCACTGACAACCTAGACTCTGACAATTTTTTTGTTTTATTATCCTGTGGAAATAGACATTGCTTCTTTGTGGTTTTTGTTAAAGGCATCATGTTTGTACAACCTAATTGAATTCATATACTAATTTTTCCTGTCTGTTATTTATAAATAACAATATCTTCTCTCTTTTGGGGGGGGGCATAATTAAAGTTTCTTCTCTCCAAAGAATAGATTGGTTAAAAAAAATAATAATAACAGAAAGACTATATGCTTATAGATAAAGGGTAAGAGGAATAATTTTCACACTCCTCAGTCTCAACATCCATGAGTTTCTGGAATCTTGATTTTCAGGAAACATTAGCAATAGCAATAACACTTAGACTTTTATATCACTTCACAGTGCTTTTACAGCGCTCTCTAAGCAGTTTACAGAGTCAGCATGTTTTCCCCAACAATCTGGGTCCTCATCTAACCCACCTCAGAAGGATGGAAGGCTGAGTCGACCTTGAGTCTGGTGAGATTTTAACTGCCAAATTGCAGTCAGTCGGCAGTCAGCAGAAGTAGCCTGCAGTATTGCATTCTAACGACTGCGCCAGCACGGTTCTTTCTCATTACAAAGAAAGCAGTTGAAATATCTTTTCAACAGTCATTTTACAAGCTTTCTTTTTTTCTGGATATAAAGCAACTTAATGTTCTTTTAATTCTAAGAAGTGTTCCTATAATAATTAGCAAATAGGCAGTCATTGACTTAGAACCATTCATTGAGTGACCATTCAAAGTTATGACGGCACAGAAAAAAATGACTTATGACCAGTTTTCACATTTATGACCATTGTAATATCCTCTTGGTCACGTGATCAAAACTTGGATGCTTGGCAATTGGCATGTATTTACGACAGTTGGACTATCCAGAGATCGTGTGATCGCCATATGTAGCCTTCACAGCTGGCTTCCAACAAGCAACATCAATGAGGAAAGACAGATTCGCTTAACAACCACAAGATTCATGTAACAACTTCAGTGAATCACAACTATTGTGGCAACAAAGATTGTAAAGTGGAGCAAAACCAGGGGTGAAATCGAGCAGGTTCTGACAGGTCCTGGAGAATCGGTAGCATAAATTTTAAACAATTTGGAGTACCGGCAGCGGAAATTTTGAATAGTTTGAAGAACCTGCAAATACCACTTCTAGCTGGCCCAAGAGTGGGGTGGGAATGGAGATTCTGCAATATCCTTCCCCTGGAATGGGTAGGAATGGAGATTTTGCAGTATCCTTCCCATGCCACGCCTACCAAGCCACGCCTACCAAACCACACCACGCCCACCAAGCCACACCCACAGAACCGGTAGTAAAAAAATTTGGATTTCACCACTGAGCAAAACTCACTTAACAGGTCCTTTGCTTAGCAGAAATTTTGGGCTCAATTTTTGCAGTCAGTTGAGGACTACTTGTATAGGATTCTTGGATGAAATAATTCTATTTAGCTACAAATCGACCACCAAATACTGAATAATCTATCTCCTTCCATTCCTGATTCTATAAAATCTACATGTGAGTATTGGTATTGATCCTGTAAGTAGTATGACCCACTTCATGTAAGTATTGGTACTGATTCTGACTCACTTCAAATTTGTACATATTTTCAAATGCATTTGAAGGCAGTAAAATATTAATTATTTATATATGATTCTGGATAGTTCATTCTGCTCCCTACAGTGAACAGTGTTTCCAAATAATATGCATTAAAGTTACCCCTTGGGTTACTATGGCAATTGGAACTAGATTACCATCACTGAGAAATATAAAGCATGACATCACATGACCACGTTACTTAGAGACAACAATTATGGAGGGCCTGATTGCAGTTGTTAAGTGAGGATTGCATTAAACAAGGACCTCATGTGACTTGTCACTTCCATCTACCTACCAGCTTCCACATGGGATTTGTGGCAAGTTTGCTAGTGGGAAGTCAGCAAGGAATATGAGAAACTGCAATCATATAACTGCAGGGTTGTTGTGATAGCTAGAATTCTGAAGAAAAAATAAAAAAATAAAAGAAAGATAAAAAGAAAAAAAATAGAGTATTTATTACTATATGTTTATCACAATTGGGACACCATTGGGATTTTACTCTCCTGCACCACCATGAAAACTCATAAAAACTGAATGGTTCATTGCCCCTGCTTAGAAATAATATTGAAAGGCACAACATACCTGACTAATTTAGGAAATGGCTTGGTTTCAAGTCAATCTCTATGCACACCTTATCAGCTGTGGACTAGAAAACATGGGGCTTCAGAGTTCCTTTCATCCCTAAACTTCTTTGTGGTCTTTGGAGCAACTTCTAATCACAGCTGCTAAAAATTTGCACTGTAACTTGTTGCAATTTTGTAGATACAGGAACAATAATAATCTGTATTGTTCATAAAATATTCTTAATTTTTTTAAAAAAAGAAAAACTCAAGACTCCCATCAAAATTGTAATAATAATCCGTTCTCTTTTTTTTCCCAATTTTTTTTAAAATTTTCTTTTAATACAAAACATTCCATCATTCATTAAACAGTATGTCATCTGGGTACAATTTTTTTGTGCCGTAACAATTAAAGTTTAATTCTCAACCCATTCTAAACTTGCAACATTATCCTGCCTTCTGTAACCCCAAAAACATGAAGTGTGACCTACAGCCAAACAATGGTTGTTGCCTACATCTAATGTTATCTATGAAATGCAGAACAAACATTCCTTGGTTTTGATTTCATACCTGACTGCTCCAACTAGAGATGCCAGTGATCAAGGCAAAGGTATCTGCAATTATAGCATGTTCTGATTCTTTCTCTGGGGGAGGTAGTTGATATGAACAATCAGTTTTTTAGGTTCTATGTTCAAAAATGGGGGAGCGTGGTGGCTCAGCACTTAAGACACCAGGCTTGTCGGCTGGAAGATCAAACGCCAGCATCGGGGTGAGCTCCCGTCCTTGCCCCAGCTCCTGCCATCTAGTGGTTAGAAATGATGCAAATGCAAGTAGATAAATAAATAGCACTTTGGTGAGAAGGTAACAGCAGTCTGGGATGTCATGCTGGCCACATGACCACAGAAATATCTTTGGACAACGCTGGCTCAATGGCCTTGAAACGACCACTGCCTCCAATAGTCTGCAATGACTAGCAGAGTAAAATCTACATGGACTCCTTTACTTTTACCTTTATGTTCCAAAATAGCAACGTGAATCTTAATGTTTGTTTAATTTTGATTATTCTTCTTGAACATCCTTTGGGGATGTTGAGGAACAAAAAGGGGCTAGAAGACATGATTCTTGAGTTGCTTCAGACAAAAATGGAAGTTTTGGCGTATTTGGCAGGCTCAGAAGAAAAAACTGGGAAAGAAACAGCTTTCAAAAAGAATTTTGGTGCTACAAAAAGAAGGAAAGGGGTTTTTTTTGCTATTCCTCACGAAAGCCTGCCTCCTATCTCAGCTCTTTTCCCTGACAGCAGCTGCAGTAGTCAGAGGCGGACAGCAGTTTTTATATTACCAGTACAGAAAAAAGCTGGCTTTTGAGTAGAGAGAAGGAGGAGGGATAAGTAGAAGTAATTTATTCGGGATCTTTGAGAGGATAATAGCCAATTATTTGTTTATAACACTGGTTAAATTTTCATTAGGCAGATTAATGGAATATCATGTACTGTCAACATTGGACTGAGGGGTGGTCTGTAAGAGATAAACGGGCAAACAGTCGATGTGTTTCCCTGCGTAAATTAGTTTTTGCTTTCCTGTTTTTCATATGAAAATGGAAAAGATGGACAAGGTGGTGCATTTTAAAACGAGTCTCAAGACGGGCCAAATCAGTTAAATATGAAAGCAATCGTGGCAATAAATAAATACATTATAATAACTTAGCACCCTGCTTATAATTTAGATTTCATGAAAGTCAGGGATAATGTCAGTTTTTAACCTGCTCTCTTAATACATATTTCCTCTTCCTGAACCTAGGTGTTTCTTGCTGTGAGGTGAAAGCCTATTACTTTTTTACCCCTGATTTGTCTGTGTAATCTGTTCAGCATTACAGCTGGTAAATGCTAGAGGCTCATCACTCGTTCTTGTGAATGCAGGTATTATCATATTCTGGATGGCAGGAGCCCTTTCCTCTAAGTAGTCTATTATCAGTATCAGACATCCTTCTCCTGTCTCCCTTCAGTGAGCAGTTTGGGTTGCCTATCACACTGTTTTGAAGTTGGAATATATGGGGACTACTTAACATTTGTGGATGGGATTTTCAAAACACCTTAAAGGGTTTAGGCAAGTAACTCCCAAAGGCTTCTCTCAAAATCTCCCTTCAATTTATACCATAATAGGAGGCGATTGCTGCAGCAATGAGTGCATAGGGAACCTACACAGTGGATGCTATGCAATATACCATCAGTTACAAATTGCAAAGTGCAAAAATGCTAGAATCGTTCTGTAGCAATAGCTACCTGTAACTAAAAAGCAAAAGCGACAGCTTCAAATACCCTTACACCTAATGATTACATTTCTCATGCATTGGGCAGGGCAACCTTTCATCCTGAAATGTCACCAGTCATCTCTTTGCATTGACTATAATAACATTAATCTGTGGGATATCATATTGAAATGTATTGCCCAGTTTCAGAATACATAGAGATACAGTGACTTTTATTTGATTCAAGTTATTTTGGAACATGGATAGGCACATGTGATCAATGAAACAACTCCTTTGGTTGTTTTCTCTTTCCCAAAATGGCTATACCAAAATACTAAGAAAATAATTCTGGACTTGCCAGGCTCCTTGAAAGACCAGAAAAATATTTGGAGAGACATGATGAATCATAATACTTGATAATAGAGCTCTTTTGAACCTAGTTAGGGTTAACTAAGCAGACTCACATAAAACTTATTCAATAGGCAAAAGGATGGTTCTGACTGAAAAGATTTCCAATTTGACAGAGGAACCAAATTACCTAAAGAATTTTTGGGCTTCCCTTCATTAGACATGACCAGGTGGAAGCTAAACAGCCATCCCTTCAGCTGACTTTCATTTGGATTGCTGCAGTCAAAAAGGAATTGAACTTGATATTTCAACCTCAACAATTTTAAGGTATGTGGATTTCCACTCCCAGAATTCTCCAGCCAGCCTAAATGGTACTTTCCAACTCCGATTCCATGATGATTGGGATTCTTTTTAAAAATTGTGTTTATATTTGTGCCTGACTATAGTCCTATAAATGAATGCTTTTGCATATATAGAAATAATCCCTATTGTCCATATATGTATGTACAGTTCAATAGATCCTGCTTATATAAGCTATAGATAAAAAAGACATTGGGCTAACACAGTTCTGACCATACTAGTTCAGGCATGCTGCAATGATCATCAAAATGATGAACGTGGAAAATCCATTTAGCACATCCATCCATCCATCCATCCATCTATCCATCCATCCATCCATCCCAAAATGTAATCACTGAAGCCTAATGTCAAGCCATCAAAGTAAAATAGTACAATTTCTTGTCACCTGGGCAAAGGAAAATTGAGCTAAAGTGGAATATTAAGCCTCAGGTAGGCTTAACATACATAAAAAACATTTAAAACCATCATGGAAGAAAGGATACAATATTCCAGCTCAGCAGCCGTTACCACCAAAAACTCTGAATTAGGGATTCAAGCTTCTTCTTGCAACATGAAGCTGTCATATTTCTGGATGCAGCTTGAAAGAATTCAGAGCAAATTGACTTGGTGTTTTTTTTTAAAAAAATTCTTTTTTTATGACAAAAACTTTTATAACTTCTTGCCAAGCCAAAATAATACTACCCAGACTGACTGTAATTAAAAGTTTTAAAATTATTATTATAAAGTTACACTTCCTTCTGGAATCATATAATGCCCTAAAGGCAATTTTCTTAATAGGCCTTCTTAAATGAACCTGCAGTATTTTTAACTAGGCTTGTTTTTATTTTTTGCTTTTTAAGTTGCACATGTAGCTTTCTCTCTTGTGCCTGTGAATGCTGTGCTGTATATCATAAGTATTTGTATCATCACATTGGCTGATGTGAAAGTGGTGATTATTACACAACTTCATACAAAATGTTCTTCACAATATTGTAAAAACTAGGTGCGAACTTAAACTAGTTATCAAATAGTTTGCAGTTTTGAAAAGTGTTATAAACCATTCTTCCCTTTTAGGCCTGAAGTCATACATTTATTTCAGGCATTTCCATGACATGATTCACAGTAAAGATAACAGATACTATATTAGAATATAACATATTAGAATGTTAAAATAAGCTACATAAATCCAAATTAACAAATCATTTTCTGTCTTTCCGGTGTGCCAAAATTTAAAAACAACAACAAAAAAGACTTATAAAAGTACTCAAGCAGTGTATTTATCTGTGTCTGCCTTTACTTTTTTGGGGGGGAAAAAACCCCCAACAACAACCCTAGGTAGAAAATAAGAAATATATATATATATATATATAGGTCTATAGAAAAAATGATGCCCAATGCAAAACTTTAAATGAGTCCCCCAAAATGAGTATGTTGAGATAAAAACTGTAAGGGAGATAATGTGATAGCTTTGATTGTATATTTAATCTAGGGAAAAATAGTATCTGCAAAAAGGTTGTGGTTTTCCACATTTATACAATGTTGCACAAACATATGAAGGGTAGATCTAGTATTTAGTATTTTTATTTCCTATGTGCTTATCTCTAAATGCTGTACAAAACCTATTTATTTTTTTCATATCAACAACCTTTGTGGTAAGTTTGGTTGAGAAAAAGGAATTGGCTCAAAGTATTCAGTGAGATTTGTAGATGAGGTTGGACTAGCACCTCTCTGTTCATAGTCCTTAATCACTAAATCACAGGGGTTTTCAAAACAATACTGAAAACTTTCAAATCAGTAGCTGCATGTCAGGCAAATGTTATAATCACTATGCTATGTCAGTACCATTTGCAGCCCCTTCCAGATATAAGCAGCTGTAAACCACTAGAAGAATGTAAAAAAAAAAAAAACAGAGCAGTTTGTAGCAAAATATGTTGTGGATTTTTAAAATCATAAAATGTTGTGATAAAGTATCACATTCGTATTATCAACCAGGGTCTGGAAACCAAATAGAATAATAACTAATATCACCAGACATATAAATATTTGACAGTTCAAGATTAAGTGCCTATTATAATTTACACTTTGCTTTATATACTTGACCACACATGCATGGATTATTGAAATGATGCTATTTCTTCAGCCAGTCTAAATTTGTATCCAAATAAGCAAAATGATGAATGTGTCATGCAACTCTGGATAAAATGAAAAGTGATTTAAATGTCAGCTACTAAATTTACCATGACATGTTTCAGATAAATGAGAAGTCTGCATTGCAAAGCTGCGAGAGAAAACATCTGCAGAGCTGCTAGCAGATTATTTGCAAGATTAGCTTCTAAGTAGCTAGATATACTTAAATATTTATACAGACATTTCACAAAACATTTGACATTATCTCAGAGAATCTTTGGCATCATCATATAATTCTTTATGATGTTTATGCATTATATAAGCTATAACATTGTGATTTGTATTTAAAGTTCTTTGGTATTCTGTAAGTGGGTAATTATGGTTTGATTGATTTCAATTAGATTAATTTACATTTTTACTGAAATAAAAGTCAGGGGTATTTATGGAATGTTTTAGCTTTCTTATACAATATTGTAGTTACGAAAGGAACTTCCAGAAATTCTAGAAAATCATTATCAGAGTCACTGGTCTAGATGGACCAACTCAGTGAAAAGTATTTAAAATGAAGTTATATACATCAGTGTTCTTATGTTCTAAATATTAATGTCAAGATATTAAACATTTTAAATGCAACATTTTTACCATCTTGATATTATCTTTTACTAGTTCCATTAAACAACTGAAACAGCAGTACTAGTTCCATTAAACAACATCCACTTAAACAACTGAAGCATAAAAGATCCATATGCTTATTTGCTTTATTTCTATGGCTCTTGTTAATTCCATATCACATATATTTAGGGAGTGTTATTTAATGTATAAGATTTGTCAAATATACAAACTGTTCATATAAAGATAATGTCTTGAAAAAGGTATTTAATTGCACTTACACTTAGAGTTACTGACGCTTGACAGTATCCAAAGTACTGTTAGTTTAATCTAAAATTTTATTCCTTAAGGCACTATCAGAGCAGTAAATCTCACTCTTGACTTAGTATAATACCAATGAGAACAGGAGATATTTTCTAAATGGAATCTCATATAGCCCTTTTTATTTTAGCAATGGAATGATAATATGTCTACTTAAAGAGGCAAATTCAAAATACATATCCCTCCTGAAGGATTGATCAATTTTCAAAACTTTCTAAAGGTATAAGGCTTTTCAAAGTTGCCTAAATAATTTTCTCCCTAGTACACTTTCATTTGATATATATATATATATATATATATATATATATATATATATATATAAATAAATAAATAAATAAATAAACTAACTTTATTGTCATTGTATGTGTATACACAGTATACACATACAACGAAATTTACTTGACACCCAAAGACCAGGTCCCACACACATAATCCCCAAACACACTCCCACCCACCATTTAGCTTTGTAATTAGCATGAACCATCATTCTCAAAGTGTATAAAAATCAGGCTTGTACTTTTGTGCTGCCTTCATGTAATGTTCATATTGTTTTCTTATGCTGTAATATCAACACATACATTTTAAAAAGTTTTAACACAACATCTTCCTGAAAATGTCTTCTCTGATTATATCTTGGGGGCTAAATCTTAGGGGCTATTTGTGACATTGTAAGCCCCTGAGAAGCACTTGATAGTGAGATGGGTGGCATATTAATTTAATAAATAAATGAATAAAAGACAGTCTTGAAGTTCCCAGTTGCATATCAAACATAGACTGCTTAATCCAAGTCCAGTTCAAAGTTAAAGGGTTATAAGAATGAACATCTGGAACTTTGAAATTCCCCATGAAGAGTTAGTTCTTAGGGCAGGCCAAAGTCACCTATCTTCCCTATGGTTATTATTATTATTTTTTAATTTGATTTATATGCCGCCCTTCATCGGAAAGTCAGGGCGACTTACAATGCATTAAGCAATAGCCTTCATACTTTTGTATATTTGTACAAAGTCAGCTTATTGCCCCCACAAACTGGGTCCTCATTTCACCTACCTTAGAAAGGATGGAAGGCTGAGTCAACCTTGAGCCTGGTGAGATTCGAACTTACAGTAATTGCAGACAGCCGGTGTTAATCACAATGCTTTTAGTCTGCTGAGCCACCAGGCTCTAGTTATTCTACGGTATTCTAATATTTTACAATATTGTGCAATATTGTATTGCACATCTCTTTAAATTATAGCAGTTATTTCTAAATTTCTATGTAGATATTTGAAAATTGTTGTGCTTCTTTATCCTGTTTTTTCTGCTCTTTAGCAATACTGAATGGTCCTTGTAGCTACCATTCTTTTTTTATATTATTTTCAATACTGCCATTATTTTGTCTGCATTTTGTTTAGTTACTACCCTCCCCTTATTTTCTCCTTACCCTTCCATGTATTGTTTTGTTTTGTTCTTGTAAACTCTTTGGGTTTATTGTTTTTTAACAGAAAGACATAGTCATAATAAATGATAATTTTTATATGAAACAAACATCTTTTTCTCTATGAAGGCAACTTTTAAATTGATAGGAGAAATGTGAAGACAAGATATAGTGATATGGCATTGTATCAATTTTGGACTTATGGAGTTTGACTTTTGTGTAAAGCAAAATCTCCCAATGAAGAAACTTGTCTCTTAAAGTACAGGAACAGAGGGTCCAAATACAATTTCTGAAAGATTGTCTTCTTCTATTAAAGAGTTTGTCTGCATTGATCAATGAACAGATGCTCTAGAGTTGTTGGCCTGAACCCTTCTTTGTTTACCCTTCTTGATGGTGTTTTATTTGATTTTCTTATGTTATGAGCTGCTCAGAGGTCAGACAACTATCATTGTAAGTTTTTTTTCTTAACATTTCCACAGTAGGAATAGTCTGAAATCAAATGAGAAAGACATGTGATGGGTATACACTTGATTCACTAGTCCTCAGGCAATGTTAAGTACCATATTTTTCGGAGTATAAGACTTACCAGAGTATAAAACACACCTTAGTTTTTGGAGAGGAAAATAAGAAAAAAGCTGATTGGTGGGTGGATCGGCCTCCCAGAATACCCCCAATCAGCTGTTCCCAGAGGTGAATTTTAACAACAGGTTCCTTGGTTGTGAGCTCTGTGCCTTGCTGCTTTTTTTTTTCTGCCTCTGAAACTTCTGAACTCTGTTTCAGAAAAAACTTTTTTTTCTTGCCTCTGAAAGCCTCTGAAACAGAGCTTCAGAAAAAAAGTCTCTGAAGCTCTATTTGGGGGCTTCTTTTCTGAAGCTCTGTTTGGGGGCTTCTTTTCTGAATCTTCATTTCTGATGCTTTTTTCAGCCTCTGAAACCTCCATTTGAGAAGCTGACTGGGGCTGCATTTAGAGTATAAGACACACCCAGATTTTCTCCTTCTTTTTTGGGGGGGAAAGGTGTGTCTTATACTCCGAAAAATACAGTATTCAAAATGGTCCCAATTAATTTTGAAGCAAGGTGGGCTGAATAGAATATGAAAGTAGATATTTGGCCTCATAATTATTTCTGTAATGAAAACAGTGTTTTTAAATCCCAGATCAAGTTCCAATGGGCAACAATGATATTTAACAGAAAATACTCCGAAGTATTTTTCAAAGTACTTCCAAAGAGATACACAGAAGTTTAAAGCATAAAAGCTCTTATTATTAACCCAGTCTCTTGTTATAAATCTGAAAATAGATGTTATTATGGAAATGCAAATACAACCATAGCTAGAGCAAAGGTTTTGACTTTTCACACACACAGAGAGAAATTTTATATATACACACACGCACACAGACACACTACCAATCACTTTTGTAATATTTTTTTTTCTACAGCAGACATTATCCATTGATTTTTTTCTTTGCTGGGTGTAAAGATGGGGGGAGAGCCTTCTCTGTGGGGGCACCTACTATCTGGAATGAGCTCCCCCCGGAGATACAGAGGATCCCGGATCTGCGCACCTTCCGCCGCGCTCTCAAGACCTTTTTATTCCACCAGGCGGGCCTGGCCTAAACTTTTCCCTTTTTCTTTTTAATATGAAAATTTTAAGATAAAGATAAAGAAAGATGTACTATTTCATGTAAGATAAAAAAACAACAACGAATCTATGAATTTTAGTCTTGAACTAAAAAAAAGAGCACTAGAACTACATTTTCATAGCTACTTTGTTGCTTTAGCTTCTCATAAATATGTCATAAAAGAAACAATACACCAAAGGAGGGAAAAAAAGAATTCACTCCATTATTTATTGGTTCTGTTGTTGATTTTTAAAGATTTCCACAAATTTTTGATAAATTATGCTTAGTTCATAAGATTATTTACCAAAACGTTCTACCTATAAATCAGTACTTTAATTTTAACCGTAATAACACAAGGGCTATCAATAGATTCAAACTCAATGTTAATCGCTTTAATCTTGATTGTAGGAAATATGACTTCTGCAATAGAGTAGTAAATGCCTGGAACACTCTACCTGACCCTGTTGTTAGTCTCGCTAATCCCCATACCTTTTACCTTAAACTGTCTACCATGGACCTTTCATGTTTCTTAAGAGGTCCCTAATGGAGTGTGCATAAGCGTGCCTACCATCTCTGTCCTACTGTCCCCATTTATATGTAATCATTCTGTGTTTACGGCTATGTTTTGCCTATTTACATCTATTTATCTGTGCCAATTTTTTTTTCATGTGTCCATGTCTATGTCTATACTGTTACTTGTTTCCTTGTACTTGTTGATAAAATAAATAAATAAATAAGATGCAAAAGAAAAAAGATCATGTGAATGTACATTCAAGGTAGTTTTCATATGATAAAATTCTGGAGAAGAAAGAATTTTTTATTCAGAAGAATAATCTTCATTCTCAGGTTGCTTGCGTCTTTATGCCTTTAAGATTCCAAGCTTGCTGTTTTTTTTGTTTGTTTGTTTGTTTGTTTTAATTTGATTTATATGCCGCCCTTCTCTGGAGACTCAGGGCGGCTTACAATGCGTTAAGCAATAGCCTTCATTCTTTTGTATATTTTATACAAAGTCAGCTTATTGCCCCCACAAACTGGGTTCTCATTTCACCTACCTTAGAAAGGATGGAAGGCTGAGTCAACCTTGAGCCTTAGAGAGATTCGAACCAGCAGAAATTGCAGGCGGCTGTGTTAATAACAGGGTGCACTAAACCACTGTACTATCAAGGCTGTTACGCTTAGCATTCTTGTTTATGGTCAATGGTGGAGATCATCCTTTGTTTGTAAAAGATGGCAAATTAATCCTTGAGATAAGATTGGAAAAAATTTATAATTGAAATGCTAAGGATCCAATAAGAATCAATTATAATGAGGTAGATTAAATAACAAACTCTATGAAAACAAGGTACTTTTATATATGTCTGACATTTTCTGTAATTCAGTACATGTTCTATATGAAAAAATCAATTTGAAATAGTTGAATTTGATCCATTTGCCTAACTGGTCATGTTCTCTTTGGATTGTATTTTAACTTCAGTTTTCTTTTTTTGAAGCTCTTCCTCATTTGATGCCTGCTCTCCAATTGTGATATGCGCTATACCACTCCCTTTTCTCTGGTTTGTCAGTGGAAAAATAAACAAAAGGCATCATCAGGCTCACTATCATAAAACAGTGAGGTGATATGCCTAACTGAGAAGATTTTTCAGATTATTAACAGATGAAATATAGAAAGTGTAGCATTTCAAAGTTGCCAAGTCTTTGGTGGAATATATGACATTCCAGTGGGTTCATCTGTTTAACAGTCAACATTTTGCTGTATGTATTAACCTTGGCTACATATGCTTTCAGTTTTCAGTTTTACTAGCTTTGTTCTCTATTACCACACTTTCCTTTTTATAGTCATATAGGAAATCATAATAAAAATGATAGGTCTACTGGCATAAATAGAAATGAATAGTTCCTGCTTTTTTTCTACACATGGGTTTCAAAGAAAAAGAACAAGCACTTGTGCTGCAAAATGTAGATGGCATCCAGTTTTGTTTCATTCATTCATTCATTCATTCAGAATGTGTCTGTAGCAAACCACAAGAATGCCAAAATGACATGTATCTCTTAACTTCATGAGCGAATCCCGCCTTTATGTACTTTTGTCCTGAAATCAGTTTTGACAACATAAAGTCATAAAGTGTTTGCCTCAGGATGCATTTTTCCTCATTTTCCCACCAATGTCCCTCTCCCCAGTGTGAATACTGGGAAATTTTTTAATTTATGCCATGCTCATAATGAAGATGTTGATTAAGTGATCTGGCCAATGACAAGCCCAAAAAGATAGCTTCGTTTTGGCAGTTTAAGGATCTGGACACAAAATAAATGAATAAATGAAAATGGCACCACATCTTGATCTATAGAAAACATTAACAGCTTATAACTTATAGTTATAAACAAATGTTATAAAGTAAGCAAACATCTTCCTTGTTTTTTTCCTTCATCTTCAAATATACAGTTTTGTTTTTCCTTTCTATAATATTCCAACATAATATTAATTATGCTTAACCACACTATTTAAAATCAGTGTTTAGTATTTTAGATCTAAACCAAAAAAAGTCTGATGGAAACATGAACATTCATAGGTTCACTTGGCCTAAAAAAATTAGAGTTCTTAATCCCAGTTAGCTGGAAGTTACATACATTTATTTATTGTGAACAACCTGCACATTCTCGGAAGCTGTCTTTTCTTAAGTACTGTGTTTAAAGTTCCATAGATTATTTGTCACTGAAAGATGCTGGGGCTGTGTCACAATTTAAACTAAAGCATATATATTTCATTCACTCATCACTCTGAATATCCATCCATCCATCCATCCATCCATCCATCCATCCATCCATTCATTCTGTAGTATTGTGTAATTGATGACATGATTAGGCTTTTAAAAAAAAGTCGGCAGCCCAGATTGAAGACTCAACTTCCATGCAACGGGATGAGCTCCCGTCCTTGTTCCAGTTCCTGCCACCCTAGCACTTTGAAAGTATACAAATGCAAGGAGACTTTGGTGGGAAGGTAACAGCACTTTGTGATGTCATGCTGGCCACATGACTGCAGAAATATCTTTGGACAGCACTGACTCAATGGCCTTGAAACGGAGATAAGCATCAGCCCCCAGAGTCAGCAACGATTAGAATAAAATTTGCAGTGACTCTTTTACCTTTACTTTGGGAAGATTGTCCTTAGTTTCCTGCCTCTGAGTTTGAAGACAGAATTTCAGCTCTCTCACCTATTTTCATGGAAGAGTCATAATTTGGTTTCCATAAGGCCTACACTTTCTTAGTATTACATTTTCTCCTCAGTACAGACCAATTTATACCATGCCTATTGTCTACAAAAGCTCGTGTTAGTTAATATATTTACTATGCAATTTTTGAACCTAAACATGATTCCTGGTGGTTAAATATCATGCATGTACAGCCTTTGATTTATATGGAATATTATTCTTATGAATGATAGCACAGCACAGTTATCCCTTCAGTGCAGAAAGATAGTATCAGCCCCAGAAGATGCCTTGTAAGAATAAACTATTAAAATGACTAATGGAATAGATCCTGAGTCCTGTCCGGTTTAGATCAGATATTAGATTATGATCATGCCTCATGTAAAGTTTTATATTTATTTCAGTGTAACAATATGCATGAGTAGCTTGTATCCAACACAAAATGCCCAGGTTGCTTTTCATGGCAAAGTAATTTATTTTTCTTCAAGAATTTCCATAGGGTATATGATTCAGTCATGTCTGGATTTGATCATTTTCCAGGTTTTCCAGCCAAGCTTATTTTCTTTTACTTCTCTGCAGTATTCTGAACATTAAAAAGTCAGCCCAAATCATACTGAATGATTTTTTTTGTGTGTGAACATGTCTGTTAATATATACATTTCTGTGTCAACTGATTTGTTGTTATTGTTGTATACAATATACAGGCATCAGTGCTTTATCTTTTTTTTTAAATCCCCACATATCACTACATTCTACATTAGGAATAGTTCACCAAACGCTACTGTGTTAAATCCTTATCAGAATATAAGCTGAATAATTCGTGTTCCCTTAATATTAGAATGCTGCAATATTTATTCATGACTGTAGCAGCTTAAAATAAAAAAAAATCAATCTATTAAGAGGAAAATATTTTCCTTGTAGCAGCTCTACTTTGATATTTGGATTGTACTCACCTGGAATGCAATAACAGATCATTTTTTTCATATAGTAGCAAACGCAAAAGTTACTTTTGTTCAGGGGGCTGAAGAATAGAGCAAACTAAAAGAGGAAAGATTGGAACAGGTGAACATGAGTGACAAAAGATCTATCCTTGAGAAATTTTGTAAAAATAATAACTGTGGAGATTGTATTTATATGAGGTATTTACAGGACAGTTTGGCCACACACTTGTGGCAAGAGTCAGCAGAGCAATTCACTCAGAGCAAAGGGGTCAACCTCTTTCCGCAGAGCAATTTAAAAAAAATATATAACAAGTATCCTTCCTGGTATACAATTGGCATATACTGTGGCGAAACAGAGCTTTGTGCATAGCAAGCTGATGAGACAGATATCTTTCCAAGTTTTACCTTTCCGCACAGGCTCATTTTCCCTCATAATTGCAAACCACAAGCGCCTCAATTCAATAGCCTTGAAAATCCAACTGGCCCTACGAATCCAAACACCTCTTGGAGAAATTAGGTTATCATTCATTAGCTATCTATCATTTGGCCACTGGTAGGCTGGCAGGATATGAGGGCCATTTAATTAGGCCCAGCACCACTCTTTGGTGTGAAAAGGGCTCTCAAAAGCTTCAATTCCCTACAGCTTCACAGCGGGAAGTTGTTGGCGATAATTGACATAGGATTTCCTTGTTAACCAGCAGCAGACATGCTGGATTAAAGCGACAGAGATCTCAAGAAGAAAGTGAAAAGAGATAAGACAGGGCTTGGAAAGACTTGTGCTTATTTTGCACTTGAGGATGATGAGCAAATAGCAATAACAAACTGGAGAGCTGCTCCCTGCACGTAAGGCCTTCACTTATCAGTCCCATTTCAGCTTGGCTGATCAAAGATTGACTTCCCTTCAAATAACACAGGCCTGGGGTTTGTTAGTTTATTAAGCTGCAGGTTTTATGAATTATCACAGTTTTAAAGATGGATTGCGGCTTATGTGAAGGGGGAGAGGATTATCGTGTTTTCATCTAAACAATTATAAAATATCACAGCTGAAAGCTTGCTTGCAAATGACATCATTTTCTCCTGCAAACTAAACAGGGCCATTGTATGCCTTCCTATACCAGGCTCCAACAAGTGTGCTGCCTCCTGAAAATTAACTCGGCTTTTGAGAAGCAACCACAATGTAAATATATCGCTAGTTCACAGTGCTTGTGCTGTTTGACAAGGAAAGTCATATAAAGCAGTCGGGTAGAGTTCAAAAGTAGAAGCAGCAGCCTGGTGGAGACCTAGCCTATAGAGATGTTTCTTAAATTATGCTTCTGATAAAATGATCCTGAAGTACATACACATGAGTATTGTTAAAATGAAAATGTCTTCTTTGGACAAGAGATAATTATTGTATCTCACTTAATAACTTAACCTTGCACAGCACATGTGGTAATAATAAAGAAACTAAAGCAGTAAACCCTTGTTAGAGTATTTCTTCCTCAATTTTTTTGCAGGCGGGGGAATATGCGGATAAGGTTGTTTGTGCAAATGGAATATACATTCTATATATATATAATAAAAGCAAGATACCCTTGAAAAGCCAGTACCATGATCAGACTACTTATTAATAGGACCTGTGTAATCATTGTAGATACGGAATATTGTAATTTATGCTTTCTAAATCATAACATAACGTTAGAGATAAACAAATTAATTAACTTAATCCGCCTTATAAATATTCCCCATTTCATTATGGTTTTTGGAAGCAGTAACAACTTTTCTGTTGTAGAACTTTGTAGAAGTTTGCTATTGACATAATCAACTGAATATTGTCTAGGAATACTTTACACATCCAAATAGCATCAAGCATTATAATTAAAGGAGGAAAGTTGATGCAAAATTAATGTGTTGTTTTAATTACTAGGTGGCATTAGATTTAATTGTAAATCAGTGGAGTCAAATATTTCCTGTGTCTATTGTAAAGTGGTCTACTCTGGGTTATTCTGAAAAAGCATTTACACATTGGGGACAATACAAAATATCATGATTTTTGTCTCTTCCAAAAGCAATGTTTATCTTTAAAGCTTGGGGACAGACTGTCTGAAGACCCCTTGATCTATTTCTTCCTCAAAAGGTGACTATTCAATAGGGATTTCACTTTTTTTAGTCCCCAACAGTCATTCATTTGGAAGGCCAGCACAGCATTACCTCTTCTACATTTTCAAGTTCTGATAGACGCTGCATTTTTTTTTTTTTTTGATACTGTGGTAGAATTTAATATGATTTTTTTTAAAGAAAATACTTTGATTTTGCCTTTATTTTATTTTGATCAGAATGTAATGTTGATGAATTTATCTGTTTGTCATTTTGATGAGAAAATTATTTATGAATATTTATTGTTAAATAAATAGTTCAATTTTACCTCATAGACTGTTTTGTTATCTAGTTTCCTGATTAGTAAACTGCGAAACTTGCATGACAATATCTCCCAATAATAACCATTTTTAATTCAATTCTTCATCAGTTCTTTGCTACAGCTTCCTACTGCTTCTATCTTTTTACTACCTAAGGAATTAAGAAAACACCTTGCAATTTAAGATAAGCAGATACACGTCGGGTTTTTCTTTCACAGAAGACCTGTATCAAGCAAGAGTACCATCACATAATTATATACTATATGCAGAAAGGAGAAAACCATGAAGCACCCCATAAGGATATTTTATTATAACGTATTAAGTCCATTCTTTCTCCTCTTTATATATGCCAGATGTCAGACTCAAGTAAGCTGTTTCTCTCTGATGTGCACAGCAGTTTTTAAGGCAATTGTCCACAATACACTAGAGAAATATAGAATCATTCCAGACTAATGTTGACAATTACAATGATAGCTGTTTCACATTTATCAGGGACCAGAAAAGAGAACCCAGAAAATTAGCTTCAACAACATGGAGTTAACCATCCTGATGAGGCTATCTGATGATATCAATATTAGCAATATATATTCCTGATTTCCCACATCTCAATTTAGAACATGTTCATTCTTTTTAATTTTCCAGAAACATTCATGAAAGAAGTTTCTCTGAGATTTCATTAATACCTTATTCTTTCTAAATGCTGCCCTTCACAGCCGTCACATGGATTCATGTATTCAGACTACATTTAATGTACTTTTACTTTTAGATATTCTCCATATTTTGATTTTTTTAAAGCATTTTTTATCTTTTTGAAGAAGGTGGGGTACAACTATTTTTAATTAGCTAGGTAAGTGCAAGAAGCTCAGAGATGATGAGACTCACAGGCTAATAATTGATTTTTGTCCTTTTTTCCCCCCAAGGAAACATGTATTTGGAAAGCAAGTTTGGTACAACAAATTATATAGCATTTAAGGCTCTCAGGTGAAAATCTTGCCAACCTGACTTCCCCTGTTTTCCCAGGTTGTAGCTATTAGTGATAGCTAGTTATTGCAAATTTTTACGGATCTCATATTTTGTATCCTTTTCCCCCTGATATGTATTTCTTGAAAATTGAAACAAAATGCCTCACTTAATTTCTTGATTTTTCTAATGATTTTTAAACAAAATTATGAATCTGTATGTTTGTGTATGATCATTTCAGGATAGAAACATCACGTTGTCTGAAAATCATATGTATGAATATTTGAATCAGTTGATTATAAAATTCAGCTGTAGATTCTATAAACTAAATCCCTTTCTATAGCTTGTATTTGTGTTTCAAATTTAAGAATGCCTAATTGAACTATAACTGTACACTCTTATTAACACAAATGGGCCTTAGATCTCAGCTATAATTATCTTCTGTGTTTTGCAATTTATTTATATGTTTGTCAGATTATGACTATTTTAAATTTTAAAATATGAAAATGTTTTCTAAATTACTTATCTTTAAAATGCCTTTTGAAATGAAGTTTGGATTTGCCATGTTGTAGACTTACTGTATTTGACGCATTTCCTGAAGAGAATATAATTCATGCATAGTAGTTTCTTCCAGGAAAAGAGAAATGAAAAAATTAATTCAAGTGTGGATATTTGATAAATTCCTAAAGTTACAAGCAATGCATCTGCTTTTAATGTTTTCTATCAGAAGACTGATGCAGTATAACTCCCCCTGCCTTTTTTTGAGTCAGTGTTTAATCATCCAAACAACCTTATAATAGGGAAACACACTTTATGGCACTGGAAGATTTACTTTTCCGTTGCCATGTGACTCTTCTGACAACCAATAAATGCCTTATATTGATGAAGTGAACAAATCTCTATCTGGTCATTTTCAACTTGAAACTAATAACCACCATCATGAAATCAGGCATGCAATAAGCTAGGTTAAAACAGAGTTCATCAAATAAATCATTCAGGAATTTTCTATTTCTCTCCCAAGACACGTTGCACATCTGCTTGTTGAAAGGAGGGAAAAAGCAGTATTTCTTTGATCAACTTAAAAAAACATATTCTTGTACCTGTCCCTAGGGCTTTCTTTTCCTGGACCCAATCCTAGAAGATGTATGGTACACCCACAGATTGGACTCTTTTCAAGTGAATTTAGGTGCAGTATTATTGCCTAATAATATAAGACATTTGGAGACGATACATGATGTTGTGTGCCAAGTAACAGAGAGATAAGGAGCCAACTTCTCTGTATTTTTAGATGTCTAGAAATAACTTTTTATAAACTGGTTTGGAAAAAAAATCACTACACTTTAACATTTTAAGTAATTTAAACATATAGGAACAAATTAATGATACAATGTAGATGATAATCCTGATAAGGTGGTTTCCGGAGTAAGATGCCATACACAACAGGAAATCGAAACATATAGCAAATTCATTCCTGATATGAGTTATTATCTTTATTAAAGGTCACAGATCCAGACAACACAAAATTCAATATAACACATGGAATAAATGTGTCTGTGACCCATCTATTTTGCTGTTAAGAAGTTCAAATTTTATGGGCTACAATTAGATTTGGTTAGAGCTATTTTAGCATCTTTATCTGCCAAAAAGAAGCTGTACAAAGAATTCTTCTATCTGTCTAGGAAATGGACTAAAAATATACAAATTATCTTGGTAGAACTTACAGTGAAGCAAAAGATGAAACCATGATTTCATATTCCTGACTTCACAAGTGCAAAGTCTTTCAGCACTATGGATTTTTATGGAATTTTCTCTTGAGTTCAATCCTTATACAGTATAATGGCATATAAGTATGATAATGAACAGATGATATGCCTATTGACTGAAACAGTTTTGAGAAGAAGAAATTGAATCTGTTTATTTATTTAGTAAATAAATAAATTTATTTATTTTTTATTCAAACTGAGTGTTTGTTAAGACAGTTCATGATAAAAAATATATGCAAAATTAAATATAATGTTCATCGGAATTAAACTTCATCTTTAGACAACGCTCATCCATGAAAAGACAATATGGTGCCCATCAGATATTGTGAGTGACATCTCCAAACTTGACAATGATGAAGGATCATGGGAGTTTGCCTGTATCTGTGCCATTGTGTCTTTCTGACAGAGACAATCTAGGATCAAGATCTCTTCCTTCCACTCTCATTTTCAAACTCATATTAAATCTAAATTATCATTCATAAGATTTTGGTGTAAGAGTAGGAAAAATAAAAATGAATGCCATAGTGCTTATACCATCTGCTATCAGCGACTTAATTTCTTCTTTTTTTAAAGAAAAGCCTCAAGCTTTATGTTTATTATTAATAACCAGTAGTTGTGCTAGTAACTGGCTTTGTCTTTTAGCTTGCAAGCATGAAAAGCCAATGCAAATCAGCCTTTTTAAATTAAATATGAGAAAACAATTATATTTTGACAGTTAATTGCAATCTTTACTGAATGTGGTATTCTGAACAAGATACCACATGTATTTAGCGTGCTGATTATATATGTAGATTGTTTTGCAAATTAAGAAAATATCCCTAAAAGAGATACAATAATTGGTTGACTAAATCACTATTTCTTAAGGGGACAGTATTAAGAAATGAATGTTGTATGACTACATCCATAATAATTAGCTTTTAACTCACTGCTTAAAGGTTTTAGATTGGGAGGAGCTTCGATCCTATGCACACTTATTAGGGAATAAAATACACTGAACTCCAAGGACTTAATTGAGAGTACACAAACAGAAAATTGCACTGGTAATCTTCAGATCTATAGGTGCCATTCTATTCCTTGCCAGATTCTCTGGCAAGTCTCTACCCTATACTATGGGTAGTATAGTGACAGTCTCTACCCTATACTATGATCAAAATTGAACTTTTATGGGTGTAAATTCCATATAAATTATTTTTTTTCAGATATATTGTTATAAATGTATGACAGGTAAAAGTGAAACAGCAGTAATCATCATCATCATCATCATTATTTAGTTGTTCGTTTGTCTGCTGATCTGATTGCTAAATGTTATTTCCCTCTTGGTGAGCTGCCCAAATTAAATAAAATGCAACACATCTCTAACACAAAAATTTGCTATAAAAATGAACCCCATATAAATTATCAATATGAAACTCTATGGGAGGTAATGGAATGTGTGGGCAATTTTGAAGAAAAGAAAAAAGAGATACTAAGTAAGGTAGAATCCTCCCCTCACCCAATGGCTTAAGAATCCGAGAAAGAAATTTAGGAAGGACCTGCCTTAATGGCTTCGGCACTTAAAAGGGATGGCGAGAAGTTTGTACTTTCAGACTTGCAATATTCTGTTAATGTAGCCCTACAATAAAGTAGAATGACTTCATCTAGTTGTGTTTCTCGTCTGGATTACCTGGGAGCACTGCCAGGGGTCAAATTCAGCATTCTGTTTCTCATAGTTTCATGCACATCATCCCAGCTACAGATGGACTCATATCAGTCCATCTGCACATGCAAAATCACAAGCAAGGCAAAAGTGCCCTAATCCTTTTTTTACCTCTTGTAGCATTACAATTGATCCTAGAAATAGTATATTTATTGTCATTCCTGCTTTCCTTAAATAAAGGTAGGTAATTGATTTCTGTGTGTTACCTTAAGGTAAGATGGGTTCCTATAAATTTTATAAACAAATACATGTAAAAATGAAAAACTAAGCGTAAGTGTAATATTTATAAATGCATGAATGATACTCCATTACTAATAAGATCAAACTGGGAAAGTTGTGAGGACATGCTGAAGAGACTTAATGTCCACCAAATATAAAGGCATTACTAAAAAATAAAAATAAAATCACCCAACACCCCCAATTCCTAATTAAAAGAACCATTTTCAGCAGTGGTGGGTTGCTAGGTTTGCCCCAGATTGGGCAAACTGGTAGCGGTGGCAGTGGGAGGCTCTGCCCACCCACCTGGGCATCTCTATGCATGCGCAGAAGCGTCACGTGTGCGTGCATCTACAAACAAACCGGTAGCAATGGGATTTGAAACCCACTACTGATTTTCAGGTATCTGAAAAAATATTACAAGGAGGAGGAGTTGTGTGTGATTTCAAGAGACAAAACTGTTCTAACCAATCAAAAACTTTCAGTTACTTACAAACACATTTAATTGATTTTCCTGAGCTTGATCTGGAACATGAGATTATACAATAGGAAAAAAAAGATGTGTTTACAACAGCATCAACAGCTCGTTTTTTTCCTTCTTTCTATACTAATAAAGCATACAGACACCTTTTGTTAGAAGATGACAGTAACAGCTCTTTCATAACATTCTACCCCAATGCTTTAGTCATATTTGATATAACAGTTGTAAATTCAAAATATAGCATCTCAGAATATAATGCAGAAATTAGTTCAAAATACACAAATTCAGAAATTTCCTATGCAATGACCACAAGGGAATTTCCAGCCTTTTAAAACTGATTAGAGACTGTAATTTGTTAGTCATAAATTATTATCTCAGTAACTTAAATAACTGGCATTTAGATAATCTAATATATGTTTATATTTCATTGCCCACTTAAACTGTGAAATTAGCAAATTATAAGGTCATGCTAAGGACAAAGTAATGATTTTAAAACTGGGAAATGACAAATTTTAAAAAGAAATAAATCATTTGAAAACAAAGTTTCAGTATCTCACAGACAGTAATCTGCCCAAGGCTTAAATCATAGCTGCATTTTACATGACTTATTCCCGTTTACATAAATGGGACTAAAATGCTTCTTTGCCTATAAGAATATTTACATAAATAATTTGTACGTTCAAAATTCTATAGTTTCAGTATAATAGATCTGACACAAATCTTGATTGGATATATTATCTTATATTAATCTAAATGCATTATCAATTTAATCTTCTTTATTTTAAAATCTGATCAATTAATTTTCTTAGTGCCTTTCAAGGTACAATTGATTATTCTGTTCCAGACTCAGCAGATATTTTTCTGGAACAAGGAAACCAAGCACTTAGTCACAATTCTCCTTGTTTTCAGATATCTTCTAATTCCTAAAAACAAATTTAACAATTTGTTGTGTATAAGTGTAAAACTGATAGAAATAAAATATCTCGGAACTATGATTAGAAACATAGCTTGCTTAGAGACATGCTTTGATTTGTTAATTTATTCATGATTAATATACATAACATAACATACATAAAACATAACATTGGCTTTAATGGGTTTACTCCAAATAGGTCTTTTGCAATAAAATCTGACATCAATACTTTTCAGAATCCATAGTTCATCTGTAGAGCACAATAGCCAAGAGTGCTTTCCCATCCCCATCCCCTAAAAGGAGAAGAATTTAAATGTTCCAATACGTGACATATGAAATAAAAGGCAATACAATTGAAATAAATTATATTTTGGTGGGGGGGAGAGCTGTTGAAACATTTTCTAAATCTCATTTCTGCATGAGTAATAGAACTGCCAGCCCAACACCTGCAGGGGTGGAAATAATTTACTTAGCTTTACTGACTTCTAGGCAGGTTCTTCACTTGATGAATGGCTTAATTAAACATCTGTTAATCACAACAGTATCTCATCTTGAGGTGAAATACCTATTCTTCATATCCTATCATCCTGCAAGATAACATCAAACATTCCTTCATTTGCGAGACTTAGGTGTATCTTATGATTTCAATAAACTTGTCAGGGAAACAATGTGCCTCCTCTCCTTCTGTCTCTCCTGAAAAAACAATTCTGAGCTTGGACTCTTTTTCCACCCTTTTGCCCTTCCCCCGTCTCCACAACCTTCCCATAACCTCAGGCTCCTGAACTCTCAAGTATGTTTTTAGGCCTTGATAATAAAGCAACATCTGCAAACTTACAAGTGCTTTACTCAAGTTAATTGAGTAAATTGAAGCAAGATGCTGGGCAGGGGTGATCTATGATCCCAGGTTGAGGACCCAGAAGGGAGACAACAGATTTACTGCAAAGACAGTGGGCGGCCTTTTGTTCAAGCCCTAGTTCATGGGAAGTTTGAGGTCATTTGGGATTAAAATATCTTCAGAAACAAATGGAATAATTTGACTGAAATATAAGACACCCAGTGCCAGTTTATGCCAGGAAACCATGGATAATTTATTGTCTGTCAATCCAACACTGGTCTGTGATAAATTAAACTGAATTTATAGATTATTGGGAAAGCTGGTACCCTTCCCTGGCAAATTGGTAAAGTAGGAAATGACCATATTTATTGATAATTGAATTTGAAATTTGTGATAATGCTACAACAAAAGACTACTGTATATCTAGTACTCAATAAACAAATTTCTGCACTGGCTATTTTTGCATTCTTCCCCTCTTCACTGCAACTCCCCATCTGCCCTGCACTTCCAAAATGTATTTTGAACAGAAGATACAGTGGAAGGGGGGGGGGGTTCACTCTGCTAATAAACATTCTTCTTTTAATTGCTAGGCTGAATTAGAGTTCACTGGTAAGAGTTTATTCCAAAATATGTCAAATGTTAAAATAATAGAGAGTAATTTGGAAAATCCCCTTTCTTCTTCCAGTTAAGTGGAAATCTTTCTGCCTGAGTTCTTAGGAGCAATAAATACTTTTCCTTTTCTCTTAATAACTTCATTACTTTTCTTACATTAAAGTATACAGTAACACATTTAAAAGTTGCAGTTGCTGTTTTGTAATAGAAAGACCTGATGTCCAGAATATTTGTTATTCCATTCTCCCATTAAACTACAAGATTGGGTTAATGCGGCTGTATATGTGTCAGTATAAGCATGTGTGTCAGATTAATACTAATCTTTGGAAGTTTTGGAATACAGAATTGAAGAGGTATAGACATATCTGAAAATTAGTTTATTGATAAGAGTTATTAATATCCTCTCCATGCAAGTACTATATACTCTATATGAAATGTAAAACAGTAACTACGTAAAATGTTAATAGAGCAAAAATAGTCAAAATTCTGGCTCATCACCCCACATATTCAATCTCCAAAGGCTTTCCAAAAGAAATACATTTTTACTAGTCCTGAGGAGACCGTTTTGAGTGGAAGCCTTTCTTACTTACTGCATTACACTGTCCCAAAAGAGAACACCTATTGTGTACATAACACACTCCTACTGTGAGAACTCTCTTCTCGCATCATGTAAAAAGAGGGAATATACAAAAAAACATTCCCTAGTCATCCAGCCTAGCGAAATAGTGGTACAGACTATTCAGGCAATATTTTTCTAGGAAAGGCAGACTGATACATACCTGGATCCCAAGCCATAAATGCTTTTATGTGTCCTGACCAATACCTTGAATTGAACTTGAAAACATACTGGTAGCTACTGCAGCTCTCAACATGTAAACAGTGTTGAGCCTCAGCTTCATTTTAGACCTGCTGAGAACTCCAGGTGGTCTTCAAGAGCAGCCCTGTGTAGATAATTAGGGTAATATAACCATAAAGTTCATAATGACTTTCATCATATTCTACATAAGGCCACATCTGGTGCACCAGCTGGAGCTGGGGAAAAAGCCCTCCTGGCTATCTAGAAATTCTACTACTTTTTCAGCTGGAGATAAATTCTTCCCTTCCTCAAAAAGTGCATCCTCATCGAACAAAGATGGTATTATCCTAAAATCAGTAGGCTTCTGAAATAATATGTTGCTTCAGTTGATCAATCTCATCTTTAAAGTGTTCAAGCACAAGGTCAGCATTAATTCTCAAAGTGATCCGGAACAAGAGTGTGGTCAACAGTATTTACAGTTGTGAAAGGTGTAGGAAAACAGACTCCCCATCCTTCTTTTTAAGGAGTCATTTGTAGTAACAATCACTATAGTTTTCATTTCATACCCAGGGTTGAATTCAGATTACCAGGGATTCTGAAAAACTATATCATTTCAAGTTTTTGTAGTATTTATTCCACCAGTTTTTCAGCAACCTTCTCCCTGGAAAGGATAGGTTGGAGCTGGGATATTAGTTGTCTATTTCCAATAGATCTTGGGCTGGTTTTCTGAGCAGAGAGGATCAGAGTCACTTTCAAAGTCGCTAGAACACGAGTGTCAAACTTGATCGCATCATGTGATGTATTGTGATATATCACAATGTTTTTTGCCTTTGCAGAGCCAGGGTGGGCATGGCATTCACGTGACGCATCCAGTCCATGGGCTGCCAGTTTGACAGGCCTGCACTAGAACAACCCCAATTATTTTGAAAGGCATTGACCACCACCTGGATCCCACCACCTGGATCCCAGTTCCAGTCTGTCTCCCTGTCTACCTTAACCAGATGGAATGAGGGTGCAGGCCTGCACATGGCAGAGCTAACATCACAAATAACACTCCTGGATAATATTGCAAGACACTAAATGTCTTTTCTGTCTTCTAATCAAATTCTATACACCCAGATTCCAACTAGTACTTTGATACATGAATGATTGGTGAGATAGTCCTAATAAACACTAATAGAATATTCTAACCCATCCTTTCATAAAAAGGTTCAGAATACACTAAGCAGTACTGCTAGGTAACATTCCATAGATACCATAAAAGTAAAGAACTAATTCTCTACGTTACTACTCTTTCACTACAATATTTGAACTTTATTTGTGTTCTTGTTTTCTGCCAGTATAATTCCAGCAATCTCTTCAATTGCTTCATTCCTAAAAATTTTCAGAAAATCAGCAAGCCATCTGAGACCAATAAGTGACAATAAATTCTTCAGAACAATCTTATAAAGTTCTGGTCACTTCCATACTTCATAGGTTAAGATCTCCTTGCAATTGCTCTTGATATCATAGAGGAAATCCCAAATGTCATCAGGAAACAATCCAGATCCACATGTGGCTGGAATGAGACATTTTAACTTCCTTTGTCCACTCGCAAAAGTGATTGGCTACAGCTGATTTTGTGAATTTCTTGATATTTATTTCAGAAATAATTTATCAAGGAAAAAAATTCTGAAACATTAGCTCCTGGATTCTGTATAATACAAACATTAGAATTCTTGTATTTTTATTCAATTGCTATATATCACTGCACTATACAGTAGATTGGTGGCAAGGAGAAATGGGATTGTAACCAATATATGAATATCAATATAGTAAAGTAGCAGAAATAAATAAATAAATAAATAAATAATAATAATAATAATAATAATAATAATAATAATAATAATAATAATAATAAGCAATTTCAAGCTTGAAAACAATTTAGGTAAGACTGAAAATGCTTGCAAGTCATAGAATATTAATTGCAATAATAACAAAGGTAAAGAAAAGAAAACATAATAGAGACTATAGAAAGTAATATTCTAGGGGTATATTGCTGGCTAGGTAACTAGTACCGATTCTTAATAAAGACATTCCTGTTAGAAGATGAGTACTGCAACATTTTGTTTCGAATTTACTTTTTAAAGTGTATTGATACTAGTTTTATAGTGTAACAATTTTATTTTTCCAATGATTGATAGAAAAATGGGGAAATAGAACATAAGGAATTCTTTTAATCTTCGTTTATGTGCTTAAATACATATATGTGGATAGGGTTATCCAGGGTGGTGGTGATATCTAAAATCAAAATGGTAACCCCAACCATGTGAAAAATATCCTGAGCTTTTTTTTTTATGCACAGCAACATTGCTTACCATCTTGACTTGTTTTTTTTAATCATTCCCTCACTGCACATGGATATGCAATCACATGAAGAAAGGTTTACTTAAACAGGGCAGAACCTTCTAGAAGGCCAGAGACCTTCTATAGCTTATTCCTTTTTAGGAGTTCAGTATGGTTGTATTGACTAATGATGGTGTCAATGTTTTGACTGATAAGCAGTTAGAATCCCCTAAATTAAAACTAAAAGTCATTGTGACTTTATCTCAGATATATAACAAGCTTGTTCAGCAAGAAACTGCTAGGTTAATCTTTGCTTTTGAAACTAGCCACACGTTTAGGGAGAAATATGACCATTTCCATTTATTGTGAGGAACCAGGAGAGAATTTTGTTTCTCTGGATATTTAGTTGGGAAGAGTTGCTTTAATATATGAAATGTTTAGATCTATATCATCTCTAGCCATGTCATATATAGATTTTTATGTCTCTACCCATCTCATAACAAGGGTTGCTTTTTCAGTGAAGCACCTGATTATATTTAAATGAGCTCAAATTAATTTTTCTGAGGAAAGTGCTTGCCAAATTAAGTTTGGGGGAGCTTGCCCATCACTCTTGGGAATTTATGAAAACTTTAAAAGGAAGGTTAAATGTAGAAAAGTGTTTTATTTGAATCCTGATTTTTGAACACATTTGGGAACTCTGCAGGATTCAGGCAATTTCCAACCCTTCCTCTAATTCCTGCTCAGTGATCAAAGCAGAACATGCTGCCTTCCTCTTTTATAGTAGTCCAAAGTTCAGCTGGTAAATAAAGAAATGGAGAGGGGCAGAGTCCAAACGGAGCTTGGAATTAAGCTGGGCCTATGGAAAAGGAGTTTAATTTTGTTCAGGTAGATTTTAAATTAAATCAGGAAGATTTACTCATTAGTACTCGGAAGTACCAAAGCAGCCATGAAAGATTGTAATTGAGTGAAGAGCAGTCAGAGGCATTCTCGTGGTAGATGAGTTGAATGAGCGCTGCTGGAAATATTACTCAGGGCAGGGTGCCTTTAAGCATGACATAAAAGCCTGGAAAGAGGATGTTTGAATGGGTTTCCCATTTCTTTTGCAATTCTAGAATTTCCTGTCAAGAATGAAAACACAATTTTCTCCCATTGCTGACTTAGGGTCTTAAGATTTAACACTAAGTTTGAGAAGGCTGTGATATAGGAGTAGCTTCTTCATTGCCCTGAAGTGGAAATGAAGTTGCACTTCACACAAAATCTTAAAAAGTATAAAAATGCACATGTCATTTGAACATTGTCTATTGGACTTCTGTGTCTTCAGGAATCAAGCACTTCTGTGGCTGATTCTTATGCCAAACAGTCATAGCATAAATTCATTACAGCATATGACAGAAAATGCATATCTTGATGTTCCTTCACAGAAATTCATTTTTATTTATGGGTGTCTTTAGATTTTGGTTCTGCATCATATTTAAGTGACCATAATGGGCAGATTTGGACAGAATTGGTATTGTCTGTAATAAATTTAGAATCTACTGGAAACCTATAACTCATTGTTTCAGAAATATTTACTCTGAAGATATTATCAACCAAATTACCATGAGTGGACAAAAGAACAGGAGGGATTTTCAACTTCCTGCTGGCTTCCTCACTGACTTTATTTGTGGGAAGCTTGCAGGAAGCATTGGCAATCACAATCACATAACTATGGGTGACTGCAGCAGCATGGTAGTGCTGCAGTGGCCAGAACTTTGCTATGGTTATCACTGGTTCCAGCCATCCCAGCACCCCTGCAATCACAATCTCCACACTTGGCAACTTGGTTACACTTAAAACCATTATGCCTCATAATCACATGACTCCCATTTGCAACCTTACTGCCAACTTCCCTAAAAGTCAATGGGAAAATGGCAAGTTGTCTGTATAAGCCTTTCCCATCTGTGCACCCTTCTCCAAGCCCTTCTGCTCTCACAGACACCCATGCATCCTCCCTAATTATGCTATACCCTCCCACACCCTCTCTAAGCCCTGAATACCTTCCATCCTGACTCACACCCTCATGCACCCTCCCAACCAGTGCTGCACCCTCCAGAACTGAAGGTTACCAACAGACCAACATGAGAGTTTTAGTAATATATAAACAAGAGAATTCTAAACTGAATTAGGATTTCTTGAAGTCTGAAGAACAAGGGACCTATTTGGAGAGGCACAATTCTACCTTTTCACAGATACTGTTATGCAGTTATTCTAGTTTTTTCCTCCTTAATTTTTTTGCATTTCTGTTATTGAGGGGAAGCAAGGAAAAAATGGAAGAAATTGTGGAAGATTAATACATAAAGTGGCACTGATGTAAGGCATCCCTCCCTCAGTTAATTTCAGTAATACGGAATTGTGTGATCACACAATTAAAAACTCAGCTGAAAGCATCTAGATATAGTGTTTATTTTAAAAACCTGATAATTTCCCCCCAATATCATTTTAATATAAATTCCAGGAAAAGAGAGAGAGGAAGGGAGGGATGGATGGAGGGAGAGAGAGAGACAGAGAGAGAGGTGGTGGTGGGGGAGAGATATCCAGGATATCATTTTTAACCACCTTTCTGCGGAAGAATATCAAAGAAATGTAATCACACGCAGCTTCCATATTTTCACTGCACTTTTTGTTTCTGTTATCAAAAAGCAGACAGCTGCAATGGCAGCAGAAGCGCTGCCCAGAGTTTCTGAAAATGTCTTGGGGAGTAGCACTGCATGTTGTCATATCTGGATGTTTGCAGGAGAACCAAAACGTCCCCTCAAGATTGTTGCCACAACTGTCTGATCACAGCCCCACTCCTTTTGTACATGGGACACATGTGGTACTCTTAAAGAAAGTTGGATTTTAATTGTACAATCACAGCCACTATTTTGACTTTTCCCCTTCCCCTTCTCCTCCCCAGCCACATACAAGTGGATGTTGCTTATCAGAATTCTTTCCTGCCTATTTGGTTGGTTGCTCCCAGTCAATGCCAAGTTCCATTCAAGGCAAGCTGGATGCAAAGTGTCCTTGTCTTTAATTTTACTCTGGTCTAAAATGTAAGCACATTATGTTCCTTTCAGATCAGAGAAGGAAAAGTTTCATTTTTTCCCATAGCCTTCTTTTGGAGAAGATTTATAGACAGTCATTTCTTTTTTAATTCTGCAATTCATCATCAAGTCTAAAATCTTAGCACAAACCCTCTTGCACTTGTCATCTAAACATAGTCTAGGAAATCGGTTATTTTCATACAAAGAATTCACAAAAATCTTCAGACAGTATGGTAAATTAATTCTTTTCGAAAATCTTTAAACTGTAATGGCAGAGTTATGTAGGAAGTCAGAAGCGAAATGAGTGAGGCTGCATGTTCTCAATGGTGCATCTCTGCTAACAGACTTCTCCTGCTGCTGCACTGCATCTTAATGTTTAAAATTTGGCAGACTTCATTCCCTAAGGAAAATAATTGTGTCTACAAAGAGCATCTGGTTCTGTCTAGTAATATAGAAACAAAAGTTATTAGAAGTCTACTTTCTACAAATAGACTAAGGTGACTTTCCATGCACACTTTTATTTGATAGGAAGCAGCTTAATCTTGTGAGAAAAGTGTATAAGTGCTTGGAAATTTTATCCAACTCTCTCAAAAGGAATAGAACCTTTTGTTCATTTTCCAATAATATCAATGTTTTGTCATAAAAGTGCAGATTCTCTGAAACATAATTATAATTTAGATGTTTCAATCAAATGACTTCTGGAGGAATCTGAACCAAAATTAATACTAAAAAAGTTCTGAAAGCAGAATTAGAACTGAATCTTCTAGGCATCTATTTCTAGCTAACTATTTCTGAGATAGATCCTCCTCCTTCCCTCCCTTCCTTTATGACATGCTGATCATGATTGGATATGCCAGCTAAAAGCTATTAGGAGCGGTAGGAGGTTCCCGAAAAGCCCTTTTTTGGTAGTCCTGTTTTTTGAAGATGTACAACAAAGTTGTAGAAGCATTAAAATAGAATTGACATATTTTTCAAAAACAAATAACCCACCTCCCAAATAAAACCAAAACAAAAAATGTTGCCTCTGTGTAGTTTTTGCATCCATGTTAACCTTGTATTGTTATCCCACCCTCTGCAGACCTCAGTTCACCCTTCTCTCCAGACAAATGCTTGTATAATCCAAGGCTATTAAATAAGATCAATTCATTATGTTCCCACCTAGTTCCTTTACTTCTTCACAACTGCCAGTATGTCAGTCAAATTGCAACCTCAAATATAGGAGGGCATCTTTGGCATCATTTAATGCCTTCCCTTCAGCGGTGCAGTTAAAAAAAGTGATTTTAAAAGTGTAAAAGGATTAGAAACAATTTATACTCTGTTGATCTCCAAGAGCTCAAAGTAGTATAAATACCACTTCCTCTTCCAATAATCTTTTGTGGTGATTCAGGCTATGAAGTAGCAATTAATTCAGACTTTTCTAATGAGCTTCCAGGCTCCGAGTCCTCCGAGTACAATATCTTGACCACTACATGACATGTTTCTCTATGTTTGCATCACTGAGGGATAATTCTGTGTAGTAGATAGAGGAAAGGTGCAGGAAATAGAGAAAATTCTCTGCAATCACCTTCCTTCCTGCTTTGGTTGTGGATGTCTTCCACAACCACTTCACAGATTGCTATTGGATACCCAAATTAACCAAGGAGTGGTCAATAGGTCCGGGCCAATTATTTCAAAATGATTAACCAAAATTTAGTGAGAGAGAGAGGGTCTGTAACAAAGAGTACCAAACATCAAATTCTACCTCTACAAGTATTATGTGTACCAATAAATGTTAATTAAAACTGACACAGTGTTCATGTATCTCCATCATGACAGCTATGTCAGGACACGTTATGTTAATTATAATATGGCACTGCATCTAATATCCAGTACAATATTGCAAGATGAATCTGATTTGGCTTCAGTTTTCTGCAGAAACAGAAATATTTATACATATACAAAGTCTGGGGCCTGTGAAATTATAGAAATAACATCTAAACATATGCACACATCCATAAGGATGCTTTAATGGAATTAAATTAATGATACTGTGAGTGTGCGAGAAAATGCTTTATTGATATAGCTTTAACATCAGGGCAACACATTATTCTATTCTATTTTTCTTTCCTACCAAGTAATGACAAGGAAATGGCAATCCCCATTATACTCTGGGAATTATTTATCCCTATATCTCTTCAACTCCCATGTTTTTATGTCCCAGTGATTTTTCATTTTGTAAAGATGGATATAAAGAGAATCATATGACATCAAGGATCCAGAGAGGAGGGAGCCAGATGATGCATCAAACTGCTTTGTTTCTTCTATCTCCTCCTCTGATTAGGTTTACAGTTCCTGATTGTCACTGTCACTGGTATATTCAGAAAAGATAGAAACTATGACCAGCCAGCTTTTTCCCAGGATATCTGCTGACTATATGGCCAATAACCTATTGTCTCTTTCATATAAAGTATTGGAAGTGAAAGCAGAGCACATGTGAGAGCTGCTAAATCACTGATTAGAACTTCAGGTGATAGCTTCTGGCTACTTAGATGCCAGAAGCCACATTCTGATGGGAATCACAGATTAGTCAGGAAATTACTTGCATTAATTTGAGGCCCCTTCTCCTAGGAGGTTAGCTTTTTCCTGTTGCCTCTGGCTATAACTGGCCCTTTTCGTAAGAAAGGGTGCTACCAGTTCCTACCTCAAAGAGATCATTCAAAGCAAATGAGAATAGTCGAAGGTAGCACATTAAACAGAACAGTTTTAAAATGATGAACTGTTTTTTCTTACAGGTAATTTGTTCTTGCTTAATAACATACTCTTGCAAAACTCAACCTGTTTCTTTCTGAATATTAAGAACAGACTCCCTATATTTTGTTTAATGGAGAAAATGGCATAACTGTACATTTGGTCGGACCTGTGGTTGCAAAAATAGAATGCTTACCTTACTCTTCTATTATGCTTTTTGCCCAATACCATTTGCTCAGGTACATTTTTCTTTAAGTTTGTGTAGAATTTTTATGCTAACCTTTCTTTGCCTTTGGTTTCTATACCAGTTTTTAATTTGATCCTTTTTTCTTCAGTATTACCATATTATATATATGCTTTGATTATGCAAACCATCTTGAAAGCTGTCTTTTTTTAATGAAAATTAGCTTATAAATTTTCTTAAAAATTAGATATTGTTCATGCTTTAATATTAGAAGTCTGTATAAATTTATTCAGCATATGTTACCTTCCACCCTCAAACAAGTAAGTATCTATTTTATTTCACATGCCTCCAATATGGCATTTTATAAATTTGTTGAATTACAGCTCCTCTCATTTTCAGTTACGTTTACAATAATATAAAGCATTTCATTTGTCTTTTGGTTAAAATCCTTTCTGTGGGCGTCAGCATGCTCCTTTGGAGCTCTCTAGTAAGATTATGTTGTGATTAGGAATCAATAAGAAGAAGATCTATATTAGAATGGCAATGATACACCAAAGAGTGAATTTAATATATTGCCTGGGTCAGTTATTCAGAGTTTTATTATTTTTTTTAAGTCGCATACTGGGTCTTGATAGCACAGAATCAGAGTGACTAAATATCTCTGTAGATTGTCAGGTCATAGCTGTCTCAAAGGTGCTTTTCCAAAAGGCAACTAGGCTGTTTTTTTCCCTGAGGAAAAAAAAGATACTTTGCTTTTCATCCAAGAAGCTTCATAACTGATAAAGCGTCTTGGATGAGAAGCGAAACATTTTTTTCCCTCAAGGAAAAAACTAGTCCAGTTCTTTTGAAAAACACCTTTGAGAATAGGTGTGGGTTTTTTGAGTTCCATTGTGTGTAACTGAATTCAGCACCAATGCCAAATGTCTATAAATTTTCAAGAATAAGTCTATTAAGCATCCAACCATTAATTTACTTAATTTAAAATTTTTCTTGAAAACTATATTCTACCAATATTCTGTCCCTGCTCCTCCAATGATAATACCTTATCACTACTGCTAAAGGTGCTCTAGGCCATAGCCGGAATAGGCTTTAATAAAAAGGCAGGAAAGATGAAGTGAGCACATTTAGGGAAGGTGAAGTTGCTCAGAACATTTTGGCCTCAAAAGTGGAAGAAGGCCCTTAGACTGGTTTTGCAGTTTTCAAAAGGTGACCAGATGAAGGTTTGCTTTTTGAACAATGGAATGAATGCATAAAGAGTCAGTAAGTCCAATATTTCCTCGTAGATAAAGATTTCTTAGTGATGGCATTGGATTCATCAGTTTTTAGAACGTTCTTAAGCACTTGAGCTCTTGTATGGAACTCCTTGTTGCTTTGCTTGTCAAAGCATGGCTGACCAATCCACATATCTCAGCTTTTAGTTCTTTTACTTCTCCCACCATCTTGCTGTACATTCTTTCCTTCCAAAAAATTAGGAAAGACTTTTAAAACAATTCTCACTTCTAGTCCTGTACTGTCATTCAATGGTATTTTGTCAACAGCAGCTTTCAGTCTTTGAATTAGTATTTGGAGGAGAGTTGGATTGCCCTAAACACTTTCAAGTTTCGGAATAGCCTCAGGCAAATCCTCAGAAAAAATACATCTTTGCTATATCTGTCAACAGTTTCAAAATAATATTTTTCCTCTATTTTCAAAAGTCTCATTAATTTAAGATCAACTTTAAAATATTTTAGAGAGCTACCAAAATGTTCGGTTGAACCAAAGTACAACTGGAAAAAAATGTCCTGTTATTTCAGAATATATGAACAAATTAGAACAATTTTGTGAGTTAATGACTTAAGTATCATATTAAACACATTGTAATTTCTGTCAAAAAAAAAATAATAAAGATTTTTCAAATGCCTCCCTTGGATGTACCATAAAATTGGTATCAAGACAAGGTCAAAAACAGTTCCTTTCCCAAATCTACATTGATTGAATTATAATATCTGAATTTTATTGAAGAGTGAAAACTTTAAAGTCTTTCTAGGGGTGTCAGTATTAGTGTGTAGATATATTGATATTATTTTATGTATGTAATAGTTAGTTTAAAATAAATATGATAGCACATATGATAGCAAATGCAGTGCAAAATATTAATCAATGAAGTTTTAATTTTTTTTAAAAAAATCCTCATAAATTACATAACTCAAACATTAAAACATCTTTAATAGCCACTACTTGGCATGTGGCACTTAATAAAACTGGACTAAACTCGTTTTCTGCTTGACAGGCTACCAGTGGAGAATGTGGCCTACAAGTAAATGATTAAGAGACAGAAATCTTTCCTGAACTACTATTAAACACTTCAAAGATTTTCCACGTCAGATAAAATGAAAAGCAAATGTGTTCCACTGCCTCTCAAATACCTCAAATGTTTTAGCAGGTGCAAGCAATGAAACCTTCTCTAGTGACGGCACTTTAGGGCTGAGCAAAGTGCACCCAAGTGAATGATGGGAAAACTGCCTCTACTGTATTATGACTGTAGATGAGAAAATATATCTACCCCTAATTTCTATCTACTCTTATAATATTAGGGGTGTAGGGGTGGAATGAGGGAGTAATGTTTTGTCTTCTGCTGCTACTATCCGGTCTCTTACTTAAATTATCTTCCTTTTTCATGTGCTCTCATTTAGCTCTTTAACCTTCAGCTTCTACCTTCAGTAATGCATTAGACAAAAAGAAAAAGAAAAAAGAAAAATTAACTTTTCTATTTCTTTCTGCTTGCACGTTGACCCCATCATTTATGTCTATGTTTTCCTTCCAGAAGAGGAAAAAGTATTTGATTAAACGCTGAAATGACGGGTGAGTGCAAAGTTAAGGCGATCATATTTGGATTGCAGAAAACCAGATAACCACCAGATTGCAGCATAGGGTTGGAGCTTCTGGAGTTGTCCCCTGTGACCTACTTGCTCTCCAGATTTTTGCTGCCCACCTGCATTAGCTTGTATAAAGTAGACACATTTTACTGAGTCATTTCTATAGCAACTTTGATCTGCTGCAATTTAAAGCATTGTATAGAAAAAAAAGTACGTAAATAACATGGGACAATAAACATAGGAAAGAAAGGGAAAGATGGCCAAACATAACTCTTGAAGCAATGCACATCTAATCCCATTTTCCAATTCTCAGTTGTTAGAGTCTCCAATTCATTGGAAATGTTTCCAGACGAAGTGTCACACATTTTGTACTCTAGAAACAAGAAGCTCTAAAAGCAAGGAGCCGAAAAATAAGAGGTTACATCAGATCACCCAACTTGAGTTCCATTTGTAACCTAAAGTGGGTTGTGAACATGAATCGTCGGCAATAAAATGTACAACTGCTTCAAGGAGACAGGGTTTAAGGGGAAAAGGTCATTGATAGTTCATTGCTAAATCCATACTAATTTAATTAGGATGTTTGAACTTTATTGAAAAGTCTGACTGAACTGAAAACATAAGCACTGCATTATATATTATTGTGCACAAATAAATAAAAGGGGTCTGTCTCATAATATTCCTTGGTAGTGGGAGAATTGAAAAAAGGAAACAAAATCATGTTTTATATTTCTTAACATTTGCCTTAAAAAAAACCGATATCGTCTATTGCAAAATGACCTTTGGCTTTCACTCTAAAGTTCTAAGATCCAAACAGCAAACCTCAAAGTACAAGAAATGTGTAATATGTAGACCTCCTGGGACCCATCCAGTCTGGAAAGCCATCCAGAATAAAATAAACGCCCAAATGATACTCATTGTTCTTCATTTCTTGATAACCATATCATTTCTTACATTTTAATCCTTGTTCTTTCTTTTCCTCAAGTAATTCACGGAAGATATTTCATTGTACAACAAAGGAGCACTTTGCTGGTAGGAGCATCTGGCTGCTCATGAGGAACCTTTGTTGAAGGCAAGAAAGAGTGTCAGGCCACAGCTGGGGATCAGGGTGCATAGCAGCTTCGGTTGTTGATTTCTTAAAATAATGGCTAGATATCCACTGCCTAGGGACATGGTGGCTAAGTGGCTAAGATGCTGAGCTTGTCAATCGAAAGGTCAGCAGTTCAACAGTTCAAATCCCTAGTGCCACATAATGGGGTGAGCTCCCATTACTTGTCCCAGCTTCTGCCAACCTAGCAGTTCGAAAGCATGTAAAAAATGCAAGTAGAAAAATAGGGACTACCTTTGATGGGAAGGTAACAGCGTTCCGTGTGCCTTTGGCATTTAATCATGCCAGCCACATGACCATGGAGACGTCTTCAGACAGCGCTGGCTCTTCGGCTTTGAAACGGAGATGAGCACCGCCCCCTAGAGTCAGGAACAACTAGCACATATGTGTGAGGGGAACCTTTACCTTTACCTTTATCAACTGCCCAAGTCCCTACATACTTTCCTCCTTTGTCAATTCCAAGTGACAATGTTGAGAGTAGGAATTTTACTTTGTCTTTGATTGCAATACCATGTAGCTACAGTTATTTTTGAGGAACTATCAAACCAAATCAAATATTTATGACAGTCCTAGATCAGTTTAAATGAGCCAACATAACTAACATTCATATTCACAACAATCTTGAAGGCAGTCGAGCAATGACTTGCCTGAAAACTTTCAGAATAAATGTGTAACAACTCTTAGTAAAGTTATGCCCTATGACCTGACATACTTACAAACTAAATTTGGTCTGTGTCTGTTTTCTGGATTAGAAAAGATGGTACTCCAGCTATCATTTATTTATTTTTAAAAATGTTTATAGCCACTGATCTTAACTACATAAATCTGGGTGGTGAGTAATTTCCCCCCAAATCCCAATAAAATTCCTAATCCATTAAAATTTTTGTGAGTACAAAACCTCTGCACAAGCAAATAGCCAAGGCACCACCAAATAATTCCAGAAAAGACATACATATATTGGGCTTCTGTAGCATCTTAGCATTAATACTTTGGCGGGGGCGGGGGGGACAAGAGGCCAACAGGATAAAATCAAAGGAAGTTGTTCCGTACAGTGTACTGCCTTTATCCCTAAAGATGGCAAGTTGAAGAGAAAGGATCTGTACCCACCGTGTCAGAGCTACTCAGTTATACATAAATAATGTATATTAAGCAAATCATTTGAATTATTTTTCTTTCAGGCTTTAGCACACAACATGAGGCTATTCAGTGCCCTTCTCTCTCCAGCCCCAATAAAATACTTTAGAGTGACAATAGATGAAGTCATTGCCTGAGAATAGCACTCATCTCTGCAAAAATGGTCTAAATTGCTAGTAGCTGCAGATTTTCTATCGTGAAAAAATTTGGTTTCCTGCCATTGAGAACTGATTTGCCATTGCCTCCCTCCCCCACCTGAGAGAAAATGACTAGACCAAGGTCTTGCAACTGGCTTCATGCACAAGACTGGACTAGAACTCAGAGTCTCCTAGTTTCTGATCTTATGTCTTAACCATTGCACCAAACTGGCTGTCGCATATGTACTTGATAATTCATAGCACTATGTGTATGTGTGTATATGCATACATACATACATACATACATACATACATACATACATACATATAAATACACATCTATTGTATGTTATGTTCTAATTGTTTTCAGAGTAAGCAACATTATGCAAAGTGCAATGGACAAAGAAGACAACATTATATTAGATGCAATAATCAAAAAAGACAGAAGATCAAAAGAAAACGAATTAAATCTAGTTTTTACCAATAACATTCACTATATCAGTATTCTTTGTAGTTTTCTATCCTTGAAAAACTACTCCCAAATCCAAGGATGCCTCTTGATGAACTATACTTTGTCCTTAGCAAAACATTTTATAATAATTTTTACAATAGCATTATGATCAAGATGGATAAATGTGAACTAGATAATCCTATGATCTGGTGGATTTCTCATCCAAGGGCTATTAGTAAATAGTTTTGAATTGTTTTACCATCTCTGTTCTTTAGAAGGCCAGATCCTGAAGATGAAACTCAAATACTTTGACCACCTAATGAGAAGGAAGGACTCACTGGAGAAGATCCTAATGCTGGGAAAGATTGAGGGCAAAAGAAGAACGGGACGACAGAAAGTGAGGTGGCTAGATGGAGTCACTGAAGCAGTAGGTGTGAGCTTAAATGGACTCCAGAGGATGGTAGAGGACAGAAAGGCCTGGAGGAACGTTGTCCATGGGGTCAGACACGACTCGCAATTAACAACAACAAAAGCATCTCCCAGAGTTTCATCCTACATTCAATTCTATTTAGCATCTTTACAAAGACCTACAGAATGGAATGAAAGGGAGACATATTTGCAAAGGACAAAAAAAAAAAAAAAGAAAGAAAGAAAGAAAGAAAGAAAAGGAAGAACTGATAGAGATGAAACCTATAAAGGGAAAAAGGACACAATTCAAAATTGTAGTTGAAAATTGCACCAGGATGTCATTCAGCTATGACAAGTATAAAGTCCTACAACAAGATAGGATAAATAAAATGCAAAGATACGGAAATAGGGAGGCCTGGCTTGGCAGCAGCGCATTAGGGAGAAATCTAGGATACTAATGAACCACCAGGTGGACATAACCAAGCAATGTGATGTAGTAGCTAAAAAGGCCAATGCAATCATACACTCTTTAATAAAAGCAGTGCACAGAGATTATAGGAGATAATAGTTTCGTTACAGTTTTCTATACTGAATAAATTGCATTTGGAGTAGCAGATCCAATTTGCCAGTTAATTCCCACTCAGATTCTTCCATAACAATTTTCCATAATTTAATGTACTGCCAAATAATGTTCTACTAACTTTTCCCCAAATTTCCCAAATTCATCTTACCCCAAAGTACCCCTAAGTGGTAATGCTTTTGGCCTTGCATTAGGATTGCCGGGGGGGAGCAGGGGGAGCTGGAAATAAGACAGGATGAACCTGTATTAATTTTCGTTTCTGGTCTCAGGAAGAAGGCATCAATGCTCTATCGTGGGATGAATAACAGTGTCATATGAACGTGCATTCAAAAGTTTAGCAGATGCACCGTGAGTGTGAAATTCAATTTAACTGTTGTTGATTTGACTTAAGGTTCCTGTGGGTCACACTGTGCCACTCAAATTCAGTCCAGATTCCCCCTTTGCCTGAAAATCCCTTCTACAGAGATGCTCTGCTGTTTCCCCTTAACTTTAGTTATGCCTTGAAGTTTCACTCTCCTTCGCTAGTGACATGAATTTGCTTATCTCACATTCAGCCACCCAATAAGAAACAGCAGCTCCCACTGAGAAAACAAATCAGCATGAAATCACACAATTGATAGGGTTTCCTCCAAGGTGCCCTTAAAATTAATTACATTGGGAGGCCAAGTAACTTTCTCAAGCCAAGGAGGCCCAGCCTGTCAGCTCAGATTGAGCTGTGTTGCTTTAAGCATTCACACCAGTTCACCCTTTAACTCTGGTGGATTGAAAAAGAGTTGAAGGGAAGTATGTTCATATACACCAATATATATGAAGAGGCATCACATGTCCTGCAAATTGAAAGAGAGGTCAACATTTTGATTCAATATTTTAATATTTCCTCTATTATTATAGTTAAAAAGTAATATTATAACATTTATGCACCCACTACAAGGATGGCAATGTAATTTTATGCCTATTAAATTTTTATTTAGGTATTTGTTCACATCCAAAATATATAGATTCCATTGTTGAAACCATTTTATCATATACCAAAAATATTCATTTAAAGCATTTATTTTATTGAATAGTAAAATTATTATCTTTTACAATCCATGAGTTATAAGTCATTGTTTTAAATTGATCATTGAACATCTTTCTAATAATTACTATTTTTTTTTTAAATTTGATTTATATGCCGCCCTTCTCCAGAGACTCAGGGCGGCTTACAATGCGTTAAGCAATAGCCTTCATACTTTTGTATATTTATACAAAGTCAGCTTATTGCCCCCACAAACTGGGTCCTCATTTAACCTACCTTAGAAAGGATGGAAGGCTGAGTCAACCTTGAACCTGGTAAGATTCGAACCTGCAGAAATTGCAGGCAGCTGTGTTAATAACAGGGTGCATTAAACCACTGTACTACCATTTTTATGTTTATTTCCCTCAATATTTTCAATAGTTCAAACATTTAATATAAATTACATAGTCATTTACTCTAGGAAATCCTTGTGAACTGAAAATTGAAATGTAATTCCTGGTGTCATAATTTTATTTGTTTTAGAAACTATCTCCCTCACAGAGGGATTCAGTGTAATAATATTATTAGTAGCAACAATTTCTGCAACAGTGCCATTTGTACAGAAAATTTATACATAAATTAATCAATTGAGTAAATTAATCAATTGAGTAAAGTTATGGTTTACTCCTTGAAAAATCACAACCATATGTTGTTTAATAAAACATTCATATAATCATACATACATACATCCAAATACAGGTAATCCTCGAGTTACAACAGTTCACTTAGCAACAGTTCGAAGTTACATCACCCTTTCTAAGTACTTACAACACAGTCCCGAGGTTATGAATGTTGCAGCACCACGGCAGTCATTCACCGTTATGAATGACTGCAGAGGCACTGCAACATTAGCCCTGCCTATCCACCCCCCCCCCTGGCTGGATCTCCACAGGCACTAAGCCTGTGGAGCCTCACTTACCTTGCATAGATTTAGCTAGCTGTATCGTTTTCAGCCTCTCTGCCATGTTTTTTTGTTTTTTGCCTGCATCCCGGCAGGCTCCAGTCATGTTTGCAAAAAGCTTTTGGCATGAAGAACAGAAGCCTGGAGGGACATATGCGCCCCTCTCGGCCTTAGTTTTTCACTGTGTCCTGTCTAACCTGCAAGGATGCAGGTTAGAGAGGACACAGCTCGCTTGATCATCAAGTTCTTCAAAAGGTAAGTGCTTGTGGAGACCCAATTGTGTGTGTGGGAGGGAGCATGAGATATCTCAGTGGATCAGGGAGCTTTGGGTGGTCAGAAGCACTAGTCCCCCCCCCCATGATCTTTCCCACCCTGAGATACCTCATGAGCACTTAATGACTTCAGCATTCAATTAGTGAATGCATTGGGTAAATCAGAGAGGAATCACATTCAATTAACGTGATCCCATTAACGAACTCTTCGGTTTACAAATGTAATTGGCAGTCTCTATTACATTTGTAAGTCGAGCACTACCTGTATAATGTTGAAACAATTATTTATACATTTTGAAAGCAAAATTTATATTTTCCAAAAGAATGCATACTATGTTATGCATTTCATACGAAATAGCATCAAGTAAAAATAATAAATGGAATGGAAGTAAGAATATAATAGTTTGATTGAATGCTATCTTATAAATATGTCAGTTGTAATAAAAAGCAAAAGCTATGAATGAAGCAACTATGGTACAAGCTTTCCACATATGGAAATACACAACAAATAGTTAACATATATTAATTTCAAACTTAATCTTTATGATTATTTAGACTCATAATAAACAGTGCTAAAACATCACCTAGTTTTTCATTCCTATCCAAATTTTATCTCTGCCTTGAAAATATTTGTCTTACAATACAATATTTGCAAGTAATACAACATTGATCCATAACAATTGAGACTGAGTAAATCTCAGATGACTCTTTTTCTCAAGCCATCTGGGTACTGTTTGCCAAATATATTCCTTCCTTTGCAGACCACACCACACACTGTTTCTTGCAAAATATTCTGTGTCCAGTTACTCTATAAATTCAAATGTGCTACATAAAGAGGAGATCTTTTCTCCATTTTTTACTTTAGTTAATTTTAAAGGGATATGTACATTTGCCTTTCAAGATCCAATCTGAATATGGGTGTTTTGTTTTGTTTTGTTTTGTCTGTGTCTTCACAAAGTTTTACACAACCCAGAATTTAATGTATACAGTATATTAATCTTATAGATTATTTATAATACTAATTAACTAATTAACAATGTGGGATCCAAGCTCTAGTCATTTAACTAAGGTATGTGTGTCTTTATAATCTTTCAAAAAACTAGAAATTATATTGGACTCAGATCTCAAAACAATTCTTCAGAATGAGTCCATGACAGAAAAATGATAATACAAAACTGACAAAACTGACTGAAAAATAATAACACAAAATTAAAAACATAATCAGAGACAAAACCTTAGGAAATACAAAAATAGTTTTTAATCAGGGAAAACATTATGAAACGGGTATTAAAGTTTAACATATTTTTAAAACTTCTGAGAGTAAGAAAGAAATGACCAGGTATGAAAACATATCAATTAGGAAAGTTGGTGGGATAATAAAAATATTTATTATCACTATTCTTGGTAGAATTGAAAGCTGACCACAAGATAAATATTGGAGGAGTATTCCATTAAATGCAAAATATATAAAAAGTCTGAATTTTGTTCGGTAGCCTGAAATTAGCCCAGAAGCCAACTGGAAGCTAATTTGGATGAGAGAAGATGACACTATTGTGATTACAATATTCAGTAAGGCTGTTCCCCATGGTAATAGCATGTAACAAGGATCCTGAATTTGTACATTTCTTATTTAAAATCCACACCTGGAAGACATGCAGAGTAGAATAAGAATAGCAGTACACCTCCCTGATCTACAGTTCCAATTTACCAATGTTCATATATGATGAAGCAAAAGATAGCATGGTTATCACAGCTTTTCTCTTGGCCTCCCCAACCTGCCCCTTTGAATGGACCAATACAGCTGAATAATCACACCAAGTGAAGAATCTTGCTAATCAGAATTCCCAATTGCTGGAAGAAGCTTAACATATTACATGACAATCTGTTTTCAATTTTGTTCTTTTCAACCTGGGAAAATCAAGAGTTTGAGCAAATGGCACTTTCATGCCTCTCCATATGAGAACTTGCATCATCATCCTTTAGTCCAGGGGTTAAATCTACTTACCTTCCCTACTGGTTCGGAAGTGCATGTGCTGCGCACTTGGACCAGTGGTGGGTTGCCCCCAGTTTGCACCGGTTCTATAGAAGTGGTAGTAAAACTGGCGGGAGGCTCCGCCCACTGACCCTGACATCATCAAAATGCTTCTGCGCATGCGCAGAAGAGCGCGCGTGCGAGAGCGAAGCGAGCGCATGAGCGCAGCCCCATTGCAAACCAGTAGTAAAGGTAAGTAGAACCCACCCCTAACTTAGACCCGCTCCGCATGCGCAAACCCTTCTGCACATGCACAGAGGGTAAAAAACAGGTTACTTCCTGGTTAAAATCAGGAAGTAATGACCGGGCAGGTGTGCAGAGCCTCGCACTTCTGTCGCTACCAGTTCTTCAAACCATCCACTGCCATAGCTACCGGTTTGGCCGAACCAGTCCGAACTGGTAGCATTTCACCCCTGCTTTAGTCCTACAGCTTCTGCAGATTATTTGTCTAAATTTGTAGAACTGAAAGTACTTCAATGGCATGCTCATTCCTTAAGTATATATTATTTAGATAGAGAGACACTTATAGCCTTCAAGTGATTTCAAATACTCTTTCTGCATTCAGCAACAGTAGGCTGAGTTAAAGGACAAGATAGCACCTAAGGACAATTAACTATCGTAAGTGGCATTACTGTTCACTGTTATCATTTTATGCCTGGGCCTGCCTCAGACTGCCTAATTAGAGATTGACCCTAAATCAGGGCAAGTTCAGTCTTCACTCAGTCAACATTTTCAAAGTTTGATCCTCACCAGAGTCTTATGTTACTTGTAAGTTTTATAAATCAAATAACAAATAATGTTTTAAGGAAGGGGTGAGTTTTCAAATTGCTACTACTTATTTATCTTTGTTTTGCAAGATAAATATGATATTGAGATACTGAGTGAATTACCTTCAAAAAATTCATTGGTATAAATTCTAATGGTAACCATATTGAAATTATTGTCCTGATTTTTTTTTAAGTACAAAATTTTAATTATATATAAAACTTTCTTTTTCCACAAAGTACAAGGCAAAATGAATATCTGAGTATTCATAAATTTTAGGCTCCACTGGTTTCATTGAGAGTGCTAAGAAAATACTTCATGTTAGAATTTGCCTGCCTGACTTAACAGAATTTTACATTTAAACCATGTTGTCTTCCATCTATTTAGGCTTTTTTCCTACTTCTTTTATCATTTTTCTTCTGTCTATATCTCTGTATGAAAGCAAAACTGTATATGTGACTTTTGACTGGGAATGCTAAAAATCCTGCACCCACAAGAATACAGTTGGATTTACAATCCGGTGGCTAAATTCAGCAAATGAAACTAATCATCTTACTTTGCATTTCCTGAACTATGATGGATAGAAATTTACATTGATCTAAATTGAGCCAAGGACAACACTTTATTTTCTCTACAAATTGAATTCAAAATGCTAAATGTTCTGGGAATTGAAAAATGTGCAAAAGAAATAAGCCAATGCAAAGTATAGTTCTACAGATGATTATAGAAATCTTGGGGGTAAATCTTCTCATGACGATTTTAATCAGATATAAGGCAATGTTGGACAAAATGTCAGATCAGGTCAGGTCTAAACAAAAGAATTATTCTCTAAAATGCTTTTGAATCAATATAGTATATCTGATTAAAATCTGTAGTAGCACAAGTTAGTTAACTAGCAACATTATTCAACAATATTAAACTAAAATATTTTTCCCCAATAAAATAGAATATATGTAGTTCAGATTGAATTATGGAGTCCTATGGTGGTCTGGACTTCATTACTTGCTTGCAGACATTTCATTACCTGGTAATGAAATGAAATGTTAGGTAACATCATCAATGCTGGTGAGTGTAATATTTGTTCCCTATTTATATACAGTATTATATACAGTAGCTTGCCCTGCCAGTATTGGTGCAGATTTTGCTTTCTTCTTAGTAGTTTCTTGATTAGGTTATCGTTTTCTGCTTGATACCATAATATCATAATCAGTCAATCAATGAATCAAATTCTAATTAAGGAATTGCCAGGGGAAAAACCAGCCCTGCATTGGCAGGGAGCAAACCTATACTCACTCATACTGATGTTACCTAGTTGGATAATTAAACATTTGCAAGCAATTGACTAAGCTCAGAGAGCACCAAGGACTCCACAGTAAAATATATTGTTTGTAAAGTTATATCACAATGACTATTTTTTGATCATTTATTTATTTATCATTCCTTTAAACTAGAGATATATGCATAAGCAATGCTTACAACTTAATGGCTAATAGCTTCTTTCACACTGAAATATCTTCTCCTAGTAATCCTATTTTTCAGGAATAATATTTCAGGACTAGAGATGTCAACTCACTGGTGTTAAAATGTAGTTTCTGGAAGCATTTTCCAGATGTTAAGCTTTTAAGTATTAAACTTTATTGGGAAAATGGACTAGCCCATAGAGCAAAACTTTTTTATCATTTCTTCCTTTTCTAAAATAAAAGGCACAAATGAGGCAGCGTTTGAGAAAGAATGAGAGTGACAGAATGATGCATATACTGAATGAATTTTATTAAAGGCATTCTGATTCATTCAGGAAGCAAATAGTTCATAAAATGTGAAGAGGCAGCTAATTGTCTTTGGTGAAGTTAAGAAAATTGAAATATGTTTGCTTCTACAATGCAGTTACCATTACTCTCCTATTCAGTCTTTCAACAATTTTGTCTTTGAGATACATTGTTCATAATGTCAGTGCTGTTCTGTCTACCAGTTAAGAAATCATCTTTTCATATTCTCATCAGTGTTATATGTTGCCCAACATTTTAAACATGGAGTTAGGGCAACATAGAGTACATTCTATATTTTGCAGAGACAAAAACATGGCAGGGCTTTACTAGCGTGACAAGCGGGAAAGAAGATAGTTTTTTGGAGCATGGTATACTTTATAAATGGTTGAATATTTTGTGCTAAAACTAAGGATTGAAATATTTATCCAATGTGGTGCTTATGCGCTTTTTGAGGGATCAGGTGGCCAACAAGCTTCTTTCTACAATCTCATGCTGTCTTCTTGTGTTAAAATGAAGATGACTATTAATCTCTATTTACAGTAATAGTGAGGGGAAACATCCTGCTTTGATTGAGTTTGGTCAGAAACTGCATTACTGTATTCTCCATCCCAAGACAAGTCATCTATCCAGATTCTTACTTCCAATTTGATGGAATTTTTCATGAAGCTGTTTGTGCCCAGCTCTAATATAACATAAATACCTCAACCCAGCAAAATATCATTTCTTAAACTTCTTTCCTGAGGCATATCCTACTAATTGCTACAGAAAAAAGTCACAATAGATAAATTTTACTTCATACAGGATTATTTTACTGGAAAGTTCATATTATAAAATTCAGGGCTGCTGGAAGGCCTTACCAAAATACTTGCCAAGAACTGTATCCCACTGGAATTCACTACTTGTCTTCAGCAGCTATGCTTTTGTCCAGCTACTAGTGATAGGATCAAGAGAAGATATTAACAGCTTCTACTTGTTTTCCATTTCTCTTTAGGTAATAATGCAAGTATGCCCAGAACAGGTGAACAAACAAATTGGCATGATTCTGGTAGTAAAATGGCAGTGGGATCTTTGCTAAAGTAACCAAAAGGTCCTGGAACCAGTATATTTTTCCTGAAGGTCCATGAATATTCAGACTGCTCAGCAGTGGCCAACAGTGTCTAGAGAATTCTATGTCAGGGTTAGGGATGAATCCACCAATTTGGGAATCCACCAGGTTGGGAAAACTGATACATCCATTTATATGTTTTTATTATACTTTTGTGTGCTACAGCCACCATGAAAACTGACTGTGGGTTATAAATACAGTGACCAAACCAGTGGTGAAATCTAAAATTTGTTACTACCGGTTCCACGGGCGTGGCTTGGCGGTGGTGGGGATAATGTGACTGGGTGGGCATGGCCAATTTTATTTTTTTTTACTTTTAAAAGCATTTTTTCTACAACCTCTTCGGTGAAGAGGTTGTTAAAAAATGCTTTCAAAAGACTCTGACGATCCCAGCTGAGTTGCCTGATTGTCAGAGCCATTTTTTCTTTTAAATGCCTCTGATGATCAGGCAACTCAGTTTGGATCGTCAGAAGCATTTAAAAGAAAAAAATGCCTCTGCTGATCAGGCAACTCAGCTTGGATCATCAGAGGTTGTAGAAAAAATGCTTTTAAAAGTTAAAAAAAAAGCCTCTGATGATTGTGCGACTCAGCTGGGCATGGGGGAGGCACGGATTTTTGCTACCGGTTCTCCGAACCACCTGCCTTCATCGCTACCGGATCAGGTGATCCAGTCTGAACCAGGAGCATTTCACCCCTGGACAAAACATCCTTTATTTTAAAGGAAAGCTGTTCTTTATATTTATTTATCTTTCAAAAACTCACTTTTGTGCTTTATTTTGATCACTTAACTTTCATCATACAACTGGTATCCCAGTCATGGACGTACTTACATTTAGGAATGGCAGAGGTAGAAGACTTGGCTCACATATTATTTAATTGTCAGTATAAGAGGGTGAGAGACAGGTACCTTGGTTCATATACTAAATGAATGACCCATTGGGAACCCCATATTAAAACAATGTATCTTATGTGCGGTCAAAATTTGAAAACTACGTTTAATATGGCACAGTATTTGAGTAAAATGGATCAGTTGAGATGGGCATATGTGGGACTGATTGGGTAGATTGTAGGGGTGATACTGAAATATAATTTTAACTTATCTTACTTATCTATACTGTATATTAAATTGTTGTATTTTATTCCAATTTCATTTTAAATTGTATTTTATTCTATTTCATTTTAAATTGTTTTTATAGGATTTTAGTAATAATTTGTGTTGCCAACTCTGTATTTGGCCTATGGGCTAATCAATAAACTAAACTAACACAGACATTCACATGAAATATATGAAAATTGAATTGTCTTTTTTTTTTAATTACACGTATTGTCTAATTTTTTTCTTGGTTTTTTTCTTGAATTTATTTTTGTAAAGCAAAGTTATAAAGATAATTAAAAGTGTTTATCCTTATAAACCTTTTTCAGTTATGTTATTCCTCTGTTCCTGACAAGTCTTGCCATAATTTATAACGTTTAGGTCACAAGGACGGTACCTGGTTCTTATTGGCCACTTAAATCTGTTGTGAGCACATCTCTCCTTAATCAATTTCTAAACATCCTCTTCTACTTTGGCTTGGTTAGAAAAAGACTGTATAGTTGATTTGTACAACCTTGATTTCTTTGTTTTAACATGGAAATATCCAGGAAGATTGATATTCCATTTTTTAAAAATCAATCTCCTGTCATGCACTGTCCTTTACCTCAAATTTGTTTGTGGCTGCAAGAGCAATTGGACACATAGCTTCTGCAGCGTAGACCTGCCATGAGTTGCAGTCTTCCTCCTACCACCCAACAAGAATAGAATAGAATAGAATAGAATAGAATAGAATAGAATAGAATAGAATAGAATAGAATAGAATAGAATAGAATAGAATAGAATAGAATAACAGAGTTGGAAGGGACCTTGTAAGTCTTCTAGTCCAACCCCCTGCTTAGGCAGGAAACTCTACGCCACTTCAGTAAAATGTTTATCCAACATCTTCTTAAAAACTTCCAATGTTGGAGCATTCACAACTTCTGGAGGCAAGTTGTTCCATTGATTAATTGTTATAACTTTCAATCTCTATAATACTAAAGAAAAATAAATAAATGGTATGAAACAGGAGACTCTATGTATGGATAAAAACTATCCCAGCTAATAGGTTGCAATATTTTTTTCAATCAATCAATCTCCCATCTCCCAATAGACCATTTGCCCAGTTGATCCTTGGGCCAAAATAAAAATCCACAAATGAATTCTGGACAACAGAATTCTTATCAACATTATCTATGTGGAAAGATAATTTGTTCCCTTTCCCCAGCCCATCATACTCTTTGGACAGGAACTGTTTTCCCTTCTGCTAGAGATGCTCAATGGGCAGAGAAAAGAACCTGAGTCATTTACCAGTTAGTGTCCTTGAACTACCCCACATTAAATCTATGAAGACAGCATAATTTCCAGATTTACTGCTGAGCTACAGCAAAGTTCATGGAGTCAGCAATGGGGTAAATACAATTAACAGATACTTTTCTATCAACTTAAAGACAGTAGATATATAGATTTACATGGCTATGAAAAACTGTCCTAAATAGCACATGCAACTCAACAGCAACACTCTTGTTTTGCATGTACAATTGTCCATCTTCAATCCCAGCATCTCCAGGTATAGTTAGGAAGACTCTTAAACCAAGAACTCCAGAGTGTAATTGAAAACTAAGGTTGATACTATTGACCATGTGGACTATGAGTATCTCAATATCTGGACATGTCTGCAATAATGAAAATTTCAGAACTAATTTTCTCAATGTTTTTTTCTTTCCATAAATTTTCAAGAGCTTTAGTTTTTGTAAGACTTTAAAATCACTGGTACTGATATCAATTTTTGTGTGGACTAGGTAAATCATATATCTAACTTTCCACATTGAAGTCTTACATTAGCAGCATAATAGCTCTTGTATGTGAGGAATCAGCACAGTGGGAAAACAGTCTCACTTTCCCCACCCAATCAGCAGCTGGAAGTTCTGCTTAGTGAACCTGCCACACTAGTGGATAATAATTGTGCTATTAATTGGTGCTGTCCAGACTAAGCAGAATATAAAAGATCCCACTGTGTCCAGTAATTAATGTTTTTCCTCTTCACTGCAAGATCATTAATAAGAGATTCATCCAAGAAACAAGTAATTGGATGGTTCTGCTTCATTAGAGTATTTTTAGATAAAGCATTGGCCTAGAGATGTGGCGGTAGGGGGAGGGGAAATGCACAGTGCTTAGTTAAACAATTATTGATAGCTAATGTGTTATGCTTTTATAGTTTTCATATTCATGCAGATTCTAATTATTAATTTACATGGCCCCAAATATGTTTTGATTGACATATACCCTGGGTGGTGGAGAGAATGAAGAACTACACCGTTAGATTAATCTAAATATCCTTGAATTCTATCCGTAACCCAATTTTCTCAATGGGACATATGCAGCTATTGTCACAGGAAGCAGAGAAAGGTCAGTTGGTGCTAATTAGCTTTGAATGGAGCTCTTGCATTGACCCATGATCTGATCATTTTCTGAAAAGTGGAGAGTGGAAGTCAAGTGCCAGCAACTAATTCAGGAAGATGGCTAATGGAACTTCCTATGAGACATCCATTTTGCAGGCATGCATATTGACTTGTCTCTCTGTGTTGCTTTTTCCCTGAAGAATTTGGAGTGGCCTTTGACCTGTCAGGAGGACTCTGATGAGCTTGAGTAACTTTCCCAAGGACATCCAGAGAATTTCACACTTGACCAAAGATTAAAAACTGAGTTTCCTGCTGCAAAATCCAGCAGTTTCCTCTGGTTCTCTTGTATGACTTTAATATGCTGCAGCAGATTTGCACAGGATGGACAAACAACCTGTAGGTCAAAATGTATTATAGTTATATAAAACACATCATCTGCAAAAATAAGATATGTATAATGTATCCTAAAATATCCTAAAATTGTCCAACTCTTCACAGTGAATATTGTTATTTAGACAAAGCAATAATACAAATGCAAAAATAAGAATTATTGTATTTCACTGAATTTTACAAGCTTGACAGGTTATATTTCTTTCGATTCATTCTCATTATATATATTGTATGTGACTGAGAATTTGAATTAGCTTCCACTGGAACATTCTTAGAGCACTTATGTGAAGGTCTTAGCAGTGGAAAAAAACAAATTCTTCACCTGTTATTGTTTCATACTTTTTACTGCACTCCTTGTAAAAACTTGACTTGGAGAGTTGAAAGTCCCTTTTGAATGGAGCCAAGATGATAGTCCATTTAACAGACAATAATTGTCCCCCCCCCATACACCATATCAGTATCAAAATTTAATACTAATACAATCCCATTGCAAATAGGAGATGTCTTCCATTTGCAAGAGATGAGTTAGGATATAACTAGTTTTCAAAAATCTGTTTTTCTCCAAAGCTGTTGATATTCCAGTTCCTAGTATTTCTGGCCAGGTTGGAGAATGTTAATATATGTCATTTTACTTGTGCCATCTAAGTTAAGGACAGTAGATTGTTGGCTTAGTAGTTTACTACCCGAAGTCACAATTATGAGGGTTAGGCATGTACTGTATGTAGAACTTTTAAATAAAGAAAGCAAATTTTAAAAAATGGAAATCATGTTGAATATTACATATTATAAATATCTCACCTGAAAAACTCAACATCTTCAGAAGGTTTGTATGGTTTTGTGACTGTTGGCTCGACAAGAGAAAAATATTTCCTGAACATAGGTCTTAAAAATGAAGAGACAACTTGATCCCAATTCTATTTGTTCGGGGGCGGGTTGGTTGGTAGGTGAGTATATCTGGAAGAATATGCAAATATTGAATTAAAATATATTGGGTAGGAGAAAACTAGATCCTTTTCCATAATTATTGCTAATCTACAAAATTCCATAATTGCAAAATCTACAAAACCATTCCTTCCCTGTCATTTCAAAAGAAATCCAAGTTTAATGATTTTCCATCATCTGAACATAGTTATCCTCCTCTGTCTTTAAAAGCAGATACTATGAATACGTTCTCATTCTGTTTGGCTATTTATACTAAGCAATCACTTATCAGAATATTTTCACATAGAGTGTTTCTACCTTTCCTGAATCAGCTTTGTTTTCCTGAGTTTCAGTTCAGAGCTCATAGGCTTTTTCCAGATATCATAGAGGAGATAAGCAATCTGGCACCACTCACTCACCTTTCTGTTACTCTTTTGACCATGATTTTTGGAAACATAGTTTTCTACTGTGAGAAGACGAGAGACTAAACCCATCCCACTTTGCAGTTTTCATTCCTCTACAAAATTTAAATGCAGCCTTTGGCTGCCAAAGGTTAGCCACTCTGCAATAAATGTTGAACTACTATAGCTTCATGCTATCATTTCATTAGTCTTTTAAAGAAAGATGATACAAACCAACAGAGCATGAACTGGTTAGATGCAGGACAATTGGGGAGGTGGTGCTTTCTTTTTGGTAAACCGAAAAGGGTACTGATGGATTCAGATGATATTCTCAGTTTTTAAGGCTGAGAGCAGTCTTTCCCCTTCAACTCAACATGTATAAACAATTTAGTAACATCAAGAGAATGGTTTTTTGTTGCCATATCCCATCTCTTATCTATAAACAAAGCCTGAAAGTCATGTTAGTCAGTCCTAATGTTAGCACAATTTATCTATATTAAGCTTGACCAAATAAACAAACTTTATATTCCTTCCTTTTACTTCTGACAATTCTGATCTTTAGTTCGTCCAAATCGTATTTTAGAAGTTTTAGAATATTTCTTTTCATTTTGTTCTATATTCCTTCTCACAAAATTCTTCAAAGCTTTAAGAAAAAAGCCATTAAAAAATGCAATATAGGAAATTTATCTCAGTTGTACTCTTACTTTTTTGTTTGTCTAGCCCTTTTAATTATTAAGACACGCTGATTTCTTTTACATGTCATGTACCATCTTTTTCATGTCATTTATTTAATGTCATTTCTACAGAGCCGAGGTGGCGCAGTAATTAGAGTGTAGTACTGTAGGCTATTTCAGCTGACTGCTAGCTGCAGTTCAGCAGTTCAAATCTCACCTGCTCAAGGTTGACTCAGTCTTCCATTCTTCCGAGGTGGGTAAAATGAGGACCCAGACTGTTGGGGGCAATATGCTGACTCTGTTAAACCGCTTAGAGACCGCTGTAAAATCACTATGAAGTGGTATATAAGTCTAAGTGCTATTGCTATTTTTAAATCCACTTTCAAACCAGTCTTAATCAAGTTTAGTAAAACCTGTTCCTTTCATAACATTTTTAAATGCTATATGTAGAGGCAAACAGTCTTAAAATTAGTTTCTGAGACCATTGTTCAAAAATACCCTTCAATATAGCCAATGTTAAAATATTTTGCTTCATTCTGTATTTGTAAGAAAAATGTAAATGTTCTTCTTTAATTGCAAACCTTAGTTCTTCCTGGTTCCCTCTAGTGTCCAATTTTTAAAGTCTTGGTTTATTACAAATTTTTAAATAAATCATTTATTACAAATAATTCAAGATAAAGTATTCCCACAGGAAGGGTAAATCCAAATCCGATTTCAAATTTAACTCAACCCTTAGTCCTTTTGTAATTTTTTAAAATCAAAGCTTTAATTGCTTTTTTGCTGTTAATTCAATTTTTTAAATTATTTAAACTTATTTATTTATTTTTTTTGGCAAGGATTGAAAAAACTTTGCTTGGTGCTGTAGAACATGTTGATCCAAAGGTTCCTAATACATGAAATTCCAATTTAACAAGTATTTATAAAAGTAACTTTCAGTTACTTTCAGTAACTGAAAGTAATTAGAAAAGGAAGCATCCAGTGTCCTTTCAAAGTCACCAACCACAGTTTGAGGAAGGTGGCTATTTGAGAGCTCTAAACCCACCAGAGATTGCCATTTTGCAGTCTCCTTGCAAAGAACAATTGTCTGGAGCACTTGCGGTTGATTTCAAGTCCTTTCCTTGTACATAGAGAAATTATCAAAAGCCAGTGTACTTGTTGACTTTTGATTCTGTCTCAGTCATCAGCACCACTTTTTGCAGAAATGTGTTCAGTCTACCCTTCCTTCTCTTGAAGCCCTTCTGAAGTTACATCATTACTTTTCTCTTTCTACAATCTGTCCTGTTTAATCATAGGAACCATAAACTCTTTTTTTTCCTGTTTTATACAACAGGTCTATAAGGGGCTTCCAATCAGCAATAAATATGTTGTCTTTTTTCTAATCAAACAAGTCAATTTGACCACCTCAGCAAATTCTATCTTCAGTGAGATTCAGGGTGCTCTTTTATTCTTTCATTTTATTCGTTACCTTTTGAGCTTTTCACATGAGAGCGGTTCTTTCAAATCAGTTTTGAAACAGTGCTGACATGAAATTCTTCAGTCATTGTACATTGGGCCATCTAGTAATCCTTAATTTAGAAAAAATATTAAATCCCAGCATTTGTGCAAATGCAGGGATTCATAGCTTATTGGGCTATGAAGTGCCCAATTAAAGTGAACCAAAATGTCACCCAGCCCAAACAGATGCAAGCTTTACTTTTGGTTATTCCTAATAAATGATTGATCAAATGGGAGTTTATTTCCTCTTCAGAGATAAAACGGTATCCCGGTATCCTATCTCCAATTGTGATCAAGTTAGAATAGTTAAAGGAATCTGTAACACAATGAGCTACTAAGTGATAATATCACTACATGCCAGGATTGTATAATAGAGTGTTTCTTGGTATGGCAGTACTTAGTTCATTATTCACTGAAGTTTTTAAAGCTATGAGTAATTCCCTTTAAGTACTGTGTTTCTTCTCAGGTTAATGGGTTCCTTTTAAGGTGTAACTTCTTGCTTAACAGGTTCCTAGTTGCTTCAAGGTGCTGTGCTGTGTGCGCTTTGCTAGGTGTTAATTATGACTGCAGTAATTAGCTTGTTAGGCTGTCAGCTTGTCAGAGAGTATGTTGATTTCATTTAGGTTTTGTTAGGTTTATTCTTTTTGACATTTCTTCATTGTACTTTCTCTCCTTCTAAATGTTCTGCCCAAGGTAAAAGCCTCCCCCCCTTTTTTTTTGGTACAGCCCAACTATTCAATGGCTTGGCATTCTTGGTGAAACATAAGGTATTCTGTCCAAAGCACGCTTAAAGGAACTTTTCATAATGAGAGCTCTTTTAATTCTAAACAATAAATATGCTGCAGTGATGGATGGTTATTTCAACCATGGGAAGCAAAAATGCCAGAAGAAGGGAAGAAATGTATTGATTTAGAAATGCAGTGATTGGTTGAAAAATAAAAGAAAAAGAAATTGAAAAGTGGCAGTCTACTCTCCTTGTAAAATAAACTGTACTTCTAAAAATGAAGATTGAGATTAGGAAACAACTGCTGTATAAAACTCTGCTGGGTGCCTAATATTTTAGATTCCATGGCTTTTTGCTTCTTTAAGGCATTTTGCCCTGAGCTATATACTTTTGAGAGTGACATTCTTTTTTTTTTTTCCCTCTCACTCAGTTTGCATGACATACATTTGAAAGTAGAGGACCTACATTTCAAGTCAGGACTCATCAGAGATTGTCAAAACAGTCATGTAGCCCAACCTAGAGATCAGCAGGGATAACAAGAACAAACTAGGACCTCAGAAATAACAGTACCACTCCAATTTTTGCTGCTACTAGTATCTTCAGAATTTGATTTGCTTCACCAGTAAGCCAAGGAACTAGCCTGAAATTCCAGTGCCTGCTGGTTAGAGATGGCAGGTAACCTTCAGAAGCAGGGCAGGACTTTGGAAATGATCAGATTTCAGTTTAAAATCTTTCAGTTTTTTTCTCCATTCCCCGTCTGCCCATCACCAATATTCTACTTAATGTCATTAATTCCAGATTAGTCTTCTCCAGCCAAGACTCAAAACTAGTACAATTGGAAGAATATCTGCTGTCACTAAACAATGTCTTCATTTTGAATTCTGGTTGCAGTCTGTTTAGGACTAAATCTCTTTTTATTTTAATGAGACTTACTTCTGTGATGATGAGTAGAGATTTGTAAGTTTCATTGTGGCAGGTGAGAACCAATCATATACACTAGTTGTTTTTTTTCCAAACTCTTGGCTGAGGAATTCTGGGAATTAAAATAAAGTTTCCAGATTTGAAATACACTGATCTACACTGATGTTGTCTTATTTTCTTTTTGGTGTTTTTGTAGAGTAGATGTAAAATGCTGTGATATTTTATGTCTGATAAGTAGAATTCAGGACAAGCCAACACCATGTCCTGATATTGAGGTAGACTGGTACTGTTTCTTAATTGTCATTGAGGTATAGTGTATAGTATGTAATTTACTTTTCAGTTTCTTTAGGCAAATGCTAATGGCTCTATTGCATGTCTGACACTAAATTCTCAATTGCTCTCTTTCAGTTCTTCGTTTCTTTTCCATCCAAAAATGATAGGCCACTGCTGTTGAGATAGATGTTCTTTAATCTTGCATAACAAAGTTGCTGTAGAGCTTTCTGTTTAATATTCCTTTGTTTACAGCTAGAGAGTACTATTGACTTTACTAAGTTCTCCACATTGGGTAGCAACTTAAGAGCATCCTGCTTGCTTTTGACCTGGCTTCTTTCTCATTTACCTCTAAGTCACTGGTTTTCAAACATTTTTGCCCCAAGGTCCCTCTATATTCTTAAAAATAACAGAGGACATGAAAAGGCTTTGGTTCATGTGATACTTTGGTTCAAGTATCTATTGATACTTATTGCATTAGAAATGAAACCAGAAATGTCATTTACTTCACTTTGTGGATCCCCTGTATGGATCTTGATAAGTTCCAGGATCCCAACACATTTTGAGACTGGCTATTCTAAGCCAGGGATTCCCAATCCCCAGTCCATTGACCGGCACATGGCTGTGGCAAGCCAGAAACTGTGCCATGCAAACAAGTGAAGCCCTATCCATGGGATCCAGGCAGCATGTGAAACCACCACCCTTCCCATCCATGAGAGGGAGGGGGAGAGGGAGAGAGAGAGAGGGAGAAGGAGAGAATACATCAATATGGACATTCCTGGTATCTCCTACATGTTGATTTGTTAAGGCAGCAGTTTGAGTAGCTAACATAGTTGGGCTAGGCCTTTACTTAAAAATCTGCTGGCTACAGGAAATCCAACCCAGTCTAGACTTGAATGCTTAACATTCCAAGTATCCTCAGGCAACTGTAAGTGTTCATCAATTGATATACATGCAATTAAGTACTTAGCTCACATATCATAGAACCAGCAAGTCTAACTCATATAGGAACTTGACAGGTGAGAGCTGTAGCTAAGTATTACATCTATTTATAGATGGATATTCTGTTTATCCTCCAGGAGCAAAGCATACCATAATAGGGATCTTTTCTTCTGTTTTACCCTCATAGCAAGAAATCTGTAATTGGTTAAACTAAGAGATAGTAATTTTTTTTAAGTTTTCAAAGTTTTCTTTAGAATTTCTGTGGTTAAATCTAACTTCCTAAGCTTAGATTGCCCTCAACATTACACTATACAGACCCTCTGGCTATTTTCCCCCAACTTTAGTTCAGAAATTAAAAGCTCATCCCAATGGCTTTTAACTGAAACTGTTTTTCATATAATGCAATATAATCAAAACATTTTGATTGATTGATTGATTGATCAAAAGATTGATTATTGTGATTAGTTGCACAGCCAGCCAGATGTTTAAACTGAATGCGGCATTTTTGTCCATGTATCAAGTCCTCCCCAAGAACCTGGAATAGGCAGATATTATTGTTTAATAGTATTTTTTCCTTTTTTAAAAAAAGTTTTTTTATTTTTTAAGACAAATATTTAATACATCAATCATCCCTCCCTGTGATATATCAGTGTTGACTTCTTCAGTTCTTTTTATTCTTCTTGTTCCAACAGTTTCTTCTATCTTAATCGTCATCCAAACCACTATAAAAATTCATTCCTATAACCATATTCTTGCCATCAAATTTTTACACATAGTTATAAAATTAATCATTTATATCTCTTTTCCAACCAACAATAAAAATAATTCCATATTCTAAAGTATTCTGATTCTTCCCTATCTTTAATCAACAAAGTTAATCGGTTCATTTCTGCACAATCTAAAATCTTTTTTATTACTTCATCTTCCAAAGGTATTTTCTCTAATTTCCAATTTTGAGCATAAACAATTCTTGAAGCTGTTATTACGTGTATAATCAAATAAATATATTCCTTTTTAATTTTGTTTAATAATATTAAAGGTATTGCAGGACATACCTGCAATACCTTTGCAGGTATTGCAAAAGCTTCCTTTTGCAATTGACCAATTGTTATTTTTTTCCATGCTGATGATGTTCAAGTGGTGCCTTAGATGTTTTGGAAATGTACCCAAGGCACCAATTATTATCAGTACTAGCTTTCCTTTTTTTGCTACAGTTGTTCTATTTCATGTCTTTACAATTTGTGGTTTTCTGCAGTTCTTTCTTTTCTATTTTGCTGTCTCTAGGTCCACTATTTTTATTTTTTTATTTTTGGTCTTTCTTATGAACAATTGTTATGGATTATTGTGTGGTAGATGCTTTTTCTGACTGAATTCTAAAGTCCCAGAGCATTTTAGCTTCTTCATTTTCTCTTCATCTATTTTATGGTCCAAATAGTTCTTGCTTGCAGGCAAATGATATTTTTTGGAGATATTTCAGTCTTTGCTGATTGTCATTCCCTTTGGAACAATCTCCACAACCTCATCGAGTTAGTTGTGTAGGGTTTCCTGTCTGGGCAGGGGGTTGGACTAGAAGACCTCCAAGGTCCCTTCCAACTCTGTTATTCTATTCTATTCTATTCTATTCTATTCTATTCTATTCTATTCTATTCTATTCTATTCTATTCTACTGCCTCATTATCTTTATCATTATCAGTTTTATTATTAATTTACTATAGGATCTGTGCATTATTTTTCCTGATTCATCCAATAGGGTTCAAACCTGTTTACATAATATGCAACATTAAAGTTGTTGCAGGAAAAAGGAATGGGAGCTTCTGTTTCTATTTTCTTTTCTCACTAATATGAGTCTCAATATTGTGTCAAACCTACTGGGGCGCCCTATTGATGAGTGCGTGTGTGATGCATTTTATCACACTTTGTGCATGAACTTTGGTCCTTATTTTGTATGGTTATTGGTTTGACATTGGTTGTTTGACTTTTAGGCACAATTTGGATTTCATCTTTCAGAAGTTGCTCACTTGTTAAATATGAATTTCTTCTGAATTAAACAGAAATTATTCCAAAAGGAACTTTCCACTTGAAACATCTCTGCAAGGATTTTCAAAAATTCCATCTTGTGACTTTAAGGACATTCGAATAGAGTCTTGATGCTTGTTTATTCATTGAGTGCTATGAGAGTCAATTCTCAGCTTCTTATAAAGGTGTAACTTTCTTACTGTGTTTATTACAGAAATATGCACATACACGCATCTGATGGCAATAAGAATTCAATGTTCATTGTATAAAGTGGCTTTTAAAAAATGTAAATTTAATCTCCAAATGTGAAATTTTAGCTCTGGATTCTTATGTACTAAAAAGTTGTACTATTTGTTTGACTCAACCTTCCATCCTTCCGAGGTCGGTAAAATGAGGACCCAGTTGGTTGGGGCAAATATGCTGACTCTGTAAACCACTTAGAGAGGGCTGTAAAGCACTGTGAATAGGTATATAAGACTAAATGCTATTGCTATTATAACGAAAATATTGTTTATATGGTTGTTTCAAAAAATAAATAAACTGTTTCTCAAGGAAGAAGATGGACAAGGAACAAAAAATAGCAGCAGCAATTTGTGAGAAGAAAACTGAAAGCAGAATCTATTCATATAGCTTGCTGGAGGATTCCAGACTGAAGGCTGAAGTTCAAAATTTGTAATGGCTATACTTTGGAGTCTGGTTGTTGATATAAACTGAAACAAATTAAATAGATAATGTATACGAAAGAGAAGTCCACTGTTCTTTGGAGTCCTTTTTTATACAATATACATGCTAATTTGCTTTTTCCTTGCAAGAGAGGCTTCTACCATATATGGGATTGCTTGAGACTTTCTTTCAGATTTTCCTCTTGTTCATGTTTTTGAGCTTACTTTATATAAGTTTTCCGTTACTTACCCTTCCATCCCTTTGATTCTTCCTTTGCAGCTTCTATTTCCTAATCTGAAAAAGCCCTGTGGGAGGAATTCTCTCATGAACATCTCAGCACTAATAGCTGCAGGAGAACCATCTTCCACCCACAAATATTGTCTTCTCTTTTAAAGGAACCACTGAAAGCAAATTTGCTAGACCAAAGGAAGAGCAGAAGAAAAAATATGCAATCTGTTGAATTTGATAGTAGAAATGGAAGATTAGTTCACTTCACTTAATGGTATACATAATTACCAGCGTCCAAAAACCTGTCCTGAAATAACCTAAAATGTGGAAGAAAATTATACTGACAGATTGTGTTTTTTATCACTTATTTTAAGTACTGAATATTTTATGTCTCTCCTAGTAGTATATAGAGTACAATGCTTACTCTGCATTCATGTCAGTTAGTTCTAACTTCTCAGTCAGATATCCTAGGAAGTGGGGGGGAAATATGTCACACAAAATTAAAATTGAATGAATTGATCCTTCCAATGACTGTATGGGATTAGCTTTAGCTCCAGATTAAGCCAGGTCAGCTAACTCCATTCTGCAAGAAAAATTAGTCAGAGCTAACTGGATTATCCATTGTCCATGATTTAGATAAAGTCCTAGACACACCCTTCCAAAAATGGCCGAGTCATTTCATCTCTGTGGCTGCTTTTAATCCCCTACTAATCTTTGCTAGGGGAAAACGCATAGATATATACAGTGCATATACATACACAAACTGTATTCCCACCTAACTGCCCCAACATGGAGGGAAATAATAAGTTACCTGGTAGGAAGCAGGAAAGGTTACCTCCTTTGTGACAGCTGAAAGCTCTCCCACAGGGGGGAAAAAATGATCATCCTGAATTTTGTGATTCTGGCTTGTGAAGGGTATGGTTGGGCATGTCATGTCATGAAAGCATGGTTGTGTGGGGGGAGAGGTTCGGAAAACAGTGACCCTGATGATTTTAGACTTTGAACATAATTGTCAGGGATGCTCTATATATCAAATGTGCACAAAAATAAAGACCATTTTAAGAAGAAAAAAAACAAGCATACAGATCAATATGTATGCTGAATCTACTTACTGAATGCGAGTAATTTTTGAATAAAAGCCAGAAACAAGCAAGCAAGCTGTGGTAAATATTGTCAGACTTGCTGAAACATTCAGTCCGTACCCGTTTAATGATGCCCTGACTACATAGCATTGTCTACAGAATCATTCTACTGTCTCTCTGGCTTCTCTCTGGTGCTAGATTCCTGATTTGATATCAAGGATAAATTTCACCAATGCTATGACGATTGGATTACTCAATAATTTGGAATGAAAACCATGTCTGTGAGCAACAAAAAAGATATATGATAACGATAGGGGACTAGTGGTTTTCCAGAGATGCTAAACTCCTAGCAACCCCTGCAATCATAGCCAACGGTAAAGAATGTGTGATGTTAAGCAACATCTGGAAGGGCCAGAGGTTATCCACCCTTACTGTACCAGCAAGAAAAGACTGCCCTCTACTGCCACTTAATAACCAGAAAAATACATATGGCAGAGACCAGAAGTCAGGCTTGTAGACATTTTTCAAGCCCTCCTGTCTCCTATTGCTGGGGGGATGGCGGGGGGGACGTGGAGGTGAGAGAACTGTGTTTTATGATGTTTTTGACATTAATGCCTCAAAGCACATAGTTAATGAAAACTCTAATGTGTTGTTAATATACTTGGAGGCTGTTTTTCTATTAATAGCTACCAACAAAGCTTCATTAGGTAGATGTGAGGCAGCATATTCTGATTGCATATTTTAAGCTATTCACCTATGCAATGAAACGTGAGGTAAATTGCTTGATTAGTTTTTGCCCACTGCTCCCACCTCCCTTTCTTGCAGTGTGTATAGGAAGTGGTTGTAAAAACTAAACAGGCCCATGTTTGGCACTGAAACCTCTTTAGAATGTCAAAGGAACTTTGCACAAAGGCGATGCCAGGAGCGTTGATTGTCTTGTAATTTGATTTAGTTCTCCTGTGCAGCTCCTCATCTATGCAAGTAGGGGCAAAATGGCTGATGTCTGCAAATGCCCGAAAGGCTAATAAAGCTTGCTGTGTTCCCAGCATGCTCTCTGCTGTCAGAAACCAGCAATTAACTTAATAGGGTTCTCGAAAAGCAGTAGATCCATGAAATGTGGCATGTGTTGACATTCTCCTGCTGATCTAAACAACCTCCCATCATTGAGGAGAAGAATATGTTTGCTGTTTGAATTATGTAGGAGCTTGTTATGTGAATTATATAGCACCACTTTGCAGTATTAAGTCTAATATTTTATGATCTTCAATTGATTAGCTAGGCTTTGGGGATTACTTATAAAGGTTAGGATATTACAGCCCAGATTTTGACAGCTTGTATACAAAGCTTTTCAAATCTGAATTTTTTAAAAAAGAAAGAAAATGTGGTCTTTTTATCCTCATCCTCCATCACCAGCACCAGCACCAGCAGTGGCAGCCTCACCATATTTTGGCATTAGTTAGCATTTTTTTTCTGCTTCAAATTAATACATTAATTAAGAACTTTTAAGGAAGAAAAATAAAATATCTAAGGCTATATAACTGCCTACATTGGTTCAAATAGTTGAATCATTTTTTTTAAAAAAAAAAAGCTTTTGAAACAATTTGAAAAAAATGGAATGAATTGATTCAGGTTTTTCAACTTTTTTGTAAAAATTCATTTACACATGCATAAAAGCTTTTCAGATCTCCAGAATGGATTCAAACAAGTTTGGAACCAACTGGTTCAATTAGATATTCACAGTGTTCTGAAGATTCAGTTCACAGATTCAAACAAAATGTCTGACTCAATAGAATTCCTTTCAAACCAAATGTTAGCACAATCCCAATATTTACTGTGATCATTCTATTAAGAGGCCAGAATGTACAGAGCAGCTTTCCCCAGACAGATAAACCTATAAAAACATTGGACCACTACTCCATTTCAGTCTAGGAAGCATATATTTAATATATTATTAAATATATAGTATGGCTTCCTATAACGATTTGTACATGTGAAGCAAATGCCATAGTGAAGCACTTTTTAGTGATATAAACACAGAGAGACACATATATACACATCATATATATAAGGAAAGATGTTTTCTCACATAGGTGCCAAAATTAGATGGGAAACATTATGTCCGGGTTTTGCTGGATCTGTGGACATAATGAGTGTAAAAGGAAGTGAAATCAAACTGCAATTTAAGAAGGAAAAGAGAAAAGGGTATTTATTCCCTTGCTTCCATTAGCAAACATAGTTCGTTTATTTCACAGGAATTACTACATGAATCTCTAGGTATTGAATGCACAAACTATCAGTCAGGACCTTTCAGTTTAACCGGATTAAAGACTGGAGTGTATACACATTCATCTGACAATTAATGAATGCACAGCTAATCCTTCCATGAAGGTTTACGTGAAAAGCAAATACTGAACTTTAAGTTATTTGTATGGTAGACTACAAGTAGAGTGGAAAATAAATGCCCCTTTAACTCTTCTTCTGATAATATGAGATTACATTGCTGAAATTGTCAGTAAAAATTAAATTAATAAATGACAATTCAATTTTTCAGTTTTGAAAAATCTTCCTGTAGGCCTCTTTTAAAACAAGCAGAAAAAGGGAATATCGTCCAAACCTTCCTGAGAAGGTTACATTGTCAAATATCCACATGCCAAGTCCTTGGCACACACACACACACACACACACACACACAAAAAACCCTTGGCCAGAAAAGAAATGTTTTTAAAAAGCAAAAATGATGGCAAATGGCAAAAATTATGAAGAAGGAAAACTCCATTTCATTTGGTAAAGGAAGTTCATTTTCAGATAGATATGTTAGATATGATAACCAAATACAGTTGTGTTTTCTAGAACCTGCAGTCAGTTTCCAACCTTTTGCAGCTACAAATGAAAGAGCTATAGGTTATGCATCTTGGATGGTCTATAGATCCAGAGTGGTTGGGTGTGCCAAATCTACCTAATCAAGTCTGCTATTAATTCAGAATAAACACAAGTATTCCAGTGGTCTGGAGGCAGAAATGAGAGATGCTCATATCCAATAAAGAGAAGCCCTCTATGCCTTTTGTGTAGAGACAATTTAGGGGAAAAGTTCCCTAGTAGATTGAATGGGCTGTTTTAGTTCTCTGTGTTTTTTTAATTAAGCATAATGACAAAAGGTGCAGAAGAATTATGTCGAAATCTGAAGTTTAACTTTCAGGAATCTCCTGCTCTTTATTTCCACCCATATTTTGGAAAACACACACAGAGATTCACAGAGAGATCAAGAGAGGAAGAGAAGCAGATAGACAGACACACACAGCATCTTGGATGTATTTTCTAGTTTTGCTGGTTAGCAAAGTATAACAATCAAAATATACTAGCCAAGCCTTTAAAGGTTCAGTGCATCCACTGCACTATTTCAAAAGGCGTTTTTTTTAATATTGTGCCTAGAGCAGTGCATAACAAAACAAAAATATAGTCTTACTAAATAATTGCTGCTGATATAGACCTAAGTAGAAAACATGTAAAACATCTGACCTAATGCAGTTTGAATAATCTCAGAACCAAACATCTCTTCCACAACATATGATGAATTGCAATTGAACGGAAGCTGATAGCATATAAGAATCGGGAAGGAATGCTGCTGTAGTCTCTTTCAATAGGGATCAAAGTATAAATTTATTGCAAATCTTGAACGCTAACGTATCATATGTGTTCACCCATCCATACTGAGCAGTGATAATGCAAGCTGACAACTTTGAATGGTCCAATATTTCTGATATTAATGCTACAAATTATTGTCAAATAAAGTTATATTTTATCCCTGCATTTATTCTAGAGTGGTCTAGTATTAACAATCCTATGTGTCTGATGTAATCAATGTTCCCTGACTAGTAGCATTATGGCTGTTACAAGAAATAATATAAGACGTTTTCTTATAAGTGAATCTCTTCTTTTCTTTGTCTGATGCGAGGTCAGGGTTTTCGGGTTTTCAGGTTTTTGTTGTTGTTGTTTTGTTTTGTAACCATACTTTACCAGAGTAGAAGCAAAGCAACAATATCATAATTCTTTTTTATTTTATCTATTTATTTATTTATTTTATTAAATTTATATACTGCCCTAATCCTGAAGAACTCAGGACGGCGAACAGCCAAAAAATAAAACACATAGATTACAAAATTTAAAAGAACAATATAAAACCACATTAAATAAATTTGGCCCGGAACAAATTAAAACACCCCCAATACTTAAGACAGATTGAAAATTTATAATTTAAAAAGTTAAAAGGGAGAAGTTAGGCCTGGCCGGCCTGTTGAAATAAGAAAGTCTTGCAAATACTTTTATGACCATCCATAAATTACCAAGTTGAAAACATGACATTTATAAAGTCCAGTAATCGATGAGCTTCTTGTATAGACCCTTCATTTCAATGAAAAGATGGTTTTTCACTAACATCTGTTGAATGACAGCAAGATCTTGCATATTTTGAAGTCTATGTTTTTCAGCAAAGAGGCATAACTAAGCTGCCTAGAGTCACCTTATGGGGGAGATGGGCAGTATATACATTTAATAAAAGATAGATAGAAGATAGATAGATAGATAGATAGATAGATAGATAGATAGATAGATAGACTGTGCATTTGAACTTCCATGATTCAAAGAATTAATGGAACAGGTGGTTCTTTCTTTTAAAAAAACTAATACAATTGTTGTCATGGGCATCTTTGTGTGCCTTTGGGGGTAGAGTCAATCTTGACTCCTAAAACTCACAATTTCCTTGTTTCTAGCTGGTGCCTTTAGCTATTACATTTAATTGGTTCTCGTACATGTCTATTTGAATTCAATTACATTATATGCTTTTCTACAAAATGAGGTTGAAGTATCCTTAATCAGTTATAAAATGAACAACAAATGTCACAATTCTATTTTGAAAATAACATATTTTAACCCATGTACTACATTATAATTAACAGATATGTTTGCTTTGCTTAGGTGTAAGATAGCTAAGACTGACATTTCACTTTTAAATGCAGACAGTAGATTTAATAAGCATAATTTTTGTCCACATGCCTAGACTGAATTTTTTTAAGTAATATATTTATTGCAGGAGAAAAATACATAAAAAGACTAATTTGTGAATTCTGCTTTAGCCTATTGACAAATCATCCACTGATGTTAAAATATACTGTAGATGAAGTTGAAATGATGCCAAACTGCTATTTCACTACAGTTTTGAAAAACTAAAAAATACCCAATAAATATTTTATTCATGCTTTATTCATTTTCAATAATCTTTTGTACTGCAGATGAGAGATTATGAGCTTTTAACTTCAATTTGAACAATGCAATCAGAATATTAAATCAAAGTAAATGAACCATTTTTGTTCGCCTGTCATCGTTGGTGAAGATAGCTATACCTGAAGATGTAGACTTTCTAAGATATTTTACAAAATGTAATTTATTGCTTGAAAGTGAAACTTTGCCTTATTTACTGTATATTAAATATATTGTTATGCTTAAAAATGGTGAAAAGCAAACAACTAGTAAATATGAAAGAAGCAAGATTGCACTTGATTGAGCAGACATATATGCTCATGTTCTTATCTACACCATGGGGTTGAGGGATAATATCACTACTCCATGTTTATGAGGCTGCAAGGGTCAGGATTGTAGAGAACAGGCTTAAGGGTTCTTTGTCATTATCTCTGCCAAGGATTCTTCTGGAAAGGAGCAGATTTGTGATTTGAGGGTCCTTCTATATTCACAGATTCTTTTCAAACAGTCTGACCTGATAAGGAAAAATATACAGTAACGTAGAATCTCATTATCATTTGGTTAGATTACTTCAGTGCACTCCACATGAGGCTGCCTTTAGATACTACAGGCAGTCCTCACTTAGTAACCACAATTAGGACAGGAAGTCTGTTCCTAAGCACCACAGTCACGAAAGCAAAATATAACATGATTGCGATGGACTTATGACAGTACTTCCCATTCAGTCATTAAGCAATTCACCACAGGTTGTTAAGCAAGCCAGCTGTGATTGCAATTTGGAATTGTACTGCTGGCTTCTCTGTTGACTATGTTGGAAGCTTGCTATGAAGGTTGCTAATATTGATTGTATAATCATGGAATGCTGCAATAGTCATAAATGCCCACTGGTTGTAAAGAACTCAAGTCTCCACCACATGTCTGCGGGGACACTGAAATGGGCATAAGTGTGAGGATGATCATAATGCTACTTTTCAGCACTGTTGTAACTTTGGACTATGGCTCTTCAGAGCAGTTGTTATGCAAAGACAACCTGTATTAAGTAACTAGAACTCTTTTTAGAACAGTGTAGTCCATTTCTTAACCAGAAGTCACGACAAAAAAAAAAAAAAAGGATTTCTTACTTAGTAGTTACTGTGGACCCTACACAGATTACTGATTGGTTTTCAAGTATAATATAAAATATTAGTTTTTATATATAAGGCTCCTTATGGTTTGACAGATGGTACTGCAAGATTATCTATTGATAGTGGAGAATATTTGTAGCTCAAGTTTGAAATGAGGGGGTCTTTGGTGCTCTCGGAGCTTGCTGGTATTCTTGCAGACACTTCATTACCCTAAGTAACATCATCAGTGCTAGTAAGGAGTGCTGTTTGCTGTCAGTTTATACTCTGGTGACTTGCCTGTCTGTGTGAGTGGGAGCGGTTTTAGAGATTAGGTTGGGCAGTTTACTGATGGCTTCTTTGGAAGTTTCTGATTGGGGTATTGCTTACTTGATTGTTGGTCTGAAGTTGACCTCAGAGTTAATCTATGCTGATCTGAGTGCTGATTACTGGTGGAGAAGTAGAGTCTTTTTCTCTTTGGGGCTGGTTGGTTGTCTCTTTTGCATGGTCTATAGATGTTGTTAATGTCTGTTAATGGATCATCTACTCCAACCTGACTGACCTACTAGATTAGGGGTGTCAAACTGGCGCCCCACAGGCTGTATGTGTCACATGCAGGCAACACCCACACCAGCTTCACAAAGAGGAAAAACGTTGTGAAACATTATGACGGCAACATGATGTGGCACATTTGACACCCATGTGCTAGATCAACTAGGGAAAAATTACTATAGTTTCATATTTCTGGGAGATGAGAGAGACCCAGGCTAGAAGACACTGCTTCTCAATGGTGATACCAATTTTGTTATAGTTCTATTTTGAATATTCAGCTTCGTTTTACAATGTGTTACTTAATTAGCTAGTTTAAAATACTATTTATGTTTTGATGCTTCTTTTTATATAATGTAAGCTGCCAAGATTTGTCAGATCATGGAAGGATATCAATAAATTAATAACCTTCAAAAATAGTTTTGGAATAAGTGGGAAGATTAATGTACCACTCCTAAACAAATGAAGCAAATATATATATATTGCTCTACTGAAGACTTTAATGCAGAGGTGTCCAACCTTTGCAACTTTAAGAACTGTGGACTTGGTAGAGCCTTGGTAGTACAGTGGTCTAAGGCACCCTGTTATTAAGCTGGTTATTAAGACCAGCTGCCTGCAATTACTGCAGGTTCGAATCTCGCCAAGGCTCAAGGTTGACTCAGCCTTCCATCCTTTCTAAGGCAGGTAAATTGAGGACCTAGTTGTGGGGGCAATAAGATGACTTTGTATAAATATACAAAAGGATGAAGGCTATTGCTGAGCACATTGTAAGCCGCCCTGAGTCTCTGGAACAGGGCGGCATATAAATCAATTTTTTTAAAAAAAAAAAAACAACAACTCCCAGAATTCCCCAGCCAGGATTGGACACACCTGCTTTAATGCATCAAAATTTGAATATGCAGACATTCTCATGGGATTAGTAAAGCTAATAGCTTTATCCTGTCAGAATACAGAATAAGAAACAGATTTTAGAATGTTTCTTTATACCTAATAACAATTTTAAAGTTATAAATTAACTTTTGAAAGAGTTAAAAAGTTCTAGCATATAGAATGCAGGCAATAATCTGAAATGATTCTTGCAGCTTACTTTTTCGGTATATATTCTTTTCATCACCTTTTTCATCTAAATTATTTAGTGTAAGTTTATAACAACTTCTCTAATGAACTTTAAATGATTTCTATGCAGTGTTGATAAACTCTTTAAGACTACACTATTTTACTCAATTACCTTGGACTGAAATTCTAGCTAAATAGACATGAACAAAAGGATTGTGCAAGCCTTTTCAAAGCAAGGGACAGTGGCATGTGCAGACACTTAGCTTTGGCATATTTGTAGAGATAACAGAAAGCAGCTTTCGAAGCAGATACACAAATTTAGACAAAATGTCCTGTATTTAATGACATAATGCATCTCTTTTCAAAAGATTTATATAGTTCTCATACAGTTTTTAGTTCATGCAAAGCATGCCTCTTCGAAGCATTAAAATAGCTGCATCTTTGACTATTTACACAGCTGCTTTGAAAGCTATTTTTCCATACGTATATTTTAGTTGGGTCACCTTTGCAGCAGCTGTAAATGTACACCCACACAAAAGTATCTAGGAAGACAAAGTAAATGTACACCCACACAAAAGTATCTAGGAAGACAAAACAACCAAGGGAGCCTTTCAGAGGATGTGACTGCTTTAAATCTTGTGCAGGAGTGGCTTGCTCATACTAATAAAGTTTACAAAGTTCAAATGCTTTGCACAGCTCTTCTCTTTCATCTGATTCTTCTAGTAATTCTAGAGGGTATGAATTTCCATATGCTAATCCTTGTCAACTAATGCCAAAGTAGAGAAAGTATTATGTAAGTTTTATAGCTGGTTTAGTTTTTCTTCATGTCTGGGGCAAAGAGAGACCTAGGATACTGTAGTTCCTCAGCTCTGAATTTGAACACACTAGACTAGCCCATCCCATACAGTAACACCAATAGCCTATCAAACTTTCCCTCAACCCCCCCCCCACAAAAAAATCATATTGATACTGAATGTCATTGTG